>NC_138772.1:344350669-344950669 GCF_965119305.1 Pelophylax lessonae
GGTGGGGGTTTGCTGGCATGCCTAAAGATCCATATTGCAGTAAGTGTATTCTGTTGGATGAATACTTTTCATGCTCTAACTGTTTGGTATAGTTTTTGCAAAGTGTGTCTTTATGTACTCTATACATGTTTTTTTTTTTATTTTCATGCCTCTGTGTAGCTGTATGTTCTACTGATTTGATGGTATTTAAATGAAAAGGCAGGCTCATGCAAACAATTAACATAAAAGTATGTTGGGTATGTTTTATGCTTAATACTAAGGTGTCTACAACTTATTTTGCTTGACTTTTGGATATTGTAAGCTCTATCTATCCATCATATGTTGTATCTTTGCACTGTAATTTGAATAAAAATCACTTGATTTGGGGGATTTGGGCGGGGGGGGGGGGGGGGGGCATTTCACATTTCACATGCTTGAGTGATTACTGATGTTTTATACATGTTCAATAAAGCTTATTCATTTGTACACAGCTCCTGGTTTTTTGTTTTCTTTTCTTCATATTTGTCTAGATGTAATTCAGATATCTTTTGTGTCTGTTGAATGTAATCCATTTCTTGTATTTTTTGTGTGTGTGTGCAATGGCAGTACAGTATGAACTTGGGTAGGGTTTCTCCATTTACTCCAGTGAAGTGTGTGTGGGGTGGGGTGGTGTGTGTGTGTGGGGTGGTGTGTGTGTGTGTGGGGTGGTGTGTGTGGGGTGGTGTGTGTGTGGGGTGGTGTGTGTGTGTGTGTGTGTGTGTGTGGGGTGGTGTGTGTGTGTGTGTGTGTGTGTGTGTGGGGTGGTGTGTGTGTGTGTGGGGTGGTGTGTGTGTGTGTGGGGTGGTGTGTGTGTGTGTGTGGGGTGGTGTGTGTGTGTGTGTGGGGTGGTGTGTGTGTGTGTGTGGGGTGGTGTGTGTGTGTGTGTGGGGTGGTGTGTGTGTGTGTGTGGGGTGGTGTGTGTGTGTGTGTGTGGGGTGGTGTGTGTGTGTGTGTGTGGGGTGGTGTGTGTGTGTGTGTGTGGGGTGGTGTGTGTGTGTGTGTGGGGTGGTGTGTGTGTGTGTGGGGTGGTGTGTGTGTGTGTGTGGGGTGGTGTGTGTGTGTGTGTGGGGTGGTGTGTGTGTGTGTGTGGGGTGGTGTGTGTGTGTGTGTGGGGTGGTGTGTGTGGGGGGTGGTGTGGTGTGTGTGTGTGTGTGTGTGTGGGGGGTGGTGTGGTGTGTGTGTGTGTGTGTGTGTGTGTGTGTGGGGTGGTGTGTGTGTGGGGTGGTGTGTGTGTGTGTGTGTGTGTGTGTGTGTGTGTGTGTGTGTGTGTGTGTGTGTGTGTGTGGGGTGGTGTGTGTGTGTGTGTGTGGGGGGGGTTGTGTGTGTGTGTGTGTGGGGGGGGTTGTGTGTGGGCTAAATTGTAAGAAAAAAGTGTTTATGTATATATTTAGCTAAAAATATATAAATTAAGGAATAATACAAAATTTCCATTCAGCCGCTGTGGATGAATGTAACCAAAACATTTAATAAAAAAATCACTAAAAATGATTACTAAATAAAAGATTGCTACAGCGCTCACTCACCTTTTTAGTTGGCTTAGGTCAGTGATGAACCTTGGCAACACAGGTGTTTTGTAACATTTCCCATGATGCTCACCTACACTGCAGAGTACATGAGCATTTTGGGAAATGTAGGGCAAAAACATCTTGGGGGGGGGGTTAAGGGTTACCATCACTGGCCTAGGTAAAACATTTCCAATACATTTTAGTTGTCTGTGTGCACCATTTTTAAAATAAAGCAAAATCTCTTTACAATAAATTGCAAATGGCACATTGGCGTTCGCCCTGGACCAGAAATGACACCAAATTGGCTTGCACACATTCCAGCAAGTGGTCACAATCAACTGGCTAATCATGGTGAGGGCCACTTTCAGCTGTGAAGAAATGGCATTCATATGCAAAGTAAGTGTGTGTGTGTGGGGGGGGGGGTCTGTGCTTGTAATCAGAGCATTGATTACCAGTGCAGACCCTTGGGGGATGCCACTAGAGCCACCAGGGATGCCCACCCATGCCACCATTGATGCCAATCAGTGCTCAGGGAACCTGTTAGTGCCCTCCTCATCAGTGCTGCCCATCATTACCATCTTTCAGTGCTGCCCACCAGTGCCAATCATTGCCCATCAGTGCCACCTATCAATGCCCATCAATGCTGCATATCAGTGCCACCTATCTATCTATCAGTGCTGCATATTAGTGTCTCATCAGTGCCTGCCAGCGCAGCCTCATCAATGCTCGTCAGTGCAACAAAAAACATATTGATTTACCAAATTTTATTACATAAACAAAAACACATTATTTTAGGGGTCAAACATTTAGGTCTT
The DNA here is from genome assembly GCF_965119305.1 of Pelophylax lessonae. Lineage (NCBI taxonomy): Eukaryota > Metazoa > Chordata > Amphibia > Anura > Ranidae > Pelophylax > Pelophylax lessonae. The sequence goes on from NC_138772.1 coordinate 344,353,008, forward strand.
CTTTTTGCCAATAGAAAAAAAACCTTGCAGTGATCAAATACCACCAAAAGAAAGCACTATTTTTTATGAAAATACTGTCATACATTTGTGTTAGGTACAGGGTTGCATGACCGCACAATTGTCATTCAAAATGCAACAGTATAAAAAGCTGAAAATTGGCCTGGGCAGGAAGGGGTGTAACTGCCCTGTAAGGAAGTGGTTAACTATTGAAACATGGGAATAAATATTCCAGGGGTAATCATGCTCAGCTCAATGGTTTAGTGGTTAGTGTTCCTGGCTATAAACACTGAGAGCATGAGTTCAAATCCCAAGTGTGCCATCACCTTCTTAAATTTTAGACAGCTATAAATAAATACTGAAACTTGGCAAATGCATAATTGCACCCTGCACATATGCATGTTTGTTTCTTGAATATACAAGGCCATTGACATGCAATTTTAGGTGATGTAGCCAATGTATTACTATGTGGCCAAAAAAAAATTATGGCACACAGGGTGTTATCATGGTTGGGCCTTGAACTCATGACCTAGCAATCTTTAGCTGTGAGCTTAGCCCACTATACCAAAGTGCTGAATACAATCAGATATGCCTGAAAGTTTCAGATGAATAAAGTATGAAGACTGCTAATTAGACAGCTGTGTAGTCTGCTATTAGAAAATCTAAAGGTTAAAACACATAAGATACATAACAATACCTTAAAATTAAAATAAACCATAATAAATGACATTGCTGTGTAATAGTGATTCAGAATAGACAAATTTCCTTTTATGAAAAACACAAAGGGAATTTGGCTAACTCCAAACTCAAATTCAGCCTAAGTTAACTCCAAACCCGAATTCAGTCTAAGTTAACTCCAACTCCGAATTCATTAAAGCATCTAGTTGATGGTTTAACTCCAGCCACTTACCTAATTAGGATGCAATGAGTTTAGGCTGGAGTTATTTCTGGAGAAGTGAGCAGCTCTACTCCAAACTTATACTGAATTAGGCCCTTTATATTCAAATAGATTGGTTTCTATTTTTCACAATGTTTCCATATTGATGGTAGATTATTGCATTATCTGATTTATATGTTTATAAGGAATTTGAACATTTTGCACATATGTTATAATTTGCACATTGAGTTATAGCACTTTTTTGAGTCACGAGACACTTTGATGAATTCTCATATTTATTTGTTATATTTTTATATATTTATAGATTAATTTACATATTTATTGTAAGCACTTTGAGTCACTAGATTTTTTGCACATATTTATTGTTAAGGATTTGCACTTTATTGAGCAGCGCTGATACACACAAATAATTTAATCAGAAAGGCTTCTCCCTTTTATCAGCAGCAGCCATATTTATACTGATTTTTAGTCGTCTATTTATACAATTAAATTATTCCAGGAGCGCAGGCACCTATTTTAAATATTTAAACACTGTGATTGTGCTTAGAAAACTGATGGTATATTCCTGTCTAAAGTTATATAACATCTCAGTCTGCAAATTACATAAAATAAAGAAGCAAAATAGAATATTTCTTAATCTATTATTAGCTTACAAGCTGGTATTTTTATGTGAACATTGTCTTTCTTTTTCAAAATATATTTTCTGCTTCCATTTTTTACCGACATTGAGAGACATTTTTGTAGCATAAATAAAATTATAGTTTAAATATTTTGTGTATACTAAAAATGGCTGAAGCAACTTTTTTGAATTCTTGTCATCTGGTATTCCGAGCTTAGAAAAGTGAATTAATCTGCAGGGTTTGAAATCATGGTTGGGCTGACTTGCTGATGGAAAATAACCTTTACAAGAAACATACTAGCCCTATGAGTTATCTTCATGAGGGTCAAGAAAGTGTAAGAAAGTCTAAAGCTGCATTAATAATCACCTGCATACCCTTCATCACTGGCCAGGTGCTTCATCACACGCCAGGAACAGAGTACAAACATATGGAGACCTGCTCCAACAATTCTAATTGGGTGCAGTTTGGCACAACATCCCCACCACAATAAACACCAGAGTAGAGTGGTGATGCTATTGATATATATATATAGAGAGAGTATATATTTACCGTGTAAATATTTATATATATATTTATATGTATATATATTTTTTTTTTTTTGGGGGGGGGGGTGGGAATGTGGCAGCAGCACAGCAAGGTATCTTGGACTTCTCAGGATAAACATGTTGAACATAAAAATGAGACAGATAATGAGGAATTAAAAGAATTTTACAATTATTTAATTTTCCAAGGCGCAGCAGCGTGATGGCAAAAGACAACAGTTCTTAAACTTTGGGACTAGGCTGGAGGAGCAACAGTGAAAGCAAAAATGTCCTTCTTCTTCAGGTATTTTCAGAGTTTGGCAGCATCACAGTAAAGTTGCAACATCAAAACCATGAGCATTTTGAAGTGTCTATGAAGGATAATTATTAAACTGACAAAACTGAAGAATTCTCATACATTTTTATTTCTGGAATGTAGCAGCACCACAGATGCACCAGAGCCAATTAAAAAAGAAAATATAGATTTTCTTTCCCCTGGAAATGGCAAAGTCAGCATCATAAAATCCACCATCAGCAGGTTGGACAGAGTTGAGATGCTGCTGATCGTGAAGAATTACAAAAATATATTGCACATTTTTTCTGGAGAGTGGCAGCTGCAAAACATCAAGACGTCCATCTCTGGACCGAGCAGGGAGATGATTAAGATTTAATAGACTTAACTGTTAAAAAGGAGCTTCAGCCAGGTTCCAAAAAAAATTAAAAGTCAGCAGCTACAAAAACTGTAGCTGATGACTTCTAATAAACAGACACCTGTCCAGGGAACCAACACCATCCTCACCCAGTCTGGTTCTTTGCCCGTCCCCGGGTCCCCAGGTCCCCAGCCTCTGCAAAAAGCAAATGACTCCTGCACTTGAGGGGTGGCCTTGAAGCTGGTATCCTAAAAATGCGATTCAGGTCTAGTTGAAGTTGTCCCGGCTGTGCTGCCACTCACAACAGGTCGTGGTAACCCAAACAGATTCTAGAAAAGGAATGGACAAAGGGCGCACCAGCCTAGCGCATTATCTTTAAAACAATTTATTGTAAAAAAAAACCATACACATTATACTCACAAAGCAAATGTGAAACATGGGCAAACATAAGCAATGCAGGACTACCAAGGGTCTCCACTAGGCATCCTCTGTTGCCGCAGGCCATGGAAGGATGTGGATCTCCAAAAATATGCTTACGTGTTTTGGGGTGTTCCCCCTTCATCAGAGCTCACCCAGCCTCTGCATGTTAACTGTGAGAAGCTGGCTGCGACTCTGCGGCTTCACAGTCAGATTCTATCTGCTCAAGCTGGGCTGCACCCTGTGAATGGTAGCTTCCTGAGACCTGTGGCATGTCCTGGAAGGTTGTGCACTGGGGAGGAGGATCAGAACTTCCCCTATTGAGTTCACACCACAATTTCTGTATTTCGGATGCATTTCTGCATGCTTGTTTTTGATGCATTTTTGATGCTTCCTGGAGCATTTTTGATGCGTTCCATACAGAAAAAATGCAACATGTTCCACTTTTGTTGACTGCACTGGTATGCACTGCACTATTGTGAACTAGGGCCATTGGAATTTATGTTAAACACTGTCCATGCACAATAAAAATGCACTTACTGCTCCTGGTGTGAACCAGTCCTAAGTATAAAACATTGTGAATGAATAATGCAGTGTTCATGTCCTCTATAAAAAAAAAAAGAAATTGTCACGTCAACCTAAAAAGACCTTAAAGGTGAATCTGGTAACTTTTGGAGAAAATGTTAGTTGAGTGCACAGGGTTTTTATAACACACACACACACAGGCTGTGCCGGAAACAAGCTCTGAATCTCATACCTCTGTCAGTATACATTCCAGTTTTCTCCATAGAACCCAAGTGATATAATTGCCAATGTAAGGCCCCTTTCACACAGGGCAGACTCCGCTAGAGCAGGCGGATGGCTGGTCTGTGTCGCCTCTGCTCATGTAGAGCAGACTAAGACATAGCCTGCTCTCCTCTATGGATAGTTGAATGTAAATGGACCACCTGTCCATTTACACTTGACTGCCATTAGATTTGATCCACTAGATGGATGGGGAATTGATCCCTATCCGTCTGGTTTTATCAGATCAGATTGGATGTGTGTAAATGGACACATGTCCGGCACAGAGTGGCCCTGAATCTTCTTTTCTAGGGTCCCTTGCCAGTGCTCTGGGCTCCTTCTCTTATGTGTATGTTCCCATACCAAGCTGCTTGCTATGGGGGGCACACCTACAGGCTTACTCCCAAGACAGGTTGTGTGCATCAATAGACACACACAGTGTGGCTCAGCCCCACCCCCTGCTCCCTTACGAAGGATTTTGTTGACAGCATCAGGAGACAATGGCTCCTACTGCTGCCTCTGTGTCGTGTGAGGAGAGGAACAGAGATCAGCATGCTGCAGACAGGTAACGGACTGGATCAAAATAGGACTGAGACAGTGGCGGCCCATCCTTTGTTGTCCTTTATTTTTTGTGCAAAAACATGGTGTAAGCTATTAAGCAGGAGGTTCTGCCAATCACAGCCTGCTGCCTGCCCCTCCAGCCTGTGTTTATTGTTAGTATGTGATTAGGATTTCAGGGAGGTAATGCTTCTATCAATCAACATGTGTTTAGCTGTTTAGTGGGCATGGAGGAGGAGGGAAGGAGTGGCCTGTCATTTATCTGGAGTTTATTCAGGGATGCAGAGATTTAAAAAAAGGAGAAAATTAACAGCTTAGAAGGGGATTGAAACTGGAGCATGCTCAGTAGGTGTGGCAATTGCTGGTCTACACAATCTTAGGCTGCGGTGGGAACACAGACAAGGATGGATAGTGAAAAGCAGGATCAACCAGGATTTTTGCAGATTACAGAAAACAAATGAATAGTGAGTATGAACAGCATGTAATACAGCATGTACTGACATTTATTTATTTATTTATTATATATGAAAGGAAAATTACAAACTAATATAAAAAGGGTATATGTCATAATAACATTTAAGAATTTAGATATATCCCCATTAGTCAAACATAAAAATGGCAACCGCTTGATCTCTAAATGTATACTTTAAATAATAGGGTATCTCAGCACCCCATGAAAGTTATGCAGATCCCACAATCTAAACAACTAATGAACTAGGCTCTGTGTCAGAAACAAGCCTAGAACCTAAAAACAAACACAAAAACGAAACCAAAAAACCCCCAAAAAACAAAAACCACCGTGCCAACCACCTTAAGAGACAAAAATGGATTGGAGCTCCTGGATGTTACGATATGTAGTCCAAATAGCCCCGGTTGCAATGTATTTGTCCAAACTGCCTTGTTCAACCGCTAATAAATATTCTAGATCCATAAGCAAATCCATTTCCAGTACCCATTCAGCCAAAGTAGGTACCACTGTAGATTTCCAGTGTCTAGGAATTATTGCTCTAGCTGCTGTCAGAAAGTGACAAAGTATTTTAAGTTTTGCTTTTCTAACTAAACTTAGTAAACTTGGCAATATGGACAGTAAGGTAATCTGAAGGGAGGGGGGGGGGGGATTGGGGTTGGAGATAAAAGTCCCTGTCACTTTACAATAGAGATGTAAAAAAGTTCAGAACCTTTTAATCAAGGGCCACTCAGATGGTGTAGAGTATATGGACACCTGTACCATCAAGATAGGATTTTACATTTTTTCACTTGTATTACACTAGCTATGGAGAGCTTATGAGATAGTATAAATGCCTTTTCCCAATCTTCCTCACTAATTGGAATTTTTAATTCCTTCTCCCATTTGACAGTGTAAGCCGGAGGGTTTAGATAAGAAAGGATAGACAAAATAGTGTAAATTTTTGAAATTGCTTGCCTTGAAGGCGAATCACTAAGTAGTAAATCTTCAAATAAAGTAGTATAGGAAAGAAGTTTCTGTTTGTCAGCAACTGAAGCAAGAATTGAATTTAAATGTTGTTGCAAAAAACCAATTTGCCACTCCTTGTGCCTCGGAAAGGGAAACTGTAGAATTGGAAAAGGAATTGTCGATTGAAAGGATTGAGGCCAAATGGCGGTGTATCGATTTGGTCCAGGGACCTAGGGTGTTACAATTCACCCCTATGGGAAAAGATGGCTTGTCAAATAGGGTCTCATAGGACGTCATAAGGCTAATATAGGCAGAAATATGGAGATGCTCTATTAAAGTGTCCCATAGACTAAGTGTCTGTTTAGTAAGTATTGGAAGGGCACCAATATCCCTTCTTTTAAGGGGTTGAATCCAGGGAAAAGCTTGTAGATCCCATGAAGATTGCTCCAACTGAACCCACAGTTTCCCTTGGCAATCATGAAACCAATCCAAAATGCTTCTTAAGACAGATGCTTGATAGTACAAAGCTGCATCCGCAGCATTCACGCCTCCTCTATTCTTGGGTAAAGAAAGCACTTTATAATTTAACCGAGAATGTTTGGATCCCCATATGAAGGCTGTAAAGGCCCTGTATAGTTTACAGAAAAAGGAGGCTGAGGTGTATACTGCAACTGTTTGAAAAATATATAAAAATCTCAGCAGAACATCCATGTTTAATGTATTTTAATACATTGTATTGTAAAATGTATTTTAATGTTCTCCCAAACCCCGAGAGGGTTTTCCTATCATAATTTTAAAGATTAAGAATAGTTTTACGTAAAAGAATGTTATGATTAATAGAGTAAAACTTAGATTGGTCCTGTTGGATGTGTACTGTATCCCAGTAACTTCCCAGCCAGTATCATTACTACAATGTGAGTGTACAGTATTATCACTGATCACTTTCACTAGCAATGTCAATGTCAGTTAGTGACCAGTGGCGGCTGGTGCTCAAATTTTTTTTTTTTTGGGGGGGGGGGGGGGGCACAAACAGAAAAATGTACTAGGCATTGCTTTGCGGCAAAAAACGCTGTAAAAAATTGCGTGACTTTGAGGTCGCAAAAGTGTGAAAGGGGCCTTCAGTAATTAAGGTATAGTGTGCCCCTTTTCAATGCAGAGAGACCAGCGTGCCCCCTTTCAATGCAGAGAGACCAGCGTGCCCCCTTTCAATGCAGAGAGACCAGCGTGCCCCCTTTCAATGCACAGTGACCAGCGTGCCCCCTATTAATGCATAGTGACCAGCGTGCCCCCTTTCAATGCACAGTGACCAGTGTACATGCCCCCTTCAACGCAGTGACCAGTGTACATGCCCCCTTCAATGCAGTGACCAGCGTACATGCCCCCTTCAATGCAGTGACCAGCATACATGCCCCCAATGTAGTGACCAGCATACATGCCCCCAATGCAGTGACCAGCCTACATGCCCCCAATGCAGTGACCAGCGTGCGTGCCCCCAATGTAGTGACCGGTATACATGCCCCCAATGCAGTGACCAGTATACATGTCTCCAATGCAGAGATCAGCGTGCCTGCCTCCAATGCAGTGACCAGTATACATGTCCCCAATGCAGTGACCAGTATACATGCCCCCAATGCAGAGATCAGCGTGCGTGCCTCCAATGCAGTGACCAGTATACATGTCCCCAATGCAGAGATCAGCGTGCGTGCCTCCATTGAAGTGACCAGTATACATGTCCCCAATGCAGAGATCAGCGTGCGTGCCTCCAATGCAGTGACCAGTATACATGTCCCCAATGCAGAGATCAGCGTGCGTGCCCCCTTACTTACCTGGAGCAGCAGCGGCGGCGATCGGCTTCTCCTCAGTCCCCCGAACGGCTTCTTCTCCGGCGCGTCTCCTCCAGTCCTTCTGGTCCCGCCTCCTCCTCGGCCAATGGCATGGGGTTTGCCTTGCGGCCAATCAGGAAGCGTGTATCGGACGCGCTTCCTGATTGGCCAGGAGGATGATCGGTGTGACAATAGCGAATTTTCATTCGCTATTGTCACACAATGAGTGGGCTCGGGACGCACTGCTCTGCGCCCCGGGTCCACTCTTTGCATCGCCCTATTAGAGCCTCTGGCTCTAATCAGGTGATGAAAAGAAAAAAAAACTCCCCATTGAACTCCATGCGTCCGGCACCCCTGCATGTAGATTAGGGGGCCGGACGCATGGATGGGGGGGCGGCGCCCCTGCGCCCCTAACGAGCCGGCCGCCACTGTTAGTGACCCCCCTCTCCCCAGATAGTGTCTTTCAGTGCCATATTGCCCATCACCCTATCACAGCCACACTATAAATTGCCTATCACCACTATTACAGTATAGCGTCTATAGCTGCATAAATTCCATTATAAATACAATAGTTTGTAGATGCTATAATTTTCACACAAACCAAATAATATACATTAATTGAGATTTTTTTTTTTTTTTTTTACCAAAGACATGTAGCAGAATACATTTTGGACTAAATTTATGAGGAAATTCGATTTTTTTCTCTCTTTTTTTTATTTTTATATGTTTTATAACAGAAAGTAGAACATTTATGTTTTTTGAAAATGTTTGGTATTTATACCCAGTGGTAATCAAATACCATGAAAAGAAAGCTCTATGTGTGTGGGGGGAAAAAATATAAAAATGCAGTGCTGAATAGCAAAAATGCTTTGGTCATAAAGGGGGTAAAACCTTCCAAAGGTCAAGTGGTTAACCACTTAAGCCCCGGAGGATTTGGCTGCTAAACGACCAGAGGGTATTTTGCGATTCGGCACTGCGTGACTTTAACGGACAATTGCGCGGTCGTGCGACGCTGTACCTAAACGAATTTGGCGTCCTTTTTTTCCCACAAACAGAGCTTTCTTTTGGCGGTATTTGATCACCTGTGCGATTTTTTGATCACGCGCTATAAACAAAAAAAGAGCGTAAATTTTGCAAAAATAGCAATATTTTTCCCTTTTTTTTATATGAAATTCCCCCAAAAAAAAATGTAAAAATCAAAATTTTTTAATATTTTCGGCCAATTTGTTTTATGCTACCTATGTTTGGTAAAAAAAATCGCAAAAAGCGTATTTTGATTGGTTTGCGCAAAAGTTATTGCGTTTACTAACAAAGGGAAAGATTTTTGTCATTTTTGTTGTTTTTTTTTTTTAACGCGTAATGGCGGCGATCTGCGATTTTTTTTGCGGTACTGCGACATTGCGGCGGAAAGATCGGACCCTTGACTGACATTTTTGACACTTTTGGGGTTACCAGTGACATTTCTACAGTAATCAGTGCTATATATATGCACTGTTACTGTAAAAATACACTGGCAGTGAAGGGGTTAACTTTATTTGAGAGGGAGGGGCTGTGTGTGTCCCTAGGGGCGTGATTCTAACTGTGATTGGCTGTGGCTTCAACTGTATGCAGAGTGATCAATGGATCTACATAGTAGATCCATGTGATCAGCTCTCATACAGAGAGGAGAATGACAGGCAGCTTGTTTACACAAGCTGCCTGACTTTCTCCCTCTCCCCCGCCGATCGCAGAGTGGCCGGCGGCGATCGGGTCCGCCGGTCACACGCGCGGGGGGGTCCGTGACCACGCGGGAGCGGGAGCGCGCCTCCGGCGGCGCGCGCTCGCTCCCTAAACCCTCACAGACGAGCGACGTAGACCTACGTCACTTTGCCTGTGAGGGGCTGACCGCCGCCGTAGATAGTCGTGCGGCGGTCGGCAAGTGGTTAACCAAAGAAATGTAGCAGAATATATTTTGGCCTAAGTTTATTAAGAAAGAGTATTTGAAAAAATTTTAAAACAGAAACTAAGACAAACATGTTTTTTTTTCAAAATTTTCTTTTTCATTTATGTAGCAGAAAGACCTATTTATCTAAAAAGAAATTGATACAATTTTAATTTGGGTACAGTGTTGCATGACTAAATAATTGTCATACAAAGTATGACAGTACTGATAGGTGAAAAATGGCCCAGACTGGAAGGGGGCGAAAGTGTTCGGATTTGAGGTTGTTAATAACTTCCTGTGATTGTAAACATTTATATATATATATATATATATATATATATATTTTTTTTTTTTTTAATAACAAAAATGTTATACTTACCTGCTCTGTGTAATGGTTCTGCCCAAAGCAGCTCCAATCCTCTTCTTCTCTGGTCCCTCGCTGGTGCTCCTGGCTCCTCCACCCACCGAGTACCCCCATAGCATGCAGAGCGGTTGCTTTCATGCTATGTCACTTCCAAATCAGCTGAATATGTCCATAAGACACACAGAGCGCGACTTGGCCCCACCCCACTTCTCATCACTGGCTGTGATTGATGGCTCCCACTGCTATGTCTGAGCCAATGAGGAGGGAGAGAGCCAAGAGAGCTTATGTTCTTGTGCACATGGCTGGATCGAGATCAGGCTCAAGTAAGTCTAAGGGGGCCCGGGGGGAATTGTATCTGCACACAGAATGTTTTTTTTTACCTTAATGCATAAAATGCATTAAGATAAAGACCTTCAACCTTTAGAACCACTTTAAATTGACTATTCCAAATGCCTGCTTGCTTGCGTGTGTTAATTTAAGTTAAAAACCCTAGTGAAATGAAAAAGGAAGAATGAATGACAACCAGCTATGAACACTGGCAATCATTTTATGCTTCCTGTGACAGTATTGACATACTGGCACTGTTATTATTTCAGTACAATTTAGTATTACTGACAGGTGACTTCTGGTGAACACTGACAATTAACAACTGAAATATCTGTGACGGTGATGCACATGATGATGACTTGACATGACACTGAGTGACAGCAGCCCCTGGTGCACTATGATCAATGATGTCCTTGAGTAGCACTGAGAGGCAATGTCTGGTTCTACTGCATTTTGAAAATGGTGTCAACTGTGCTGCTGCAATTTCTTTAAAGTGGTTGTAAAGGCTAAATATATATATATTTTTTATCTTAATGCATTTTAAGCATTAAGGTAAAAAACCTTCCAAAAACATTTACTTGAGCGCAAACTCGATCCAGCGCTGTGCCTGAGAGCAACATCCCTGCTCTTGCTCTCTCTCCTCACTGGACATGGAGGCAGCAGCAAGAGCCATTCGCTCCTGCTGCTGTCAATCAAATTCAGTGAAGAGGGAATGAGGGGTGGGACCAAGGCATGCTTTTTATTCTATAGATACACAAAGCCTGGCTCCGTAGTGTACCATGCCTGCAGCACTGCATCTCCTGTACCATGCCCGCAGCCCCCGCATTCCCCTGTACCATGCCTGCAGCCCCGCATTCCCCTGTACCATGCCCACATTCCCCTGTACCATGCCCGCAGCCCCCGCATTCCCCTGCACCATGCCCACAGCCCCCGCATTCCCCTGCACCATGCCCGCAGCCCCCCGCATTCCCCTGCACCATGCCCGCAGCCCCGCATTCCCCTGCACCATGCCCGCAGCCCCGCATTCCCCTGCACCATGCGCGCAGCCCCGCATTCCCCTGTACCATGCGCGCAGCCCCGCATTCCCCTGTACCAGGCGCGCAGCCCCCGCATTCCCCTGTACCATGCGCGCAGCTCCCCGCATTCCCCTGTACCATGCGCGCAGCCCCCGCATTCCCCTGTACCATGCCCGCAGCCCCCGCATTCCCCTGTACCATGTCCGCAGCCCCCGCATTCCCCTGTACCATGCCCGCAGCCCCCGCATTCCCCAGTACCATGCGCGCAGCCCCGCATTCCCCAGTACCATGCGCGCAGCCCCGCATTCCCCTGTACCATGCCCGCAGCCCCGCATTCCCCTGTACCATGCCCGCAGCCCCGCATTCTCCTGTACCATGCCCGCAGCCCCCGCATTCCCCTGGACCATGCCCGCAGCCCCGCATTCCCCTGTTCCATGCACGCAGCCCCGCATTCCCCTGTACCATGCGCGCAGCCCCGCATTCCCCTGTACCATGCGCGCAGCCCCGCATTCCCCTGTACCATGCGCTCAACCCCGCATTCCCCAGTACCATGCGCGCAGCCCCGCATTCCCCAGTACCATGCGTGCAGCCCCGCATTCCCCAGTACCATGCGCGCAGCCCCGCATTCCCCTGTACCATGCCCGCAGCCCCGCATTCCCCTGTACCATGCCCGCAGCCCCGCATTCCCCTGTACCATGCGCGCAGCCCCGCATTCCCCTGTACCATGCACGCAGCCCCGCATTCCCCTGTACCATGCGCTCAGCCCCGCATTCCCCAGTACCATGCGCGCAGCCCCGCATTCCCCAGTACCATGCGCGCAGCCCCGCATTCCCCAGTACCATGCGCGCAGCCCCGCATTCCCCAGTACCATGCGCGCAGCCCCGCATTCCCCTGTACCATGCGCGTAGCCCCGCATTCCCCTGTACCATACGCGCAGCCCCCGCTCAGTCAGCCATATGTTCTAGCGCCCGTTAATTTAACGGGCTTAATGTCTAGTCCTTTATAAATAAAGGGGAAAGTCCATCCAGGCAGTAGAAACCCAGAGAAGGTGCACGGTGCTGTAAACTACAATATAAGGTGCTCTCACTCAGTGCAAACAATCCTTCACCAGTAATACTAGCCTCTCACCTGAGAGCCGTAATAAAACATCATATAGCATGTAGAACTGCACAAAGCAGCTTCTCAATGCGAACCTCCAGAACAACAGTAACTCGAATCTCCCCTTTTCCTTAGGACTCTCGCCACTCAGAGGACAGTAAGATGCCCATAGAATGCAAACAGAGGGCATACCATAGCATAATACTGTTTAAGTAATTACCTTTATTTAGAAGTAGTAAAAGCCTCTTACATTGTAAACGTGGGGATAACAGCATAACGAGCAACACAGTGGTGTGAACACTAGCGTTCTGAACGCCAATACACTCGCTTCCGACCGGGACTGCAGGTGACGTCACATAACTCCTCCCCCCTCCGCACGCGTTACGTCCGTGGGGCGGGACTTCTTCAGCGTTACATAATTACTCCTGAGATTGTAAGGTAATCAGTATATGCACAGAAGAATAAAACAACATTCAAGGCGATGGGGTGTAGTCCAAAGAAGGACATAGGAATTGACTGGTGTGTTTGCTTTACAAAATGGACAGGAGTGTAGATATCTGGACTGGCAGATTGTCACTGTGACGAGACCAATCTCGCCCCATTGCATTGAAGGAGCCTGGTTGCCCGCCTGCTGCCTTTGGACTATGGACCAGGCTTTAAAAGACTTTGGCCCCATGGCAATTTGACTGTGTTTGTAGCGCTCAGATCCGGGCTATCTGGGGATGGGTTGAATGTAGGGGTTCTGTTCAGTAGACTGGGAGTTATGCATTTTTGTGTCTTTTTGTGTTTCTTTAAACATGTGGCTAATGGAGTCTTGCCTCTCCTGGAAGCTAAAACGTATTCCTGTAAACTGTAAGGAACAGGAAGCCAACTCCTAATATGGGCATTACAGGAAGTTCTGAGGAGACGGGCGGTCTATTGACAGTCAGAGTAATGTGTATTGAGGGCTCGTTAGGGAACCATTGTTCTGTGTCTGACTATTGTGTACATTGATTGGCCCCTGGGTCTTCTGTCTCCTTGCATTGGTCAAAGCTATCTGACCAATCCCTGTTGACTCATTTTCAAGCCCTCATTTGCATATGCTGGAGAGGACCTTAGTGAGAACTGCAAGTACTTTACAATTGACCAATGGGAAAGCGGTTGTTGGGGGAAGGATGTTCCAATTTCTGTATAAAAGTGTGCTCTGTTCTTCCAATAAATGTTGTTCCTGTTTTACCCTCATCTCTGAGCTTTGTCTCGTTATTGGGGGAATCTGCTGCAGGGATTGCTATGGTCTTCCATACTCCCTTAGAGAATCACTAAGCTCTTATAAGAGCTTGTGTAAGAGCTTGTTCGTGCTGCACTCTCTGGGGAAAGAGAGGTTCACCCACAGGAACCTGGGGCCTTGTCGTTGGTCCAGGGTGGGTAGGAGATGCCAAGACCCTAACCAAGCTGCGGAGGTTCGTGGAGTCTGAAGTGCTTACGGTGTCTGGTGGAGTGCTTGGAGCCCTCGGGAAGCACTAGGAGCATCTGTCAACTGAGGTACCTGCTCAGGGGTGCCCTGTTCGTAACAATTGGTGGCAAGCGGCGAGATCGTTCCTATGGCAAGAAGGACAGCTACAGGAGACACCATTGCTCTGGATTTTACAATTGAGGGCAACGCATGTCCCAGTACAGCGACCCTGACAGCACCAGCATGGAACCAGCAGTGGAGTTCGATGAGGGTGCCATGGATGACCGAGATGCAGTCCGTAAAGGCATCTGGTACCAGGCACTGGGCATTGTGGAGTACCAGCAGGGTGAGAGACTCCCCAAGGAAGACCAGCGGTTGCAGAAGCGAGTAGCCCTGCGGATGCCCTTCCTGGGGGAGCAGCCCCGGGAGGAATGGGTAAAAGAATTGGAGCTCCGGGTATGGCAGGAGATGTGGCTGGAGGATGCCTACCAGGCGCTGTGGTGGTGTGTTGCACAGTACCTGCCCTGGACAGCCGAGCATGACAAGCCAGAGGGAGAGGAGTTTGATGGTCCTGGCTTGTTATGGGAGTCTTTTTCAGAGCTGGAATTTGGGAGCCCTACACAAGCCCGGTTCAATGATCTCTTGGAGTGGAGGGAGAGCAGGTATGACTGGGACGACGCTCACGAAATTGAGCAAGACCTGGTCCACCTGGTGACCCGGGAGATGGATCTAGAACAGGGCTACCAGCAGCTGTTCCAATACAGTGAGAAGGCTCAGCAGGAGATCAGCAGGACAGACCCAGAGCCAGACCCATTCAGAGGGGACGAGATGGTACAGTTTTACTGGGAAGAACCCCAGGTGGCCGGTAGAAATGGGACCGAGGTCTCTCCACCGGTCCTGCAGGGAATTGGGAGCCCAGTCTCCATTCCCCAGCGGCAGTGTAAAGTGCAGGGAGAGGAGAGCAGCGTCCTCCCTCCCCAGCGGCAGGCTGAGTTACAGGGGGCAGAGGTAGTTGTTTCTGCCCCCCAGCAGCAAAGTGATATGCCAGGAAGGCAGTGTGAAGTGCAGGGAGAGGAGAGCAGTGTCCTCTTTCCCCAGCGGCAGTGTGATTTTTTGGGAATTGGGAGCCCAGTCTCCAGTCCCCAGCGGTAGAGTATCCAGCAGGGAATAGAGAGCCCAGTCTCCTTTCCCCAGCAGCAGGACTCTGTGTTGTTAGGAGAGACAGTCGGTCTCCCTCCGCAAAGACTGGAAGTATGTATGGGAGAGGAGATTGTTACCACCTCTCCCCAGTGGCGGATCAATGATGGGCAGAGTGTTCTATCGGGAGAGGAGCTTGTTACCCCCTCTCCCCAGCAGCAGCTTAATGTACCAGGGGGAGACTGTAAGCCCCCCACCGGTGCAGATGGGACCGTGGTCTCTGCACTTACCACACAGGGGGTATGGATGGGCGGTCCTACCCCCCCACGACAGAGCTGTGTATCCAAGGGGGAGACAACCGGTCTCCCCATCCCGCAGCAGAGCTATGCACCTAAGGGGGAGACAGTCTGTCTCCAGCAACCAGGCCCCAACCAGACTACTCCGGTGGTAGTGCTGGCACCAGGACAGAGTACCGCTGGTCTCTGCCCACTCAGCAACCCACCAAGGCAGCCTACCAGTCCCCTACACAGCCGTGGTGAGGCACCTGGACATGGACAAGTTTCTCCTCTACCCAGGTGTAGTGACCATTTATTGTGGGTGGGCTGTACTGTGTTTTCTGCTTTGTGGGTGGGCTGCTGGACTAACGAGGGCACTGACCGGCAGGAGGTCAGGTACCCTGTTAGTCTTTTTGGAAAGGGGGAGAGATGTGACGAGACCAATCTCTCCCCATTGCATTGGAGGAGCCTGGTTGCCCGCCTGCTGCCTTTGGACTATGGACCAGGCTTTAAAAGTCTTTGGCCCCATGGCAATTTGACTGTGTTTGTGGCATCTGAGCGCTGTTTGGATATGTTGAGCGCTCAGATCCGGGCTATCTGGGGATGGGTTGAATGTAGGGGTTCTGTTCAGTAGACTGGGAGTTATGCATTTTTGTGTCTTTTTGTGTTTCTTTAAACATGTGGCTAATGGAGTCTTGCCTCTCCTGGAAGCTAAAACGTATTCCTGTAAACTGTAAGGAACAGGAAGCCAACTCCTAATATGGGCATTACAGGAAGTTCTGAGGAGACGGGCGGTCTATTGACACTCAGAGTAATGTGTATTGAGGGCTCGTTAGGGAACCATTGTTCTGTGTCTGACTATTGTGTACATTGATTGCCCCCTGGGTCTTCTGTCTCCTTGCATTAGTCAAAGCTATCTGACCAATCCCTGTTGACTCATTTTCAAGCCCTCATTTGCATATGCTGGAGAGGACCTTAGTGAGAACTGCAAGTACTTTACAATTGACCAATGGGAAAGCGGTTGTTGGGGGAAGGATGTTCCAATTTCTGTATAAAAGTGTGCTCTGTTCTTCCAATAAATGTTGTTCCTGTTTTACCCTCATCTCGGAGCTTTGTCTCGTTATTGGGGGAATCTGCTGCAGGGATTGCTATGGTCTTCCATACTGCCTTAGAGAATCACTAAGCTCTTATAAGAGCTTGTGTAAGAGCTTGTTCGTGCTGCACTCTCTGGGGAAAGAGAGGTTCACCCACAGGAACCTGGGGCCTTGTCGTGGTCCAGGGTGGGTAGGAGATGCCAAGACCCTAACCAAGCTGCGGCAGTTCGTGGAGTCTGAAGTGCTTACGGTGTGTCTGGTGGAGTGCTTGGAGCCCTCGGGAAGCACTAGGAGCATCTGTCAACGGAGGTACCTGCTCAGGGGTGCCCTGTTCGTAACAATTCAATGGTAGATCTATTTTTGTACAACCAGTCTGCCCATACATGGATTGAAATTTGGCCAGTCCCTGCTGAACTGGCCTAATTTCGCTCCATCTATGGCCGGCTTAAAGGCAACCTTTTTTGTTGTAGTTTTGAAAAGATTAGGGATGAGCTAGATTCTCAGTCAATAATTTATTTCTGTCTGTTCCCCCACTGGGGAGAAAAACCCCACTATTTGTCCTAGGGACCACTGTCACTGTAACAGAAAGTGATATGAAATCTTAAATGTTAGAGTTGTCACCAGAGCAAGAAGATAAATATTCCAATGAGGACAGCTGGTATATTGAGGAATGCCTTTGATAGATATTCCCTTCTATCTATTACACTTTCCTCTCATTTCTTGTTGCATCTTCAGGACAAAAAGTAAAGGGGTATACTTCCCAGTGGAATACAGACCTTTCCCTAATAAAAACTAAAAAACAAAGGTTTTGGCTTTAACTACACTTTAATAAACTTTGGCTACCATGTAGGGTTGAAGCATTGACATCTCTAGTGCTTTCATAAGGGAGAACAGGACTTTTAAGCTACAATCTTCTGGATTAAAAAATAATTGTATTCATTATTGGGCTTATTTATTATCACAGAGAACACTAAATGATAAGGGAAAAGAATACACCCTTTTCTCCTAGACATCAGATAGTGATAGAATATGAAGGCACATCTACCAAATGATCTTTCCTGTTACACATCTTTTTGGAAACACGAGCACTTGGATCATCCAAGCATTCTTGTTTTTGCATATGGAGGAGAGGGTAGGAAGAGTAACAGGACATTCTTTTTTTTTTTTTTTTTTTAACACAAAAAGGTGCTTTATTGAAATAATCAAAACACGTCACAGAAACATCAACATACAGTTGTAAACGTACATAGTGCAATACAAAGTAGTTTTAACCCTCCTCTTATGTTAGAATTCCGTTACTATCCATGATGTTAGGGTCAGTTTTGACCCGTGTTTTAAATCAGCCATAAAATACCCTCTGAATAATTATTTATCATCAAATTTGTTTCTTACCTCTTGGTTACCTTGTTGGGCTTCTTTATCCTTGAAAAGATTGGTTTTAATATTTTTGGTGTGACCCCTAGACCTTTCTTTTGATAGCATACCTCTCATTGTCAAATTTAAAAAATGGTAAAATAAAGTCAGCAACTCTGAAATGAATTTGTCCTATGTTTCTTCACTTTATTTAGAGAAGCAGACAAGCAGGAAAAGAGATAGGCCCCTCCCTAACTACAGCTCACAGGGTTGAGAGGGGATTGGCTGTCACTGTTACTAAGCAGAGAGAGTGTTTATGATTTCAGTTTTGGCACTTATTAGTGTCCTAAAATCCTATATTATAACTGGGTCAGAATTGACCCTAACACCATAAACGTCTTAATTTTCACCACAGTATTTTATAATTTAGTGAAAAGGATTATTTTTCTATTACATTGTTTAAATAGAGGTTCCTGACAAAGTAAAAAAATCTTGATGCAATAAACAAATTTATGTGATACTTATAGACATTCAAAACCTGAAAACGGGTCAGTTTTGACCCTAACATAAGAGGAGGGTTAAATAGGCCGGGGGTACAGTAATACTGTAGGCGAATAAACGTAAGATATTAAGAGTCTCCGGGGACCAAATGCTGAAGAAAGGTGAGTGTTTCACAGCTTGATATCGTATACCGTTACAACAGAAATCAGTATCGGGAGAGATTGAAAATTCAACATTTGACGTAAAATATTGAGTAGTGCAAACAACAATCATAACATTATTGCAAGGCTTCAACTCCCTGACGGGACAAAGAGTAGAAGAAATCCCGTCAAGGAGGAGAAGCGAAGGAAAGAAAGAAGGAAGAAGGAAAAAAAAAAGAGCAGATAAACAAACATGGGGGGGGGGGGGGGGGAAGGTATGGGGTTGGTAAGGAGGGAATGAGGATATGAGAGTACACATATCGAGCAGAGAGTCCAAGATGAATAAGTTGGACTTTTGTTACCTAAGGGGTGTTAGGAAAGATAAATACTATGAAGGAATTACGTTTAGTTATCGGATTTTAATGAAAGGTATTCCTGAGAGACTGTAAAAAGGGACCAATTAGCCCACATTTTGTGGAATGGTTCATTCCTCTCGGTTTTCATGGCCACTGTCCTTTCCATTTCATATAATTGATCCATTTTTATGATCCAATCTCTAACGTGTGGAGCAGTAGATGAATTCCACTGTAAAGGAATAAGGCTTTTAGCAGTGTTCAACATGTGTCTTACCAAAGAAGATTTGTACTTCTTATATGAGAATGCATTTACATGAAGCAGAAAGGTAGGCGCATCATGGTCCAGATCAAGCCCCGTTATGTGTTTAATCCACTGTGCTTTAGATTTCCAAAAAGGCTTAATTTTGGGGCAGGTCCACCAGATATGTAGAAAGCTACCTTGGTCTGCGCCGCAACGCCAGCATCTGTCTGTAGTGTACCATTTTTTAAGTTTCATCTGGGTTCTATACCACTGTGTTCTAACTTTGAACGCATTCTCTTGTAGTTTAGTACAGGACATTCTTTCACCCATCCCTTTCCTATTGACCCATCTGGGAGGAAAACAATGGTGAGCACCCAGGAAAGTCTAACCTGGTTGGCTAGTTCGTCCTTTTAAAGTGGGTACACATATATTGAAATTTGACTGGTTCCACAGTGACTGGCTGAATTTTGTTCTGTATGTGGTCCTCCCTGTTTGACAGAAGCAAATCAGTAGACTTCTGTCATAAAGGACTGTTGGAAAACTTTAATTCGATCAGTGGTTGCAGCGCTGATCAATGTGCTCAGACAAAAAAGGGGTCCCCACTGTCAGAATACAATAGCACATTAGGGAGGATTCCTCTGTCCACCTCACATGGACAATTGGGGGAAACCGTTTGTTTTTTTGCTCAGCATACTGGCTGAAAAAAAAAAAAAAAAAAACCAAAGTGCTCATACCCATCTTTGGAGGGATGTTTGCAGGAACTACTGTGTTCATAGGCAATGTGCTTCTCTCTTATTATTGCTCATTCTCAACTCAACAATAAGCACCTTCATTATCAACAACAATGGTTAGATTGGTGCTATGTGAAACAGCCTTAGGTTTAATCAAAGGTTTATAAAGGGTGTTCTAAGGTCTGAATTTTTATCTAATTGCTTAGCCAATATATTTGATGGTTAGCCAGTATATAATATAATTCTGACTGCAGTTTTTATCTGCTTCTATTAGAAGCTAACTGCATTGTAGTACCATAATATCATTATTGATCAGAGGTTTCTAAGGTATTTTTGAAATCTGAAAGCTCCTGGCTTGCAGGGAGAAATGGAAGAACTCCAAGTCCTCCCTGTTCACAGAAATAATGCTGCTTGATATTTTCAGATGCAATTGCACTGCCTCATTTTGGCTTTTGGATGATACTATGATTTTCTGGTTAAAACAATATATTTGGAGCCTTGTGCATCATTTGTTTTGCTATTGTGTCCACTGGCATCTAAAAAAAAAAATAGTTAGGCGATTAATTGTAAAACACAGATGTTTATGTATACAAAGTACTTTATATTATTCGATAAAATATTATGTTTATTGAATTAGGTTGACTTTTTTGAAGTGGACATGTACTAAAACAATAAAACATTGTCAACGCTCTTACTAGGGTGGATAAAAAAGAGGAGGTTTACAAAAGGAGGTTTACAATATTTCCCTTCCTGCTGAAAATCTGCTGTGCCAGGCTCCCTCAATTTCTGGTCACATATTCAGATCTGGGCTGGGAACTGTCATTAATGGGAGCAGATGAATCAGCATGCAGAGTTGTATAAAGTACTCAAAACCCATACTTGAGTAAAAGTACAAGTGCTCGATCAAAAAGTGACTTGAGTAGAAGTGGAAGTGCTCGATCAAAAAGTGACTTGAGTAGAAGGACTAAAGTATTCAACATTTTTTGTACTTAAGTATTGCAAGTAGTTTTTTTAAAAATTTTGCTACTCAAGTACTGAAAGTAAAAGTACCAGTAGTTTTGAAAAAAAAATTGCTACTCAAGTACTGAAAGTAAAATACAAGTACTGTGTTATGTAGTTATTAAAGAAAGAAGTCAAAAGTTTGAACGTCCTATTGTTTTTTATTATTTCAAATGCAGCTTTTATTTATACATACAGTAGCATTTATTTTCGTATGCGCTGATAATACACATGTTTTGAGCTTCATGAAACCTCCCATCTACTGTTCTGGCAGTGGTAATTTTTATAATAGTAACGAGAAACTATGCAGCACAAAAAAAAAACATCGGAGTAGAAGTATTGAAATCATCAAAAAAATGTAGTGAAGTAAAATTGGAAGTAGGAGAAAAAAATTCTACTCTAGGAAAGTACAGATACCGCCTTTTGGTACTTAAGTACAGTAGTGAAGTAGTTCTACTTAGTTACTATACATCTCTGTCAGCATGTATTTTTCAGCAAGTTGGTGGGCATCGTTCATCGTAATTTAAAATGGATTTACATCACTGGAGAATGTGATTTTTGATGGATTTAGAACATTTTTAAAATGTTCTTTTAAGAAAGGGCTTTGTCGTGGCGTGTGTGTCTTTTTTCCAAAAAGGTCTTTAAAACAGTTTCAGTGTACTTATTTACTTTTTTATTTTTTATGAATGAGTAACCAGGGGTACTATGCACATTGCTGCCCCCCCCCCTTTTCTGGCCAGTCAGGCTACATTATTGCATAAGGGTCTGGTGTAAATTTTGGTTTGGGGGAATCTCAGCTTTTTTTTATTTTTTGCATTGGGTTCCCTTGGTTCCAGCCCCATATCAGGGATAAGGCTGAGGTATATTTTTTTGCGAAATCCCACTATTTTATTTTTGGTTTATTTCAAAACTGTCACTGTTGTTACAAAGCACTATAACAGCCAATGACTGTGTGGTCGCTGGCATCTTAGCAACCAATTTCATCTGTTGCTAAGATGCAGGCGCCTGGCAGGTGTTTACAAATGAGCTAGAAATGTAATTTAGTGCCCAGCAATTTAAATGGTATTTTTTTTATACATTTTTTGTCACTTTTGCTTTATTACATCATACAGGTGTATCGCTTCGCAGGCGGGTATAGGGCATACCCCAAGCATGTTAGTTAAAGTAATTGTGCATTTTAAATGTTTCATATTAGGCATTATTAACCTCTTCCTTTCTAGCTCCAGCAGCACTTTAAGTGATCACATCACCACTGTGACATCATACCTCCCCTCTCAGTAACAGAATGGCTTTCCACCAAGCACCTGGCATGAACCTCATGTGTGCTTTCACTTAACTCTATCCATCCCATACCACTTGACCACAAACTTTACAACACCCTTTGGCACTCTCTAAGTGGTGTGAAGTGCAGTTTTTAACACTTGAAGTGCTATTGTAAATTGTAGTCATTTCTGACAATTAGGAAACTGTACTAACTGTGTATGCTGTGATAGGAGGATTGTTACTAGCTTTGCTGTGGTGGCAGTATAGTGGCACATGGTGAACACGTAGAAAAGATGGGGGGTGTTCCATTTATAATGAAGACAGTCACCAAGCACCATCTCAGAATGAGCAGACTCTATACCCTGGCCTACTCTAGGTCATGAATTTATTAATTATCTGGACACGATCAAAGTGGGACCTTCTTTACTTTCTGGGATGTCCTGAACCTTGACTGTTCTTGATATTCAAAATCAGAGAAGAAGGCTGCATCTTTATTAGGATGAGTATTTTTACAGGCGCTTATCGATGGGACAAAAAGTAGGAAAGAATTTGAGCCTGGGGTTATATTTTAAAATTTAAAAAAAACAGCTGGAGGGGATGTAAACACAATTTTCAGATCTTGCAGTGGGAACTGTAAATTAGCAGAATAAAAACGAAGATAGGAGGCTGCCAGTAAGAAGTACTGAAGTAAAAGTACACATTCTTGTTACTAGGTGAAACTGAGAGGAATACGGGCTCTTGCACACAGGCGAAAACAATGATGCGCTTGTAGCTGTGTAGCATTTTTTAACACATCTGAACACAGGTACACTGTTGTCTATGGGAAAATTCACACGGCTGCACAAAGATCAGTAATGGAACAATGTGTTCCATAATGGATGTCCTGTCACTGTGTAAAGATAAACATAGTGACATGGATAGAACATGGTTTAGCATGCAAAAGGTCTCTAGACAGTAGACAGGTGTGAGGATGGTGTTGCCAGCCAGTTCTTCTTCCTTAACAAATGTGACAGGAAGTCAGGTAAATCTGTGGGTGTTGTCACAGACGGGAGATACATTTCTGCCTTGTTTAGACAATTCAACAATTACTACAGGTGTCGGCTGCGGAGGTAGCCAGAAAGGTTTAGGACGTTGGAAAGCTTCAGCTATCCAGAATGAGGAAATTAAGGCCTCCATAAGTTATCCAGAGGATGACTACTGATTGCTGCATCCTGAGGCTTTTTGCGTTAAGGAGAGCAGTGAGCTGAGAAAGACTTCTGAAGGTGAGGTGGTGTTGACTTTTTCTCTGTGAAGAGAAAAACAAATAGACTATTGGTTTTCTGCTGTATGACAGACTCCATAGGTAGGTTCCTGTGTTGTGAAGGTAGACGCCCCAAGTGGCCAGGGTTTATTTTATGTTTTGTTTGATTTATGCTGTTTGGATGCTTGCACTTGTTTCCAGCAAATTGGAAGAATAAACCATAGACCGTTGTTTTCAACCACTCCTCGGCTGTCTCTCTGTGTAGCGAAACCCAACCAGGGGGTCACCCACACCCGCTACCGAGCCAACCCCTTACACAAATTAGTGCTGTGAGGGAGCATAGTATCACATACCTGGTAGAGACCGAGTAGATGAAGAGGTCTCTTCTTGCACCTCTTTCCCAACACTCATGAAGGTAATAACAGAGAGCATAAGGACTTGGAGTGGCATAAGTGCCAGAGTTGCAGGCAGTACTGGATCTGTGTCACTGCAAGATGTGTGAAGTAAAACACTGTGGACCACGTAGCAGGAACAAAAAGCAGGAACACTTAGGTAATGAAGCAAGTGACAGGAACACATTTGAGGCATTCACCTGAGGCATGCAGATGTGGCTAGGCAGAGGATTTAAAAGATCAGGAGACAATGGCAGAGTCTGGGCACAAAAAATAGCCAAGGTCAGGAACATCAGTGCAATGTGATTACAGGTCTGCAAGCAAGCCAAAGTAAGTAACAACTGGGCAAATGATGTACAAAGCAGTAAGCAGTGAGCATAGTTCAAAAGGCAAGCCCAGGAAACAACAAAAAGGTAAAGATCCAGGAAGAAAGCCAGATTATACACAGAAATGCAGTTAGTAGGTCAGGTAGCGTTGTTAAAGAACCTACCCAAGGGGGTGGCAACCAGTGATTTTGAGGAAGGCCCTGTCTTTCTTTCTGCCCGTCTGCTGAGGAGAAGCTAAATTATTATGAGGTAGAAGCAGGAGAGTTAAAGAGACACACAAAATATTTGGCAGCGGAGATGGGAAGTGGGATTACTTCCCTGATGTATCATTGGCATTATATTGGCAAAGACAACGCAGACCACATAGAGTTACTGCACTTCTAGACACAGGAGCTAAAGTAACCTTGTTTCACAGCATCAAAGGTAAAAAGTTTCAGAGTGTAGGGGTAGTGGAAGTGGATTTAGAGGACATAGACCAACAAGCTGTACTGCAGATCACAAACTGAAAAGTGTGTATTTTCAAAGCACATATTTCCATTTCTGAGCTAATAGATAATATACTAGGATTGGATATCTTAAGGGTTCAGACAATCCAAACCTGAATATGTTTTCATTTAGTAAGTTTTGAACACAATAGGTACATATTTCCACCTAAACAGCCCATTAATTTCAAGCAGTATTGCATCTCTGGAGGCCATCAAGAAGTGACAGGCACAATACAGTTTTTATTGAAAGTAGGAGAATTTAAGCTTGTGGTGAACCCCCTTAATTCACCTATCTTTGCTGTATTGAAACTGGATTGAGTTTATAAGATGGCCATAGGCTATTGATGGTTAAACAAAATAGCTCCACCCCTTGTGTCAGCTTTTCCAGATATGGTGTAACTGGTAGTAAGTATTTCCCAAACTACTGGGGAATGGCACACAGGACTTAGCAACTGCATTGTCCATGCCAATCATGTACTCTGCTGAACTTTTGATCCATGCATGACTGACTTTAGAGGGCTCACGTCTCTTCTCGGGGTCCTAGCTAGATATTGCAACAACAGACTGGCCATATAAATACATCAAAGATTCTTGAGTTGCCCCCAATGCAAATGAGATAATCACCATTTAAGGAGGCCCCTTATTTTGCTGAGCTTTCTGATTAAGACAAACAAAATGCCTGGCTTACAGATGAATCAGCCAAAAACACCCCTCAAGGCAAACATGGACTGCAGTGGCTTTCCAGTTATGTGTTAAAAGTGTATAGCAAACAAACAAAAAAAAAAAAACACTATTCTACAAATCATGAGAAAATTGATGCACAGCAAATCTAGACAAAAGGGTGACCAAAGTACATGGCAAAGTGTCCAGCACAAAGCTATCCTTATACTTTGGCCAAGTGGGCTTCATAGGTCCCTTGCTTTAAGAAAGATATGGTATGGGATGCTGTGTCATAGCTGTGGACATATATATAATGAGCAAGATTGTACTAATGAACACACTGATCAGAATACAACCTTAAAACTCATGCAATTGCTGACACAGCATTACTGACTGTCTCAAGGTGGCACACATTTTACAGGACAAGCTGTAAAACAATTGGTGGAGGACCATGGTATACACCAGGGTTTCAAATCCCCTATCATCCACAAACAGCACATTTGATAGAAAGAATAAGAGCCGGTTCACACTGCCGCGACCTCTAAGTCGACTCATAAGGGGCGACTTGTTAGCGCAACTTTTAGCGCGACTTCAGCACGACTTTGCGCATATTCAGCGCGACTTGTATGATAGACGACTTTGTACGACTTTGTATTTGGCCAATCAGAATATGATGGTTCTGGGTCATGCTCAATCACACACAAAAAAGTTCTTAAAAATTGTCGTTTTTGATAGAGAGCCAATTATTGAAAAAATTATTGAAAAAAAAAAATGAGATTTCTTTGGCAGGCATGACTTTTTTGGGGGGGATTTAGTGTCTGGGGGGTCTAAAAAGTGTACCTGTGAAGTTTCAGCTCTGTAGCATGTCCAGAACGAGAAAAAAAAGATCATTTTTCTTATAATTATTAATAGAGCAGGGTAGTGGCTCCGCTCCACCTGGGCGTTTTTGTTGCAGGCATTTATCGGGCATTTTTTGGGCATCTTTGGAGGCAGGCATGACTTTTTTGGATTTAGTGTTTGGGGGGTCTAAAAAGTGTACCTGTGAAGTTTCAGCTCTGTAGCATGTCCAGAACCAGAAAAAAAAGATAATTTTTCTTATAATTTTTAGTAGCACAGGCATATGGCTCCGCTCCACTGGCGCGTTTTTGTTGCAGGCATTTATCGGGCATTTTTTGGGCGTCTTTGGAGTCATGCCTGCCTCCAAAAATGCCAGATAAATGCCTGCAACAAAAACGCCCCGGTGGAGTGGAGCCAAATGCCTGTGCTACTAAAAATTCTAAGAAAAATTATGTTTATTTCTGGTTCAGGACCATTTTAATGGATATTCGGATCACAATACGGATCACAAGTCACTTCAAATAAGATAAGGAGGCAACTCCCATTGAAGTCTATGGGACAAGTCGGATACAAGACGCCTCAAATAGTATAGGACCCTTTTCAGAAGTCGGGGCGACTTCAGTAGTGCCAATTAAGACGGCACTCATTGATTAACATTGCTTTTGTTATGTCAAGTGACTTGGGGCGACTTGAGGGCACACAAGTCGCCTCACAAGTGGCGGCAGTGTGAATGGACTCTAAATGGTTTGCTCAAGGAGTAAATACATAAACAAACAACTACACACACTCAAGGGATGAGGCAAGGTGGTATAAGAAGCAGTGTACATTTTAAACAACAGACTAGTAGGATATAGCACTCATGTGCAGTAAATGTTAGAAAGAAGAACTGAAAGCGCAGGAGAATGAGTAGTGTCTTTAACTTCTGAAGACCAACAATCCCTGTAACTCAGCCTATCATACTTCAATGCTCCAAGATATGGAAGTGGGGAAAGGTGGGGAGGAAGTGAGTCTAAGCCCTGACGTTCACATATCAGTACCCACTGGCATTTTGCAGTTAGATCCCACATGTGATATGCGGTTCATTCAGACTCCTAGTTAACTGAATGGTGTGAGTGGGTTCCAGTGAAGAAAGATGCATTGGGGGATATTGTATCACCATGGTACCCTTAGAATTGGGATGTCTAAAGAAAGAACAAAGAATAAGGAAGATAATAATAATGCCTTAATATTTGCAAGTATGTGCTTAAACATATTCTTCTCAGTTGGGGACCAAGTTTTGGGTAGCCTCAAATGCAGCTGAGAGGAAGGAGAAATATGGCCTGGGTGCCTAAGTTAACAGCTTTAGTTTTAATTAAACTGGAAAACATACATTTTATATGTTCTTTTCTACAGGATGCTGCCATTGCCATGAGAACTGAGGACACCACAGATGATGACCAGCCTGACTTTCAGAGGAACAGCACAGAGCTTCCTCCACATGACCTGAGAGCAACAGTACATGTCTTTAATGTAACAAACTGCTTGTTTGTTTTAATGTAGCACATTGTTTGGACAAACACCCTGTGCTGCATCTGAGGGCATGCCAATACATGGACCACTATTTAATATCAGCTGGTTGCCTTTGGGCGATCCTTGGAGATTAGCTATAGTGAATAAGGCTAATGAAAGTATACGTCATGTAACCAATTTTGGTGCAGAATAATACTCTGTAAAATTATCCTGCAAAACCATTTGTGTATTGTGTGTACAAAGACATAATAAAAATGATTGATGTTCTATAGAAATGTTAATAGTACATGTGGTTATGTATTAATAGATCCCTGAAATAATATATCTATGGTCCAGGTGATGCAGACTCGGCATGGAGAAGTATTTATTTTGTAGTGGATGAATATTGTGCAGGAGGATCTGTATATATACAGTCTATAATACACATGTGTGTGGCCAAGCACTTTGCCCTTATTAGCTGTGTTAATCTATCTAGTAGCCAATTAAGAACAGATATGATTTGACAGTACTGGATTCATCAAACTACTTGCTTTATCTATTCAATTGTATATGTGGTTTGAACTCCTATAAATGGCTGCCACAAAGAGAGCTGCTATATTGGACACATAGTGCCAAAAAGTCATACTATGATCCTTTTGGGGAGAGTGAGGAATTAGAAAAAAAGGATAGGTTCCTCACAGGTGCAATATATCCTCAAGGGGCAGGATGTTACTGAAAGATAGATTGGCAATTGTTATTCTTCTTTGGAGAGTGACTTGACAGTGCAAATAATGAGAAAAACATCTAAAATAATTGAATATGCTTTTAACAAAACATCTGATCGTATTGATGGTCTTAGAGACGAGTTTAGATAAATGAGATTAGTAATTAGTAATACTGCAGAACAGAGCCACTCTAGATTTTTTTTTGGTGCCAACGGCAGGCTATGTGCTTTAACTGGGTTGCTTTTATTTTTGAGATAGCAATGGAAACATTTTTTCAGATCTAACAGAGTTCAATGAGGGCAACACATTGTTTTGTATGTTGCATGGTTTATTCTATTAGCAATAGGATTTTTTTTTTGTAACCAAGATTTTTGTTATTTGTATTATTAAATGTACAGCATCTACCTTTAAGGCTTTGTTTATACTTTAAAATAAAATGGCTGTCCCTGTCCCTTTAAAGCAATATAACTTGCACTGTGCTGCCTAAATGTTATGTAATCCTTTCAGTATAATGTAATACCTGGTTGATCTTGCCTATGCTTCTGTCCCCTTGAGTAAGCTGAACACGGCAATCAGGGCTGTCGATTCATGAAGGCGTAATCAGTATACGTCTATCGTCATGCCGCTCTGTTTAGAGACAAGATGTGCAAGAGAAGCGTGTTCGTGCTTTCAGTTCCATAGTCTGTTTTGAAGCCTTGCCCCTCCTCCCCCCTGCTGCCTTGATTGGATTCCCTTGCAGCCAGTCAGCCAATTAGCACTCTGCAGAGCACAAGATCAGAGTGCATGGATTCTTTAGAGGTGTATGCCCCTCCTGCAAGAGTCCTCTGTGCTCAAGGTTGGGAAGAAATGCTTTCACAGGCCTTCTATATACAAGAGTACAGAAAAGGTATTTAGATTTATTATTAAAAAAAAAAAAAATATCTATGCTGCAGATGTAAGGATCTTAATTTACACAAGATAATGCAATTTCCTTATCTGAATTTCCAAATTCTTTAAGCCTAAAAGAATATGATTATGACCAAAGTTCCCTGAAAATGCTTGTGAATCACAGATTTTTATAATAGTTATTGATTTAAAAGGCACTTAGTATTCATTTTTATGTTAATAATTATGATATTTAATAGCTATTAATTTATGTTAATGTTGTGTATACATATTTATGGCTACTTCTGTTAGCTGTGACCTCTGACCACACTGTATGCTATATGCTGCCGTACACCATACTCCTTGTCCTGGAATCAATATTTGGTCAGAACATCAGACCAGTTGAAAAAGCCTTCTTCCCCAATAAGTCTCATGTAATATATGGAAGAATAAAATAGACTGTGGTAACTGGTAAAGCTTCATCTTGGTCATTGTCAGTGGATGTACCCGGAATCTTGTCTAAAGATTGTCGCTTCCAGTAAATGTTGATGTTTCCATAAGTTGAGGGGCTCCCTGGACTGAATTGAAGCTACATCCATCCAGTATATCTGTACTCCACCTTCAACCAAAGCTGAATAAATGTATTTTTTATACAACTTATTATATAGAGTTAATATTTTTTGCACTACACATATCTGTATACTGTATATCTGAATGTTTAAGCATAATAACCTGCTATCAAACAAATAAATGTAAAAAGGGCTTTAAACCCTTTGTTACAATATTCACTTATGCCATCATTCTCAGATGAAATAAGTAAACAGGAATTTGCTTTCTACATGCTTGGACAATTGAAGTAAATATTCATACAATTTTTTGTGCAAAGATTCTCAAGTTTTGTAGTAAATGAGACACAATGTAAAATTTAGAGGCAACTGTGTACCAAAAACAATGTGCTGGCTACCAATGCTTGAGTGGGCAGCTTAAGTATCAGTCATCATGGATCTGTTTATTTTCTGTCAATAATCAGGAAAATCAGTTAGGTCATCACTAGTTTGTGGTTCTGTTCCTTGGTCACCCTAAAAACTACTAATAAGTCCATCAAATTTTTTGTCTTTGTCTTTGCCTTTTGTCTTTTTCAAAAATTTCAGGTTGTGGTAAGCTCTAATAAATCTGTTTCTGGCAAGGTAGATGTTACATTCTGTCATGACTATTCCCTATTTTTTCTTATTTAAATATTGAGGTGTTTGGAGATTTTTAAATATGTTATATATTTTGTAAGTTTTTATGTTAGCTTTAGTAAACTTTGGCTGTGATCGTCAATGTCTTATAAGAAGGCTTTAGCAAGGTCCAAATATGACACGATGTTAACAGAATAAGCTAAGTTATTTACTGGAAATTCTTTCAATCAATCCTTAAAGCTGAATTACAGGTTTGCTGTCCCTTCAATTTATTCGATTCATTCCTAAAATTCCAATTCCAGCATTAAAAGCATAACATATAGAGATAATCCTTGTGATCACATTAGGCTTTCAAATATAAACAACAACATGTTTGGCCTATTGTTGCTTCTTCAGGGAGAATTATTACCTACAGGAAGCATTTTTCTTGAACTTTTCCTTGTGGCAAGTGCATTTTTTGCCCTTTCATTTTTAGAGGTCCATCAGAAAAATCTTCCCAATGATTCAGATTGGAAACCAAAACATAACATTAATTTGCAAACTATTGGAATTGTCTATCTAATGAAATGTGTTTGTAACATTTTATGTAGGAAAGACCAAATCATTATTCTATAAAGGTATCAAAGATAATGTGTCCCTAGTGTCCAAAATGAAAATAGAAACACCAGTAAGTAGGCACTTAGGCTTACATCACAACTTTAAAACATCAGCAGGTTGTAGAAAAATAATAAAATGCCGACACTGGTTCACCTTCAGCCAATGATCATTGCCACATCCCTAATTGAAATATCAAAGAAATTGTAAAAAGGTGTTCATCATCTGTACTAATTTACAGATTAGCCCCTATAAGAGGAGACGTACAGTGATAAAACCACCAAACATGGGACTTTGAAGGCAGTGATCTATATGGCAAAAAATAGATAAATGTAGACAAAGCAGTTAAAAAGGAATACTTTTATTATTATCAAAAATGATCAATCATTAAAATCAAGGATGCAAATTGGCATCAAATAATGTGAACAATGTACAAAATAGATACATAGTATAGAACTGAACCAAGAGATACAGCAATGGGGTCACCAAGGTCTGACATGTTTTGTCAACATGGTGGGCTTCTTCGGGGACCAGTGATGAAGGTGACCTCTTTAATGGTTCAATCGTTCAAAATTAGGGCATATAACCATTGACAGTGACAGGAGTCATAGCGTGTATACACAGCCAAAGGGTAAATCAACCCGAGTCAATGAAGACAAGGGAGTAATGTCCTCAGGGAATGGCAGATACCGGACCGGATTAGGTCGGGGGCGGATCAAATGTACCAAAAGAGAACAAAAATGACTGATTTCCACCTCCAAGAGGACTTTTTCATTCAGAGCAATACATCATGGAAGCTGCAGCGTCAGATAGTCCTGTCCTGACAGGATAATGAAAAAGTCCTCTTGAAGGTGGAAATCAGTCATTTTTGTTCTCTTTTGGTACATTTGATCTGCCACCAACCTAATCCGGTCCGGTATCTGCCATTCCCTGAGGACATTACTCCCTTGTCTTCATTGACTCGGGTTGGTTTACCCTTTGGCTGTGTATACACGCTATGACTCCTGTCGCTGTCAACGGTAGGGATGATCGAACAGTTGACTGATGATCGACATTGACTGTTCGAAATTCGGCCGAGTTCCGAACTTTTTGCGGAAAAAGTTTGGAATTCGGCAACCAGAACCGACCAAAATGCAATGGGACAGGAACTGGGCTTTAAAAGCCCGTGATTGGAGCAGAAACATCAGTAAAAGCCAATTGAGGGGGCAGGAGGATGCTAGGAATGTGATTGGAGTGACTAGGGGGTCCAGAGGCCAATCAGTAGTGAATATGCCCCCCAGTATATAACATAGCCCGCCAAATCTCTAGCACTGTAATACAGGGGCTGTGGAAGAGAGTGGAAGCAGTTCTGTTACTCCTGCTGCAAAAGTGTCATTTAGCAATTATTAGTGTGAGGAATAGGGATATCTAGTGTAGTTAGGGTACTATATACCACTATAGTTAGATTCAATAATCTAGTTTCTGTAGGGAAAGTGTTAAGTGTCAGGGTGACCGTAGTGTAGTGTAGGGTGAACTGACTTTGACTGCTATGCCAGGGTGACAGAACTCATCCATGTCAGGGTGACCGCCATAAGAAAAAGATAATTTTTCTTAGAATTTTTAGTAGAGCAGGGATGGGGCTCCGCTCCTTGTATGCCAGGGTGACCGAATTCATCCATGTCAGGGTGACCGCCATAAGAAAAAGATCGTTTGTCACAACTGGGCGTTTTTGTTTCAGGCGTTTATTGGGCTTTTTTGTGGACGTCTTTGGAGGCAGGCATGACATCTGAACTTCTGTATAGGGGTATATATACACACACACACAGACATATATGTATATATACACATACACACATATAGGTGTGAAAGTAGCGGAACCCCATCCATGCGCTAATGAAATTATTTGCAGGGATGTGGCTCCGCTCCTATCACACCTATATGTGTGTATGTGTATATATACATATATGTGTGTGTGTATATATACCCCTATACAAAAGTTCAGATGTTATGCCTGCCTCCAAAGACGCCCAAAAAATGCCCAATAAATACCTGCAACAACACACCTGGGTGTTTTTGTTGCAGGCATTTATTGGGCATTTTTTGGGCATCTTTGGAGGCAGGCATAACATCTGAACTTCTGTATAGGGGTATATATACACACACACATATATGTATATATACACATACACATACACACATATAGGTGTGAAAGTAGCGGAACCCCATCCATGCAAATAATTTCATTAGCGCAGGGATGGGGTTCCGCTCCTATTACACCTATATGTGTGTATGTGTATATATACATGGTGTATATATACATATATGTGTGTGTGTATACTGTATATACCCCTATACAGAAGTTCAGATGTTATGCCTGCCTCCAAAGACGCCCAAAAAATGCCCAATAAACGCCTGCAACAACACACCTGGGCGTTTTTGTTGCAGGCGTTTATTGGGCATTTTTTGGGCGTCTTTGGAGGCAGGCATAACATCTGAACTTCTGTATAGGGGTATATATACATACACACATATATGTATATATACACATACACACATATAGGTGTGAAAGTAGCGCAACCCCATCCATGCGCTAATGAAATTATTTGCAGGGATGTGGCTCCGCTCCTATTTGTAATGTTCCGGTACCTTTGGTACCCTAAATTACACTTTCCACAAGTGTATGCGCCCCACCATTTACTTTTGGAAAGGTGCGCATACACCTTTAAGACTGGAGCTGTCATCACCCAGCACCGGACTAGATGGCTATTTAGGGCGTCGGTTCTCACTCACATGTGTTCGTTCAAACACCCTTACTTGGATGCTAACCTTGTTTGAAGCTTCCATGCTTGCAAGCTTACTTCGCTGACGGAACCTCGCTGCGCTGATCCCTTTATCCCGCTACTGGATCATCCGCCTCTCCTGAACCACCCTTCGGCTGTATCGCTAATAGTGCTAAGTACCCCGCAGGGGAATTCTCTATAAACTTATACTAAGCTTACACTATCTAGCTCTGCATAGTAAAGACTGTTTATTACATCTGCATAAACTAGATTGCTAGCTCTTGAGACTACTGCTACTTTTCTGCACTGGGTTGATCTCTTTTGTATGTCCACCTGCTATTCTATCATCTGCTATCATACAACATTGCTAAACCTTCCTGCATCTATCTGCTACTGTCTCACCTTCAAGTGTCTATCACCTATCACCTCCACTCAACCTATCCCTCAACCTTCATCATTGTGTTACCACATACATAAAGTCATTCTAGGAACCAGCTTGCTAATTGTGTGTATTTACTGGCTGAAATAAGACCTTCCACACATGATGAGTCATTGAGGTTGGGAATGGTATCTCAGCATACCTCTTACATGACTACTGACGTGGAACTATTTCTGCAGCTGAAAATCCACACCATATAAGAAACGCAGGAGCGTTACAGATTGAACGAACCTAAAATGGATTCAGCAGAAATAACCACTCAGGTGACACAATTAAAACAGCAAGTATCTGCGTTAATACACGCACTTGCTGAATTAAAAGAAGACAATCAGGCTCTGTCGCAGCAGGTAATTAGACTGACACAACTTACCTCTGCTCAGTCCCCTGAACCCAAGATAAATCCCCCTTTGGTATTTACAGGCGATCGCAAAAAATTTCGCGAATTTAAAAACGCATGTGAGTTACTTTTTTTGCTAAAACCTCGTACCTACCTTACTGATCACATTAAGGTTTGTACTATTATTTCTTACCTATCAAGCGATCCTCGAGATGGGCAGATTCTCTTTTTGAGAAAAACGACCAGCTTCTCAACTCCTATGCCTTGTTCCTGGCAGAGCTCACTAGCCTATATGATGACCCCAATAGGCAGAGTACTGCTGATCTTCAGTTAAGATCCTTGAAACAAGGAAGGAGGCCTGTAGAAGACTTTGTCGCAGAGTTCAAGAGATGGACCCTTGATTCAGAATGGAATGATGCATCTCTGAAAACCCAATTTAGGCTTGGCCTATCAGAAGCCGTTAAGGACGAGCTCGCCCGAGCGGATCTGCCAAAAACCCTGGATGCATTAATACAACTCAGTATTACCATAGATAGAAGACTACGAGAAAGAAAGGCTGAAAAGATGGGAATGCCATTATCCGTTTCCTCTCGGAGTCTGGCCGTTCCTATGGAGGTAGGAACCATACGCCCACCGCTATCAACTATGGAAAAAGCCAAAAGACGAAATGAAAATCTCTGCTTGTACTGTGCATCCCCGGATCACAGGATAAACGTCTGTCCCCTAGTCAACAAAAAGAAGGGTGAGTGTTCACATGTCTCTCTAGGAGGATTGACAACTTCATTCACTAACCCCTACATTTCTGTTTTTTTGACATTACAGTGGGACCAGAACAGGATTACTACTAAGGCCATGATTGACACAGGATCTTGTGGAAATTATATGGATATATGTTTTGCTGCTTTAAATAAAATTCCTATTATTTCTAAACTCAAACCTGTCTCAGTAAGTCTTATTACCGGTGTTCCGTTATCCTCTGGTCCGATCACCGATCAGACACAAGCACTTCTAGTCACTATTAACGAGTCTCATAGGGAGACTTCTACCTTCGATTTAATACCATCACCCCACTTTCCCATTGTGTTGGGACTTCCCTGGTTGCACACACACCAACCAACCATAGATTGGAAGAAACGGTCCTTGACCTTCCCTTCTTGTTATTGCGAGGAAACGTGTAACCTCCCGTTTTCCGGGAACATTCTGTCTGTGGTGACAGATGAGATTGCACCACTATGTTATCAGGATCTTTCTGAGGTCTTTCTTGAGAAAAATGCTCAAGCATTACCTCCTCATCGAGACTATGATTGTAGCATTGATCTACTCCCAAATAGCAAATTGCCGTTCGGTCATGTTTATCCTCTTTCACAGGATGAACTTGCCCATCTCAAAACCTATTTGGATGAGAACTTGGAAAAAGGTTTTATTAGACCTTCCACTTCTTCCACAGCAGCAGGACTCTTTTTTGTTCGCAATAAAGATTCAAGTCTCAGACCTATCATCGACTACAGGAAATTGA
Organism: Pelophylax lessonae; assembly: GCF_965119305.1. Lineage (NCBI taxonomy): Eukaryota > Metazoa > Chordata > Amphibia > Anura > Ranidae > Pelophylax > Pelophylax lessonae. Next base: position 344,388,780 of record NC_138772.1, read on the forward strand.
ATGCTATCACAATAAAAGATCGCTATCCTCTACCGCTTATCCCTGAGCTCATTGAGCAGGTGCGTGGAGCTACCTATTTTTCAAAATTAGACCTGAAAGGAGCATACAATCTCATCCGAATCCGTGATGGACACGAGTGGAAGACTGCATTCAGAACTAGATACGGATTGTTCGAATATCTTGTGATGCCATTCGGCCTATGCAATGCCCCTGCAGTTTTCCAACGATTTATAAACGATATTTTTAAAGACTTACTAGATGTCTGTGTTGTGGTATATCTGGACGATATACTTATATATTCACGGACCCTGTCTCAACACATAAGACATGTAAGACTTGTATTATCGAGATTGCTTGCACATAATCTTTATGTGAAGCTGAAGAAATGCTTGTTCCATAAAGATGAGGTACTCTTTCTAGGCTACATCATATCCAAAACAGGAATCGAGATGGACATGAGTAAAATATCCTGCATTCAGGATTGGCCTACACCAACTACACGCAAGGCGCTACAGCGATTCCTGGGATTTTCAAATTTCTACAGGAAGTTCATAAAAAACTTTTCTGCTATTGTGAGACCCCTCACACAGCTCACTAGCATAAAAATACCATTTAAATGGTCAGAAGAAGCAAATAAGGCTTTCCACTTGTTAAAGACAAGGTTTACTTCCGCTCCCATATTACGCCATCCAGACCCATCCCTCCAATACATTCTGGAGGTAGATGCGTCAAACATGGCAGTAGGAGCAATACTCTCCCAACGACCTACCCACACTTCACCACTTCATCCAGTCGCCTTTTTTTCTAAATCCCTGAGCAGTCCCGAGATAAATTACCCCGTGGGTGAAAAGGAACTGCTTGCTATAAAATTGGCTCTGGAGAATTGGCGACATTTACTCGAAGGCACCCAATTACCAATAATTATATACACGGACCATAAAAACCTCCAATATCTTCAGACTAGCAAAACTCTCTCGCATCGACAGGTACGATGGTCACTATTCTTTCTAAGGTTTAACTTCCTAGTGACCTACACACCTGCAGATAAGAACAAAAAGGCGGATGCACTATCACGACTAACTGAAGAAAAGTACTTTGAAATCCCTTCCGTTCCTATAATACCTCACAAACGCATTATTGGAGTCGTCCGTTCCTTGAAGGAAGAGGTTCTGCATGGTATAAATTTGGATACACCCCCACCACAACTAAATACTGATGCAGAGGGCTTCCTTTACTACAATGACAAACTTTACATACCACCTACCCTACGCACCAAGATCTTGGAATTATCGCATGATGTGCCTATGGCAGGACATATGGGTATGACAAAGACTTTCAATTTGATTTCTCGGCAATTCTGGTGGCCTGACATGAAAACATCTATACAAAAATTCGTCTCTTCATGCAATGTCTGTGCCAGGTCCAAAATTGACACTACAAGACCATCCGGTCTACTATGCAGTCTACCAATACCCCAAACTCCATGGGAGGTTTTGTCATTGGACTTCATCGTAGAATTGCCTCCTTCCAAAGGATTTAATACCATCTTGGTGTCAGTGGACCATCTGACAAAGATGGCACATTTCATTGCTATTCGCAGACTACCTTCGTCCAAACAAACGGCAGAACTCCTGATGAAACATGTCTTCAGATTACATGGAATCCCAAAAACTCTTCTGTCTGACCGTGGATCCCAATTTATTTCTAAATTCTGGCAAGAACTATGTCACATACTACGGATTGAGCGGAAGCTCACTTCTCCTTACCATCCGCAGACCAACGGACAGACTAAAAAGAGTCAACCAATGCATCGAGCAGTATTTACGTTGTTACACTTCTTACCAACAGGATGATTGGTTGGATCTTCTCCCCCTGGCAGAATTTGCCTACAACAACGCAACTCACAGTACAACCAAGCAGAGTCCGTTCTACTTGAACTATGGGTTCCATCCCTCTATTCTCCCTCCACGCATCCTTCCTTCAAATAACCCAGTAGCCTCAGACTATCTTACCCAAATAAAGGATTCTCTGGGTTTACTAAATACTACCATTGCACACGCTCACAGTCAACAAAAGAAGTACTATGATCTTCGTAGAAGACCTTCTCCACAGTATACTATTGGGGACCTCGTTTGGCTCTCAACAAAAAACTTGAGACTGAAGATCCCTAGCAAAAAGCCCATGGACCTAAAAATCCATCCCATTTTCCATGTGTCGCTATTAAAACCCCATGTTCCGGACCAAGGAATAAGGCCTAATATTCCACCTCCCCCTCCTGTACAAGTTGAAGGTGGAGAAGAATACGAGATAAAAGAGATTCTGGATTCTCGTATCTACAGAAGAAGACTTCAGTACTTGGTTAGATGGAAGAACTATGGGCCCCAAGATGACACCTGGCTAAACACCTCTGACATACATGCCCCTAGATTAATCCGCAATTTTCATGCGAGATACCCAGACAAACCAGCTCCAGAGGCCTTCAGGAGCAGGCCTTAGGGGGGGGGGGTATTGTAATGTTCCGGTACCTTTGGTACCCTAAATTACACTTTCTACAAGTGTATGCGCCCCACCATTTACTTTTGGAAAGGTGCGCATACACCTTTAAGACTGGAGCTGTCATCACCCAGCGCCGGACTAGATGGCTATTTAGGGCGTCGGTTCTCACTCACATGTGTTCGTTCAAACACCCTTACTTGGATGCTAACCTTGCTTGAAGCTTCCATGCTTGCAAGCTTACTTCGCTGACGGGACCTCGCTGTGCTGATCCCTTTATCCCGCTACTGGATCATCCGCCTCTCCTGAACCACCCTTCGGCTGTATCGCTAATAGTGCTAAGTACCCCGCAGGGGAATTCTCTATAAACTTATACTTAGCTTACACTATCTAGCTCTGCATAGTAAAGACTGTTTATTACATCTGCATAAACTAGATTGCTAGCTCTTGAGACTACTGCTACTTTTCTGCACTGGGTTGATCTCTTTTGTATGTCCACCTGCTATTCTATCATCTGCTATCATACAACATTGCTAAACCATCCTGCATCCATCTGCTACTGTCTCACCTTCAAGTGTCTATCACCTATCACCTCCACTCAACCTATCCCTCAACCTTCATCATTGTGTTACCACATACATAAAGTCATTCTAGGAACCAGCTTGCTAATTGTGTGTATTTACTGGCTGAAATAAGACCTTCCACACATGATGAGTCATTGAGGTTGGGAATGGTATCTCAGCATATCTCTTACATGACTACTGACGTGGAACTATTTCTGCAGCTGAAAATTCACACCATATAAGAAACGCAGGAGCGTTACACTATTACACCTATATGTGTGTATGTGTATATATACATATATGTGTGTGTGTATATATACCCCTATACAGAAGTTCAGATGTCATGCCTGCCTCCAAAGACGCGCAAAAAATGCCCAATAAACGCCTGCAACAAAAACGCCCGGGAAGTTCGGGTGTTCTGGTCGAACCGAACTTTTCAAAAGTTCAATCATCCCTAGTCAACGGTTATATGCCCTAATTTTGAACTATTGAACCATTAAAGAGGTCACCTTCATCACTGGTCCCCAAAGAAGCCCACCATGTTGGCGAAACATGTCGGACCTTGGTGACCCCATTGCTGTATCTCTTGGTTCAGTTCTATACTATGTATCTATTTTGTACATTGTTTACATTATTTGATGCCAATTTTCATTCTTGATTTTAATGATTGATCATTTTTGATAATAATAAAAGTATACCTTTTTAACTGCTTTGTGTACATTTATCTATTTTTTGCCATATAGATCACTGCCTTCAAGGTCCCATGTTTAGTGGTTTTATCACTGTACGTCTCCCCGCATAGGGGCTAATCTGTGGATTAGTACAGATGATGAACACCTTTTTACAATTTCTTTGATATTTAAAACATCAGCAATGAAATGCTATGCTTTGGAGCATATACCACCACATGAACGTGGTGGGGATGTAGATAGATTGCTCCTCCAACTAAGTGGATTTATACATTAAAGCTACCCGCTCTCTGGAGCTATATGATTCATTACCCCTCAAGCCTCTTTCGTAAACATTTATGTTTTATTGGTTTGTTGTGTTATTGTTTGATTGCCAATGTAATTTTTATAATTTAAAAAAAAAAACTGTTATTTAAATGGTGTCTCTTGCTGTATTTAATTGGTGATGAACAGCAGCATTGCTGTAACACTTCTTTAATCTAATTGTATTGTGATGGACACATCAGTAAGCTGACATAGATTTCACAATTGATTCATTAATAATTTGTCTTTAATTTATTGCTTATTTATTTTTATTTTTTTACAGGTTCTTATAGACTCCCGGACTGGCGGTGCCACTGGGGGAGTGACAACATGGGCGACAGTACAGACACCCAGAGCCCAGTCAGCTGCCGCAGTGGAAGGGCAGACTTAGTACCCCTATCCAAACTTTCCATATCACATGGACATTTCTATTGCAATGTCAGAGGATCTCCAGATGATATACATATATTTTTTTTTCTGGGGGGGGGGGGGGGGGGTTGATTATCTGATAGATCTATATTAACTGGGAAATTAGAGGAGAGGGTTTACTGCAATCATCTGATTTCTTATGGACAGCATATAATCAGAATATATGGTCAATGAAGAATGAAGTGTATATTTCTTATTGCTGAGTTGGTGGAGTTTGAACGATTCCTGTGATAATAAGTAGGTTGTGTGTTAACCTCTGCCCCAGTAGATTATTGTTACCATTCTCTAACAAAAAATATATATATTTCTCCCAGTAAAACAGACAACTCCACAGTTTAGCATTCTATAATCCCATTTCTTAGAATTATTAGTAAATATTTTATTTTGTACATTTGGAAACACATGCAGGTATATGTAAAAGCAGAAGGCTAGAACTATCTACTGTGAATGTCTGTTTCACATTTTCTAATTCTGACAGTGAAGGACCCTTTTCTACGAGCAGAACTAAAAGCAAATTCCTCAGTTTGCAAAGAATGCCCTCATATCTTTTGCAGTGACCTTAAATTGTCTGGAACATGTACCAAAGAAAAAGTTATTTTTTAAAAAATCAGTGATTTTTATAATGCCTAAAGTAAAACATTAAAAAAATGCAAAATTCCTTTAACTAATACACCTGGGGAATGCCTTTAACTGCCTCTGAAGTGGAGCATATGTACAATATACACAAACCTACTGCAGCAAAACTGACATTTACAAAGAAACAAAAAATGCAGTTTAAATTATTGGCAAATGAGAGCTCCCAGCTGTTTACTTCTGTTTTGTAAAGAAAGTGGCTGGGAGTTCTCTTCATCTATACCAGACCCTTATCCTAGAAGAGAGTCTGGTATAGCTGTTAATGGGCGAACCTACATAAACAAAAATGTAATCGGATCCCCCCATTAAAATACATATCAGACTCTTTTCCTTTTTTTAACTTTACAACATAGCCTTCAGTGTCCTCTAGGCTGGATGTGGTATTATCTTGGCCATAAGTATAATGTACTGCTGGATATTCTGCTAAAACTTGCATTTTCTTGCTCTAAAGTTATCCGCAGACTTGGCTGAATATATGCATTTTTTTGTTGACTGAAGAACAATCACTGAGTAAGAGAAGGCAGTCACCTTGAAAAGCCAGACCCTGTCTCTTGCTTTTATAGACCTAGAATATGAAACAGTAAAAGTTAGCAATGCAATTAACAAACAGTCATTAATCAGTGACTCCCCATTCTCTGTAGTCAAACTGACAGGGATGAGTGCCTGGCTAGATCTATGATTCTGAATGCTGCTGAGACCCTGATGTTCAACACTATGAGAAAGCAAAGGTAATCTCAAAAAAGATAGATGGTAAGCCAGGCATTCTCAACTGAAGTTATACTCTATGGATGAATAAATATAATGTAATAAAGGGTTCGAAGGGAAAGCCTAAAAATTGACATTTTATGTGGGTTACCATGGCTCATTAAAGTATTGTACATATAGTCAAAGTACTAACTGATTGTGGCTTGTTAATATCAAAGAGCCAAAGTGACAGATCAGTAGTTAAAATGATTCTAAAAGGAAGAATTAGAAAAAAAATTAAAAACATGTTATACTTACCTGGTCGGTGCAATTGTTTTTCAAAGAGCAACCCAGATCCTCTTCTTTTTACGTCCCCTACCAGTGGTCCTGGCTCCTCCTCTTGCTTTGTGGGCACTCAAGCAGGCTCACTCCTGAGCCATGCTCTGTGTGTCCATACACAGGCAGAGCACGGCTGAGCATCAACCCCACTCTCTTCTTATTGGCTCACTGGCTATGATTGACAGTGGCAGGAGCCAATGGCTCCCGCTGCTGTGTGAAACAGTGAGGAGATAGAGACCTGGGAGAGACGCTGCTCTCATGCACATTGCTGGAATGACATGGGGCTCAGGTAAGCATAAGGTGGGGCTGGGAAGGAGCTGCACCCAGAAGTTTTTTTTTTCACCTTAATGAATGGAATTCATTAGGGTAAAAAAACCTTGGGCCTTTAGAAACACTTTAATTGTTAAGACAGCACAACATAACACAACAAAGCACAGCACAACACAACACAATTGCTCTAGAGAGAGACAAGGTGTACAGAAAAAGAGGTTAATTTTAGTGTTAGGGCTTAGCTTTTGCAATGTGCTAGTTTATATTAGAAGTATAAATTATAGGGTTAAAATTGCTTTTTTGCAAAGTTAAAAAAAGAAAAAAAAAAGAAAAAGGGGACCTGCAATGCTGCCCAATGGTGGGGTTTTTGCATTTATGTTTTTATTATGAACTTTTCCTGATAACTTCAGACAGGTTACATGACATACATAGTTCTCTTTCTCTATCTTCAAGGGTAAAAATACCATGCTGGATATCTATACTGATATGGGCTGAGTAATGTTTTCGGAACGAAAGGATGCCACATTGTATGATGGAAATTACAATTATCTACCTACAGAGAGCTAAATTCAAAGACACCCCAAAAATCAAAGTGAAAAAATTATGCAGAAGACTAGTCATTTTGATTTTCATTTTGCTGAAAATTCATTGCAGCAACTCAAAATGGTACACAGTAGTTTGTACGGTCCCCACATGCTTGTATGCATGCTTGACAAAGTCCTGCTGATGGGTTAAGGACCTTCTATGGCCATGTCCAGCTCTCTTAGAGTAACTGTCTGTCCCCTGGAATCTCCTCTATGCTCTTGAGACTGTGCTGAGAGACACAGCTAACCTTCTGGCAATGGCATGCATTGATGTGCCATCCTGGAGGAGCTGGACTACCTGTGCAACCACTATAGGGTCAAGGTTTTGCCTCATGCTTTCAATAGTGACACGGACCCTAGCCGAATGCAAAACTAGTGAAAAAAAAGCCAGAAAAGATGAGTAGGGCGATAAACGTCAGTGGTCTCCACCTGTAAAACCATTCCTGTTTTGGGGATCATCTAATTGTTGCCCATCTAGTGCACCTGTTGTTAATTTAATTAACACCAAAGCAGCTGAAACTGGTTAACAACCCCCTCTGCCACTTAACTGACCAGATAAATATCCCAGGAGTTTCATTGACTTGATGCTATACTCATACTGATTAAAACGCGTTGCTTTATTTTTTTGAGCAGTGTATATAAAAACCCAGCATTGATCACCTTACCAACAACCATATAAAACTACTATACTAGTTTTAGTGGAGCTGGCAGGAAAAGTAGACAATCAAGTAGGGTGTATTTTTAAAGTTTCTTCCCTCTGACCCTCAAGATATTTATTTTACCTGTGCTCATTTTGAAGTTCTTGCTCCTCTACTGCTGCTAGGAATTTTTGGGACTTGGGATGAGCCAACTGTACCTAAATTTGAGGAGGGTTTGGTGAACACTACTGAAGTTCAGGTGATGAATTTGAGGTTAATAGGCAATGGATTGTCAAACAAATGCATGGGGTGGCTGGGCACTGCCATGGAGAACATGAATCAAAGCAAAAAAACATTAAAAAAATCCAGCATTTTTTAACAGTAATGATCACCGTCGTAAGCAATGGTTTTAGCTGTCATGATTGGCTTTAATTCATGACAGCTTGTGATCTGTGATTGGTTACAGCTATTCACATGGTACAGGGTGCTGTGATTGGCACAGGTACCATGTGATAGCTGTGGGCCAACCACAGCAACACAATAGTAAGTGTGAACTGCCATATTCGCAGCGTTCCCGCATCGCAGAAGTGTGAACCGGGACTAACTGTACTATAGCAGGGCAGCAAGTGGTTACATTTCTGGTAAATTACATCTCCTGGATACATTTATTTGTAAACAAAGCAGTTGGGGATTACCTTTGTCTATACTAGACAATTCAACAATTATGTGCAATGCTAATGTACCTGATGAATGTGATAACAATAATAAAATTATATAATATATTCAGAAGTGTGACACCCAAGTAAAAAGTTCACATGGTATCTTCATAATAAATGAAGAAATAATAAAGTGAAAACAATATATATTTACTATACATGTTAAAAGTCACCTAATCCTCTGACACACTGTGTTCTTTAGGTGAATAAAAATCTTCTACCCTTAAAAACGCAGGCCCTCCTTTCAACACCACTGCGTGAGAATGTATGTAAATTTTCTCACCTATATATGACCCCAAAATAAGAAGAGGTCAGAACAAACGTTTTGTTGTAAGCTCCGCTCTTTCGCATTAAGTCTCTGGGAGGGGATTTCATAAGAGAGATCCTAGAAGAAGGTCTGATATAAAATATAATGGGGGACCCCACACTAACAAAAACAATGTGGGAATCCCCTAAAAATATACCAGACCCGTATTATTAATGAGGGCCTGGTATGGATTTCAAATCCATACCAGATCCATCCCATGCCAAAAAAGGCAACAAAAAAAGGTGTGGCTTCCCTCCAAAGTTCATACTGGACCCTTAAACGAGCTTGCAGCCTGGCATGCAAGGAAAGTGGGAGGTTTGATCATGCAACCCCCCCCCCCCCTCTCTCCCCTGAACCATAGTAAGACATGTGCCCTTACCACAGAGGGGGCACCTTGCCTTGCCCACATGTTGATGGGGAAAATATTTCCTCCCCACAAACCTAACTGGGGGCTTCCAGATACCCCACCCCCCTGAATGAGTAGGGGGTACATAGTATCTCTACTTATTTACAACATCCATCGTTAATCATGTTGTCCAGTGTTGCAGATCCTTGTCAGTCATGATGAATGTCACCAAGCGACTCACCGAAAAAAGTACCAACCGATGGACACCTCTGATCCTATTTCTTCACTTACCACTAATGACAACTCTCTTCCCTGCTGCTGAATGTAAAACAAATGGGCAAGGCATACTTAGTAATGTAATTGAAGAAATATGGCTATATTTGTTCAATGATGTTTGCACTATCCTTTATAGGGCTGGGTGTCCAGGCTAGCAAATGAATGGGACTATGTGACATTGCTTGCTAAGGACGTGGCAGGGTCCGGTAACCACTGTTTCCATAGGGCTGAACTCTGGGTTATACAAATATTTTCTAAAAAGAGGGGTGTGTATATTCTTTTTTTTTGAAAATTTGTTTTTATTGAATGTTTGCACACAAAAAACAGACAAGACAATGCCACGCAGGGCAACAACCACCCTCAGTGACAACAGGTCAAACCCCTCCCACACCACCCCCCACCCACCCCCCCCCCACCCCAGGCTCCATCCAGCACGTCCAGTGGAAAAACAAAGCATCCATCAGTAATAAAGATACCCCTCAAGACTGCTCCAATTATCCAGTAACAAGGTCATAGAACATTATAGATTAGTCCAGCACAGAGCCCACTAGCAGCAACCCCATGGCTTAGTCAATAAAAAAAAAAAAAAAAAAAAAATAGAGAGACTTCTATACATGCAGTTAGAGCCCAATGAACAGGAATATATCACCGACCGGCATGGCCATCCCCCCCCCCCCCAGACAGTCCCGAACAGTAGCACATAAAACACTAAAGCTGATCTACGGAGGTCGAGGCCGGAGAGTCTATCCATGTTTTCCATACTTTATCAAACTTGCGGGGGCACCCCCTACTGAGATACGTGGCCTTATAGAGCGGAGTCACTTTATTAACCAAGCCTTTCCAGAAAAGGGTCGTGGGAGCCAAGGGACTCTTCCAGTGTAAGAGCAGAGCCTTGCGCGCATAGAAAAGCAGCAAGCTGACCAGAGTACGAATGGCCCTCGCAGGGGCTAAGCCATCCACCAACCCCAAGAGGCAAACCTCCACGGAGCTGGGGACCGGAATCTTAACCACCTCCACAATACAAGCTAAGACGGATGCCCAATAGTCCTTGACCACCGGGCACCCCCAGAAGATGTGACTGAAGTCCGCCGGTGAATGGGAACAACGCCAGCACTCCGCCGAGGCCGTCTGATAAATACGTGCCAGCCTCGCCGGCGTGTAATAAATCCGATGCAGAAATTTAAAGTGAATCAGACGGTCCCTCGCAGAGACCAGGTAGGCGAAGGGTGAACTCCACATATCATCCCAGTCATCACCATCCAGGTCAGGCACCTCCTCCACCCAGCGTTCCCGACATCTACGTACAGCAGGCGGAGTGACAGCGAACAATTCCCTGTACAATTCTGAGAGAGGCTTCCGCATACCCGTCGCTTGTATCGCTGTTTCAAGAGCTGAAGCTTTAATCACAACCCGAGAGGAACCGAATTGTGCCACAAACGCATGGCGAAGTTGGAGATAGCGAAAAAAATACCCATTTGGAAGATCATAACGCGCCTTCAGGGCATCAAAGGAGCACAGCTCCTCACCAGAGACAATATCCCCCAGCAACTTCACCCCCTTAACGGCCCAGATGGTAGGATCAGGGATCGAGGCAAAATGAGGAAACTTGGGGTTCCACCACAATGGGGAGGCCGGGGAAACACCAGTGGCTCCTGGCTCCACCAGCACCTGCATCTGTTCCCAGGCTTTGATGGTAGAACGCATCGTTCCTGTCAGCTGAAATGTAGCCCTGGACCCTCGATGCAGTAAAAGGCGAAGACTCTCGTAGGAGCCCAAAACAGCCGCCTCCAGCACCGTGGCGGAGTCCCCATCGTCCCCTGCAAGCCAGCGTCGCGCCACCACCCCCTGCCCAGCCAGGAAATATTTATAAAGATCAGGTAAAGCCAATCCCCCCTGACCCCAGGGCTCCTGCAACACCTGCAGACCAATTCTAGGAGGAGAGGTACCCCAAATAAAGGAACCTATCAGGCCATGAACGCGGCGGAAGAAAGAACGCGGGACCCACACCGGGGAATTTCTAAGGAAGTATAGAAAGACAGGGAGAAGTTTCATTTTCACCAAGTTAATGCGCCCCAGAACCGACAAAGGTAAGTCGCGCCACACCTCCGCCCTGCGTTTAAAGACCTCCAGCAGTGGGTTAAGATTCAGAGTAAGATAATCCGCCACCCTCGCCGACACCCTGACTCCCAGGTAGGTGAACTCCGTCACCCATTTCAATGGTAGCGCCCCATCAGCTGCAGCAATGGCACCAGGATCAATAGGGAGCATAGTGGATTTATCCCAATTCACCCTTAGGCCGGAAAACTTTGCAAAAGTGTCTAGGATATTGAACACCGCCCGCAGAGAAGCATTGGGATCCTTCAAAAATAAAAGCATATCATCCGCATAAAGTGCCAGGCACTCCTTAATGGAGCCCACTTCCAGAGCCCCCACCTCCGGAGATGCACGCAACGCAATAGCCAAGGGTTCAATCATCAGAGAGAACAAAAAGGGCGAAAGAGGGCAGCCCTGCCTAGTCCCCCTACCTACTGCAAAAAATGGAGACAGGGAAGATCCAATCTTCAACGCCATACGCGGGGAGGAATACAAAAGGGAAATCCACTTGCAAAATTTAGGACCAAACCCCATGCGCCTCAGCACCACCCCCATGTACCCCCAATCCACCGTGTCGAAGGCCTTGGCAATGTCCAAGGACACCACCACCCTAGTGCCAACGGAGGCATGGGACACCTGCAAATGAGTAAACAGACGTCGAAGGTTGGTGTCCGTGGACTTGCCCGGCATAAACCCGGTCTGATCAATGTCCACCAGGGAAGGCAAGACCACCGCCAGCCTAGTAGCCAAGACCTTCGTGAGTATCTTGAGATCCACATTGAGTAAGGCAATGGGGCGGTAGGAGGAACACAGGGTGCGATCCTTCCCCGGCTTGGGCAGGAGAACAACATACGCCTCGAGCATGGAACCCGGCAGGGCCCCCTGATCGAAACACGCAGCATACAATGCCTGGAGCCTGGGAGCCAGGGAGTCTGAGTACTGCCGATACCATTCCACCGGGAACCCATCAGGGCCCGGCGATTTATTGGAGGGAAAGGATGAGATGGCTCTCTCTATTTCCTTCAACGTGATGTCATTGTCCAGCCACGCACTGTCCTCACCCTCCAAGACCGGAACCGGCAAGCCAGATAAAAGGCGCTCCAACTCCTCCAGGTCATATGCAGGTAGGGGGGAATAGGTGTCAGAGTAGTAATCCATAAAGACCCGGGAGATCTCCCCCGGGTCCCTAACCAGTTCCCCTGAACTAGACTGGATGCACGGAACACTTACCGAAGCCCTCTGATCTGCCACCAAAAAGGCCAAAAGCTTACCATTCTTGTCTCCCTTCTCAAAAAGTGACTCCGCTCTATGTTTAAGGTTGGCATGCGCAAAATCAGTATCCAACAAAGCCAAACGCCTCCTGGCCTCCTCCAGGGCCGCATAGGCCGCCGGTCCCGGAGTGGCCGAGTATTCATCTTCCAACCTACGGACCTCCAGCAGAACAGCTTCCCTGTCAGCATTAGCCTCCCTACGAGATGCCTTAATCGCAGAGATGTAATGACCCCGCATAACCGCTTTGAAAGCATCCCACAGGACCACCCCTACCGTGGACGAGGCATTATCTTCCCAATATGTAGGCATCTGGGGCTCCACCTGTTGCATCACCTTGTCAGTTTGCAGCCAACCCGGCGAAAGGCGCCATGCACCCCTAGTTCTACCCGTTCCCACCCGCAGAGTCAACAGCAGTGGGTTGTGATCAGAGAGGCCACCCGCCAAATATGTAGCATCCTGGACCAAAGCAAGACAAGGCCCATTAGCAAAAGCCAGATCTATCCTGGACGCCGTTCTGTGCACCCCAGACCAACAGGAGTAGCCACGTACCCCAGGGTTTTTCCAGCGCCACAGCTCCGTAAGCTGAGCCGCGGAAGACCAGGACACCAGTTCAGGAGACGACAGTCTACCCGGGTTAGAGGAGTCCAGCCCGCCGTCCAGAACAGCATTGAAGTCCCCCGCCATAATTAGAGGAAGATGCATATAAGGGGCCAAGGTCACCAGGAGATCCACCAGAATCTGAGAGTGGAACGGGGGAGGTAAGTAGACACTCACCAGTACCACCTGCCGGTGAAAAATCTCCAGTAGAACAATAACATACCGTCCGCCAGGATCCGTAATTACCTTTTGAATCGAGCAGGGTGCATTTCTACCCAGCAAAATAGACACCCCACGGGCATACGTGGAGTAAGTGGCATTGAAGATCCTCTGAATCCAAGGCCTCTTCAAGGCAAGCACCCTGCTCCCATCCAAATGCGTCTCCTGGAGGAGGATAACATGCGGTTGAACAGATTTAATGTACCTAAAAATGGCTGTGCGTTTCACCTTGTCATTGAGACCCCGCACATTCCATGACATGATTTTAAGTAGCTCAGCCATAGAACAGCAGAGGGACATATAGCAGGAGGGAGCCGGAGGACCAAGCACAGCCCGAGGACCAACCCGATCCCCCAACTCCATCCAGACATTCAGCAATACAGACACATAAGTAAAAAAGAACAGTGACCACCGGATGGAGCCTGGAGCCAAAAACAAAAAAACATCCCTGCTGTGATACCCAAACCTGGAACAAAAAAAAGTGCAACAGGGTACCCAGCCTAATCCCAAAACCCAGCAAAAATTTTAAAGGCATGGCTGCAACATAAAAACCGCAGCCGGCGTTACTCTTGTCCACCAACGGCAGCCCCAAAAAAGGGGGGGCCGCTAGATAGTCATTCCTCAAAAAAAAGGAAAAAAACCTAAAGAGAGGAAAAATAGAGTCAAACAAAAAAAGAGAAAAATGTCAGTTCAACAACGTGTAGCACACAGAGCTCCAATGACCTGTAGACCAGTCCACAGCCCCAGGAATAGAAGCATGGATCCAGCCCAGGGCAACCCAGGAAACTTCAGGGCAGGATCAACAATACAGGAACCGTAGATGTCCCCCCAGCAGCAATTGAGGAGGCAGACCGTGCGTAGACAGGAGCTGCAAATAGGGAGTACAGTGCAGCAGGGCCCCAAGAGCCCCATAGCATCCAAGATAGCAGGTGCATCAGAGGAAATTAAATGGAGTCCAACCAGTCAGCAGCCTCCCCCGCCGAATTGAAGAAAAGGACAGATCCCTTGTAATCCACACGCAAGCGGCTCGGGTACATCATACCATATTTCAGGCCCTTGGTTCTCAGGAGTTTGCGCACTTCAGTAAATGATCTGCGTTTCTTCTGCGTTTCCACAGAGAAGTCAGGAAATAACATTATCTTACTGTTCTCAAACTGCAATTCCTCCTGCTTCCTGGCCTCAGAGAGGATACGATCCCTGTCACGGAAGTTCAAAAAGCGGACCAGAAACGGGCGCGGGGGGGCCCCGGGTGGCCGAGGTCCCGTGGGAACCCTATGGGCCCTCTCCACCACATATGTCGGGGGAGGGGGAGGCAATTTGAGTAGATCACAAAAGAACTTCTCAGCAAACAATGTAGAATTAGATCCCTCAGCCTTCTCTGGCAAGCCGACCACCCTGATATTGTTGCGACGCTGTCGGTTCTCAGCATCCTCCATCTTGTCCGCCAAAGCATTCACCTGGGCCTGCATGGCAATGATTTGTGCCGAATGGGAAGCGGTAACATCCTCCACCTCAGACACCCTGCCCTCAGTCTCAGTCAGGCGCCCCCTGATTTTATCCAGATCATGGCGGATTAGGGTACATTCAGAGGCCAGGTGGTCAATCCGGAGCATCAGGGCAGTTTTTGAGGCGTCTATAGCAGCCAGTATGGGAGCAGTAATATCCCCCCCTCCATGCGACCCCCCAGTCTGACCAGCGGTCCCCGGCAGAGACCCCCCGGTACCTGAGTCCATAGGCTGTGCCATAGGAGGGTCCCCGGCCCCCGCGGACATCTTTCCCGACTTCAAGAAGGCCTGGGCGCCTGTGGCTGCAGAGGAAGAAGATGAGGCCTGGACCTGCAAGATGGCGGCGGCCGCTTTCGCGCCTCGCGGCGGGACCGCTCGTTTAGGCCGCGGGGTCGGTGCTGAAACCCGGGATTTTCTCCCCGGCATCCGTGCCCCACCTGTGCCCGATGCGGAGGAGGGCAAAACCGCCGCGATCCGAGGCACAGGGGCCGTGGATGGAGCCGGATAAGATCAGGATGGTGGAGAGCTCTGCTAACACACGTCCGGCGCCGTCTACATCCCGGCCACGCTGGGTGTGTATATTCTTAATTGGAATCTTGTTCTTCGTGCATTTTTCTCCAAATTAGTGTAGTAATCCAGCATGAAACTTTACTTCTAGGCAGGAGCTTCCTGTAATAAAACCGGTTGTTGCTGCTTTCCTTTCTTGTACAGGGTGACTGGTCTTGTCTTCACCCCCTCCTGTATTTTTCTGTAGGTGGCCTGTAGTGGGTAGGGCTGCCGGGCCTCTCCCACAGCTTTGCTCTCTTTCCAGGCTATGTACAGCACAGTGATGATGTCACTGCTTCTTTTATAAGATAACATCTGGGTTTGTAAAGGCATATTATGCACATAAAGTAGTTTTATATTCTTTTGGTTGTTGAACATTGTATATACTGAAGATAAATGCTTTTTCTGCCCAGAGTTCAGCTTTAAGGCCCTTTTACGCGGGTGATCTGATCCGATCCGCCTGTCAGTTTTTCAGATGGACCTGATCGAATGCTCCATGCATCCCTATGGGGCAGCGGATGTCAGTGGAGACATGTCCACTGACACCCGCTGCTCTCCGATCCGATCCTGTCCATGAAATCTGGATGGATGGAAACCCTATTTTTCATCCGTCTGGAGGATCGGATCGGATGGTATCGGATTGGAATGGACAGGCGGTCCATTTTCATCCAATTTCCCCATAGGGGACAGCGAGGATCTGACAGCTCCATCTCTGAACACAGAGCGGAGACGGAGCTGTCATCCGCTTGCTCAGCGGGGATCGGCGGAACGATCCCCCGCTGAGCAGAGCGAACTCCGTCGGGCGGTGCGCCCGTGTAAAAGAGGCCTAACTGCCAATGACAGAGGAAGCTGTCATATACAGTATGGGAGTGGTAGAAAGCGGTTACATTATATATGACGATCGGCTATCACCGAATGAGCTTAAACTCCTTTAGATGAATGCTGAACAAGCAAAGTTTGAACCAAACCTGTGTTTTGGACCGAACAGAGAGCTCATCCACATAGGGGTATGCAGGAGAACGTGACTTGCTCCTCTATGGTAGCACCAAGCACTGTTACATGACTGGGGAAGGTAAAGTCACCAATCCCTGAGGTTGCCACCACGGCCGGGTGAAGAGGAGCAAGGAGCTGCATAGGAGTGCAGGTAAAATGAGCATAAGGGAGAGTTGGGAAGGGGGGGGATGCCTTTTCCACAGAGGAGTTGGGAAGGGGGGGTGCCCTTTCCACAGAGACTCTTTGCCCTGTTTGGGGCTCAAATAATGTGGAAACAAAATATTTAATCTTAATAAAAAAAATATATTTTATTTCAGCTTTACAATAACAATAAAATAAAATCTTCCTGGGAATTAGTCTATCAAAATGAAATTTTCAGCATCTATGCTGGATCTTTTTCATCCAATGTATTTTAATAAAACACTCAAAGGAATAAATAAATAAAATAAATCAATGTAACAGAATGTGGATGTAAGGTAACTAAAAGGCAAGAGAGAGTGGCAAGCTGATAAAGCTTTTTATTTACTGTATATAAAACAAACAGGTAAAATAATAAAATAAGGTGATGCTTGGACTAGTCTCTGAAAAGTGAATAAATAGGCTCAGTTAGCTTCTTTCCCTTCAGATTTAAATCATTGTCCAGTGATTCTGTGCATCTCTCCTTAGAACATCATTTTGCTTTATCTGAGGTGCACACACGCACGGAAAAACACAAACTACAATTGCATTTTTTTAATTCTCTGCACAGGAGAGATAAGTGACCTTCTGAACAATGGAACGGCGGAATTACTCCACGTTTCCACTGCTTCACTAATTTCATTTAACCAGCTCTCCTCACTCAGATATGTGCTTTACATTAGTGAATATATTTATGCATGACTATTATGAGAGTTATTCCAGCATAAACTTGATGCATGCTTACACACATGAACGCATAGGCTTCCACTTTTCACTCAAATGCTGATGTCCCCTGCTGATTTTAAATTGTGCCCCTTGGGCTTCATTTGATTGTGTGCAAGGTTCTGACCGACATTGAAGAGCATTGTGGTATAATAATGCCCTTAAAATCCTGCACGCGGTCCTACATTATCAGAATCTATTGTTCGAATAATCAGCCCTTTCTTTTAATTTATGAGGAGAAATGTTAAAAAAAAAAAAAAAAGCTTCCCCTGAATTTCTTGAAGATGGCAGTAATGAAGCTCTAAAGGAATAGTCAGGGGATTCCAGCTAATTAAAATGCAGCAGGGTGTAGAGGAAAAGGTAACAGGCTCTCACTATGCTCTGCCTTTGGTTTAGCCACACTAATTGACAGGAGGTGTAGTGCTACTCAGCAAATGTACACGGCTAACACTAATGGAGTCAGCACAGGCTGATCTCCTTGCCTGACTTGTCTCATTATCGACCTTGAACTGGCAAAGGTCAGAGGATGGCACTGCTTTCATCAACTTGACAGGTGTCTAAGGCTCTTTCTTTTTAGTACTACAGTAGCTTGGCAGTTGTCTAATCCTGTATGTGAATTACCGAAATGATGCCCAGGGTTTTTAGTTTGAAAGGAATAGAGGAACCATTGGCGAAACTGGGTCTTTAGTGGTTAAGATTTGTGCATGATATTTTGAAAGTGTTAAATGTTAGAAACAAAAGAGAAGATGGTGTGAATGCTGATCATTAAAATGCAGACAAAAAACAGATACCATTCTACAACTATCCAATATATCGTCCATGTCATTAAAACAACAGGTCAACTACATACTCTTTTTTATTTAAGATGATTTATTTATTCATATATTAATTTATGAATTGTACAAAAAAGGTACATAAACAAATGAAGACAATATAAACAAACATATAGCCACTGGCATAATGTCAGGGGCCGCAGGGGTCACAATGGCGACCTCGCCCCTTGCTCCTGGGGGCACGTTTAGCCTCCCTGTTATATTCGGTTCTATACCTGGACAGGAGGAGTTACAGGGGTGGCATATACAGGAACTGAACCCCTCAATTTTCCTTCTGCAGCCGCTTCTCCTCCTCTCTCTCCTGCTGGCATTCAACTGCTGTAGCAGGAAACAAGAGAGAATTGATTCTTTTATATGCCACCCCTGCCCCCCCTCCTGTCTAGGTTACTCATGTTTCCTGCTGCCCAGGCCCCCTGTGTGCTCCCCTGCCCACCTGGAGTATCTTGGAGTCTTGGAGAACCTTGGCGTGTGGTGCCAGTGTTTTTGCACACGGTGAAATTGGTCAACGTTTGCATTGGGGCCCACAAGCTATTATACAGTCTGAACACAGGTTATAAGGTCTACAAATTTAAACTATAAAAACCTGTCTGAATGGGGCAGCTTATACAGTATGTAGTGACACTAGGGGCTGGTAAGCACCAGAACATGCTATTATACAGTCGCTGACCTTCTGACTCAAATATCATTATTACAGGCATTAGAGATTTTTTTCTAAACCATTATGGTCACCATGGCTAGAATTGTGCATTTTCCTCACAACAAAGACAAGACTTTAGCCTTGCATGTACTACACATTGGCATTGGTTCCACATTTCATTAGGTTCATCATGGTTAGCTTATGATTCATCATCATAAGCTGGTGATTATATGTGAACCCATTTTTGGACCAAATTTGCCTGTTCAAAGTTTGGCGAATTGCTGATCTACTGTAAATAGGTGTTTATCTAAGCAGGTTGTAAGCAGTATTATTACCCATGCTAAATGTGACATTGTCTTGCTCAGGGCTCCTTGTTTTTAGGGAACTGAAGGCTGCCGTGATTCTGAAAACCAGTGAGTCATTACCACCTAGCCAACTCAGCTGTCAACCAGGGATTCCAGCTCTTTGGTGACAAAAAAACAAAGGGGTGGGGATTGTGTAAAAAAGAAAAAGAGAAAAAACTCCATGGGGTCCCCCTAAACTTCACACCTTGTTATCTGGCTGTCCAGGAAAGGGTGGTGGGGGGTAGAAGAATGTGAGCTTCTTCCTTCTAATAATCTAGCTTTTAAAGTGGCCTTTTCTATGTAAGGGTGCATATGTTCCTATATACAACATTTTACATTCAAATGCAGCACTATATTAATGTGAATGTTAGATTTTTTTTTTTTTTTTCAATTTAAGCACTGTAAACAGTTCAGTTCTCCATGTCTTGCTTTCATTTCAGGGTGTGAATGACAAAAAGAATGTAAACCCTGCAAAGTAATACAAAACAGATTATGAAAGCTGCACAATGATGGACTCTTCAAAGCAAGGCCTTGGTGGCTCATCCAGGTTAACATGTGTCTTCACAGCATAGTCTCCATAAGACTTTAAAACAACAGAGAGCCTAGCTGAGATTCACTACTTCAGTAAAACAGTTTAAAAAAACACAAACAGGTATTTACCCTTATCCTCATAAACAGCACCCCTCTCAGTAAAGTCCAGGGTAGCTCTGGCCCAAGGACCAGCATCATCTTTAATATTGATTGGACCCTGGGAAAAAATTTTCTTGTGCCTGTTGGGTTTTTCCTAAACAATCAGTGCCGCCGGCTACAGCTGGAAACACTGATCATTGTATTCTGCTGGCGGTTTGATCAGATACTTTGGAGGCCAGAGGACAGATATGGGGTCTAAAAGACCACAGATTTCTCCATAAAGAGGACCTTTCATGGCTCATGCTATCACAAGGGATGTTGTTCATCCCTTGTAAATGCAAAAAAGAGTGTAAGATTTTTTCCTTGTAATAAAATGAATAAAATACAATTTAAAAGAAATTAAAACTGCCCCCACTATGTTGTGCTTATGCGCATACGTTGGCCCCGCACGCATATATAAAATGGCAACAAACCTGTATTTTGCTTCGAATCCTGGTCAGGGGAGTCGCCATGGGTGGGGTCAAGTGTTTGGTTGAAGGGGGCCCCATCAGGCGGGCTGTATGGGGCCCCATGATTTCTAACTGTGGCCATGAATATAAGAGTAGTCATTAATACTACAGTATTGTAGAAAATAAAATCTGCAGACCTGCCACTAGAAATGCAAGTCAATTGCAAGTCAAATGCAGAAAAACAAAGCCCATTCTATTTCTGCTTTTTACAAAAAAGTGTATGCAAGACCTAAAATAACATTTCGACTGACTGTCAAAGCAATAATGAGTTACCTTTAAAACTACCCATGAATAAGGGCTTTACCACACCATCTGCTTGAACATACAAGTCATCGTTCTTCAGGTCCATTTCTCTAGGGTACAATGCTGGCATTTGTAGATAGCACAGAAGAAAGCCCGCTAGAATTGTGTGTGTCCTTGAAAGTTTTTGTGAGGTAAGGCTGCGAGGATTTATCATTTTGGCAGAACGCGCATTAAATAGTAATGGTTTATTTACGTTCTTGAAGTTAAATAGATTTCTCACTTCTGTAATTATGATTAGTAACTGTTTTCATCCTCTATATGCTTTTCTAGATGCCTGATAACATTCTCAAACCATATATTATACTGTGTTGCAAAGCCAACTGGCTAAGCTAAATAGAAAAACCTCTCATGTAATCCAGTCTTAGAGCAGAACTCTGGGCAAATAAATAAACTCATGGTTAATAAGCATGTATGAGAGTGTTTTACCTACTAATAAACTAGTAATTCTGTTCAATTATGGTGGTGGTATCCAATCCCGTTACATGGCACAGAGCTGCCAGGAAAGGGACAACTATTGTATAGTTCCTGGTAAAAGTCTACTGTTAACTTGGCCATTGGACAATAATTCAGCATCAGATCCTCTGTTGATTCAGTTGGAAGATGACCCCGCAAACAGTATATCAGTGGTGTGGCAGAGGTGGGTGAATAGCAAGAGTGGCTAAACAGAAAATGCTCTGTAAGATAACATATTTTTAAAAGAGCAAAAAAAAATATAGCAAGTCCAAAAATAAGTTGGAAAGAACCACAAAGATCCCTGCTGATCCCTGCTGATCTCTGAAAATAACAAGAAATAATTTCTTGCTGCAAATCCACAAGTGATCTGAATGGTTGAAAACTTTTTTTTTATATTGAGGGGGTAGCTGTAAACTGTACAAAGTAAAATGTTTTGGTGAGCTTAATGGAGGTAAAACAGGTTTTTGGCAATGAGACAGGTCGTTTAAAAATCGGTTCATTGTCCCCACTCCTAGTCCCCAGTATACTTTACTGTATACATAGCTCAGTCTGCTTACAAATATTCTGCTTGCTACTTGCGAGTAATCTCTCCTTTTAATTTTTCCAATATTTGCAATATTCTGCTTTGATTTTCTAACTTGTATCCCTTTGTATAACATTCTCTGTAGCTTAATGGCCATAGATCTCAGTTCACACAAATAATTATACCACAAAGCTGTCACCTATCATTTCAGAGAGGGTTGAGAAAGGATGTCTAGTAAAGTTTAAGGCTGTCTGAAAAATGTTCAGTACCAAGGGTTTTGATAGCATTCTCATGGACTCAGGGCATTCATAGGTGTGAAGTCCACATGGGCGTCTGCAGAACATTTTTCAGGGGGGGGAGGGGGCATCATTTTAAGCTCACCCATGCATCAACCCTTTTTAACATTGTCATAAAGGCAACGTCAGTCACTGTGTGAGCCGCGACTCGTGAGTATTTATTTTTAACCACTTGCCGACCGCCATACGACTATTTATGGCGGCAGTCAGCCCCGCACAGACAAAGTGACGTAGCTATCTCCTGAGAGCCTCTAGGGAACGAGCGCGTGCCGCCGGAGGCACGCTCCCTCCCCCGCTGGTTCCCGTTGTCCGCCGGTCACTTGCGATCTCCCGGTGCAGAGGGAGAAAGGCAGGCGGCTAATGTAAACAAAGCCGCCTGTCATTCTCCCTGATCTAACTGCAGAGATCATACGATCCTGCTATGTAGGATCGTATGTCTCTGTGGTTACATCACTAGCCACACCCCTTTACAGTTAGAAGCATGCCCCTAGGGATACACTTAACCCCTGCATCACCAATAAAGTTAACCCCTTCCCTGCCAGTGTCATTTTTACAGTAACAGTGCATATGTATAGCACTGATTACTGTAGTAATGTCACTGGTACCCCCAAAAGTGTCAAAAATGTCAGTCAAGGTTCCAATCTGTCCGCCGCAATGTCGCAAAAAAATCGTAGATCGCCGCCATTACTCGTTAAACAAAACCAATAAAAATGACAAAAATCTTTCCCTTAGTTAGTAAACGCAATAACTTTTGCGCAAACCAATCAAAATACACTTATTGCGATTTTTTTTTACCAAACATATGTAGCAGAAAACAAATTGGCCTAAAATGTTAAAAAAATTAGATTTTTTAAATTTTTTTGGGGGAATTTCATATAAAAAATTGTCGATTTTCTTGTTTATAGCACAAAAAGTAAAAATCGCATAGGTGATCAAATACCACCAAAAGAAAGCTCCGTTTGTGGGGAAAAAAAGGACGTCAATTTCATTTGGGTACAGTGTTGCACGACCGCGCAATTGTCCATTAAAGTCACACAGTGCCGAATCGCAAAATAGGGGCTGGTCAGGAAGGGGGTAAAATCTTCCGGGGCTTAAGTGGTTAAAGGCAGAATTTATTTTTAAAGCGTTTGTTAACCTAAAAGGAAAAAAAAATGGATCCTGTTCCCTTAAAGCATGTCTTACAGCACAGTGCTTGTGCTGTGTAATTTGGCCCCTTCTATCACTAAAATACCTGGCTGATCCTGCCTGGCTATGTCCTCCTGTAAACTGACCACGGTATTCCATAGCTGCTGAGACCTGACACCGTGGTCAGTCTATGTGCTTCCATCATCTGTAGTCCTCCTCTGTCCTCTCTCCCCCCTTCCTCCCTGCCTGTCTGCTCCTGTGTCAGTGTTTGCCCCCTCCCCTCCCCTACTGCTGCTGTAGTTTCATTTAAAGTTTCCTATCCTGTCTAAAGTCTGTTTAATAATCCTGTGTGCCCCTGGGTCTGTGTTTTATAAATATAAGTCGTTCTTTACCAGTTTCCAGAGCACCAATCCCCACTCATGTGACCCACCTCTCTCCTCCTCTCAGCCTCTCCTCCCCCCCTCCTCCCCTCCTCCTCCCTTCCCGACTAACATCAGTGGGGAATCCTTGGGCCCGCCCGCTGCAGGCAGCTGTCAGATGGGGAGAGGAGAGATCATATGAGCGGTGCTTGGCGCTCTGAAAATTGGTAAAGATTTGCTTTTTTTTTAAAAACACATACACAGACACAGGATTATTAAACAGACCAGACAGGATGGTATAAAGTGGCTTAAACCACTTTAAAGAGAAAGTTGAGATTCCATGGGGGCACTTGCCCCCCTTGTCCCCCCTTGCACACGCCCATGGAAGTCCAGAGCTGGAATCTGCAACAACATGCTAACGTTACCTAAACAGTACCTGCTTTTCATCTATCCAACACCTATGTTCAAGGTAGGCAAAGTTTTGTTGCTGTTTGTGCATTAAGTCAACATATGTGAAAGACATTAATGTAAAAGCAATGTACTTTCCTTACTTATAACATTGAAGGAAAACAGCTATTGCCTTTGCACTTGTATTCAAGGTAACATGCAATATATGAAAATTACAATCTACAAAAATAAGAAAAAGAGCAACACCTTTTTCCTATCCCTGTGCATGGATAACTCTTACATAACCAATGTAAATCACAACGTAATCTCGCCATAGAATAAAAATGTTTACAATATATATATATATATATATATATATATATATATATAGTATCTCACAAAAGTGAGTACACTCCTCACTTTTTTGCAAATATTTTATTATATCTTTTCATGTGACAACACTGAAGAAATGACACTTTGCTACAATGTAAAGTAAGTGTACAGCTTGTATAACAGTGTAAATTTGCTGTCCCCTCAAAATAACTCAACACACAGCCATTAATGTCTAAACTGCTGGCAACAAAAAGTGAGTACACCCCTAAGTGAAAATGTCTAAATTGGGCCCAAAGGGTCAATATTTTGTGTGGTCACCATTATTTTCCAGCACTGCCTTAACCCTCTTGGGTCTCAGGTTGCCACTGGAGTTCTCTTCCATTCCCCGATGACAACATCACGGAGCTGGTGGATGTTAGAGACCTTGTGCTTCTCCGCCTTCATTTTGAGGATGCCCCACAGATGTTTAATAGGGTTTAGGTCTGAAGACATGCTTGGCCAGTCAATCACCTTTACCCTCAGCTTCTTTAGCAAGGCAGTGGTCGTCTTGGAGGTGTGTTTGGGGTCGTAATCATGTTGGAATATTGCCCTGCGACCCAGTCTAGCCCAGTCCAGAAGGGAGGGAATCATGCTCTCCTTCAGTATGTCACAGTACATGTTGGCATTTATGGTTCCCTCAATAAACTGTAGCTCCCCAGTGCCGGCAGCACTCATGCAGCCCCAGACCATGAAAATCCCACCACCATGCTTGACTGTAGGCAGGACACACTTGGTTGCCGCCATACACGCTTGACACCATCTGAACCAAATATGTTTATCTTGGTCTCATCAGACCACAAGACATGGTTCCAGTAATCCATGTCCCTAGTCTGCTTGTCGTCGGCAAACTGTTTGTGGGCTTTCTTGTGCATCATCTTTAGAAGAAGCTTCCTTCTGGGACTACAGTCATGCAGACCAATTTGATGCAGTGTGCAGCGTATGGTCTGTGCACTGATAGGCTGACTCCCCCACCCCTTCAACCTCTGCAGCAATGCTGGCAGCGCTCATACATCTACTTCCCAAAGACAACCTCTGGATATGACCCTGATCACGTGCACTCAACTTCATTGGTCGACCATGGCGAGGCCTGTTCTGAGTGGAACCTGTCCTAGTAAAGCGCTGTATGGTCTTGGCCACTGTGCTGCAGCTCAGTTTCAGGGTCTTGACAATCTTCTTATAGCCTAGGCCATCTTTATGTAGAGCAACAATTCTTTTTTTCAGATCATCAGAGAGTTCTTTGCCATGAGGTGCCATGTTGAACTTCCAGTGACCAGTATGAGAGAGTGAGAGCGATAACACCAAATTGAACACACCTGCTTCCCATTCACAACTGAGACCTTGTAACATTAACATGTCACATGACACTGGGGAGGCAAAATGGCTAATTGGGCCCAATTTGGACTTTTTTTACTTGGGGGTTTACTCACTTTTGTTGCCAGCGGTTTACACATTAATGGCTATGTGTTGAGTTGTTTTAAAGGGGATAGCAAGATAACACTGTTATACAAGCTGTACACTCACTACTTTACATTGTAGCAAAGTGTAATTTCTTCAGTGTTGTCACATGAAAAGATATAATAAAATATGTACAAAAATGTGAGGGGTGTACTCACTTTTGTGAGATACTGTATGTATATTATTTTCTAATAATCCAGGATACATGATAATACATTGTTAGATTTTAGTTCAGACCAGGTCTAACCAGTTCATTACTGAGGTTGAATATTTCCCTCAGTAACTATCTTGAAAAGAAGTAATAATTTAAAGTGATTGTAAAGTCTTGTTTTAAAAAAGAAATAAATAAAAAATAACAAACATGTTATACTTACCTCCTCTGTGCAGTTGGTTTTGCACAGGGCAGCCCGGGTTCCTCCTATCCTCGGGTCCCTCATTGTTGCTCCTGGCCCCTCCCTCCTGTCGAGTGCCCCCACAGCAAGCTGTTTGCTATGGGGCACCCGAGCCGAGCTGCAGCGTGTCCATTCAGATACGGAGCTGCCATTTGTCCCTGCCCCTCTCTCTCCTGATTGGCTAAATTACTTTCATTGACAGCCACAGGAGCCAATGGCACCACGGCTGTGTCTCAGTCAATATTTTAACTCTCATGAAAGCTACTTCTGGCTGATACTGCTAAAACGATAAGGAGATTTCACTTTGTATTGTTACTTTGCAGCATAATTGGCATACTGTCTCTGTTTAACTTTATAGTAAGTAATATTTTTCTTACATTAGGAATAAATTAATGAAAAGAAGAAGCTCTGTTGGCTTTTGTCTTTGACATTATTTAAATCAGTAAACAGCATGAACTTGTAGGCAGGACCTAACCAGTGTACCTGAGAATGGGGAGGAGTCAACACACGTAAATACTTAAATGTTTTTTATATTTTAGTCATTTTAAAAGTAGAAGTGGTTTAATAGATAATTGCACTTACACAATACAGATGAATGCAGAGCATATACAATCAATCAACCATCATCACCGTGCCGGTGCGCGATGATGTCACATGCCCTGACTCACTTTATCTTGACATTGGTTCTACACCAATACCATTCTACACCAGCACATACTGCAGTATGAGGTCATTTGGTGTCACAAAATAGCAGCTGACTGTGTGCACTGAAATCTAGCAATAGCAGAAGATGAATAGATATCCTCACTAACCTTTACAGAAATAAATACAAAGTAAAATTGACAGGGAGGCCTTGCAATATATAGATAACCCAATAAATGAGGACACAGCTACTGTCATCCCAGTTCACTGGCTTTGTAGTTGTTTAGATCTACAGTAAATTTAAATCTATAATACACTACTTCAAGAAACAGCATAGCCTGGACTTAGTTAGAAAATCTAGTTTTCTGCAAGTATACGGCTTCACAGAATGCATAAACATTTACATTGATACAATCTCCAAAGCCTGAAATTGTTGGTATAAAATAACACCTTGGCTAGTCTTTATGTATATGAAAGATTTCATAAAAATTATGTTTTCCTCATTTTCTCCAAACCTGATTGTCTCTGCTTGTTTATGGCTGTCACTAATTTGCTCGTTTGCTGCTGGAAAATAGCTAATTAAAACCCACTTCAGCTAACAAGCTGTCTGGGACCATGCAAATGTCATTCTCTGCTGTCTGCTATTTCCGTTTACACTTTTCATTATTAGTGTTGTTTTTCCTACCACCACCGTAATGAATGCTAGGGTAGATTTAGTGTCCTCTTCACAGGTGTGTGCTTGTACATCAGTACATCATCACCATCAAAGTGCCGCTGTGTTACTGCTCTTCTCTGCTTTGAGTGTTATTACCTCTGACAGCAAATGGCTCCAGACTGCTCTGCTTGTTAGCACTACATTCTGAACAGCTTCATCTATCTTTTTGTTTCTTTTTTTTTTGTAAAGTGACTAGTTGCATTAATTGTGTCTGTCTGATCTATTAGTGGCGTCTGTTCATTGGGTATGTTGATCTGCAAAATTAGTACACATTGTCATCTATATACTTCAGCATATCAACTTGTGACATAATTATGCTGTCATGATGGTGCCTACGCGCGTTCCTTAATTTATAGTGGCTAAATTACATCCAATATTACCAGTATTGCAGCTGTTGCTATGGAATGCACAGCTCTGTTCTCATACATTATTGGGTAATTGGGTTTCAAGGGCTGAGGTGAGGTTATATCATCTAATATGGTTAGAATAAAAATCAAAGAATAAATTAAGATTATATTAATTTTATAACACATTCATTCAGTCTCATCAAGGTTTTCAATGTGCAAATGAAAGACAATTAGAGTGACAGCAAAACAATAAAGCATAAAACATACCTAGAGGAACGTTGTTTCTGTACATGCGGAGAAGCAGAACAAAGGAGCTTTAACTTTTGAGAACAAACATTTCACTGCAGCAGTGATCCTGAATATACAGTGTGTACTATATATATATATATATATATATATATATATATATACACACACACACACACGTATATATATATATATATATATACACATGCATATATATTTATTTATGTTTCTTACTATTATATAATATATTATAATAATAGTATATATATATGTATATATATATATATATATATATTATAATAATGTATATATATACACACACACGTGTATATATATATATATATATATATATATATATATATATATTTTTTTTTATTTATGTTTATTACTATTATATAATATATTATAATATATATATATATATATATATATATATATATATATATATATATATATATATATATATATATATATATATATATATATATATATATATATGTATATATATATATATATATATATATATATATATATATATATTATTATAATGTATATATTATAATATATGATATAATTATATTATTATAATAATATTCATATATTAACCAACACACACACACACACATATATATATATACATATATATATATATATATATATACAGTATACAATATGTATATATTAATCAACACAAATCCATAAGGCAGTTTGCAGGGTATTTTTTAAAATCAAAAACACAAAGATAGAGAGAGGGAAGGTACCCTCTCTGGAAGGTTGCTAAAGAAGAGCTCACAGGGATTGGTTTGTGCAAAAACAAAATATAACCTTTATTAAATTTGGGTGCAGTACATACAAAAAATATGGAAATCAATAGGATAGATACAAAAAATAAAAAACTACCTAGTTACAGATTGAGACTCGGTAGCTGATGGCCGACCCCTCGGGTCGGTGTCGGTTGTACATGAAATGCAAATGCATCAACCTTGCCTGGCACCTGTGGCACCTACTGGGGTTCTGTTTTAGGAGCTTACTATGGGGAGCGGGTGACGTATGATAAAGTCATTTGAGTCACCAATTCGCTCAACCCTGTGTGTAGAGGTGTCTACTGCTCTGTATTCAAATTAAGTAAAAATGGTGTGTACCTTGGAAAAGCTCAATGGTGAGTATGGTAATGACCGGCAGAGGGCAAACGGACCTGCTTAAGGTATTTTTTAAAATCTTCCAACACAATGTAGTCTGAGCCCCGCGTCAAAAAAAGCATAAATCACAAAATATATTCTAGCTTGTCAAGTATTCCCTATACATTTAGGTGCTTCTCTGTTGGCGAGTTGAATATAGTAATTTTACTGTTGTGTCATTTATTTCTCTGGCCCCTCACACAATTATTGATGCAGTAAAAATCAGGCATTATCACTGATATGACACGGCTGGACTGACTTGTATGGCAACTCTTGTTTTCTGTTGTTTCCATGGGTTAACTGTTGGCATTATACTCTTGGCAATCAGAATGCAGCCTCTCTCTTCCTCAATAAATGCAGCCTCATTTCATAAACATTTTACACTGATTCTATGCAGGATTTTCACGATCAAAGCCATTGACTAAAGAAATAGTTGAGGTTGCTTTAGTCAAAAGACATTTCAGAGGAAAAGATAACTGAATATAGGTCCCCATCAGTTTAAATTCAGGCTGATAGTTGGCAAATAGAAGTTCTGTAAGCAAGTGGGAGTCCTGCAAAGGTAAGTGCAAGGGCAGTCGGGCAGACCTCATACAGGTAGGAGCGAGGGGTACAGATGACATCTAAGGATATGCCGGTATCTCATGCACTTTACAACATTTTTGTTCATGAGTTTACTAAACAAAAGGATATCAGTAATATCAGGTGCCACAGTTGAGCCCCTTATACCTTGTAACATGACCACCATTGATTTGAATAATTGGTTAAGTAAATACTGTACATGGCAATGTAAACTTTTGTGTATGTTTCTCTAAAAAAAAAATATTACAATGTACTCCCATTTTCCTCAAAGGAAGAATAATAAAAGAATAAATAGATCTGTAAATTAGGATAAGTGATCCATTCATCATACATCATATTCTTAAGGTGGCATGTGCCCGTCTATTATACTGGTTAAATTCCAGAGTCTTAAAGAGGTTGTAAACCTTGTTTTACAAAAAAAATTATGAAAATACTAAACCAATGTACTTACATGCTAAATTGTGCAATAGTATTGCACGGAGTGGCCCCAATCTTCCTATATTGGAGTCCTCAACCGGTGCTCTAGACTCCTCCTCTTCTCCATGTGCCACCATATGAAACTTTTTCCTAGGTTGGCCCGTGTATGGGCACGCTTCCGAGTCCTGCTGTGTGCCTCCATAGAGGCTTGAGACCCCTCTTGGCCCCGCCTCCGATCTTCACACACACAGCATTTGATTGGCAGTAGCAGGAGCCAATGGCTCCTGCTGCTGCCTCTCTGTCTTGTTAGAGAGGGGAGAAAGGGAAAAGCCTCTGCAGACGGACACAACGCTGGATTGAGTGAGGATTCAGGTAAGTATTTAGAGGGCGTTAAAAATACTGGAACATTTTTTACCCTAATGCAGGGAATGCATTAAGGTAAAAAATGTTTTCCCTTTAGAATCACTTTAACTATGCATGAAAATCCACGGAGTGAAAAAAAGCACAGGGTCACCTAGAATTAAGGTAGTAAGTTGATTTTAATAGAAGGAAGAACTGAAATAACAGTTACTGAAATAAAAAATACATTGTCAGACTTGCCATTGATCCAAATCCACAGGTTGGTATAACGTTCAGACAGAAGGTAACAGGGTCCAATTTGATCAGAGCCATTTATTCAAAAGCTTCTATTAGGGAAGCCAGGATGACAAATTGTTTTTCAGATCAAAAGCCGTAAGCCATACCACACTGTGACCATTTGCTCTAGGGCTCCAACTGAGTGTGTGTGTAGGACCATATATGCAATACATTAAGTAACTAGCAAGCATTCTAAAATAAGACTTTTATTCAGAGAGGAGATTGTAAACAGTGTAAAACCAGTTGTCTCTCTGCAGCTGTTTTCAAGACAGGTTAGCTCAAGAACTACACATGACAATTCATATTGCATAATCATTTTTGTATGCAGGTGACACATGCAGACCATAAGTTGTTACTATGGCTAAAAAAAATGTTTATTTAGCATATAAAAAAGAAAATAGGGAGAATCAGTTTTCCTAATATAATTTAACAATATCCTTTATTTCTCCAATTGCAATGCACTGCATACATTTACATTTATTTTACTGTTGTCAATTGTAACTTTTACCGGTAATGTTAAACCCCAAGCAGATATAAAATATACTAATTAATGCAGCTTTTTCATTACTAAATCATTATATGTCCTTTAGATGCAGCTAATGTAAGTCCCTGGATTTTACTTAATTTCAGATATTTTTAATCCCCTATAGACATGGGCAACCGCAGAACTTTTTTCAGGGGGGGGGGGGGGCGTAATTTTAAGATCACCTATGCTCTGCTCCTTTTTGACAATGTCATAAAGGGGAGGGGCTTAGTCATTATCACATAACGCGCAGGCATCCAAAGGTTTGAGAAACCTGATGCAAAAGCTTAATAGAAGAATAAAGCTGCCATAATCTGTTTTTATGTTCACACTACTGACACTATTGAATGCACACTGAATGTTCGCTAATCGTCCTTCCCTCCACCTGTTGGTACCTGCCATGCCAGTCCCAGGTCTGCCAATGGGTGCATGGAGCCCAGGAAACATGGCTGAGGTGCGTGTGTGTGTGTGTGTGTGGGGGGGGGGGGGAGGTGGCCGGCACTAACGGGGGGTGTGTGGAAGTGATCTGGTGGCTACACTGCTAATGGATTGTTTCCATATGACAGACAACACTTGGCTTGTTAGATTTATACACAGTAAATGAGATGCTTTCTTTTAGGCCTTGTTTTCATTTACGTTTTCAGGGCAGTAAAATCGTATGACTGAGCCACGTTTACCACAACTCAATCATACTCCCTTATGCTACAAAGGCACTGCCACCATCCTACATAGTACAACAGTGGTGCCAGGGGGTTTTACACACTCCCAGTGGATTAAGCCATTGGGCATGTGCGTAAAACTCCCTGGCACCACTGTTGTGTTGGAGATACAACAACTTTAAGCTTAGTCTATTGCAGTTCATAAATAGGACAGTAGGTGTCGCTAATGCTAAGTGATATGCTATGCATTTTCTATGATGTGTATTTCCTGTACAATGCATTGTACTTGTTGGTTACAACTTCCTGTCTGTGTTTCTTCTTACAAATGATGAGGTGACACTTTTGATAGCTGTGTTATGTTCTAATAAAGAAGCCAGTTCCTGTTTACTCCACAATGTCTGATCTGAATGGACTCCGCTGCACCCAGTGATCGCACTCTGCAACAGGTTATGGGCCCAGGATCCGGATAAAGTCTTATGACCAGGTGCGGCCCAGGCAGAACAAAGCCTTCAACGGGAGGCAGTGTGACTGATGCGGAGATCGACATAAGGAAGCTTTCCAGTGACATCTCCTATAGACAAGTAAGACTGTTTATATATAAAGGAGGGAAAAATGTCTGGAAACTCAGAACTTAAACTCTCAGTGGCCAAGCTGAACAATGACAATTATCAGCTATGGAAGTTTAAAGTGGAAATGCTATTATCTAGAGATGACTTGTGGGAGGTTACCACCACAGAGAGGCCACAGGACAATAATCAGGACTGGGATAAGAAAAACAGACAGGCACGGGCCACCATAAGCTTACTAGTGGAGGATGATAAGCTCATACATATACGCCATGAGGACACAGCTAAAGGCATGTGGGACATACTAAGAAGACTGCATGAAAGATCCAGTTTAAACAGCAAGCTGTTTCTACTGCGGAAACTTTACAAAATGAGACTTAGCAGAGAACAGGACATGCAGGAGCACATAAACGCAATGCTGGAAGTGATTGCGCAACTCAGATCAATTGGGGAGAAAATAACAGACAGCCATGCTGTAGCCATGTTGTTATGCAGTTTGCCTGATACATTTACTGCACTGATCAATGCACTGGAGACACGACCTGAGCAAGATCTGACGCTAACATTTGTAAAAACCAGGCTCATAGATGAGTATCAGAGAAGAAAGGAATTAGTGCATGACTCCACAGAAACCAAAACCAGAACCGCTCTTAAAGTTACAGACGCAAGGTTACACAGGAAAGAGACCAGAGTGTGTTTCAGATGTCACAAACAGGGACACATAAAGAAAGACTGTACTATATGGAAAGCAGAGCAAAGAAGACAGCGTCCATCTTATGCTAAACAAAAGGTCAAAGCCACAATCAATAATCCATGGGAAGGAAACTGGAATGCCACATTTAAAGTGACAGGCAACAATAAATGTCAAGGCTGGTGCATCGATTCGGGGGCAACCAGTCACATGACGAGTGATAGAAGTTTTTTCACAGAACTTGATCTGAACAACAAAGAAACTATTTATCTTGCAGATGGAAGCAAAATACATGCAGAAGGATATGGGCATGGAACCCTTGTATGCCCTGATGATGCGGGACACAATCTAGCCATACCAGTGAAAGATGTGCTTTATGTTCCTAATCTAGAAGGAGGACTCTTATCTGTGAAGCGTCTGACAGCCAGAGGACTCACTGTAAAATTCCAAGGTGACAAGTGTTCAATCCTAAACGGCAACCAGACAGTAGCAAGTGCCAAGCTGGATGATCATCTATATCACCTCGACACAGTGAAGGAAAAGGTGAGACTATGTACACACAAGCACAATGACTGTATACATATATGGCACAGACGTCTAGGTCACAGACACCCAGAATGCATACAGGAACTACAGAGGAGGAATCTGACAAGGGATCTAACACTATCCCCTTGTCCAGTTACCGTTAAGTGTGAATGTTGCATTAAATCCAAAGCTACAAGAGCAACACTTCCCAAAGCCAGTCAGAAGAGAGCTTCAAGACCACTTGACTTAGTTCACAGTGACGTGTGTGGTCCCCTAAACCCACCTACACCTGGAGGCAAAAGGTACATAGTGACTTTCATAGACGACTATTCAAGATACACAGTCACCTACCTAATACAACACAAGAGTGAAGTTTTTGACAAATTACAAGACTATATATTAAAGACCAGTAACAAGTTTCAGAGGAAGCCTCTCATACTTCGGAGTGACAATGGAGGTGAATTCACAGCATATAAGATACAAGAGTACTTAAAAGAGAATGGAATAGAACATCAAAAGACAGTCCCATATACACCAGAACAAAATGGAGTAGCTGAAAGAAAGAACAGAACTCTGACTGAAATGATCAGATGTATGCTGACAGACTCTGGACTACCACAAAAATACTGGGGTGAAACAGCTATGACAGCTACATATTTGCAGAACAGACTTCTTTCCAGAACAGTAGAGAAAACTCCATATGAACTTTGGCACAATGAGAAGCCAAATGTAAAACACCTAAGAGTTTTTGGATGCAAAGCATTTATCTACATACCTGAAGAAAAACGCACCAAACTCCAAAACAGAGCATTTGAAGGTATCTTTCTTGGATACAGTGACAATGTCAAAGGTTACAGAATCTTAAATCCCAAAACAGACAAGGTTACCATTAGCAACAGCATACATTTTGTTGAAGATTTCAGAGACAATGTAATGACTACAGTAGAAGGAAAAATAGAAGGGAAAACTGACATTGACCAGCCCATCTCTGTAACTTCTGAACAAACAGTTGAAGTGAGTGCAGACTCTACCAGTACTGAAGAGCAGACACAAGAAGGCTCAGACACAAAACCGAGACGTTCAACAAGAGAAAACAAAGGTAAACCACCTGTACGTCTCTCATACAAAGCAAGTACTGCCAGTATCAACGAACCTGCAACCTGGGAAGAAATATCTCAGCTCTCAGAACAAGAAGAAAGTAAATGGATAAATGCTGCTGATGAAGAGATAAAATCCATGCATGACACTAAAACATGGACACTTACAGAACTACCACCCAGAAGGAAAGCCATAGGCTGTAAATGGACTTTTAAAGCGAAATACAAAGAAGATGGGTTTAATAGACTAAGCCTTAGCTGTTGAGAAGGGGTGTTGGAGATACAACAACTTTAAGCTTAGTCTATTGCAGTTCATAAATAGGACAGTAGGTGTCGCTAATGCTAAGTGATATGCTATGCATTTTCTATGATGTGTATTTCCTGTACAATGCATTGTACTTGTTGGTTACAACTTCCTGTCTGTGTTTCTTCTTACAAATGATGAGGTGACACTTTTGATAGCTGTGTTATGTTCTAATAAAGAAGCCAGTTCCTGTTTACTCCACAATGTCTGATCTGAATGGACTCCCCTGCACCCAGTGATCGCACTCTGCAACATGTTGTACTATGTAGGACAGTGGCAGTGTCTTTGCAGCATAAAGGGGAGTGGTTGGGTGGTGGTAAACGTGGCTCAGCCATGCATTTTTACTGCCCTGAAAACGTAAATGAAAACAAGGCGTAAAATAAAGCATCTCACTTACTGTGTATAAACCTGACAAGCCAAGTGCTGTCTGTCATATGGAAACAATCCATTAGCAGTGTAGCCACCAGATCATCTTAACACACCCCCCGTTAGTACCGGCCACCTCCCCCCCACACACACACACACACACATCAGCCATGTTTCTTGGACTCCATGCACTCATTGGCAGATCTGGGACTGGCATGGCAGGTGCCAGCAGATGGAGGGAAGGGAGATCAGTGAACATTCAGTGTGCATTCAATAGTATCAGTAGTGTGAACATAAAAACAGATTATGGCAGCTTTATTCTTCTGCATCCATCTGCGCGGAGCGGACGGGACTGCATACATTCAGGGAGTGTAAGCTGGGCGGGCTGAGCCCCCAATGCAGGGGAATTGCATTCGCATACAGAAGCAAGCTCACCAGCGTGATATCAATAGGAACCCAGCCTGAAAATCCATTCTGGGAGTCTCCTTATGGAGCGTATGTTTTGAAGCCTACCCTTATTAGCCATTTGGTAAGAAACAATCCACTAATTGTACAGCATGTGTTGATACACAGAGTGTTGGTGCACTTTTGTGATTGGGAATATTTCTCAATCAATTCACTTCATGCATAATAGGAGTGGGATCTGGTAAGGACCCATCCATTGTTCATGTTCGCATCACGAGGTGTTGGACATAAAGTCGGCTTTTCACTTCTCTAACTGAAGGACTCATTAATATTGGACTGTTATCTGTCTGTTTAAAGAAGTCACTTATACATCACGACTTTGCTGAGAGACTTTTTTCAATCAGTTTTTTACATCATTTATGTTTGCACTGTATTTTATGGTCACAGTGGGTTTTTCATTATTTTATGATACACCACAACTTTGTATATGAATTGTTTATATACACTATTTGTTGTATAATTTTTGTAGCGCGCACTAATCTTTTTATACACCTTATGTATCTATATGTTAAATACTAGTAGCAGCACCTCATTACTTACCTTGTTATCATGCCTTTAGCAATCCATCAATTAGTTCATCTTCTGACTCAATTCCGACTCTCTCCTCCACCAGGCAGGCTCCTCTCCTCTCCTCTCCTCTGTGGGCCGCAGCTCCACACCTCCTGACTGATCTCAGCAGGGAATCCTCGGTCAGGCCCACCCCCTGCAGCTGTTGGAAGGAGAGAGGACAGGCAGAGCAGGGAGTCAATGGCAATCGGCACACAGGGCAGAGCTGAGCTTGACATTCCAGACATTCCAGGGGGGCACTCGCCCCCCTTGCCCCCCCGTGCGGACTCCGATGCCTATAGAGCAGAAGGCATGCTCTATAGGTTCTACTCATACTGCATGCATTGCTACCAGCCAGTCAGATGTGCTGATAACTAGGAGCATAGAGCAGAGTAAGCAGAAGGAAAAACTCTGCTGCTGTTCTTTCACTATCCAATTAGTATAGTAGGGCAGAGTGGTGTCAGCAGTGTTTTCGTAAATCTGGCCATACATTTTACAATTACAATTATTATTTATTAGTAATGAGTGCATCTGCACTTACAGTTTTCTCCTAGTCCCCCTGCAAAGTCTCACAAATACCTGTGTATCCAGCCAGTGAAGTCCACCTAATGTAACTAGATGTGATGGTGTGGCAACGATGCTCCACTGTTCCTGAATTCTAAACAGAGTTTCCACTCTAATGTAGGCTGCAACTGCTTTTACTACAGTGGGATGAAGAAATGTTACAGAGTATGTGGCTATCAGAATTGTCACTGCTGATTCACAGGCCTGTCAGTCAGATTTTGGCCACATCTGTGAGCTGCAGTGTCTGGGAGAGCGAGCATGCCAAGCACAAATGAATGAGGATTTGGCTTAGTTAGGAAAGGTAAAGGAAGTTTTTCTTTATTTACTTTATGAACTTGTGTATCACGTAACTGGATTAGGGTTGGGTCAAAGCTGGGTATTTAATGTTGGTAAACTATTTATTCTGTGTGGCATAAAGAAGGTGTGTATTGAGCCAGCCTTATTCAGGAATGTCCCACAGATCTTGGTTATACTGCCCGCTGTCCTTTTAATCTCTTTGTAACTTCCAACACTCTGGGAAACATGGCAAACACCCTAAAATAGATTTCTTCTTCATAATCAAATGATGAATACATTTTAACTGTTGACATGGAACATCCAGGACATTACCTAAAGGTCATCAAATTAAAAAATCAAACTCTATATAACTCTACTTTAGGAGACACATCTGCTCAGCTCCAAAGTAATGTCTTTCAAAAGGCCCTCAATAGCAAGAGCCTTTTGTGCCACCTACTTCTCCTTTTCCAGGGGAGTTTCTATTCTAGTATAAAAAAATTGAATGTGAAAGTGGAAAAGGTGATGTTATAAGCTGGAGTCTGTTCTCACCAGGGGGTGCACTATCTAACCAGAGATTAGTTATTGCAGCTGGGGCTAGGCAGTAGCCACAGAGGAGTCACATAGAACTGTAAGGATTCTTGGGGAAGCAGAGTACTTGTTGGCACAGGAGGGCAAGCCCAGTGTGTGTGCCCTTACACAACAGTAAGGGCCATCTTCACTAGAGCTCCTGAAGGTGGAGATGGGTTTGGCTGTAAGCTACACCCTGATTGTAGTCCTCTGACTTACTCAAGCAGGCAACTACTGGGAAATGAGAGCTGATATGCAGGGAAGAGCCCTTGAAGAGAGGAGAAGGGAAAGAGGAGGGTGCCAAAACCACCATATAGTGTAGTAAAATGATTTATTGACGTATGATTAAAATAAAATGAAAAACAGTGCAGAATGACGATTTCCACTACTCCCGGCTCTGCAGTTTCATGTCCATCCAGGCTGCAATCATTTTCTAGCTCACCGTTGAATTAACTGTGACATGCTCAGACCTGCTTCGGTGCTTGTACGTGTAATGATTTTATATTAACCATGTGTCAATAAATAATTTTACTAAACTTTATGGCAGTTTTGGCGCCCCTCTCTTTCACTTCTTTACTTTACACTTACCAGGTTTCCAGCCTGACATTGAGGAGGCAGCCTAGCTCAGCCAACTAGTTTGTATTGTTTAGTATCAGCTACTCCTCCGAATCATTTACATTGGCCCTGTGCCTATTGATATATCATTGTTTATTTATTTAACATTCATTCTGCTGATTAAATCCACAACTTGACCAGTAAGCTGCAGGGTTGCCCATCCATAATCCACTAGTAATACTTTGGCAATCCCAAACAAATCAAGCGCCACAGGCATTTTTTCTTTTTGTTTAAAGAGCCCTTGCAGCACTGAAACACTGGGATCACAAGTCTGTAGGGTGGACAGTCTAAACTGGTAAGAGTAATAACCCATATTCCTATCGTAAATGTTCCTGCTGTACACTTAGCACATGCCTGAAAAAGGGACCCGTGTCCTGTGTGACTTATGAAACATTGCACTCTCTTGCTTGTGATGTGATCATGCTTCGATAAAAACAGTTTGGACTCAACTTTAAAATCTGTGGTGTGCTAGAAATATCTCTATTGTAAACTGGTAGGAATGTACGGGAACCATACAAAAGCACAGAGAAAGAACATAGACAATGTACTTTTGATAATAAGCTTACTCATAGGTTCACCCTATGATTAGGCCACTTATTGGCTGAAATGCAATGAGGTATTTGTGCCTTAGGTGGACTGGTCTATTTGTTGAGCTGAAGAATAAATGGATTTGAGGCGATTTGTTCAGTGTGTTTCTTTTTGGAAATGTTAAAATATTTATCGGACCAGCAACATGCGAAAGAGAAATACATTTGAATATAGTTAATTTATTTGGCTTCTACTCAGGCTTTAAAGTCAGTTGGGGAAAGCAAAATGTTTTCTTGATGGATGCACAAACTGTAGTAACTGTCTTCTGAAACCTACAGACAAAGTCAGATATTTGGGTGTAGGGATTCAATTACACCTATCAAAATCCATTGCTAATAACTTAACCCCTATTATCATAGCATTTAAATGTAATAATACTTAGGGTTGAGCGGACACCTAGATGTCCGTGTTCGACGGGTTCGGCCGAACTTTAAAAAAAAGTCCGGGTCCGTGTCCCGGACTTTTACCGAACTTTTCCCGGACACCGAACCCCATTGAAGTCAATGGGGACCCGAACTTTAAGGCACTAAAATGGCTCTAAAACACCAAAGGAAAGGGCTAGAGTGCTGCAAATGGCAGCAAAACGTAATTAAGAGCATGGCAAGTGCTCTGCAAACAAATGTGGATAGGGAAATAACTTAAAACAACAAAAAAAAACAGAAAAATAAAACAATGTTCTTCTTCATCTCTGAAGGACGAGGCCCATATGGAGTAGGAGGGAGGTTGAGGTGGTGGTGGATGTGGCGGTGACATAGGCGTGCGCACAGGGTGTGCTGGGTGTGCCTGGGCACACCCTAATCACCTAGGGCACATAGCATTGCCAGTGAGGAGATGGGAAAGATCTCCCTGGGACCTGCTCTGCTCTATTTCTCCTTGCCTACAGGTACATGGCCCCGATACATTACTCTCCCTGCTGGCAAACACATGCATGTGTATTTCAACTTTGGGGTGCACACCTTAATGCAATAGGCTGCGCACACCTATGGGCGGTGTAGGTGGAAGCGGCGGTGGAGGAGGACCAGGGCCGGATTAACAGCATCATGGGCTTGGTGCTGAGGATTTTGAAGGGCCTTAGGGCCGTGCCTTGCCATGCACCCAGAGGAGGAAGGGTGCAGCCATGCATGCCTAATTCAACATGGGATGCTGTCTCTGAAGCCCATAAACACATCCATGCATCGCCAACTGTCCCTCCTTGTCCGGCCTTCACGCTGTGTGGGGAGGTTCTGAGGGTGCTGCCTGGGGAAGCGAGCATAGAAGCCAGACTTCTGTGTTTACAAGTGACAGAAGAGCGGTAACAGTGAATATGGCCAACCCGGGGCCTATATAAAAGGTAGGGGCCTGGAGCTGCAGCTCCAATAGACCCTACATTAATCTGGCCCTGAGGAGGAGGACGAGGTAGCCAACACTGCTTCTTTTCACAAATTTTAAATGAGGGTACACCCCAAAAGAGTGAGAAAGAGCAAAAATGGAACAATGGGTGGGTAAGGTCGGTATCCATTGCTATTCTGCATAAGGTACGGAAAAGTCCCGTGGGATCCATGCCTGGTTCATTTTAATGAACGTGAGCTTGTCCACATTGTCTCTGGACAGGCGGCTGCGCTTGTCTGTTATAACGCCCCCAGCCGTGCTAAATACCCGTTCAGATAATACACTGGCTGCAAGGCACGCCAGCACCTCCAAGGCGTAAAGGGCAAGCTCAGGCCATGTGCCCAATTTGGAGACCCAGAAGTTGAAGGGGGCAGACCCGTCATTCACTACATGTAGGCGTGTGCACACATACTGCTCCACCATGTTGGTAAAATGCTGCCTCCTGCTAAGACGTTCCATCTGAGCTGCTGGTGCTGCTGTTTGTTGTGGCGTGCTGACAAAGCTTTTCCACATTTCGGCCATGCTAACCCTGCCTTCTGAGGTGCTGGCGGTGCCCTGGTTGCGTTGGCGACCTCCTCCTCCTCCTCCTCTGCCTTGTGCTTCCACTGTGGCCCCGCTGTCAGATGGGAATGCCAGCAGCATGGCGTCTACCAGCGTGCGCTTGTACTCGCGCATCTTGCGATCGCGCTCCAGTGAGTGAATTAAGGACGGTACGTTGTCCTTGTAACGGGGATCCAGCAGCGTGGCCACCCAGTAATCAGCACAAGTTAGAATGTGGGCAACTCGGCGGTCGTTGTGGAGACACTGCAGCATGTAATCGCTCATGTGTGCCAGGCTGCCCAGAGGCAACGAAAGGCTGTCCTCTGTGGGAGGTGTATGGTCCGTGTCCTCTGTATCCCCCCAGCCACGCACCAGTGATGGCCATGAGCTGGCCTGGGTGCCACCCTGCTGTGAACATGGTTCCATCTCCTCCTCCAGCTCCTCCTCCTCCTCATCCTCCTCATCCTCCAGAACTGTGCCCCTGCTGGACAATTGCGTCCCTGGCGTTTGCGTGTGCAGGAACCCACCCTCGGAGCCCCTTGCGAATGACTGCCCTGAAAGCCTTGGAAATGTTACCTCTTCATCCTCCTCCTCCTCCTCATCCTGTGCCACATCCTCTTCCATCATCGCCCGAATTGTTTTTTCAAGGAGGCATAGAAGTGGGATAGTTAAGCTGAGAACGGCGTCATTGCCACTGGCCATGTTGGTGGAGTACTCAAAACAGCGCAACAAGGCACACAGGTCTCGCATGGAGGCCCAGTTATTGGTGGTGAAGTGGTGCTGTTCCGCAGAGCGACTCACGCGTGCGTGCTGCAGCTGAAACTCCACTATGGCCTGCTGCTGCTCGCACAGTCTTTCCAGCATGTGCAAGGTGGAGTTCCACCTTGTGGGCACGTCACATATGAGGCGGTGAGCGGGAAGGCCGAAGTTACGCTGCAGCGCTGCCAGGCGAGCAGCAGCAGGGTGAGAACGCCGAAAGTGCGCACAAACGGCCCGCACTTTCTGCAGCAGCTCTGACATATCGGGGTAGTTTTTAAGGAACCTCTGCACCACCAAATTCAGCACATGCGCCAGGCAAGGGATGTGCGTCAAACCGGCTAGGCCCAGAGCTGCTATGAGATTTCGCCCGTTATCGCACACCACCAGGCCGGGCTTGAGGCTCGCTGGCAGCAACCACTCATTTGTCTGCTGTTCCATGCTCCTCCACAACTCCTGCGCGGTGTGTGGTTTGTCCCCCAAACAGGCAAGTTGTAAAACTGCCTGCTGTCGTTTACCCCTGGCCGTGCTGAAGTTGGTGGTGAAGGTGTTACGCTGTCCGGATGAGGAGGCGGTAGAGGATGAGGAAGCGGAGTAGGAGGAGTTAGGAACAGGAGGCAAACTGAAGCGCCCTGCAATCCTCGGTGGTGGAAGGACATGCGCC
This sequence comes from Pelophylax lessonae, assembly GCF_965119305.1. Lineage (NCBI taxonomy): Eukaryota > Metazoa > Chordata > Amphibia > Anura > Ranidae > Pelophylax > Pelophylax lessonae. The sequence continues at coordinate 344,431,234 of NC_138772.1, forward strand.
AAATTGCTATCCGCCTCAGGCCCATCCGCCACTGCATTTACCCAGTGTGCCGTTAGGGAGATATAACGCCCCTGACCGTGCTTACTGGTCCACGTATCCGTAGTTAGGTGGACCTTGGCACAGATGGCGTTGCGCAGTGCACACCTGATTTTTTCCCCCACTTGGTTGTGCAGGGAAGGGATGGCTTGCCTGGAAAAGTAGTGGCGGCTGGGCACGACGTACTGTGGGACAGCCACCGACATAAGGTTTTTAAAACTGTGCGTCTCCACCAGACGGAATGACAGCATTTCAAAGGCCAATAATTTTGAAATGCTGGCATTCAGGGCCAGGGATCGCGGGTGGGTAGGGGGGTACTTCCTCTTCCTCTCAAGTGTTTGGGAGATGGAAAGCTGAACGCTTCCACGGGACATTGTGGAGATGGTTGTTGGTGACCCAGGTGGTGGTGTTGCTGACAGATCGTCTGTTTGCGGGGTGGCAGGTGCCGGTATCACTACAGATGTGGCTGGAGCGGCCGAGACTGCAGCAGAAGAGGAAGCAGGATGAGCCAGAGACGTTTCTTGGTTTTGAAGGTGTGTACTCCACTGCAGCTCGTGCTTTGCACTTAGATGCCTGATCATGCAGGTTGTGCTCAGGTTGAGAAGGTTCATGCCTCGCTTCAAGCTCTGATTGCACAGGGTGCAAACCACTCGTGTCCTGTCATCAGCACATTTTCTAAAGAACTTCCACGCTAGAGAACTCCTTTGAGCTGACTTTGGTGCGCTCGTTCCCTTGCTGCGTTGGGCAGTAGCGGGCGTAGTGTCTAGGGCACGGCCGCTCCGCTTCTGCACCCTGCTCCCTCTTCTGCTGTGCTGGTGGCTCTGTGCGACCACCGCCTCTTCCTCCAAACTACTCAGTTCACCTGCATGACGTTCATTCCATGTGGGGTCGAGGACCTCATCGTCCTCCACATCATCTTCCACCCAGTCTTCACCCCTGCCCTCCTTGTCGGTCTCCACAATGCTGAACGCCGCAGCAGTTGGCACCTGCGTTTCGTCATCATCGGAGACGTGCTGCGATGATCCTTGCATGTACTCATCTTGAGGAATAAGTGGTTGGGCATCGCTGCACTCAATCTCTTCCACTTCTGGGGCAGGGCTAGGTGGATGGCCCTGGGAAACCCTGCTGACAGAGTCCTCAAAAAAAATAAGAGACTGCTGTATGGCTTGGGGCTCAGACTGCTGGCCTGATTTGCAAGGGGGTGAGGTGAAAGACGGTTGGACATTGGCTGCAGGTGCCAACTCTGACCTTTCTGCAGTAGACTGGGTGGGAGACAATGTGAAGGAACTGGAGGCACTGTCAGCAGCAAACCAATCTACTATCGCCTCAACTTGTTCTGGCCTCATCACTTCTAGGGGCGTTTGATGCCCTACCAAATACTGATGCAGGTTCTGTCGCCTACTCACACTTGAGGAAGGTGTTTCACTTGTGCGTGTAGCTGGCACAGATCGACCATGTCCTCTCCTTGCAACAGGAGCTCTACCAGCAGCACCACGACCCAGGCCACGGCCCTTATTTGACGGTCTCCTCATATTTCTGTAATTTAAGATCTTGCCCTAGAAAGGTTTTTATTGAATAGCGGAATAGAAAATATGATCCAAAAAAAGTGTATGTATATCACACGTACACAACCACACTAGGCCCCAATTACTATTGTTTGTACCCCTAAAAGGCTAGATGAGGAGTAGGGGGAGTATGGAACAGGCAGCACCCTCAAACCTTCAGAAGTATGAGATGAACCCCAACAACTTGGAAAGGTGGATCTCTCTCACACGTACCGACACAGACTATCCCGCAATTCAATTGATCCTCAAAGGTTTTTATTGAATAGCGGAATAGGAAATATGATCAAAAAAAGTGTATGTATCTCGCACGTACACAACCACACTAGGCCCCAATTACTATTGTTTGTACCCCTAAAAGGCTAGATGAGGAGTAGGGGGGGTATGGAACAGGCAGCACCCTCAAACCTTCAGAAGTATGAGATGAACCCCAACAACTTGGAAAGGTGGATCTCTCTCACACGTACCGACACAGACTATCCCGCAATTCAATTGATCCTCAAAGGTTTTTATTGAATAGCGGAATAGGAAATATGATCAAAAAAAGTGTATGTATCTCGCACGTACACAACCACACTAGGCCCCAATTACTATTGTTTGTACCCCTAAAAGGCTAGATGAGGAGTAGGGGGGGTATGGAACAGGCAGCACCCTCAAACCTTCAGAAGTATGAGATGAACCCCAACAACTTGGAAAGGTGGATCTCTCTCACACGTACCGACACAGACTATCCCGCAATTCAATTGATCCTCAAAGGTTTTTATTGAATAGCGGAATAGGAAATATGATCAAAAAAAGTGTATGTATCTCGCACGTACACAACCACACTAGGCCCCAATTACTATTGTTTGTACCCCTAAAAGGCTAGATGAGGAGTAGGGGGGGTATGGAACAGGCAGCACCCTCAAACCTTCAGAAGTATGAGATGAACCCCAACAACTTGGAAAGGTGGATCTCTCTCACACGTACCGACACAGACTATCCCGCAATTCAATTGATCCTCAAAGGTTTTTATTGAATAGCGGAATAGGAAATATGATCAAAAAAAGTGTATGTATCTCGCACGTACACAACCACACTAGGCCCCAATTACTATTGTTTGTACCCCTAAAAGGCTAGATGAGGAGTAGGGGGGGTATGGAACAGGCAGCACCCTCAAACCTTCAGAAGTATGAGATGAACCCCAACAACTTGGAAAGGTGGATCTCTCTCACACGTACCGACACAGACTATCCCGCAATTCAATTGATCCTCAAAGGTTTTTATTGAATAGCGGAATAGGAAATATGATCAAAAAAAGTGTATGTATCTCGCACGTACACAACCACACTAGGCCCCAATTACTATTGTTTGTACCCCTAAAAGGCTAGATGAGGAGTAGGGGGAGTATGGAACAGGCAGCACCCTCAAACCTTCAGAAGTATGAGATGAACCCCAACAACTTGGAAAGGTGGATCTCTCTCACACGTACCAACACAGACTATCCCCCAATTTAACTGATCCCCAAAGGTTTTTGATTAAATAGCGGAATAGAAAATATGATCCCAAAAAAGTGTATGTATATCACACGTACACAACCACACTAGGCCCCAATTACTATTGTTTGTACCCCTAAAAGGCTAGGAGTAGGGGGAGTATGGAACAGGCAGCACCCTCAAACCTTCAGAAGTATGAGATGAACCCCAACAACTTGGAAAGGTGGATCTCTCTCACACGTACCAACACAGACTATCCCCCAATTTAACTGATCCCCAGAGGTTTTTGATTAAATAGCGGAATAGAAAATATGATCCCAAAAAAGTGTATGTATATCACACGTACACAACCACACTAGGCCCCAATTACTATTGTTTGTACCCCTAAAAGGCTAGGAGTAGGGGGAGTATGGAACAGGCAGCACCCTCAAACCTTCAGAAGTATGAGATGAACCCCAACAACTTGGAAAGGTGGATCTCTCTCACACGTACCAACACAGACTATCCCCCAATTTAACTGATCCCCAGAGGTTTTTGATTAAATAGCGGAATAGAAAATATGATCCCAAAAAAGTGTATGTATATCACACGTACACAACCACACTAGGCCCCAATTACTATTGTTTGTACCCCTAAAAGGCTAGGAGTAGGGGGAGTATGGAACAGGCAGCACCCTCAAACCTTCAGAAGTATGAGATGAACCCCAACAACTTGGAAAGGTGGATCTCTCTCACACGTACCAACACAGACTATCCCCCAATTTAACTGATCCCCAGAGGTTTTTGATTAAATAGCGGAATAGAAAATATGATCCCAAAAAAGTGTATGTATATCACACGTACACAACCACACTAGGCCCCAATTACTATTGTTTGTACCCCTAAAAGGCTAGGAGTAGGGGGAGTATGGAACAGGCAGCACCCTCAAACCTTCAGAAGTATGAGATGAACCCCAACAACTTGGAAAGGTGGATCTCTCTCACACGTACCAACACAGACTATCCCCCAATTTAACTGATCCCCAAAGGTTTTTGATTAAATAGCGGAATAGAAAATATGATCCCAAAAAAGTGTATGTATATCACACGTACACAACCACACTAGGCCCCAATTACTATTGTTTGTACCCCTAAAAGGCTAGGAGTAGGGGGAGTATGGAACAGGCAGCACCCTCAAACCTTCAGAAGTATGAGATGAACCCCAACAACTTGGAAAGGTGGATCTCTCTCACACGTACCAACACAGACTATCCCCCAATTTAACTGATCCCCAAAGGTTTTTGATTAAATAGCGGAATAGAAAATATGATCCCAAAAAAGTGTATGTATATCACACGTACACAACCACACTAGGCCCCAATTACTATTGTTTGTACCCCTAAAAGGCTAGGAGTAGGGGGAGTATGGAACAGGCAGCACCCTCAAACCTTCAGAAGTATGAGATGAACCCCAACAACTTGGAAAGGTGGATCTCTCTCACACGTACCAACACAGACTATCCCCCAATTTAACTGATCCCCAGAGGTTTTTGATTAAATAGCGGAATAGAAAATATGATCCCAAAAAAGTGTATGTATATCACACGTACACAACCACACTAGGCCCCAATTACTATTGTTTGTACCCCTAAAAGGCTAGGAGTAGGGGGAGTATGGAACAGGCAGCACCCTCAAACCTTCAGAAGTATGAGATGAACCCCAACAACTTGGAAAGGTGGATCTCTCTCACACGTACCAACACAGACTATCCCCCAATTTAACTGATCCCCAGAGGTTTTTGATTAAATAGCGGAATAGAAAATATGATCCCAAAAAAGTGTATGTATATCACACGTACACAACCACACTAGGCCCCAATTACTATTGTTTGTACCCCTAAAAGGCTAGGAGTAGGGGGAGTATGGAACAGGCAGCACCCTCAAACCTTCAGAAGTATGAGATGAACCCCAACAACTTGGAAAGGTGGATCTCTCTCACACGTACCAACACAGACTATCCCCCAATTTAACTGATCCCCAGAGGTTTTTGATTAAATAGCGGAATAGAAAATATGATCCCAAAAAAGTGTATGTATATCACACGTACACAACCACACTAGGCCCCAATTACTATTGTTTGTACCCCTAAAAGGCTAGGAGTAGGGGGAGTATGGAACAGGCAGCACCCTCAAACCTTCAGAAGTATGAGATGAACCCCAACAACTTGGAAAGGTGGATCTCTCTCACACGTACCAACACAGACTATCCCCCAATTTAACTGATCCCCAGAGGTTTTTGATTAAATAGCGGAATAGAAAATATGATCCCAAAAAAGTGTATGTATATCACACGTACACAACCACACTAGGCCCCAATTACTATTGTTTGTACCCCTAAAAGGCTAGGAGTAGGGGGAGTATGGAACAGGCAGCACCCTCAAACCTTCAGAAGTATGAGATGAACCCCAACAACTTGGAAAGGTGGATCTCTCTCACACGTACCAACACAGACTATCCCCCAATTTAACTGATCCCCAGAGGTTTTTGATTAAATAGCGGAATAGAAAATATGATCCCAAAAAAGTGTATGTATATCACACGTACACAACCACACTAGGCCCCAATTACTATTGTTTGTACCCCTAAAAGGCTAGGAGTAGGGGGAGTATGGAACAGGCAGCACCCTCAAACCTTCAGAAGTATGAGATGAACCCCAACAACTTGGAAAGGTGGATCTCTCTCACACGTACCAACACAGACTATCCCCCAATTTAACTGATCCCCAAAGGTTTTTGATTAAATAGCGGAATAGAAAATATGATCCCAAAAAAGTGTATGTATATCACACGTACACAACCACACTAGGCCCCAATTACTATTGTTTGTACCCCTAAAAGGCTAGGAGTAGGGGGAGTATGGAACAGGCAGCACCCTCAAACCTTCAGAAGTATGAGATGAACCCCAACAACTTGGAAAGGTGGATCTCTCTCACACGTACCAACACAGACTATCCCCCAATTTAACTGATCCCCAAAGGTTTTTGATTAAATAGCGGAATAGAAAATATGATCCCAAAAAAGTGTATGTATATCACACGTACACAACCACACTAGGCCCCAATTACTATTGTTTGTACCCCTAAAAGGCTAGGAGTAGGGGGAGTATGGAACAGGCAGCACCCTCAAACCTTCAGAAGTATGAGATGAACCCCAACAACTTGGAAAGGTGGATCTCTCTCACACGTACCAACACAGACTATCCCCCAATTTAACTGATCCCCAAAGGTTTTTGATTAAATAGCGGAATAGAAAATATGATCCCAAAAAAGTGTATGTATATCACACGTACACAACCACACTAGGCCCCAATTACTATTGTTTGTACCCCTAAAAGGCTAGATGAGGAGTAGGGGGAGTATGGAACAGGCAGCACCCTCAAACCTTCAGTATGAGATTGTGTTCACTGTACCCCACAAAGATTGAGTTCACTGCACCCCACAATGATTGTGTTCACTGCACCCCACAAAGATTGTGTTCACTGCACCTCACAAAGATTGTGTTCACTGTACCCCCCAAAGATTGTGTTCACTGCACCCCACAAAGATTCTGTTCACTGTACCCCACAAAGATTGTGTTCACTGCACCCCAAAAAGATTGTGTTCACTGCACCCCAAAAAGGATGTTGTTCACTGCACCCCAAAAAGGATGTTGTTCACTCCACCCCAAAAAGATTGTGTTCACTGCACCCCACAAAGATTGTGTTCACTGCACCCCAAAAAGATTGTGTTCACTGCACCCCAAAAATGATTTTGTTCACTGCACCCCAAAAAGGATTTTGTTCACTGCACCCCAAAAAGGATGTTGTTCACTCCACCCCAAAAAGATTGTGTTCACTGCACCCCAAAAAGATTGTGTTCACTGCACCCCACAAAGGATTTTGTTCACTGCACCCCAAAAAGATTGTGTTCACTGCACCCCAAAAAGGATGTTGTTCACTGCACCCCAAAAAGGATTTTGTTCACTGCACCCCAAAAAGATTGTGTTCACTGCACCCCACAAAGGATTTTGTTCACTGCACCCCACAAAGATTGTGTTCACTGCACACCAAAAAGGATTGTGTTCACTGCACCCCAAAAAGATTTTGTTCACTGCACCCCAAAAAGATTGTGTTCACTGCAGCCCAAAAAGATTGTGTTCACTGCAGCCCAAAAAGATTGTGTTCACTGCAGCCCAAAAAGATTGTGTTCACTGCAGCCCAAAAAGATTGTGTTCACTGCAGCCCAAAAAGATTGTGTTCACTGCAGCTCACACACAGAAAAATGGATGTGGATCACTGACACCTGCCTATCTCCAATCCCACACCACACAGCAATATCGATTGTAGTTTGTAGAACACAGTTTCCCTAAAATTCAGCAGACTCTGTCCCTAACAGGATTGAGAAGAGATCGTAGATCAGGATTGAGTGCAGATTCACCCCACCCCCCACACAGCAATATCGATTGTAGTTTGTAGAACACAGTTTCCCTAAAATTCAGCAGACTCTGTCCCTAACAGGATTGAGAAGAGATCGTAGATCAGGATTGAGTGCAGATTCACCCCACCCCCCACACAGCAATATCGATTGTAGTTTGTAGAACACAGTTTCCCTAAAATTCAGCAGACTCTGTCCCTAACAGGATTGAGAAGAGATCGTAGATCAGGATTGAGTGCAGATTCACCCCACCCCCCACACAGCAATATCGATTGTAGTTTGTAGAAGACACTGACCCTATATAATTCAGCAGACTCTATCCCTAAAATGCCTACAACTCGCCCTGCCTAAACACTCCGACCTGTCCCTCAATTCTATCCGGACACAAATGGTTTTTTCCTGCCTATCTTTCCCTAATCAGCAGCCAGCACGTTGATGTGTGCTCTGTCCCTGAATCTAAGCAGCATAATGACGCCGCTGCGGCTGCCTCGAACTTATAAAGACTTGGTCACATGCTTCAGACGGCCAATCACAGCTACTGAGACATTTGCAGGCATGGCTGGGATGGCTTAAGGCACACCAGTTAAACGATTGTTGATTGGCTGTTGAAAGCCCGCCATGAAAAGAGCGCCAAAGCATGCAAAACCCGGAAATAAAACGACCGAACACGGATTTTTACCCGAACATACAGTAAAGTGTCCGTGTCCGTGTTCGGGTACAAAAAATCCAATTATTCGGTACGAACACGAATAATACAGTCCGTGTTCGCTCAACACTAATAATACTGTCTGATTTGGTCTCTCTTTTAGTCTGTTAGGTAGAATACATTTATTTAAATGGTATTTTTCATAATATTCTTATATCTATTCTTACATCTATATTGTTAAATGTATTTTCAAAGGCATAAATACATTACATAATACTTCTTGGCACTTTAGGCCCTCTGGATTTTCTCTATTCACATTCTATTCAACTTAACTGGAATATAATGTGACACTTACAATGAAGATAATAACCCCTAATGCTAACCCATCACAATGAAAATATAATGCGAATAAAGCTTTGGTGCGCTTTTTTGTAACATGCCAAAAAACTAATTCTAAAAACCTGCAATAAATGCTGTGCATCAAAATAAAATGATGTGCAAATCAAGACTTACAAAAAGTGATTTAAGTTATTTATTTAGTACACTATATAACTGAGTTCAATAAAATAAGATATCCTTTGTTTTACTGGGACTTTGGGGTACAAAACTAAAAACAATTTTAGGGTTCCTGGTTTTACAGGTTTCAATCCTATTGTCTGCTGGTCTGTCATTACAATATTGTTTTTGCTAGTAATGAGGGAAACAGGAAACAATCCGCCCAGCCAAACATTATATGAGCAAAATGATAGCTGTTAAACGTACTTTCAATAGGTGTTTACAGAATTTAATCTAACGTAGAGTAGAAAAAAAAGTTTTATTTTCTTGAATGTAGTAAAACTTCGATTGTTGCTGGATAATGAGGGTCATTTTGGGGCAGGCTAAATAGTACAACCCTTTCTCTGTTTGATGAGAAGCACCCAAGACTCCCACATGGTTGATACATTTTTCCCATTTTTTAGGAGAACGTGGATCCAGATTGTATTCCTCCAGGGATTCCCTGTGCTTTTCTAAAAGAGATTGAAGACTGCTGGTTAAGGCAGGATAGATCAACTGGTCTGCTGATGTTCCATTCTGCTTTGAGAAATCTTAAGTAAAATCTCCACAGCAAAAAAAGAAATGTGACTCCTTTGTTTCCAGTGGGAGTCACAAGGAAATTAGACTGTTTGGAATTAACGTAAGTGTCAGTTGGGAGATGGAAATTGGTCATGAAGCAATGTGCGCACTAGCCATTCAAAAGCAGCTACCAGGAGTTTAGTCTGGTGTGAGGAGCCAGAATGTAGTGGCCTTGGGGAGGTTGATGTACAAGACTTCCAGAAATAAACAAAGAGACCAATGAGCAAAAGTTGGGTAATGTCTTCAGTGAATAGGGTTGAGTCTCAGGTGGCCCTTTATAAAAAAAACCCTAAGTGCTGCAGAACACAGCCTGGGGTCACTGGCTAATTTTGCAAATCAGGAGCTCCCTGTAGCGTAGGACATGGTCTAGGCTCAAAGATTATGTTATTTTTTTCACTTTTACTTCTTGTATAGTTCTCTGGGTTAAACACTGAAGTCTCCTACTCTAAAACTTGTTTTATGGCATTTATGGGTAGGCAGTGTTTTTTTTCACCTGTCTCAATAAACTACAAAAATAGGCAAAGGGACACTGAAAAATAATCCAAAAATATGGAAAAATAAAAACTTTTCTTTGATATGTATTATTCATATTGAAACAAAAAGGGGAACTTTACTTTTCGGCAATGCTTCATTGATGTGCGTGTTTAAGTATATTTTAGAGTGCATACATCCAGACTTTAGATCCCAATATCTTCCTTAGTAGCTGTTACAAAATAAAAGTTGTGAATACATTGCTGCTCCTGTCCTCCATTGGTTATTGAATGTAAATAGTTTAGGTAATGACTTTACTTGTAAAGTATGCTTGGTTTGGTTCCATTGTAGCTAAATTAAAATTGTCACTTGGTTGTGATTCATTTATTACCACAAGTTTCAAAATTTGCACCATTTGCTTACGTATAAGCTAATGTAAGACCCCTGAACTGATGCTGTTTATGTTGGCTTGATATACAAAACCTAGAATACCAATGTAATGTTGTCCCTAATTTGTGCATATTCGATGAGGAAATGTAGCAACAATGATTTCAAAGTTGAAATTCATTTAAAATTACCTTTAAGTGTGTCCAACTTTTTTTGACCTACAGGTTTGAATATTTTCTCATTCACTGACCTGAAACAAGGAAGGTCAGCAAAGTCAGAAGTTCTTCTCTGCATACTGGTCCCAAGGCATCACTTAAAATACTGAAGTCAGAGGGTTAACAAGACGGCCCAACAGCTAGAATTTTTGGAGACAGAGGTCAGTAATGGCAGTCTCTATTTTTCCTTCATGGCAGGTTTTCTTAACCACTTCCCACCCAGGCTTATATTTAAAATGATGACCAGGCTGGAGCTTTCTTATCCAGGGTGAACGTCCTTTGATGCTGCTGGCCCCCTCATAGTGGCATGGGAACATCTGCCTCTCCCAGACATGATTGGGGAGGGGGGGGGGGGATTTTTTACCTAAATGTAATAGAAACTGGGAAATGTGCCAAAAAAACATAAAACAAAATATGCAGCAACCAAAAAAAAAAGAAATGCAGTAATGCTGTGTTAAATACTGCACTACACTAACACACTATACTCACACACTATAATAACACTACACTAACAATCTACACTCACAATAAGTGGGGGGGGGGGGGGTGGGGGAACTATGAGCACTGAGCCATGATTGGATAAAGAAATAATTTCTTTGTCCAGTCAGGTCTCTGACAGTGCTAACTGGCAAAGCTGGTCAGGAAAGCTTTATCCAATTAGTGCCCTAGAATGCACAGACTAAAAATTATACTGATTTGGGTTATTTTTTTTTTTTACCAAAGAAATGTAACAGAATACATGTGGCCTAAACTTATGAAGAAAGATTATATATTTGTAAAATTGTATAACAGAAACAAAACAAAAAAAAAACATTTTTTTTCCAATTTTTTTTTTGGTATGATTTTGTTTATATGACAAAAAATTGTAAAAACCCAGTGATGGTTCAATACTTCATCTGTCTCAAAAAATTATGGAAACTTAATTTGGGTACAGTGTTGCATGACTGAGTAATTGGCATTCAAAGTGTGACAGTGCTGAAATCTACAAAAATTGCCATGGTCATAAAGGGGGTGAAAGCAACTGATATAGAGGTGTTTTGAAGAAAAAAAAAACATTGTATTATTACATGCAGAGAGCTGAGACTTTCACTCAGCTTTATTTTCCAAAACTGTAATGTTAAGCCTACTGTTGGTTTATGACATTTTATATGTACAAGTCATCTTTTTCCTTCAGTCTAAAACATGGTGAAATTCTGGTCATGTTACTGTATAATAAAATAACAATGTAAAATGAAAGTTGTATGAAGATTATTCCCATTGACTACGTGCCTCTCACTTGGTTTTGGCTCTTCTCTTTCATTCTTCTTTCCAAAATGCACAATTCTGCAATTGAATACATAGAAAACCACATTTTAAGAGGCTAGACAGTCACAGTGATTTCATTTAGTTGGAGCTGGATGCTAATGTCATTTCATAGGCCAATTGGCTGTAATCGCAGTTAGCAGGTTGAGCAGAGATGTGAAAATATTTTCATTATGCAAAAGGAGACGCTGCTCACTTTGTCACAGCAGAAGTTGCTACAGCTAATGTAAAATGACAAGTGCTTTGGCAGTAAAAGTCACATTTAATAGACACACTTTCTATGTGGAATGGGAAAAAGAAGTGTACTGTGTGAGATACTCTGTTCCACTCTCCTTTCTAAGTAAACAGATCCAGTTAAAATGAGCTCCTATCACTTCCAGCCAAATGACTGCTGGGAAACGGCCTTTTGTAAGATCAATTTGTTTTTTCAGATAGAGGCATCGTGGAAATGTTAATCCAAACTATGAAAATGCTTTTACACGCTGTGCCAAAATGTCTCTGGCTTTCACATGGGGGATTGCGAATTGCTAATAGTTTTTTGGAGGCTGGAAAGACAAAATCCTTCCTTATGTTTTCCTAAACTGATTTTTTTTTTATTTCCTGGGATGTAGGGCCATATTTTGGTACGTAGTAGCTGAGCAAAAAGAGTAAACCAGAAACAGGGCTTTATACCTATACCCATGAACTTTCTTTCTAAATAACTGTCTCAAGTCAATTGGTTTCATTTTCCTCTATGCTGCTGGTGCCTTGTACTCCCCCAGGCACTTCCCCACAGCACTGACAACACTGGGGTCTTCTACTCACATAGCCACTATATCACCATTTGCCTCCTGCCAATATACATCAAGCTTTTCCTAGTGAGGTAAATGGAGGCTCACATTTTATTGGGTCAATACCTCCCTATGGACTGGAAATGTAACAGTATAATCAACTGCAGTTGACCCTGTGTAAACTGACACAATAGCTGTGGAACTAGAAGTAGAAAATAACTGGTGGAAGATAGAAAATAAAGGGTCCCTATTAGAGCTTTCATTTGCTCTTCTGATTGGGTTCTTAAAAAAAATAACACTGTTATAGATAACCCATCTATATACAGTCAGGTCCATAAATATTGGGACATCATTCAATTCTAATCTTTTTGACTCTATACACCACCACAATGGATGTGAAATGAAACAAACAAGATGTGCATTAACTGTAGACTTCCAGCCTTAATTTGAGGGCATTTACATCCAAATCAGGTGAACAGTGTAGGAATTACAACAGTTTGTATATGTGCCTCCCACTTTTTAAGGGACCAAAAGTAATGGGACAGATTAACAATCATAAATCAAACTTTCACTTTTTAATACTTGGTTGCAAATCCTTTTCAGTCAATTACAGCCTGAAGTCTGGAATGTATAGACATCACCAGATGCTGGGTTTCATCCCCGTTGATGCTCTGCCAGGCCTATTGCAACTGTCTTCAGTTCCTGCTTGTTTCTGGGGCATTTTCCCTTCAGTTTTCCCTTCAGCAAGTGAAATGCATTCTCAATCAGATTCAGGTCAGGTAATTGCCATTGCATAATATTCCACTTCTTTCCCTTAAAAAAATGTTTGGTTGCTTTCGCAGTATGCTTCAGGTCATTGTCCATCTGCACTGTGAAGCGCCCTCCAATAAGTTCTGAAGTATTTGGCTGAATATGAGCAGATAATATTGCCCGAAATACTTCAGAATTTATCCTGCTGCTTTTGTCAGCAGTCACATCATCAATAAATACAAGAGAACCCGTTTCCATTGGCAGCCATACATGCCCACGCCATGACACTACCACCACCATGCTTCACTGATGAGGTGGTATGCTTTGGATCATAAGAAGTTCCTTTTTTTCTCCATACTCTTCTCTTCCCATCACTCTGGTACAAGTTGATCTTGGTCTCATCTGTCCATAGGATGTTGTTCCATAACTGTGAAGGCTTCTTTTAGATGTTGTTTGGCAAACTCTAATCTGGCCTTCCTGTTTTTGAGGCTCACCAATGGTTTACATCTTGGGGTGAACCCTCTGTATTCACTCTGGTGAAGTCTTCTCTTGATTGTTGACTTTGACACACATACACCTACCTCCTGGAGAGTGTTCTTGATCAGGCCAACTGTTGTGAAGGGTGTTTTCTTCACCAGGGAAAGAATTCTTTGGTCCTCCACCTCGGTTGTTTTCCGTGGTCTTCCGGGTCTTTTGGTGTTGCTGAGCTCACCGGTGCGTTATTTCTTTTTAAGGATGTTCCAAATAGTTGATTTGGCCACACCTAATATTTTTTATATCTCTCTGATGGCTTTGTTTTGTTTTTTCAGCCTAATGATGGCTTGCTTTACTGATAGTGACAGCTCTTTGGATCTCATATTGAGAGTTGACAGCAACAGATTCCAAATGCAAATAGCACACTTGAAATTAACTCTGGACCTTTTATTTGCTCCTTGTAAATGGGATAATGAGGGAATAACACACGCCTGGAACAGCTGAGCAGCCAATTGTCCCATTACTTTTGGTCTCTTAAAAAGTGGGAGGCACATATACAAACTGTTGTAATTCCTACACCGTTCACCTGGTTTGGATGTAAATACACTCAAATTAAAGCTGAAAGTCTGCAGTTAAAGCACATCTTGTTTGTTTCATTTCAAATCCATTGTGGTGGTGTATAGAGCCAAAAAGATTACAATTGTGTCAATGTCCAAATATTTATGGACCTAACTGTATCTGGAAAATAATAGTATATCTATGAGCTACCATCTTTTCAAGCTGTATTTTTTATATTCAACCTATTCTATCTCTCAAAGCAACCGATATAATAAGAAAATGACTGCAGAGTGAAGCTGGACACATTTGAAGCCAAAACATACCCAAATTATTAAAATTTTCCTTCTTTTGAGATTTAATTTTGTTCTTGTTCATTTACGACATTAATTCATAATAAAGTTAAATAAGTAGCTATATTATGTCATATAGCACCTGCAACGGAAATGCTATTTGCATGCTGTATTTTGTTTTAGCAGTGACACTGCAAGGAAAAATTCCTAAAAAAAGAAAAGATAAGGCGTGTCAAATAAGTCTGAGGATATTCTGAGTTAAGGATATTCTGAGTCAGTCTAAGCAGCCGGTCTGGAACTGTGCCTACTGCCTAGTATTTTAACTTTTACTTAAAATGCCTAAACACTGGCAAAAAATATAGAACCTTTTATACTCAATATCTCCTTGGTAGTGTCATGATCTAATATTCAAACCTTAACGTGTCACTAAAGCCAAACGTTCTTTCCATTTTTAGATAGAGAGAGATTAGAACACCTGTCAGGTTAATTGGTGTCTGTGCCCCCCTTAGGGAGATTCACCCTCTCTGTTTGTCCTATTTACCGTTAACATCGAAAGTGAAAGTAAAAGAAAGAAAATCCCAAATTTTTAGTTGACATCAGAACAGGAATAGTGGGGATATCTTCCTATGGGGACACTAGTTATAGTGGCCCTGGTGACACCCCAGAATTCCCTCACGTTGGAGGGATTTTTTCTGACTTCTAAAAGTTTTAAAAAAACTTTTAACTTATGAGAAGTTACTTTTCGGCTGAAAATGTTCCTTTTTAAAAATTACAGAAGAAAACATTTTAATAATATATTTTAATATTTAATAATAACTGTAGTTTAACCATGAATTATTGATATCAGCTTATTCCTGTGGAAAAATATAGGGCACTACTGAAGATTAATCTTTTTTCAGTGACATAGTCCATCTCTGTGTTTATATTCTTCTTTACTATGAATAGTAGAGGGCAGTATTGGAGAAAGGAGACCTTCTCTGCCATGGTCTTAATAAGAAGCCTGCCAACTGGGAACTCTGATGAAGGCCCCCAAAAGTCAAATCTAAGCTAAGGTTTTACTATTAATTTACATCCTAATCCTAAAGCATCATTTGAAAGAAACACTTTCTAAACTGTAGCTTCCTACATATGCATATACTGTCCATATAGGCAGATTACATATCAGTGGTACTATGTATTCAGTATAAGAGGTAAGATTTAGCACTATCCCATCCCTGCAAAATTTAAAAACAAAGTATACAGTGCCTTAAAAAAGTATTTGTACCCCTTGAATTTTTTCAACATTTTTGTCATGTTACAAGCAAAAACATAAATGTATACCATTGGGATTTTATGGGATAGACCAACACAAAGTTGCACATAATTCTAAAATGGAAGGAAAATAATACATGGGTTTCAAAACTGTTTACAAATTAGTTGGAGAGCTTCTGTAAACAGCAATTTTCAAGTCTTGCCACAGATTCTCAATTGGATTTGGGTCTGGACTTTGACTGGCCATTCTAACACATGAATATGCTTTGATCTAAACCATTCCATTGTAGCTCTGGCTGTATGCTTAGGGTCATTGTCCTGCTGGAAGGTGAACCTCCGCCGCAGTCTCAAGTCTTTTGCAGACTTTAACAGGTTTTCTTCTAAGATTGCTCTGTATTTGGCTCCATCCATCTTCCCATCAACTTTGACCAGTTTCCCTATCCCTGCTGAAGAAATATATCCCCGTAAAATGATGCTGCCATCATGTTTCACGGTGGTGATGGTGTGTTCAATTTCCACCACACATAGCATTTTCCTTTTAGGCCAAAAAGTTCAATTTTGGTCTCATCTGACCAGTGTCCCCCATGTGGCTTCTCACAAGCAAACTGGACTTCCAATGGCTTTCTTTCAACAATAGCTCTCTTCTTGCCACTCTTCCATAAGGGCCAGATTTGTGGAGTGCATGACTAATAGTTGTCCTTTTTGGAAAAAAAAAAATAGTTGTCCTGTGGACAGATTCTCCCACCTAAGATGTGGATCTCTTCAGCTCCTCCAGAGTTACCATGGGCCTCTCGACTTCTTCTCTGATTAATGCTCTTCTTACCCGGCCAGTTTAGGTGGATGGCCATGTCTTGGTAGGTTTGCAGTTGTGCCATACTCTTTCCATTTTTGGAAGATGGATTAAACAGTGCTCCGTGTGATGTTCAAAGCTTGGGATATTTTTTTACAACCTAACGCTGTTTTAACTTTCTCCACAACTTCCCTGACTTGTCTGGTGTCTTCTTTGGCCTTCATGATGTGGTTTTCTGACAAACCTCTGGGGGGTTCAGAGAACAGCTGTATTTACTCTGAGAATACATTACACACAGGTGGACTCTATTTACTAATTAGGTGACTTCTGAAGGCCATTGGTTTTAGTTAGGGGTATCAGAGTAAAGGGGCCTGTATACAAGTGCACGCCACACTTTTCAGATATTGATTTGTAAAAAAAAAACATGAAAACCATTTATCATTCTCCTTCCACTTCACAATTATGTGCCACTTTGTGCAGGTCTATCACATAAAATCCCAATAAAATACATTTACATTTTTGGTTGTAACATGACAAAATGTGGAAAATTTCAAGGGGTATGAATACTTTTTCACGGCAATGCAGATTAGTGTTTAAATTGAATCTTTCAATGCCTCTCCCTTACACTACAAGGCTTACATGCTTATTTAGTCTAGGGATCTAGGGGAAACCTCCATTCCAATCATAACAATAAAGCCAGTTTTTAGAGCCCAACTTCAAGCAAATGTTTTTAGTTTTAGATTTAGTGGGAAAAGACTTAAAACTTACACTGGTTTTTATTTCTGTATAGGCCCCACTAGAAAAACATTTTACTCTTTTTTTCTGTCATATACACAAGGAGTTAGAGGGTCTCCCCAACAGGGTCACACACAGCTGTACTGTATATATATATCTGTCTGACAAACAACATACTGTATAAACAGAATGGATACATTTTCCCCAAGGGAGCACAGGGATGAAAATAATAAGCTCAATAGAAAATCTAACCTTTGTCAATACTTAAAAAAAGAAAAGAACTAAACATTACAAAACAAAACCTTGTCATGTTTTTATTAAAGAAATCAAAGCAAGGCTACTAGTCAAAATGGAATGTGCCCCCTATTTTCAGCACCACCCAAACACTTTAGGTGGTGATCAGGGATGTAAAGCAATTAGGAAGTATTTGGCCCATTTCTGTATTCATTACTGCATTACTTTTTCAGTTCATGAATATTTCTGGAGTGTTTTGTTCCAACATCAGTTGTTCGGTTCATACCCCAGCTTTTAATTGATATTGAGGTTATGATTTCCTACCTTCTATAAAGTCTCCAATGCCTTTAGTTACTTACAGCTGTTCTCTTGTTAGTTTAGTTCGGAGATTTGTAACATTGTCATACTGCATGACTCTTTTGAACTTGAGATCACAGAGTATACAATTGATTTAGAATGTTCCAATACACATCAAAATTCATTAGCTTCTCGATGATTTCAAGCTATCCAGGTTGTGGGTCAGCAATGCAGCCCAGCATTGTTTTGCTTGGGAGTTAATATGTGGAGTTTTGTTCTTCTCCAAACATGAGGCATGGCGCAAAAAAGGTCCATCAATATGTGCAGAACACTCTTCTAACAGAACATAGCTCAAGTAGGGCAATGAAGCACCTAGATGGTCTTTATAAACTTGAGATAAAATAAGATTTTCTTTTGTAGAGGGATCCATGTTTTTCTACATGGAAATCTAAAGAAAATGTTTAATAAAGGCTCACAAACCTAAGTAGACATTGTTCTGACTTCTAGTCTAAGGAGCTTTTAGAGTTCTCCTTTAGAAGTTCTTTGACATCTCTTTAGATTGGGCCATTATACACCTCAAAAAACACTGTTGTAGGAAGCAGATATTCACTTTATTTTATTGAGCAATGCCAAGGCTGAATGAAAAGGAAATATGAGAATAGAACACACATTCAAGATTTTAAAAAATCATGGGAAGGAAGCTTTTTGTATGGTCTGGTGGAGAACATTTGCCAGACCTCTTTATTGAGATATAGTTCACAAAGGGGGTGTTTGCCTAATTTGCAGGGTTTGGAATGTTTTATTTCCTAAATCTACTAGTAAGAGTTCCTTGACTAGTGTTAAAACTCTATGTGTCCAAAATGTCATTTGGAAAGGTGGGATAAGAAAGTCAAGTACTGAGAAAGGTTTATCTACAGATGTTCGTTTTATTGTCTGTGGGCACTTTTGGATCATGTTATCCCAGATAATTACGGATTCTTGGATAGATGGTATCTTAGGGTAGAAAAAAAGTAGGCCCAAGAGTTTAGCCAGTAATAGTGAAGGAAGATCTCTATTGTTGAGAAGGTGTTTTTCCAGCGTAACCCATAGACAGTCCAGTTGTGTATTAAACCTTGCATGTAATTGGTCTAAGATCACCGCATTGTGGTAAGTCCTCATTATTGCAAATTCTACTCCCCCTTATTATGTGTGATCAAAGATTGAAATGGGATTTTAGCTATTTTTCCTTGCCAAATAAAATATTTTAGGATTTGGTAAATTTTTCTGAAAACAACTGTTGGGCAGTTTTATAGGTATGGTTCTAAAATAGTACAGAATTTTAAGTGTTAACATCTTAAAAGCCACAATGCATCCTAGACACTTCAACTCATATTTTCCAATATAAGTAAGGTCTTGTTGTACTGAACTAACAAGATAAGGGAAATTGGCTCCAAATGTGTTAGTAGTTGGGACAGTAAGTTGTATTGCTAATTAGGTTAACTTATGTTTCATCCATGTAAATGGAAATTGTGCTTTTAAGTGATTCAGTGCTGTGTTAGGAATTCCCATTGGAAAAATAGACGATTTTGTTACATTTAATTTGTATGGGGAACTTTTGCTAAATAGTTTTAGATTATTCTGTACTTCCTGCAGAGAACACACCGGATTCGTAAGGGTTAGGACTACATCGCAAACAATCCTATCTTATGCTGACGATGTGACACTGGAATTCCCGTAATGTTAAGATTCATTCTTATAGCTTCTGCTAAAGAGTCCATAACTAAAGTGAAAAATAGGGGGGGGGGGCAGGGGACAAGCCTGCCTGGTCCCATTGGTGATAAGAAAGTTATCAGAAAAAGCATTGGTAGTGAATGCATTGGTTCTAGGGGTAGTGGACAAGGCGGAAATAGCCGAAAGCATAAAACCTTGAAATCCAGATTTTTGCAGTACAGCTCGCAAGTACTCCCAATGTACCCTGTTAAATGCTTTTTCTGCATCAAGGGTTAGGAATACTGTGGGGGTCTTACGTAATTCAGTAATCTTAAGGAGGTTGAACATGCGGCAAGTACCTTCCGGTGCTTGCCTTCCTTTCACAAAGCCTACCTGTTTGGGATTAATAAGGGAAGGTAAATTTAGCTATCCTATTAGCCAGAAGCTTAGTGTAGATTTTCAGGTCCGTATTTAGGAGGGGTATTGGATGGAAATTTTGAGAACAATCCGGCGTCTTCCCTGGTTTTGGCAAAGTAACAATAGTGGCATGCAACATTTCTGGTGGAAAGGCAGCCAAAGATGCAGTATGGTTAAACAGTCTGGCCAGATGGGATTCTAGAACATCATTATATGTTTTATAATATTCTGCAGTAAACCCATCTGCTCCAGGTGATTTATTATTAGCTAGCGTCTTAATAGCCCTGTGGATTTCATCCTCCATAATGGGAGAGTTAATTTCTGTCAGAGCATTCTCAGTTAGGGTGGGAAGGGAGATTGAGGATAGAAACTTATTGATGAGAGATTCAGTGGGTTGAAATGTTTGAGGATCATCTTTAAGGTTATACAAGTTTTTGTAATACTTTTGAAAGGTATGGTGAGTAGAGATGTATAGAACTGTTCGCCGGCGAACAGTTCCCGGCGAACTTAGCATGTTCGCGTTCGCCGCTGCCGGCGAACATATGCGATGTTCGGTCCGCCCCCCATAAGACATCATTGAGGCAAACTTTGACCCTGAACTTTACAGTCAGCAGACACATTTCCAGCCAATCAGCATACCTCCCTCCCACACCCTCCCACCTCCTATAAATAAGCAAGGGCAGCATCCATCTTAGATCATTCTGAAGCAGTGTGTGTAGTGAGAGTAGGGAGAGAGCTGCTGCTGCTGCTGCTGCTGCTGCTGCTGCTGCTGTTAAGCTAGGGACAGTTAGTCAGTGTTCCTGGTCTTGCAGTGTTCTTGGTCCACTACTGCTGTAATATCAGCACCCCAAAAAGCCCTTCTAAGGGCTGGTATTTGTGGTTTTTTTTTTTTATATATATATATATATATATATATATATATATATATACCTAGCGTCCCCAAAAGCCCTTTTAAGGGCTGGTAATTGAGTTGTTTCTTCTTATATATATATATATATCTATATCTATCTAGTGTCCCCAAAAGCCCTTTTAAGGGCTGGTAATTGAGGATTTTTTTTATTTATATATATACATATATATATATATATAGTGTCCCCAAAAGCCCTTTTAAGGGCTGGTAAGGTAATAGAGTTTTTTCTTTATATATATATATCTATATATATCTATTGTACACTGCAGTTGCCTGCCCGCTGTGTGTGAGAGGCCACAGACTGTACTGTGTGCACACCACACTCATTTCGGGTGGCACAGGCACAGTACCTTGCATTTTAAAAAATATTTTTTTTTCCTCTGTCATAATTGCAATGAGTGCTGTGTCAGGTCCACAGAGTGCACTGTACCCACTGCAGTGCACTGCCCACCACTGATATATATACGGTGGCACAGCATCTTGTTGCAATAAATTGAAAAAAAAAAAATATTTTTTATTATTGCAGTTGCCTGGGCTGCCAGTTACTGTCAGGTCCACAGAGTGTACTGTGCCCACTGCAGTGCCACTGTGTGCCCACCCACCACTGATATATAAGGTGGCACAGCAGCTTGCAAAGTAAAAAAAAATATATATATTTTTTAATTGCAGTTGCCTGGGTGCCAGTGACTGCTGTCAGGTCCACAGAGAGTGTACTGTGCCACTGCCCACCCACCACTGATATATAAGGTGGCACAGCAGCTTGCAAAGTAAAATAAAATATATTTTTTTAAAATTGCAGTTGCCTGGGTGCCAGTGACTGCTGTCAGGTCCACAGAGAGTGTACTGTGCCACTGCCCACCCACCACTGATATATAAGGTGGCACAGCAGCTTGCAAAGTAAAATAAAATATATATTTTTTAAAATTGCAGTTGCCTGGGTGCCAGTGACTGCTGTCAGGTCCACAGAGAGTGTACTGTGCCACTGCCCACCCACCACTGATATATAAGGTGGCACAGCAGCTTGCAAAGTAAAAAAATATATATATTTTTTTAAATTGCAGTTGCCTGGGTGCCAGTGACTGCTGTCAGGTCCACAGAGAGTGTACTGTGCCACTGCCCACCCACCACTGATATATAAAGTGGCACAGCAGCTTGCAAAGTAAAAAAATATATATATATTTTTTAAATTGCAGTTGCCTGGGTGCCAGTGACTGCTGTCAGGTCCACAGAGAGTGTACTGTGCCACTGCCCACCCACCACTGATATATAAAGTGGCACAGCAGCTTGCAAAGTAAAGAAATATATATATATATTTTTTAAATTGCAGTTGCCTGGGTGCCAGTGACTGCTGTCAGGTCCACAGAGAGTGTACTGTGCCACTGCCCACCCACCACTGATATATATGCCTGCAAGAGAAAAAGCCAGCCGCAGAGAAGCCGTATTCCTGAAAATATAAGAAAAATGCTGTTTTTTAGGGGTTCTGGACATGCTACAGAGCTGAAACTTGACAGGTACACTTTTTAGACCCCCCAGACACTAAATACAAAAAATGACATGCCTGTCTAAAAAAATGCCCGCTAAATGCCTGCAAGAAAAAAAGCCAGCCGCAGAGAAGCCGTATTCCTGAAAATATAAGAAAAATGCTGTTTTTTAGGGGTTCTGGACATGCTACAGAGCTGAAACTTGACAGGTACACTTTTTAGACCCCCTAAACACTAAATACAAAAAATGACATGCCTGCCTAAAAAAATGCCCGCTAAATGCCTGCAAGAAAAAAAGCCAGCCGCAGAGAAGCCGTATTCCTGAAAATATAAGAAAAATGCTGTTTTTTAGGGGTTCTGGACATGCTACAGAGCTGAAACTTGACAGGTACACTTTTTAGACCCCCCAGACACTAAATACAAAAAATGACATGCCTGCCTAAAAAAATGCCCGCTAAATGCCTGCAAGAAAAAAAGCCAGCCGCAGAGAAGCCGTATTCCTGAAAATATAAGAAAAATGCTGTTTTTTAGGGGTTCTGGACATGCTACAGAGCTGAAACTTGACAGGTACACTTTTTAGACCCCCCAGACACTAAATACAAAAAATGACATGCCTGCCTAAAAAAATGCCCGATAAATGCCTGCAAGAGAAAAAGCCAGCCGCAGAGAAGCCGTATTACTGAAAATATAATAAAAATGCTGTTTTTTAGGGGTTCTGGACATGCTACAGAGCTGAAACTTGACAGGTACACTTTTTAGACCCCCCAGACACTAAATACAAAAAATGACATGCCTGCCTAAAAAAATGCCCGCTAAATGCCTGCAAGAGAAAAAGCCAGCCGCAGAGAAGCCATATTCCTGAAAATATAAGAAAAATGCTGTTTTTTAGGGGTTCTGGACATGCTACAGAGCTGAAACTTGACAGGTACACTCTTTAGACCCCCCAGACACTAAATACAAAAAATGACATGCCTGCCTAAAAAAATGCCCGATAAATGCCTGCAAGAGAAAAAGCCAGCCGCAGAGAAGCCATATTCCTGAAAATATAAGACAAATGCTGTTTTTTAGGGGTTCTGGACATGCTACAGAGCTGAAACTTCACAGGTACACTTTTTAGACCCCCTAGATGCTAAATCCAAAGAAATTTTTTATTTTTATTTTTTTTTAATTTTTCCAATAATTGGCTCTCTATCAAAAAATTATAATTTTTAGGAACTTTTTTTTGCATGATCCCTCTCCGGCATGCCACAGTCCAGGTGTTAGTCCCCTTGAAACAACTTTTCCATCACTATTGTGGCCAGAAAGAGTCCCTGTGTGTTTTAAAATTCGCCTGCCTATTGAAGTCTATGGCGGTTCGCCCGGTTCGCCGGTTCGCGAACATTTGCCGATGTTCGCGTTCGCCGTTCGCGAACGGCGAATTTTAGGTTCGCGACATCACTAATGGTGAGGATGGTATACTTTCGATTGGGTCTCAGGATCCATTATATGAGATATTTTGGTATTAGGTAGCCTGTCTTTCAGGTAAGATGTTAGGAATTTTCCTGCCTTATTACCCTGTGAACAATGCAAGGTTTTAAGCTTCCTTAAAGATCTCTCATAGTCAGTAATGAGGAGTTTCCTGATGGAGTTTCTACAGGCCTGTAGTTCATCTATATTGGATGTAGACAAAGATTTTTTATGTTGTGATTCGAGGGATTTAATAGTATTAAGGAGGGTAGTTAATGTTTGCATCTTTAGCCGCTTTTCTTGGGCTGCCATTTGTAACAGGACACCACTGCAGACCAAATAGTGACAATATTGACATAAGAAATAGAGTTAAAGCGGAAGAATTTTTCCAGTTGTTTCTTCAGGGAGTCTCGAGATGATTGTTTCGTGACAAGCGACACATTGTTGCGCCACCTATAAGTTGAGGCAGTAAAATTGAGTTCTTCTAAGACAATAAAAATCGGTGCATGATCTGACCAGGTGATAGAATGTATTTTGGCTTGAGATGCTTTTGCCAGAGTTGGGAGGTCGTAACTCATAAAGGAATTGATCAATTCAAGTGTATATCTTATGTGGAGCTGAATAGTAAGTATAGTCCCTCTTTGTTGGTTTTAAACATCGCCATATGTCATGTAGATCTGCAGAGTGGAGGAAAGGTTAAAGAGTAGAGCAGGATGTTAAAGGTTTGGCCGTGGAGTCTAATGTAGCATCAACCACTGTGATAAAGTCTCTACATATTAATAGCAGGCCTTTGCAGATTTTCTTAGTGGTTTTTAGTAGAGCTCAAAGGAAAGGAATTGGTTTCTTATTTGGGGCATAAAGGTTAACTAGAGTATAGGTGGTGTTGTTTATATCGCAGACCAGGACAATGAACCTTCCCCATGGATCCAGAATACTAACATGAAGTACGAAGGAAACTGAGTTACTGATTGCTAGCATAGTTCCTCATTTTTAACTTCTGCATTAGCTGTGAAGATATGTGAATATGATTTGTGGGAGCATTTAGGAGGGTTTCTTGAACACATATTATGTCCCCTTTAAGATTTTTTGGCTTCCTGCCACAAAGCTTTCCTTTTGAAAGGGATAATAAGCCAGTGTTCATTTAATCATTTGCCAACCAGTTATACGGCGGCAGGTTCCCGCGAATTGCCATACCTGTACAGCAGTTCGCAGGATCGATCCTGGGGGCACGCGTGCGCACCCACTTGCCAACAGGGAAGCCAATCCATGGGGCTGGCGGCCGCAATTGCCACCGGGCACCTGCAATCAATCCCAGTGAACAGAGAACGGCGGTCTGCTGTTGTAAATACAGAAGATTGTTGTTCTCTCAGCTATCAACACAGAGCTCCTGTGTTCCTCCTATTTAGGAACACAGGTCTATGTGTTGATATCACAAGCCCATCGCCCCACAGTTAGAAAACATCCCCTAGGCTCACATTTAACCCTTTGATCGCCCCTGGGTTAAGCTGTTCCCTGCCAGTGTCATTATTACAGTAACAGTGCATATTTGTAGCACTGATTACTGTAGTAATGTCACAGGACCCCCATAAGTGTGAAAAAAGTCAGTTAGGGATCCGATCTGTCTGCTGCAATGTTACAGTCCTGCTAAAAATCGCTGATCACCACCATTACTAGTAAAAAATAAAAGTAAAAATAAAAATGACATAAATCTTTCCCCTAGTTTAAAGACGCGATAACTTTTGCACAAACCAATCAAAATATGGTTATTGGGATTTTTTTTTACCAAAAATATGTAGCAGAATACAAATTGGCCTAAAATGATAAAAATTTGATTTTTAATTTTTTTTTTTTTATTGGGAATGTTATATACCAGAAAGTAAAAAATTTGTCGCTGTTTTTTTGTTTGTATTGCAAAAAAATAAAAGTTGCAGAGGTGATAAAATACCACCAAAAGAAAGCTCTATTTGTGGGAAAAAAAAGGACATCAATTTTATTTGGGTACAGTGTCATACGATCGCGCGATTGTCCATTAAAGTAACACAGTGCCAAATCGCAAAAAATGGCCTGGTCAATAAGGGGGAAAATCTTCTGGTCCAGAAGTGGTTAAGGAGATGATCTAGGGACCCATCGTGTATGGTTGGGTAAATGCTGTGTATAGGAGTAGTGTATAAAAAGGTAGATTAAAATACCTGACGGTAGGTAGATCTCAGGCTGATGTAAGTCAAGGGAGTCTCTTCTATGATGTAGTGAAGACGTTTTTCCTTGTAGACTTGGCGGTGTCATTGAAAAACGAAAGACATTAATACATAAAAAGTAAAACCAACAAATAAAAAGGAACGGGATATTTCTCAGTGTACAGTTAATATTGTTAAATCTTGGTGGGGAAATGCTCTTTGGAGCAACACTGAAAACATAGTAATGATGTGCACCTGATTAAAGCAATTAAAGCCTTAGGTAAACACAGCGCTATATATAAAGCAGAATTGTCCATATTACCCAGGAGCATTTTCTCATAATGGATCCACTCTGGCAGGGGATGGGCGATTTGGTGGGGGCTGTCTATCTGGTGGTATTAGGCCCCATTGTTTGGCTAGGCTAGACCTTCTGATACTGAGGAAATGACATAAGTACATCTCTCCCATGTAACCAGAAGTCTGGCTGGGAACCCCCAGTGAAATGATATTTTATTGTTTTGGTATAATTTGGTCAGTGAGGATAGTTGCTTGCGAGCTTGCACAGTGTGGCAAGATAAATCTGCATAGACTGTGATCTCCTGGTATGGGTCTGGTAGTGGGGAGTTTTTCCTGGCATGTTGCTTCAAGGCATCTTTAACATGGTAAAAATGTACACATGCTATAATGTCTCTGGGTACGTTATCTGGCAAGTGGGATGGCTTAGGAAGCCTATGGGGTTTGTCTACTAAAATTTCTCACTCTGGTATTTCTGGAAGCAATGCAGCCATAAGTTGTTTGACATACAGTATGTATGCAATTCAGAGGAGTGAACTATCTCCGGGACCCCTTTAAATTTAACACTGTTTCTGTGTGAGCGGTCTTTCAGATCTTCAATTTTTAGTTTAAGCTCTTTATTTTCTCTTTGGCCTCATTATGTGCATCTACCAATTAGTTATGGGCCCCAGCGAATTCACTCATTTTGTTTTTAACATGGTTTACTCTTTCACCCACTTCATCTACATCACCTTTAATTTGGGTGATCATGGTTAGCACATCTCTGTGTAAGGAGCCACGTAAGGACACCAGCATGTCCTTTAAGGTCGTATCAGAAATAGGCTGCCCAGCAGAGGGGTAGTCATCAATTAATTCAATGAATTCCCAAATGGAATCTGCAGATCCGTCCCTTTTAACTGGCTCACCTGCATTCTTGTGTGAAGACTGAAGAGGAGAGATTTGAGCTGACTTTCACTGGGCTGTAGATAGATATACCTTTATGAGAGGAGCTGGTGCTGCTTTGAGAAGAGTGTTCAGACTGCTGTTCCTTCTGTCTTGTCCTAGTAGGAGAGCCGCAGCTGGCATAGGCTGGGGATCTGCTGCTACCAGCACCATCTTGGACAAACGCAGTGTCTGTTGACCCAATAATGTCCATCAGTTTTCACGGCCCAGAGTGGGGTTTTCTTTTCACCATTGTTGTCCCTAGATGCTGAGGACACTGTGGGAGAAATTTGTGCCTGGTGCTGTCACCGTTGTTTGCGATGGGCTGCTGTAGTAACTCGTATGCTCTGGGAGCTCCTCTCTCAAGCGGCCATCTCCCGTGCTGCAAGCCACGCCCCCATATACTGTACATTCTATGCCACTATACAACCACAGAGAGGGAATTTACTAAAACTGGAGCAGTCAAAATCTGGAGCAGCTGTGCATAGCAAACAATCAGTTTCTAGCCTCAGCGTATTCAAAGTTAAAGAGTAACTCTGCTCATTCCCCTCTGGGTGATCTATGTACATTTCAAGGATTTTAACAAACTTTGTTGTAGATTCCTGTTTTTAGGGAAACATTTGTTTGTGTACATGTGCAAAGTAAATGTAAATGGGAGTGATTATAATTATCAATCAGCTGCTTCACCTGCAGAGTTTTAATGTTGAAAGTGGCAGGGTCTGAATTATTTTAGACGTGATTACCCTTTGGAGATATCTCACCAGAACTGAAATGCTTGCTTCAGAGAATGCCCGGATGCTCAAAATCTGAATTGTATCTTTGTGTAGACCTCTGGGAAAATCAGTGAGCCACTTGCACATCCAGCATCTGTATACAAAACAACTCCTGGTTGTCATATTTCATTGTATTTTACAGAAAATTACAGCACTGCAGATTAAAAAAGGAAAGGTCATTTTTAATAACGTAATATTATAAAATGGTCTGTGTCACAATTGTGTATGCTATATTATTTTTTTTTCATTTACAATATTTTTCCCTACAAACGAGGAGTTACCTTTTGAGCTTTGAAAATAAAACAGCTGATATAACAAACAGCCCAGCACTAGAATATCCAAATGTGATCTTTAGAATATACTGTATAAGGCGAACACTTCATCTCAAAATATAAATAAGTAATACATGCAAAAATATAAACCATATACACAAAGTGGTCCTTTTATTTAAAAGATGTCCACACAATCCTCTTAACAACTTTCTCTATTGAAATACTCTTGTGTGCTTTCCAAATACATTTACAGTGTCCTTTCACCATCAGTGCTACCTTCACCAGCAGTGTTCTAAAAACCCTTACCTTAAAAGTTGGATCTCTAAGTTTTAAGAGATCATATACTGTAAAAGCTCAAATCAAGGTTATCCCAGGTGCTGTCAAGATAATCTTTCTCTCCAACCTTTCTCCACCTTCACAACTAATCCAATGTTATTAAACCCTCAAAGGAATAAAAACCAACTATAGAATGTTATCTGTTAAACCATTCGTTAGAGTCCCAAACAAGATTAAAAACAATCACATTGGGTAAGTCAGAAACCACTAAATCTTCTATGTCACAGTTTGCTTAGAAATCTAGGAGCCAGCTAAAAAAGTTAGGAGACAGTTTTTTTTAAATCAGCTGCACAGCGCCCAGAACTGCATGTCCAGGGCTTCGGGCAAGCGAAAAAAGATCGAAAATTAAACAAACAAAACAAAACAAAAAATTTTGTTAGTTATAATATTTTGCAAATAAGTAATTTGTTTCCTTCACTGACGTGCGCTGATAGGCTGCACTGATGAGGTGACACTGATGGGCATTGATGAGGTGGCATTGATGGGCTGCACTGATGGGCACTGGTGAGGCAGCACTGATGGGCTGCACTAAAGTAGCTTCTGCTGGGGATCCATTCATTAGATGGGGCCAGATGTAATTGGCCTTTGCTTATAGTGCTGAGTCCGGAAACCAAGGGACATGGAAAAGTGTCAGCCAGGGCTTTATGCATTCCAAGAAGATGATGATGAATAATACATCAAAGTGAAAATCTTGGGGACTATGTTTATAGTCCCATACATTTTACATATTATAGAAAAGTATAATAAATTCAAAATGGGTTAATATAGCATTGTAAATGGTTGATCTCTCTGGCATCATCAAAAAGTCCCGCCCTTCTCCCCTTTTTGACTCTCGGGGTCTGATGTAAAATTAATGTAGTGGGTAAGGGTACAGACCAGCTTTATTGTATGATACCACAGTCAGAAAATGTGTATTCCAGTGTAGTTTAAAGCTGTATTGGCAGCATTACCCAACTTTTTGGGTGAGACTTCCTTTTGTTGCGGATAATTTTATTGCCAAGTTGAAAATCCCAATAATGTCAAGTGCTGGTTTTTGGGACCATATTCTAGACATTTACTTTAGAATTTTTGTTTTTCTCTTCCCACATATCTCTGGCGTCTAGTGATTTTATTTCTGCCTATTATCCAAACATCATGAGCTTTTTGGGCCCTGATGGGTAATTTAGGGATGACCAAATCAGCCTTAGTTTGGTTTGTGAGCCATTCATGAAACCCATAGTAAAGTCCAAAAACTGTGCACTATGATCCAAACCCCCTTGAGATCTATAGGGACAAATCTTGAAAATCAATTCTGGCCATTTTCAAGGCTAATTGCCAAGGGCTTGTCAAAGAGCATAGGAAGCTTAGCATTGCCTTGGGGGAGCTTATACCAATGAAAAAAAGATTTAGAAAAATACTGTACAGTGGACAGAGGGTCCATCTTTTTCATGCAACTTCAAGGATGGGATGGGAAAAAAAATCCATTCCCCACTATTACGTGTAATCAGACATCACAAATTTTTGATATGCAATACTTTTTTTTAATTGTACTTTATTGATTAGCCTAAATGAGTGAGTGAGCTATCTGCACCCTGCACAACCCCCCCTCTCTCCCGCAACCTCTTTTTGCTTTAGCTCTTCTCCCCCTTCTAATTTCTTACTCCCCCCTGTGCAAACTGGGGGGGGGGGGGTGTTCAGACTAGGGGGAGGGGGGATTGTGCAAACTGGGGGGGAGGGAGGATTATGTAATCTAAGGGGGTATTGTGCAGACTGGGGTGGAGAATTGTGCAGATTGGGGGGGGGAGGGTATTGTGTAAACTGAGGGGGTATTGTGCAAACTGGGGGGGGGGGTTGTGCAGACTAAGGGGAGAGGGGGTTGTGCAAACTTGGGGAAGGTGTATTGTGTAAACTGAGGAGGAATTGTGCAGACTGGGGGGGGATTGTGCAGACTGAGGGGGGATTGTGCAGACTGGGGGAGGGGGGGATTGTGCAGACTGGGGGAAAGGGGATTGTGTAAACTGAGGGGGGACAGTGTAGACTGGGGGGGGGATTGTGCAAACCGGGGGGAGGGGAGATTGTGTAAACTGAGGGGGTATTATGCAGACTGGGGGGGGGGATTGTGCAGACTAAGGGGAGAGGGGATTGTGCAAACTTTGGGGAGGGGGATAGTGTAAACTGAGGAGGAATTGTGCAGACTGAGGGGGGACTGTGCAGACTGGGGGAGGGATATTGTGTAAACTGAGGAGGAATTGTGCAGACTGGGGGGGGGGGATTGTGCAGACTGAGGGGGGACTGTGCAGACTGGGGGAGGGGGGGGATTATGCAGACTAGGTAGAGGGGGATTGTGTAAACTGAGGGGGGACTGTGCAGACCTGGGGAGGGGGGAATTGTGCAGACTGGGGGAAAGGGGATTGTGTAAACTGAAGGGGGACAGTGTAGACTAGGGGGGATTGTGCAAACTGGAGGGAGGGGAGATTGTGTAAACTGAGAGGGAATTGTGCAGACTGGGGGTGATTGTGCAGACTGAGGGGTGGGGGGAATGTGCAAACTGGGAGAGGGGGGATTGTGCAGACTGGGGGGGGATAGTGCAGACTGGGGGGATTGTGCAAATGGGAAGAGGGGGAATTGTGCAAATTGGGGGGAGGGGTTGTGTAGACTAAGGGTAGGAGTAAATAAATATAAGTATAGTACACGCTACGGATAATCAACGAATATTGTGATAATATTCTAAAAGTGCTTTGAGCTGCTGCCCCTAATTACACTGCTACCAAGGTAGTGCCTGTTGTAAATCTATGTAAAAAATGGGTTTTGGCGCTGCTCTAGGTGCAATAAAATACGAATATACCCATATGCATATCATTCTCCAAAAACCACAAATGAAATAAAAATACATTTTAGTGCAACATATGCAAAAATATGATGTGCAAAAATTACTAAAGTGCAAAATGGAAGTTATTGTGCAACATTTGCAAACAATATGTACAATAATTATTAAAGTGCCAGTGCACTTAATGATAGTGCCCAAATAGAGTGAACTTAAAGTTACACTCAAATCATATACACTCTATATAATCACATCTAAACCATCAATTGATGCAAAAGTAACCTGCGCTTAGTGAACAGTCCTTAGATAATGTGCAGTGTCCTTTTAATTAGTACATAGTTCCAGCTATCCTTGCTTGTTCTTATGGTAGCATCAATAAAGGAACGCTACTTGATGATGTTACAACCAGGGGGTTGTTTAACAGCATGCAGTGTTTGCCCGGTGCCTCCACTCGTGCCCCTCTCCTGATAGGACACTCACCAGATGTCTCTCCCCTTGCAACAGGGGTATCCAGCTTTAGCAGCTACACCTGGCTGTATGCTGTGTCCACGACCAACTCTCTTGCGGCCTCTCCTTGCAATCCCCAGCAATCTCAGTGGTACGTAGAAATAGTAGAGACAGTCCCCATAGTGTGAATCTGTATAGTTAGTTTTATTGGTAAAAACAATAGTGCACTTACATTGAGTAAAATTCATGTAGTGCACTTACATTAAATAAAATTCAAGCAGCTCAAGTCAAAAACCAGGAAGTCCGGGACACGATGCACTCTTAGGACCCAACCTGAAAGTGGCGCAATGACGTTAGGTTCCTCCCTACTTGTTTTGTCACTCTGCCATCATTGGGAGCGTCCTTTGCGCCATTGCGCCACTTCTGGTTTGGGACCATGGAGCGCACTGCGTTTCGGGCTTCCTGGTTTTTGACTTGAGTTGCTTGAATTTTACTCAGTGTAAGTGCACTTATGTTTTTTTATACTAATAAAACTAACTATATGAGTTCACACTATGGGGGCTGTCTCTACTATGTATATGTACCACTAAGATTGTTGGGGATTAGAAGAAGAGGCCACTAGAGAGTTGGCCGTGGACACAGCATACAGCCAAGTGTAGCTGCTAAAGTTGAATACCCCTGTTGCAAGGCAAGGAGACATCTGGTGAGTGTACTATCAGGAGGGGGGCACAAGTGGAGACACCTGGCACACTGCATGCTGTTGCATAACCCCCTGGTTGTAACATCATCAAGTAGCATTCCTTTATTGATGCTACCATAAGAACAAGCAAGGATAGCTGGAACGACAAACTAATTAAAAGGACACTGCACATTATCTAAGTACTGTTCACTAAGCAAAGATCACTTTTGCATCAATTTATGGTTTATATGTGGTTTATATAGAGTGTAAATGATTTGAGTGTAATTGGAAGTTCACTCCATTTGGGCACTATTATTTTAGCACTGGCACTTTAGTAATTATTGCACATATTTTTTGCAAATGTTGCACAATAACTTACATTTAAATTTATATTTATTTGATTTGTGTTTTTTGGAGAATGATATACATACGGGTATCTTAGTATTTTATTGCACCTAGAACAGCGCCAAAACCCATTTTTTATAGATAGATTTATAAGGGGAGGAGTAATTGATTAAACTGGGGGGAGAGGGTATTGTGCAGACTGGGGGGGGGGGATTGTGCAATTGTGCAAATTGGGGGGGGATTGTGCAGACTAGGGGAGGAAGGGATTGTGCAGACTGGGGGAGGGGGGGTTGTGCATATGTGGGGGGGATTGTGGAGACTAGGGGCAGGGGGGAATGTGAAGACTGGGGGGAATGTTGCAGAATGGGAGGGGGGATTGGGCAGACTGGGGGGGCGGATTGTGCAAACTGGGGAGGGTATGTGCAGTCTAGGGAGGGGAGATTATGCAGACTGGGGGAGGGGAATTGTGCAGACTTCGGGGGTGTGGATACTAGGGGGAGGGAGGATTGTGCAGACTGGGGGTAGGAAGGATTGTGCAGACTGGGGGAGGGGGATTGTGCTGACTGGGGGTAGGAGGGATTGAGCAGACTGGGGGGAACTGTGCAGAATGGGAGGAGGGTGGATAACTGAGAGCAGCACAGAGGAAACTACAACTCCTGGTTTTGGAGGCAGGCAGGGGAAGGGCACGCCAGGGAGTAGGAGCACACCTGACTGGCTCAGGTTGTGGGGCTGGATGCTGGCTGCAACAACTTGACCCCAGGACCAAGAGCATCACCCCCCCCCCCCCCAGGAGGCCATGCAAGGACCTGCTGTGCTGCCATCGCTGAGATGAGAGACCCTGACACAGCTGACTCCCACGTAAGGCTGCATTAATTCGCACTGGGGAGGCTACATTGAGGTGTAATGGTGAAGCTGCATTGATGGGAACTAGTGAGGCTGCATTGATGGGCACTGGTGAGGCTGCAATTATGGACACTGGTGAGGCTGCCTTGATGGGCACTGATCAGGCTGCTTTGATGGGCATTAATCAGGCTGCATTGATGGACACTGGTGAGGCTGTACTGATTGGCACATATGAGGCTGAGCTGATGGGCATGGATGAGGCTGAGCTAATGGGCACTAATGAGGCTGCATTGAAGGGCACTGGTGGGGCTGCATTGATGGGCCCTGATCAGGTTGCATTGATGGGCACTGCTCGGGCTGCACTAATGGGCACTGGTGATGTTGCATTGATGGGCACTGATCAGACTACATTGATGGTCATTGATGGGCACTGATGAGGCTGAGCCGATGGGCACTGGTGGGGCTGCATTGATGGGCACTGGTTAGGCTGCATTGATGGGCATTGATGGGCACTGATGAGGCTGAGCTGATGGGCACCGATGAGGCTGCATTGATAGGCACTGGTGAGGCTGCACTGATGGGCACTGGTGATGCTGCACTGATGAACACTGATCAGGCTGAATTGATGGGAACTGATCAGGATGCATTGATGGGCACTGGTGAGGCTGCATTGATGGGCACTGATCAGGGTGCATTTATGGGCACTGATCAGGCTGCACTGATGGGCACTGGTGATGCTGCATTGATGGCCACTGATGAGCCTGCAATGATGGTTATTAATAGGCACTAGTTAGGCTGCATTGATGGGCACTGGTGAGGCTGCATTGATGGGCACTGATCAGGGTGCATTTATGGGCACTGATCAGGCTGCACTGATGGGCACTGGGGATGCTGCATTGATGAGCACTAATGAGGCAGCACTGATGGGCACTGGTGAGGCTGCATTGATACGTTATTTTTGTTAAAACCCCATTGTTGATATTAACATCAAATTATGTTACCACATTGTGTCATACTTTATCTTGCTTCATAACATCAATAACCATTCTAAAACCAGGTGGGCATGGATGGTGAGCTGATTAGATAGTTCAATGGGCCACTTGACTGGATTTGCCCCAAGGCCTAAGGCTGCTAGCCCTCCCCTGGGCACAGGGGGGGGGGGGGGACATACAAACTGCAGATGGATGTGCTAACTGCTCCCCAGTAGGACACTGATTGTAAACAAATGGAAGGGTCTATAACTCCATTCAAAATAAAAATTGTATTTTGAAAATAACAGCATCAGAATGAAGATTGTGCCGATGTAGACCCTCCAGCTACAATCTGAAAGATAACCCAGGAAAGGCAATAGATGAACCTGAGAAGTATAGGTTGGCAGTTGGCTTCTGATAGTAAAAAGCACCATGAGACAAGTAGAGCATCTTTTTATCAAAATACCAACATTAGAATGTATTTATTTCACATAAAAAAACAGCTAACTATTGAACAGACTCTATACGCAGTATCTAACCACATTTGGTAAGCTTTCTGTTCACATTTTGAACAGAAAGACACCAGTAACTTAAAAAAAAAAAAAAAAAAAATCAATATGACTATGTTGGCAGGTCAGCATTAGCTGCAGGAGATAGTGATGGTGGCAGGATAGCAGCTGTAACAGGAGATGGTAATAGTGACAGACCAGTAGTAACAGAAGTTGCTGGTAATTGTGGCAGGCCAGAGGCATTGGAAGGAGATGGTGATGGTTGGCCAACTGTGGTGCTAGAACCTGGTAATGGTGACAGAAGCTGGTAATGGTGGCATGCCAGCAACGGTGGCAGGAGCTGGTAATGCTGGTAATGGTGGTAGGCCAGTGGCAGTGGAAAAAGGTATTAATAGTAGCAGGTCAACTGAAGTGGAAAGAAACCATAATAGTATAGGGTATAACCAACTCTCCAATTTCCAAGCAAACATTTTGTTGCTAGCATCAGTTGCTGGCATCACTGGTTCATTTTCAAAAAAGTTAGCTGGTCAAGAGTGTTGGGCGAACAGTTTGACCCGAGTTTGGGGCAAACATTTGCCTGTTTGGCCATTCACCAAACACCCACATTTTCAGGGTATACGCCAAGTGTTTTCCAGCCAAACACCCTGAATGCTGTACAGTGCATTCTGTGCCCTGATTGGGCAAAGCTTTGCCCAATCAGGGTGCAGTGTAAGATGGGGGTTAAGAATTAAGGCTGGGAAGCCGGTTGTGTCATCCTTAACAACTGATGAGTCATCAGCTGTCAATGGGCTTCACCGCTGACAGCAGAAAAAAAAAGTGGTGGTTAAAAATTAAGAAAAAAAAAAAACGGCATGGGGCCCTCTCTGAAAATCCATACCAGATCTGAAGGCCCGGCAGGTCAGGAAAGCGAGTGAGTTTCTGCCCCCCCTACCCCAAAGCACCTTGTCCCCATGTTGATGGGGATAACCTGGACACTCAGTTTGAAGATTTTACCATCTGATCTAGACTCCAGGATATCTAAGATCATATGATTTAGGAGCTGCTTGTTACTGTTATGTTTCCAGGAAAACAACTTTAAAGTTCTGCTGAAGCAACCACTGACACAGCTGCTCCCCCTATGCTCCTTTGAGTGATTTGAGGATCAGAGTGATATTGCCCATGAAAGAAGATCCTTCCACTCTCTGGAAAGGCAGTCATAAGGTTCATCTTCAGCATTTGCTCCAAGTAGTGCATTTTGTCCTCCCTCAGGGATGGCAGCATGGGATCTGACGTTTTCTTCTTGTATAGTGGTGATTCAAAAGGGTGGCCAAATAGTAATGGTCTACCTCCCTTGCGTCCTTGAGCAGCTGAATGAGCCCATTCACCACAAAAATGCCTCCAGTAGAAGACCCCAAGTCCTCAATATTTCCCTCCTTAGCACTGGAAGCCTAATTCCCCTCCTACTCCTCCTCTGTCTAGTGCTGTATCTGTATCACAGGGAGTGAGTTGTAAAAGCATCCTGCTGGCTCTGAGACAGAAGGATGTCCTCCATTTCCTCTTGCTGTGCCTCCAGGGCTTGGTCTAATAAAACCTTCAGTGAGTGCTTCAGCAGGAACAGCAAAGAGATTGAATCACTAATCCCTGCCTTGTCATGATTCACCATTCTGGTTGCCTATTTGAATGAAAAGATGGCACATATATCCCAAATAAGGAGTCACTGATGTGGTAAAAAGAACCCTAGATCCTCAGCGCTTGTTATGGTCCCATACTGACACAAATACTCATTGAAAGCCTGCTACTGCAGGTGCCACTATTGCAGCATGAACAATGTAAATATCCAGAATGTGGGTGTATGGGTGTATACCATATAAAGGCAGTTAGCAAGCAGCATATCTTGCCACTGGATTTAAACCAGGTGAATACTCATTGGGTATGGGTTAAGTGGTTGCATCCTGGAAGCCATGGTATTTAACTAGGGACCACTGCACCTCCAGTTCAGAAGAAGGTTCAAGGCACTTTTGTGAACATAAAAGTGTATTAAAAATAATTTTAGCAATAATTTTAGTACAATATATTTAAAAACAAAGTCCACAGATATTGTTTGTTTGCAGGCTTCATGCAGGAGCCATCGTCAGTAATCCTGCAGTAAAGACAGTGGTCACAATATAAACAAAGTCTTCAGGGAGTGTTTTAACTTGTACAGGAGGACTGACAGAAAATGCTGTATCATTTTACATGGAAACTACTGTTAACTGAAAAATGATGTGAACAAAGCATATAAACAGTTTGTAGGGTTCGGCTAGTGCTGGCATGCCTCTTCCATAGTAGAACAAATGTCTGTAGTAGATTGTCTTCTCTTTTAGAGTTTCCACACCTTTAAGTTGTTTTCTTTAAAACAAAATATAAATATATCACAGTTAGGAAAAAATCGAATCATATTTATTATAACACACATAGGATGTGAAATGTGAATAAGGCTTGACTTAATGAAACAATATACATATAAAACTACCCATTAAAAATAAAACAGGGAAGTAATTTACAAATTTTCCTACGACATAATAAATTAAGCATGGAGTGCACCCTGAATGCAATTTGCAGTCATTTATAATGCAGTATTTTATGTTAATAATTTAAAATTGCATGCTATTTGGAGACACTTCTAATTAATGTATTTATGAAATTGTCATCTGTGACTGTTTCAGTTCCATTTAGCTAAACATGTCGGCAGAATGTGGCTGTTGATGTTTTGTGTTTGCTTGACAGCCTCGGATATACTATTGGGAATGGAGGACATGCTTGTGTATGTGCAAGACGGGAATGCTGAGTTTTTTCTATAGAACCTATGGAAAGTTCATTATCACCTTCATCATTGTAGAACTGTATTAAATGGTGCATGAAAAAACATAACAAAAAAACTTCTGTGGATCAATAATTCAAGACAGGAAGGTTCACTACTTTGATAATGAACCTTTTAAAATATTGAATACATTTCGTGTATTAAATTTCGGACAACCTGACATTCCTACAGAGTGGAAATAATGTGCAGGTTTTCTTTTTTAATCTTTTAATGTAACATTTTTTTCATTGATCTGAATATAATTGGCTGCACAAACACAATAGGGGATCAGGCTCTCCTTGAAAGAATCTGCAGGAGAAAATTAGTGTACAGTAGTAGGTACAGTTACTAATGATTCTTCTTTTACTTTCATGTGTGTATTTGAATTATAGCGCTATAAACATTATTTTAGATGATGCTATACATTAATGGTATTTTTAAATGATATTTAAACTATATATATATATATATATATATATATATATATATATATATATATTATAATAAAATATATTGTAGTTTACCAGTCCTTAGATGTGGTGATTTCAGACATTTTTTTCAGGTTAAGAACATTTTCAGCAAGTACAAAAACAAATACAGAAAATGCTTGTTGATCAGGCCAATTCCAATAATAATGTCAGCCTTCCCAGTACTGTTCTGTGAACTACAGAACACCTTTCTGCTGTAGAGATGAAGAGAGGGGGAGGTGACTTTAGTTCAAATCAGGTGAACAGCTTAGAGTTTCATCACTGCTACTCCAAAGATAATTTACAGTGAGTAAACATTGTAATTCTAGGACAAGAGAAAAAGTCTGAAAAAATTAAATGAATGCAGCTAACACACATAAGGACTGTTAAACAGCAATATATTATTTCTCTGCTTTTGGGTTTGAAAATACAGTAAAACCCTGTTATATCGCGGTTCAGTTTTTGCAGTCCCGGTATATTGTGTTTTTTTTTCTGTAAGACCTATTAATATTATTTTACTAATTAAATCATTGTTAATTAAATATTTTTGTATTTTCCATTGCTCTTGCTCTGTCTCTCAGTGTCTTTTATGTGTTTAAATGTGTTTCTATTGTTTTAAAAGTGTGTTTAAAGACCTTAAAATGCTTTTAAAAGTACAGTGAAAGTTATAAAAGCATGCCTAGAGTGCATTTAAATAGGGTCTTTCTATTTCGCAGATTTTCACTTTTCATGGGTGGGTCCGGAACGTAACCCCCGCGATGGAGGGGGGTTTACTGTAATATTAAGTGAGTTAAATTTGCTTATATACTAAAGCTGTTCACAACGCTAAGGTGCTGATACCATTACTAATTTGGAGTTGGTAGATTCTTCGTCCCCATTTCTCAAATGTGATTTCTTTTATATGATCTAAATGTCTACTTTTCCACCAAACATTTTTCTTTTCTATATTTTTTTAAGTATTTTTCATGTACATCAATTCAACAACAGCACAGCATACAAAGAAATATTGCATGAGGAATAATACAAGCTGGAAAGTACAAGCAGATATACATGTAACAAATGTAACAAATACAAAACTATAAGAGGGGTTACAAAATGTGTATTTATGTAAGTGTATTTGGCTTTTTTTTTTTCCTCAGCCTATTGTGCAGTCTCCACCGCCAGTCAGATCAGTGTAGCACAGAACCGAAGAGGAGTTTCAGAGTGCTTCACTTGGTCGAGGGGCACTGCCTCTGAGAGAGGAAACAATAACCATCTTGATTACAGTGTCATAGACACAGTAGTTTGGGATATATCCCCGCTCAACACTAGCACACACCAACAGCCCTGAAGAAGAGGGAGTCTCTGTTCCCCCAAACACATTGGCTCAACCATTTGTTGTTTCTTTCAATAAAACGACTTAAAAAACACCTCCACTCTGCTTCTCTCTGAATATATATATATATATATATATATATATATATATATATATATATATATATATACACACACACAATTTTGGTATACATGCCAAAATCTTTACTTGCCAAATGCATCTCAGAGGCCAGGAGACATTAAGTAATTCCAGGCCAAAGGCATTTTGCGGTGGGATGGGGATATATTTTTCAGGAGGAAGAACCCAGATTATACTGTTTTTGGTAGAAGATTTGGAATTGTTCCGCAATCTCGTCTGTTTTAGAGTAAATTTTGTCTGGTTTGTCATGTATGGAATGGACAGCCATGAATTATTGTTTGGTCTGGTCCATATTTAATACAAAATCCTTATCATCTAATTCCACAATATTTTCAACTGACTTTCAAAGTTACCCTCAGGTTTTCTACATCTTAAAATAGCTCTATAGACAATGCAGGTGGATGTTCAGCTCTTCTAGTCTATAAAATCCTGTATATTTTGAACCCCTCCATTTTAATTACAAATTTCTCATTTTAACAAACCCACGCAAACAAACACAATAAAAACACACACACACCAAAAAACTGGAAACTTCTGGACACTGACCACTCCACTCCAACAAACCTTCCTTAGACCTTGCTTTAAATATAACAGATATCATTGTCTAAGAAAAGACTGCAGTATTTCGGATCTAGAGAATTCCTTCCAAGAACACCAAATTTTTACAAACGTTGGGTATCTTTCCTCATTACACTATTAAGCTCAATACTCTGAAGAAAATTTGGAGAAATCCTTTCTCCTAATGTTTAGGTAGAGAACACATAGCCTAGTTTCCTCCACTATTTTCTAGTATAGGTGAGAATGAGGTCCCGATGAAAGTAATATATTATATGTATGAGATAATACAAGGGAACAAATCCATTTGCCCTAGGCATAAAGATTCAAACGGAGTTAGTTGCTTTGATAAAACTTCAGGAACAAGATATGTATAAAAAAATTTCAGTTTAAGATATTGATATCACCTTCCAGAAAATTGAGAGCCCTGTGGCAATATATAATTTAGGGTTCTAAAGCCTGAGGAGCAAACAGCCCCATCTGCTTTAAAGTAAGTCTTGCCTGGCTTGTCATGTATGGAGTGGATAGTCTTGGATAGTTCTTTGGTCTGTAATGATCTTGATAGCAGCATACTGCTTTTTTAAAATATGGTTAACAACTTGAGCTCTGGTAGATTGTATCCCCTTTTTGACCAGAGCATTTTTTGCTATTTAGCACTGTGTTACTTTAATGCCCCATACACACGTGCAGATTATCTGCAGACTTTTGTCTGCAGACTTACCAAAACCATATACTATGAGGTCAAACCTAAACACTTTCAATTTGAATGCAATCCGGCAGGCCCTTGCACTACATAGAAAAGGTAAGTCTGCAGACAAAAGTCTGCAGATAATCTACACGTGTGTATGGGGCATAACTGGCAATTGTGCAGTTATGCAATATTGTACGCAAATTAAATATATATCATTTTTTCACACAAATAGAGCTTTCTTTTGGTGGTATTCGATCACCGCTGGGTTTTTTAATTTTTTATTATATAAATGAAAAAAAGACAGAAAATGTGAAAATAAACCCTGATATTTGCTGATCACAAAAGTAAGCAAGCTGTTTATGAATGGAAAGCCATTCACGACAGGTTGTTTACTTTGTTATCATGTTATCAGTATGACCAATTTTACCCTACATGATACCCTACCACAGAAGGAGCATGCTGAGCGCCTCTGGGGGCATGCTGCATTCTCCTAACCTGGAAGAGGTACAATTACATGTATGTGACTGAGCCTGCCTGGGCCGCCCAACAGCAAAAAATGTACTGTGGCGGGCAGCAAGTGGTTAAATAGCTTTTTATTTATTAAACACTGTTGTAGCATTTCTGCTCAATTTTTCCGAAAAGGTAGAGTATATATTTGCATTCAAGATGCCAGTCACTTGTACCTTTTTGTGAGCTATTTCCAGCAGGTAATATGCATAGTAAACACCTTAATGCAAACCTGTTTGGTCTTTTATTTAGTCACCATCAGTAGGATTTTTCAGTGCATGACACACTTTGAGACTCCAACTGAGTTATCAGAGATCTGTCAGGGTACGTCTTTGTATAAAGTATTCTAGTAAAGGGGTTTTGGAGACTTTTAGGTATATTTGGTCTCCTAATAGGGAAGCAGCCAGTCTCCAAAATGTAATTCTAAGTGCTCATTTAGGGAAAGAGTAAATAATAGTGATAGCTTGGAACCAAGAACATTGGTTTAATAGTCACTGGCACGACATAGGTTAGACCTGGTTGCAAGAGAAAACAATAATCAATCTTGGAATATTTCTGGTGTGGGGGCAACTAAAAGGTAAAGTCATAGGTGGTGGGATATAAAGGGAGCTATGTATTTTGCAGGGTCAGAGTTGCAATGTTCTGTTTGGTTTGGCATAGTGCTCTTTAGCGAACTGATGATGGACCTGAAGAAGAGGGGTGAGGTGAATTTAAGTATTTTCCCAAAATGAAGACGCTGAGGTGCTGAGAAGATCTGCTGATTTATCAGGCTTAAATCTATCTCTGATGGAGGAGGCAGTTGGCAAAGTGGGGAACAAACATCTCACATGTTTCTTGTGGGAGATTTAGACTCGGCTTCAGACAGCCTGGTTTACACAGTATTTCTGCAGAGTGGAAGAGTTTAGCAGGTCTGTTACTTGCTGTTGCAATTTTGTGTGATTTGTAGTCTGACGTTTTTCTGCAATAAATATCAGATAATTAAAATGTTGATTCAGGGATTTTGGACCTGTTCAGGTTGTGTATTCTTACACTGCCTTTTCAGCTTACATCCCATCTGTTTAATTTGCCTCAAGGTCTTATCATACCAAGCTGCATGGCAATGTGAGGGGCAAGGGTTTATCTTGACAGGCGCAATGAAGTCAAATACAGAAATAACATTTTGTTGTATAAGAAGACAAGGTCCTGCTTTGGGATGCCCTGGATCTCCTCAAGGCACTGTTCAGAGGTTAACCTTTGTAAAGGCATCTGTCCTAATGAGTAATATTTTACAAATGCCTCTTTCCTTTTTTTGTTAGATGGAGTAGCAGTACAGAATTGCACAAGCTGTCAATACAACTCGGTTTGAAGTTAAAACCTAGAATGTAATATGTCGCAGCTTATCAAGCCTTAGATGTAGTGACTGCATTCATTTTCTTTTTAGGCATTTGTTTTTTCATTTGTTTTATCTGTCAATTCTGCACATAACACACTTCTTGTTCTTGGGTGACTATGCTCACTCCACCTCTGTCCCTATTGGAAGAGCCATCCCAGTCCGGACACATCAAATCATCAATCCCACACCTTCAGCTTTTCCACCTGATCCTGGATACATGGTCAACAAAGGCACTGCACAAATCCATGTACAAAAAAATGGCCAGCACACGAAAAAAAGAATATCAAATATATGCTGAGATCTCAAAAGCAAATTTTAAAATACGTCTGTCTTTGTTCATTTTCAGAAGAACAATCAATATTGAGGACAGACCTCAAAGCCCACACCTTTAAGGGCTATATTACAAAAACTATGCTGTATATAACTTCTGGAGACCATAGCAGAAAACTACTAATAGAAACTACTCCTATAAAAATATCTACTTTGTAGGGCTGCCACGGAAGTTCAGATATATTAAAATATATATATATATATTTATATATACAGTATATAACTCTTATGCAACCAACGTTTTAACAAACATATTTTATTACAAAATTATATGGACATAAAATACAGGTAAAAAAAAAGGTATGCCTATTAAAAAAGTAAGACTTCCACCCAAA
Source organism: Pelophylax lessonae (assembly GCF_965119305.1). Lineage (NCBI taxonomy): Eukaryota > Metazoa > Chordata > Amphibia > Anura > Ranidae > Pelophylax > Pelophylax lessonae. Next base: position 344,474,873 of record NC_138772.1, read on the forward strand.
ATGATCCTTTTAGTGACACAATATGTAAATACATGCCAAATTATGAATATGTATATATTCTCGGGTCCCCAGGTGGATTTAGCCTGTAATTAATGGTACGTCCACACAAAGATTTCCACATGGACTTCTGAGACCATGTATGCATGATTTGGATGTCACCCACATTGCTAGGAGCCCATGAAGCAGATAACCAAATAAAAGTTACAAAAAAAAAACAAATAAAAGTCAACTCACTGTAAAAAAAACTTCAAGCTATGAAGGCTTTATTCCAGTTGTAAAAGCAAAAGTCCATCCATCATAGAGAGATATAGGGAGCACCACCACATGATCAAATGGAAGAAAGACATCTGACTGGTTTCGTTGGTATCCAAACTTCCTCAGAAACTTCCCCTGTTGTTTTGTGTCTTTATATTTTGTAACAAAATATGTATGTTAAAAAGTTGGTTGCATGATAGTTTTATATATATATATATATATATATATATATACAGTATCTCACAAAAATGAGTACACCCCTCACATTTTTGTAAATATTTTATTATATCTTTCCATGTAACAACACTGAAGAAATGACACTTTGCCACAATGTAAAGTAGTGAGTGTACAGTGTATAACAGTGTAAATGTGCTGTCCCCTCAAAATAACTCAACACACAACTATTAATGTCTAAACCTCTGGCAACAAAAGTGAATACACCCCTAAGTAAAAATGTCAAAATTGGGCTCAAATAACCACTTTTCCTCCCCGGTGTCATGTGACTTGGTAGTGTTACAAGGTCTCAGGTGTGTATTGGAAGCAGGTGTGTTAAATTTGGTGTTATCGCTCTCACTCTCTCATACTGGTCACTGGAAGTTCAACATGGAACCTCATGCCAAAAAACGCTCTGAGGATCTGAAAAAAAATAAGTTGCTCTACATAAACATGGCCTAGGCTATAAGAAGATTGACAAGACCCTGAAACTGAGCTACAAAAAAGAATTGTTGCTCTACATAAAAATGGACTAGGCTATAGGAAGATTGTCAAGACCCTGAAACTGAGCTGCAGCGCGGTGGCTAAGACCATACAGCAGTTTAACAGGACAGGTTTCACTCAGAACAGGCCTCGCCATGGTTGACAAAAGATGTTGTTGAGTGCTCATGCTCAGCGTCATATCCATAGGTTGTCTTTGGGAAATAGACCTATGAGTGCTGCCAGCATTGCTGCAGAGGTTGAAGATGTGGGGGGGGGTCAGCCTGTCAGTGCTCTGACCATACGCTGCACACTGCATCAAATTGGTCTGCATGGCTGTCGTCCCAGAAGGAAGCCTCTTCTAGAGATGATGCACAAGAACACCCGCAAACAGTTTGCTAAAAACAAGCAGACTAAGGACATGGATTGTGAAAGATGGTGTCGCGCTAATCACAGCATAGGTATAATTCAACTGACAGCATGAGTCCCATGTGCAATGAAAGTCCAAATCTATCCAAAGGAGTGCAGAGAGAGGAGGATCCACCACCAAACAGAGCCACTAAACACTCTTACCAGCTGCTTAGACCCAACAGGGTCACACAACGCCCAAAGTGCTGATGTATTCACAACAGGTGGGATCCAATAGCCTCAAAGATACTCCTGCTGCTGCGGGCTGGAATCACCTCCAATAGACTTTTGCTGCACTCAGAAGACACAAACAAAGGATCCCCTCATGGTGTAGTAACTCATAACAATTTATTTAGGTAAAAAGGAGAGCAGCTTACATTACAGAAGTCAGTTGTCAGCATTCAATGTTGCAGCAAGATGCGATCGTTGGTTTCCCCACCAACAAGATGGCCGCCGCGTCCCTCTGCACATGCGTCAACCGTCAGCCAATCCCGATGTGTTTCATCGTATAATGACGTTGTCAGGGGTGTGGCTAGACAGAGACGCCGTACCAATATATAGCCATCACAATCATTTTATTGCATAGACATATTGCTGTTTGTGAATAGTCAAGGTTTTTATACATTGATGCTTGTGATTATACAAAGTGATTAGGCAAAACTTTTTTTTTTTTTTTTTACAGTTTGAATAGCACATTAGTTGGTATGCTTATATATGTTTTTTCACAATTAATTTAATAGAATTAATTTAAGGTATTTGTGGTTACACTATTTGCATTTTGAATTGGATTATTATATTGTTCTATTTCAAATTGAACAAAACAACGTATCAATATGCTTTTCCAAATGCGCAATAGTGCATTCATCATAACAGTTTTAAACTTTTAAAACATGCAGATTCAAGTGAAGGTAAAACAAAACCCTTCTAGCATTACTTCACATTGATGTTTCTGATGTGCACCTAAGTACTAAAAAAAAAAAAAAAATATAAGATTTAATTTATTCAAGCAAGCCGAAACAGCCTTGAAACACTGACAATTTATTTTTCTTTTAGCATAAATTATTGCAATCTTTATGTGAAAAAAATGTATGTAAGATTTTTTTTTCAACTTCTTCTTTTGTTTAGAAGTCTATGTTGTTTTCATCAAGGAATGTTGTATTCTGAGAAGCAATATAACAAAAAGAAAAAAAAAAGAAAAAAGAAAATGTGACCTTTTCGTTTTTTTCAGTGCTGCCTTTCAAGAGCACATTTTACTGCTTTAACTCCATTAGTGTTAAGGTTTATATTACAGTGGAGAGTACTACATCTGCTCAGTCTTTTAAAAGTGTTCTTCTCTACTTTCCTTATCTTCTTTTAAATTACAGTACAGAGAGCCAAAGGAATTTCAGGAGCTATTCTGAATTTCCTAGCAGCAAGAACAAAGGTATTGAAATGGGCATAAAAGGGTAAAAGCACAAAGCTCCTGCCAAGTGCAGAGATGGCTGCAGTATCTTAAGCCTTGAGAAATTGCACATTGGTAATGTATTACTTGGCTCCTATAAAGATTCATGGTTCCATTTAGACTTTTTTTTATAAGCAAAAGCAAGATATTGAAAATTAATTGTCTCACAGAGATAATGAGTTTGGGCCTGTTGTAATTCACATTGGACACCTTTTACTAACTACGACTACTGATCAATAGTACAAAAAGGTCAATTGTAAGAAAAAAAAAAACCCTTGGAGTAAAACAATGAGACAGAGGGACCTAGACAAACTCTACAAGCGAAAGGAAGTGAGCAGAAAATTACTATCCCCATTTACAATATATCATGTCTTGATTAAAAAGCAAAATTAAGCACACAAAGTCATAGTGCATATATTATTGCAGTAACAGAATTCTTAGTGAATTGTTTACAGTTGCATTTTCCATTAACTAATAATGCTTATTGTATGGCATTACTAACTGTTCTTATGAATATAAATAATTGAACAGTGTACTTATCATAGCCAGAGGTCTATTCTAGATGTGTGTCACAAGACTCATTTGAATAAATGGTTTATTCAAATATTTCTAGCTCAGTGAAGTCTTTGCTATCCCAGTCTTACTCTGGTAGTTACACTATATTACCAAAAGTACTGGGACGCCTGCCTTTACACACACATGAACTTTAATGGCATCCCAGTCTTAGTCCGTAGGGTTCAATATTGAGTTGGCCCACCCTTTGCAGCTATAACAGTTTCAACTCTTCTGGGAAGGCTGTCCACCAGGTTTAGAAGTGTGTAGAGAACATGAGAATGTTGAGACATGAGAATGTTTGACCATTCTTCCATAAGCACATTTGTGAGGTCAGGCACTGATTTTGGATTGAAATGCCTTACTCACAGTCTCCGCTCTAATTCATCCCAAAGGTTTCTATTGGACTGAAGTCAGAACTCTGCGCAGGCCAGTACAGTTCCTCCACCCCAGACTCGCCTTATCTATCCCGTTATGAACCTTGCTTTGTGCACTGGTGCGCAGTCATGTGGTTACCGGAAGAGCAAACCCAAACTGTTTCCACAAAGTTGGGAGCATTAAATTGTCCAAAATGTCTTGGTATGCTGACGCCTTAAGAGTTCCCTTCACTGGAACTAAGGGGCCAAGCCCAACCCTTGAAAAACAACTCCAAACCATAATCCCCCCTCCCCCAAATGCTTTGGACCAGTGCACTAAGCAAGGTCCATAAAAATATGGATGAGTGAGTTTGGGGTGCAGGAACTTGACTGGCCTGCACAGAGTGGTGACCTAAATCCAATAGAACACCTTTGGGATGAATTAGAGTGGAGACTGCGAGCCAGGCCTTCTTGTCCAACATCAGTGCCTGACCTCACAAATGCACTTCTGAAAGAATGGTCAAAGATTCCCATAGACACACTCCTATACCTTGTAGACAGCCTTCCCAGAAGAGTTGAAGCTGTTATAGCTGCAAAGGGTGGGCAAACTCAATATTGAATCCTACAGACTAAGACTGGGATGCAATTGAAGTTCATGTCTGTGTAAAGGCAGGCTTACCAATACTTTTGGTAATATAGTGTAGTTGTGTCCAAAATTGAGTTGTGTCCAAAATGTTTTGGAATGCATTATAGATAAGGTCTGAGATCTCTCCCAAAAGACGTAGCAAACATAGACAAACAAGTAATGGCTGAAAAAGTTGTAGTATTCGTTGAGGAAGCTTTTGAAAATACTCAGCATGCTATCAGCAACTAGAGAAAATACTGTGCCCTGAGATGGAATGTAAGCTAGACTTTTTTTTTACTTTCTAAGTTTTAGATCAAGATACTGTATAAAAGTAATTTAGACATACTCCTGGATAGGTAGTACAAAATTGTCAATGTACACAAAAGTGAGAAATATTACTATAAAAACCAGTAAAGAAAAACAACAAAATTGGCCACACACAGTTTCACAATTTCTCCTACATAAATAAAGATTGATAGCTTGTAAAGAACATGCCAAAATGTCGATTTATGCCTCATCTTTCCACCCACAAATTATGTGTGTGTAAAAGTAACACTTTTATATCACATTGGTATCCTTGGAGGTAAACTAAAAAAAAAAACAAAAAAAGACTGTCCAATTAACTCTGTATAACATCCTAACTTTCTGTGAGATAGCCAGCAATTGATTCGGTAATTCCCACCAATGCAAAACATAACATAAAATTAGGTGTTGCGCTTCATAAAATAAAGTAAATTACTAATTTATGAATCCCAAATAATACATTAAAACCACCAACAACAGATAAAAACCCAATGCACTATATTCATAATGCCAAACATAAACACACTTCAGTGTACATCAGTACATATAAAGTGCAAAAAACACACCCCACCTCCTATATGATGTAAAAATCAGTGCACCAATATCAGAATGAGTGAACAGAAAAATAATCGGAATTGTCATACAGAAAAGTGCAATATCCAGAGTCCACTAAAACAATAAAATTGTCCAAAATATCAGTCTTGTTAATATTTTGCATTGGTTTTTCACCTATTGTTGGGGGTTTTGATGTAGGTATATGATATGCGTGTACAGTATCTCACAAAAGTGAGTATACCCCTCACATTGTTATAAATATTTTATTATATCTTTCCATGTGACAACGCTAAAGAAATAACACTTTGCTACAATGTAAAGTAGTGAGTGTACAGCTTGTATAAAAGTGTAAATTTGCTGTCCCCTCAAAATAACTCAACACACAGCCATTAATGTCTAAACCACTAGCAACAAAAGTGAGTACACCCCTAAGTGAAAATTTAAAAATTGGGCCCAAAGTATCAGTATTGTATGTGGCCACCATTATTTTCCAGCAATGCCTTAACCCTCTTGGGCATGGAGTTCACCAGAGCTACGCAGGTTGCCACTGGAGTCCTCTTCCGCTCCTCCATGGGGACATCATAGAGCTGGTGGATGTTAGAGACCTTGCGCTTTTCCAGCTTCCATTTGAGGATGCCCCATAGATGCTCAGTAGGGTTTAGGTCTGGAGACATGCTTGGCCAGTCCATCACCTTTACTCTCAACTTCTTTAGCAAGGCATTGGTCATCTTGGAGGTGTGTTTGGGGTCGTTATCATGTTGGAATACTGCCCTGCAGTCCAGTCTCTGAAGGGAGAGGGATCATGCTCTGCTTCAGTATGTCACAGTACATGTTGGCATTCATGGTTCCCTCAATGAACTGTAGCTCCCCAGTGCTGGTAGCACTGCCCCAGACCATGACACTTCCATCACCATGCTTGACTGTAGGCAAGATACACTTGTCTTAGTACTCCTCATCTGGTTGCCGCCACACACGCTTGACACCATCTGAACCAAAAAGGTTTATCTTGGTCTCATCAGACCACAGGACATGGTTCCAGTAATCCATGTCCTTAGTCTGCTTGTCTTCAGCAAACTGTTTGCGTGCTTTCTTGTGCATCATCTTTAGAGGAAGCTTACTCCTGGGACAACAGCCATGCAGACCAATTTGATGCAGTATGCAGCGTATGGTCTGAGCACTGACAGGCTGACCCCCCACCCCTTCAACCTCTGAAGCAATGCTGGCAGCACTCATAAATCTATTCCCAAAGACAACCTCTGGATATGATGCTGAGCACGTGCACTCACCTTCTTTGGTCGATCATGGTGAGGCCTGTTCTGAGTAGAACCTGTCCTGTTAAACCGCTGTATGGTCTTGGCCACCGTGCTGCAGCTTAGTTTCAGGGTCTTGGCAATCTTCCTATAGCCTAGTCCATCTTTATGTAGAGTACACAAAGAGGAGGTTCCCCTAATTGGGACTTTTCAGGCACATAGAAATTTGAAAACTTATATATAATAGACAATCACTTTATTGAGTACAAAAATTGAAAACAGGTTGAGATAAAAACATGTACAAGCATTGGACAGATAAGAAAGAAACTCAAACACTAGAACCTAGCAACCCGACATTTTTCGAAGATATATACTTTCTCCTTCTTCAGGGGTAGTTCATAGTGGTACTCTATTGATACAAGAATATGAGCATAAGTTCCATGAATAATAAAATCTGCATAACCATACATTTTTTGCAGTTCAGATATAAGCAATGTATGGAGTAAGAGTACTTACAGAGTTAATTATATCTGGACTTTACATGCTTGTAGAAAGATAAAAACATCTGGTTGGTCTTGATCTGACTGGCGGTGTATATAGAGGTTTGATTATAATCTAATCAGATATATAGAACCACAATGGGTAAGGTCAAATGTGTGCCCACAGCTATATGGCCATCTGAAGTCCTATATGTAGGAAGCCAGGGATGGTGCCTTGCAAATGTTCCTCCAATGTGATTAAGCCAATCTGAAAATAGGCAATAGTAAAAAGCTTTTTATTTCCCCCTTGAAAAGTGGCAGAAAGTAAAGCATAATGGCATACTTGGAATGGATAGGATTTACTCAATAGCATAGATTGAGAGGTCATGAGTAGAAAATCGCTTGTAATTACCTTAAGATGGTTCAGTATGTAATTAAACGTCCTCTCCGACCAGCAACCAGCAGACAAAGGTGTTGTCTGAGTGCTGGGGGAGGTATCCTTAAGTAGTGGCTAGTGATGGGGAAATGGCGTGGCGTCCAGGAAGGGCTTCCTGGATCGCCGAGGCTGGGTCCGCCCCCACCACACGCATAGGTCACGCAGCGGCATGACGTAGTGTGGGCGGGACCGGTGCCTGCGTTCCACCGGCACGGGGAACAAACCGGAAGTGCGGGAGCACCTCGGTTGCCTACTGGTGCGCACCGTCCCAAGGCAGGGACAACGCAGGCTGGAATGTAACCAATAGGATACATCGCTGTGTGAGCGATGTGTCTCACCCTGTCAGGATGGCCATAAAGTGGGGGCGCCCTAATGACCTATAGACCGATTAGAGACATTTGGGAAAATATATTGTGATAAAAACCACATATGGGTATAGTATTATCTGATGTAACCGCAAGCTGTTGGCCAGAAAAAATCAGGGAAAACAGCATGTGTGCTTATATATATGTAAATGTAAACATCGCTAGAGATCTACCAACCAAATGTATGACAGCACAACCACAGATTATTAATGACAACAGGGCATGATGAGAAGAAATTTGATTTTAGAATGAAAGACAAAATAGAGAGCAGAAAAACAACAATGATACATGTAATACAAAAATCTGATGAAAACATTTGTCATTATATGATTGTATCAATATAAAGAGAACATGTAACAACTAATAACAGGCATGATAAAGGAAAACAGCAAACACTTCAATTAGCAATAGAGGATTGTTATCATGTCTCCATGCCCCCAGAATTAAACCCTTCAAGAAAGGGTTTAAAAGATAACGTGCCATTTAAACCTGGGGGTTCGGTGGCCCTGAGATGGTATATCCACCTTAGCTCGAGCTGGAGGAGACTTTTGTTCCAGTCTCCTCCTCTGGGGCCAGGGTGGATACGATCCAAGATTAAAAATTTAATCTTAGGCATTTTGCCAGAGTGTACTGTGGCTACGTGTCGCCCAAGGGGGAGGTCTGGGTCGGACTTCCTCATACTCAAAATATGACGGTATGCCCGTTGCCAGAGCTCTTGTTTAGTTTTGCCAATATAGAAACATTTACAATCACACGATAGAAGATAGATGACACCAGCAGTACGGCAATTGGCGAAATGTTTGGCCTTGAAGATGGTCCCATTGGGCAATGTAGGATTTCTTTGTGTTAACATGTAACCGCAATATTTGCAGCTACCACAAATGAAGGTCCCTTTGTATTTGCAGCAGGCAAGCGAGGAATCATCACAAATTCACTGCGAACCAACTTATCCTTGAGAGCAGGGGCTCTTTTGAAGGTAAAATTGGGTGAGTCTGAGAGGTATTGGCTCAAGACTGGATCAGAAGACAGAAGGTGCCAATGTTTAGACACGATCTGCTTGATTTTCAGGTGTTGGTGCATGTAAGGAGTAATGATTCTCAGCTTGCCACTGTTGTCTGAATTTTTTCCTGTTTTAGGGGCCAGTAATTTTTGTCTATCGCTAAATAGGGCCCGTTTGTAGGCTTGTTTAAGGGACTTTTTGGAGTAGCCTCTCCGCAAGAGTCGATTTTGAAGTTCATCGGCTGCTACCTGGAAGGATTTTAGGTCTGAGCAATTACGCCTAAGCCGTAAATATTGGCTGATTGGGATGGAACGGAGAAGGGGTACTGGATGGAAACTCGATCCATGGAGGAAATAAATAAGAGGATCAATGCGCTACTCAGAGGGGTTTGATAGGAGTAAATCAATTCCAAAATATCAAATAAATAAAGAAAAAAAAAAAAATGTAGAAAAAGCTGCCAATCTAAATCGGTGTCCCCACCGTGAATTGGTACGTGTATGGTGTGAAAAATCGGCGCTAATTCAAATCATAAATAAATGTGATACACTTTGTGACAATAACGATGTCCACCACTGTGGATAGTGCTCTATATGATAAAACCTGATGCAAAAATGTCGAAGTAAAATCAATCCTCAATGTAAAACTGTAAAAGCGAGCCTATACACAAAAGATCTTCAGTGGATGACTCTGAAAAGACTGTGCATAAATAAAGTCCTCAAAAAAATTATATATATAATGCAATCACAAAATCAATGCAATAGATGAAAAAGGGTGATGATCAATGTAATCGTTGATGACCGATATGTGATGAAAAAATTCCTGAAAATATTTCATAAAACAATTCATAAAAAAAGTTGTGTATAAAAATATAAGTGTCTGAGAAAATCCCACAGTGTCCAATATACAATCAAAGATGAATGAAATAAATCTTCAAAGGATCAACCAATCGTAAAATATAACATCAATAATCTGGATATCGATCCAATCTCCAACAAACAGGTGTGTAGTGGCCGCTTACCTCCCATACACACTATCTGCACATGTGTGTAATCCAAACAAGCCGATTGCTTTCCTTTGAACTGGGCTTCCGACCTCTCTCCTCTCTTGCAGGCATGTAATCACTGATGTTCACAGTACATCCATCTCCCAATCCAGTAACGATCTTCAGCTGCACAATATGCTCACTCCAAGCCGTTCCGCCTCATAGGATATAAAATGAGACGCTCATGGTGCAGTAACTTCAAAACCAGTTTAATTACAATAAAAGATACACTTACAATCAAATAGCAACAAACGAGCAAAAGCAATACACTGTAGAACCTCCGGCTACGGCCGTAAACACGGAGGTGACGTCACCCGGCTCTTCCCGACGCGCGTTGCGTCACTACCCATGTGACTTTTTCAAGGGATATGCATGGAGGATCGTATTGCCGCAGTGGGCTTCCGGTAGAGTCCACTGTGTAGGGTACCACCTTCTCCTCGCATAATTTCTACATCTAAGAATGTGATGTGATTCGGATCAGCATTCATAGTGAATGATAGATTGAAATCGTTCCTATTCATTCTTTCAAGGCACGCTTGGAGTGACTCGATGGGGTCATCCCAGATTAGGAATACGTCGTCTATGTATCTAGCCCAAAAATTTATGTGTTCAGTATATACCGACAATGTTTCATCCTTCAAGAACGCTTCATCCCACTCCCCCAGGTACAGGTTCGTGTAGGATGGGGCACAGCAAGTGCCCATCTCTACTCCCTGTACCTGGAGGTAGTGGGAGCCATTGAAGGTGAACACATTGTGGGTGAGAATGTACTGGAGTAAATCCAGAATGAACTCGCTATAGGCGTCTTCCTGTCCCTGACAGGATATGATATGTTTAACAGCTGCGATGCCTCTATGGTGGGGTATCGAGCTGTAGAGAGCCTCTACGTCGATGGTGACCAGGTGAGGCAGTGGGAGGAATCCAAATTTGTTCAATTTTGTTAAGAAATTGGATGGTGTCTTTGATAAATGAAGGTAAACTTTGGACAAATGGCTGAAGAAAGGCGTCCACAAGTTTACTCGCATTATCCGAAATGGACCCCTGTCCTGAAATGATGGGTCTCCCCGGGGGATTGGTAGTGCTTTTGTGCACCTTGGGGAGCCCATAAAAGGTCGGGGTGATGAGGAACTTGGTCTGGATATATTCCCAGGTCTGCTTCGGAAAAACATTTTTCAGATAAGCAGTGTCTACAAGATGGTAGAATTCCAAATTGAATTTAGAAACTATATCAGGTGTTATGCGTCTATACCAGTTCAGGTTTTTCAAAATGTTGGTGCACATCTGTATATACTGGACATTGTCCATAATAACGATGTTGCCACCTTTATCCGCCTGTTTGATGGTAATTGATTTGTTGGTGGACAATTTATTAATTGCTTCTCTTTGTACTTGGGAGATATTAGATTGGAAAGTGGGGCGTGAGTTGAGCTTTTCAATTTCTTTTGACACAATTCTCAAAAATGCGTTGATGTTTGCATTTTGAATTGTGGGGTATGCATCAGATTTTTTTCGGAGATCATTTATTGCTGTTTTTTTCTCTGTTGGATCTGTGGAGATACCAGCCAATAGAGAGGTAAGATCCACCCGGTCTATTAGGTCTTCATTCTCTTCGAGAAGAGAAATTAGTGTGTCTAAGATTGAGTCCTGTTTGTCAATTTTTTTATTTTCTTTATGGAAAATGCACTTGAAGTTTAACTTCCGTGCGAACAAGTGGAGATCCTTAATAATTTCGAATTTATTTATATTTGCTGTTGGGCAAAAATTAAGGCCTTTTTGAAGCACAGATAGTTCTGCTTCCGATAGGTCATACTTGGATAGATTAATAATAGAAAAATCTGGAGGGTCTTGTGGTATGGGATGGGGATTGTGGACTAAGTTGGGGGAGGCAGTGAAGGGAGTGATGTGGGGGTGAGTTGCAGGGCTCACTGGTGAATGAGGTCTAAAAAAGTTTGGTCTTGTAAATTGATTGTGGAGGAAAGGTTGGTGGGCAGAGTGAGAGAATTGGAGCTAGTGATAGGTTGTGGTGTATGTGATAAGGGAGTGTCTGATGGTAGAGACTCCATAGGTGGTGGAAAGAGCGAAAGGCCCTCTTTATGTTGTGGTTTCACATTTGGTTTTTTAGATTTCTGTTCGAGGACGGAATCATTGTGGTAGGGGCGTTTAAAACGCTCACCTGGGGTTTTGTGTGTCTTGGACACAGGTGGTTGTTTGGGAGGGGGTTGGGTTGATGGTATGTTAGTGTCCCTTTTAGGGAATCTTGTATTGGTCCTATTGGTGGCCCAATGGTAGGCTTTGCCCTGCTGGAATATGTTTCTATCTTTGTTCAAGATTTTTTGTTTTTTAATTAAGATGTTTTTATTAAAGGTATCCAGTTGCTCTTTAAGCTTGGCCTCGCGATGAGGGAACGTATTATGTGTTTTGAATCTTTTGATCTTCTCACAGGTGGAGGCTATATCCACATCCAATCTAGTTGCCCTTACTGTATACTCCTCAATGAGGAGGATCTTTATGTAGAGCAACAATTCTTTTTTTTCCGGATACTCAGAGAGTTCTTTGCCATGAGGTGCCATGTTGAGCTTCCAGTGACCAGTATGGGAGAGTGAGAATGATAACACCAAATGTAACACACCTGCTCCCTATTCACACCTGAAACATTGTAACTAGAGTTGAGCGGACACCTGGATGTCCATGTTCGGCGGGTTCGGCCGAACTTGAAAAAAAAGTCCGGGTCCGTGTCCCGGACTTTTTCCGAACTTTACCCAGACACTGAACCCCATTGAAGTCAATGGGGACCCGAACTTTCAGGCACTAAAATGGCTCTAAAACACAAATGGAAAGGGCTAGAGTGCTGCAAATGGCAGCAAAATGTAGTTAAGAGCATGACAAATGCTCTTAAAAAAATCCCCTTTAAATTTGTAATTTTTAAATAGCAGATTAGAACAGCAATCTGTAGTAAAATATAGCTGAACGCTGCACACAACAGACTGATAAAAATTGATTTTTTTTCTCCCTCCTCCTCCTCCTCAGTGGGCTCAAGTGAGGACAAAAAGATCGTTCACTGCACCACCCCCCACACAGCAAAATCGATGTAGACTGTCCCTGCCTAATCTCTCCAGCCTGTCCCTAAAATGCTCAAAAAGATCGTTCACTGCACCACCCCCCACACAGCAAAATCGATGTAGACTGTCCCTGCCTAATCTCTCTAGCCTGTCCCTAAAATGCTCAAATAACTGTCCCTGCCTACACTCCGACCTGTCCCTGCATTCTTTTCGGGCACAATTTTTCACTGTCTGTCCCTAATCAGCAGCAGCCAGCACGTATGATGTGTGCTCTCTCCCTAAACTACAGCAGAATGACGCACCGCGCTGTGGCTCTCAAACTTATAAAGACATGGGTCACATGCTTCAGATGGCCAATCACAGCTACTAATACATTAGTAGGTATGGCTGTGATGGCGCACACCAGTTAAACGCTTGTTGATTGGCTGTTGAAAGCCCGCCATTAAAAGCGCTCCATTACATACAAAACAGGAAATACAATTACCGAACACGGATTTTAAACCCGAACATACAGTAAAGTTTTCGGGTCCGTGTTTGGGTAACAAAAATCCAATTATTTGGTACGAACCCGAATAATACAGTCCGTGTTCGCTCAACACTAATTGTAACACTAATGAGTCACATGACACCGGAGAGAGAAAATGGGTAATTGGGCCCAATTTTGACATTTTCATTTAGGGGTTTACTCACTTTTGTTGCCAGTGGTTTAGACATTAATGGCTGTGTGCTGAGTTATTTTAAGGGAGCAGCAAATTTACACTGTTATACAAGCTGTACACCCACTACAAAGCAAAGCAAAGTAGCAAAGTGTCATTTCATCGGTGTTGTCACATGAAAATATATAATTAAATAGTTACAAAAATGTGAGGGGTATACTCACTTTTGTGAGATACAGTATATTAGTAATTTGCTTTATTTAATGAAGCTCTGCACTTAATTTTTTGTTATATCCTTATTACATCTAAGGTGGTTTGTCGGTTTAATCATTTGTTTTTCACCGAGCTTCAGTCTGGCTGGCCCTGCTTACAAACGGATGTAATCCACTCAATTATCAAGTGCTTATAGTCTCCCTATAAAAAAAGGTGTCTATATGTAAGGTGAACAGTTTGTAGGTCACCAGGTGTGAAGGGTAGAGCACATTTTGCAAGATCTAGTTGCACATGAAGATTTTATGCTTGAAGGACACTGTTATTTGATATTTTGGACACTTTTGTTGTATCAGTCTAATATGGATATTGCACTTTTCTGTATGACAATTTTGATTATTTTTTCATTCACTCATTCTGATATTGGTGCACTGATTTTCACATCATATAGGAGGTGATGTATGCTTTTTTCACTTTACATATATTGAAATACATTGAATATATTTATGTATGGCACATACAGCTGCAAGAAAAAGTACGTGAACCTTTTGGAATGATATGGATTTCTGCACAAATTGGTCATAAAATGTGATCTGATCATCATCTAAGTCACAACAATAGACAATCACAGTCTGCTTAAACTAATAACACACAAAGAATGAAATGTTGCCATGTTTTTATTGAACACACCATGTAAACATTCACAGTGCACGTGGAAAAAGTATGTGAACCCCTAGACTTATGACATCTCCAAGAGCTAGTTGGAGTGAGATGTCAGCCAACTGGAGTCCAATCAATGAGATGAGTTTGGAGGTGTTGGTTACAGCTGCCCTGCCCTATAAAAAACATACACCAGTTCTGGGTTTGCTTTTCACAAGAAGCATTGCCTGATGTGAATGATGCCTCACACAAAAGAGCTCTCAGAAGACCTACGATTAAGAATTGTTGACTTGCATAAAGCTGGAAAGGGTTATAAAAGTATCTCCAAAAGCCTTGCTGTTCATCAGTCCACGGTAAGACAAATTGTCTATAATTGGAGAAAGTTCAGCACTGCTGCTACTCTCCCTAGGAGTGGCCGTCCTGTAAAGATGACTGCAAGAGCACAGCGCAGACTGCTCAATGAGGCGAAGAAGAATCCTAGAGTGTCAGCTAAAGACTTACAAAAGTCACTGGCAAATGCTAACATCCCTGTTAGCTAATCTACAATACGTAAAACACTAAACAAGAATGGATTTCATGGGAGGATACCACAGAGGAAGCCACTGCTGTCCAAACAAAACATTGCTGCACGTTTACAGTTTGCACAAGAGCACCTAGATTTTCCACAGCAGTACTGGAAAAATATTCTGTGGACAGATGAAACCAAAGTTGTGTTGTTTGGAAGAAACACACAACACTATGTGTGGCAAAAAAGAGGCACAGCACACCAACATCAAAACCTCATCCCAACTGTGAAGTTTTGTGGTGGGTGTCTAGTAGCTGAAGCTCAACAGAAGATGGGTGTTGCAACAGGACAATGACCCAAAGCATAGAAGTAAATCAACAACAGAATGGCTTAAACAGAAGAAAATACGCCTTCTGAAGTGGCCCAGTCAGAGTCTTGACCTCAACCCGATTGAGATGCTGTGGCATGACCTCAAGAAAGCGATTCACACCAGACATCCCAAGAATATTGCTGAACTGAAACAGTTCTGTAAAGAGGAATGGTCAAGAATTACTCCTGACCGTTGTACATTTCTGATCTGCAACTACAGGAAACGTTTGGTTGAAGTTATTGCTGCCAAAGGAGTTATTAAATCCAAGGGTTCACATACTTTTTCCACCTGCACTGTGAATGTTTACATGGTGTGTTCAATAAAAACATGGCAACATTTCATTCTTTGTGTGTTATTAGTTTAAGCAGACTGTGATTGTCTATTGTTGTGACTTAGATGATGATCAGATCACATTTTATGACCAATTTGTGTAGAAATCTATATCATTCCAAAGGGTTTACATACTTTTTCTTGCAGCTGTATATCTCATATGACTATTGTGCATTTTGATGTATTATTTGGGATTCATATATTAGTAATTTATGACTTTATATTCCTGGATGTAACCCAAGCATTCCATACCTAGAATTGTTTTATGCAACTTCTAGACTCATACGTAGCCTTCTAAAATGGGAGTGTTGTTTAAAATAGCAATTTCTAAAAATTCAATGTGGGAGATGTGGTTGACTTAAATTATTACAATATCCCTCCTATCTTTCCTAGCATAGAACAAAAGAAAGCCTAAAGATGTCCTGGCTGCAGGAGTAGGGGCTAGTGGTTCCACCAGGCCCAAAAGAGAAGTGGATATTTTTAAAGTGACTTGAATAATTGTATGGCAAGACACTCCTAGAACATATGAATTTAACACACAGGGTCTAGAAGACATTGCCAACAGTGTGCAGGAATGGAGAGGTATATCCTATGTGGGGTTAGGTAGACCCTATGAATAATTTGGAATTGTCATAATGTATCCCTGGTAGGATGTTCCCAATCCTGTGTATTAAGCCCCTGGAATATCACCCTGCTATTTGGAGCATAGGTTTTCAGTTCCTTAAGGACCTTGTAAATCATAAACTAAGGTTTTGTAACAGATTTGCTCCTTAAAAGATACTCAACCTTGGAGGTTGTCAGCTCAAGAGTCTTTGCACATAATTGTAATTGATATGCATGATGAAGTTGCAAATATCTAAAGTGCCATTAAGGTGGTATTTTTGTGAATATGGCTAAGGCATTTAATGCCTTTGGTTACCAGAGTCTGGAATCGGGGAGAAGTTTCGTAATATAAGATTTAACAAAAGCAGACTGTGCAAAACTGTTGGTTTGGTTTAAGTAGCTATGTGCATTGTACAATGTTTCACACAACTGATTGTGCTTCCAGATCAATAGGAAAGGGTCTGTGATTTTTCCCAGTTTACTCTAAGATCTGAAAATAAGTATATGTTGGGAATTCGTAGAACCTTCCAGAGTGATTGACCAAGATCTGGAGAAACAGTATGAGATCATCTGCGTACACGGCTAGTTTACTTTTAGAGAGCCAATACAGATTCTAATCACCTGTATGGATTGAAAAAGTGCAGTAGCTATGGGTTCTAATATCTAGACTTTGATATTTTTTTCCCTTTTTTATGCTTTTCCCATACATTCTTAGGCAAAGAATATTTTCAAAGAATGTGACTCCTAATGCTGTTTTAAGTTGGTGAGTTTGTGCTGGTTGTCCACATATTGGCATTCTCCAGAAATATAAGTCTAATATCCACTTAGAAAGCCCTCTACTTCATAGCTTGGAACAAAGACAGTTTTGTAACACATTAAAGAACAAAGGCCATAAAAAACAATATTAAGGCCACAAATAAAGCTCTATGATCAAAATATATTGTGTACAATTATCTTTAATTCCAACACATTTCAAAAATGCTGTCACGTACCTGATCAGGGACTGAAATTACGAGGCAGGCCTTTCTTGTATCTCCATCCCAGGTTTTACAGAAGATAGAACAGAGGCACCGAGGGACAGGAGGAACACGAGTGCTGGCAGGTGTTGAAAGGAATGCTTGCAGCAGGTGATGAGGATCCAACTTGGAGGCAACTACCATTAAAATACATGGGCACAAGTCAGATAGAAGTCCCCCTAATGTAGTACAGAAACCTTTTTATAAATTCGAAGTGACTTCAGTAGTGCTAATTAAGACAGCTCTTTCACGTCGCCCGATTTGGGATCTCACATGTCGGATCCCCAGTTGTGGCAGTGTGAGCCGAGCTTTAGTTGCACTTTTAAATTTCCCCATAGGACAGTGTCAGCTGGTGTAATAGATTAGGTGAACCCTGATACTGGCAAATCTGCTGAGAGTAGAGAATAAGAGCTTGCAGTAACTAACAGTGCTCACACTGATAGTTGGCAATGTGACAAATGTATGTGATTGTGTTGCTTATTTAGGTTTTTATCTAGTGTGAAATTAGAATTATTAAAAATTATAATAAATTTATATAGAAAAAGTATATTCTTTGCTAAAGTAGCAGCAAAGCAAAAAATCATACTGTATATATGACCATGGTTTTCTAGAATTTGCCACACTAAAAAGTAATTCTACAAGATGTGTTAGTTACAAAATGTGCATTTATACATTTGGTAAAACTTATAGAATGTAGAAAGGTGAAATGAGCTCTTTTTCCCCAATATGTTTCAAGATAAGCTGTCTTTTTGACTATTCAATTATTACACTGCAATTACTGTGAAACTCTGAAATAATTATCTTATTTGTCAGCTGTCATAAAATAGATTCTCCTCACTTACAGAAATACAGTTCTGTTTGATTGAACAGCATTTACAGAAAATAAAAGATGCTGGATAAGCCATCTCGTCTCAATTGGATTAAACTATTGATTTTCTAACTCGCTCTTTGTCTTGACACGAGGGAAAAGAGATGACGAGACTAGAAATTTAACAAACTCTATACCATATGTATCTTATTTAGCTACACTTCAACTTCATCACCTTTCAGTTGATTGCTTTAGACATGTGATCTCATGGGCAGCGAATCTGCCATGCATATAAGACATCTCATCGTCTTAATAGAATAGAATTCTAGAGGTTGACCTTGCCTTTATTTTACAACTTGAAAGGGCTAGCATTAAAGAGACCTGAAATTTCTTTTCTTTTGTAATAGCTAGGCCTGACTAATTGCTCAAGGCTAACTGCAAATAGCAAGGCTACTTAATAAAACACAGTCTAATTAGTAAGGGACCTTGCAGGGTTTCCTAAAGTGCATAACACAGGTAGTCCTAAGGATTTTAAACCTCAACCATAGTATGTAGCAGTATGAAGAAATAAATATTATATGTCATTTGTAAATTATACAGAAATGGAACACATTTTTTGGGGAATAAATGGGAAAAACATGTAAACATGTAGAAGCTTGTAAAGGCTAAGCCAATATATATTTACATATACCAATCCACTCAACTCATGTAGCTATGATGCTTCTTATAGTCTTCACTAAAAGCAAAGGTCATCAGAGATCTTCCCTAGGGTACACAAAGAATGCATCTGATTCACTACTGTGGGTAAAATATTGGAAATAGCATACTATTTATGCTTACTATAAGTGCATTCAGGTTTAAACTTTCTTGCAGCCTGCAATGTTAAAGTTTAAGTTTGGCTCTCTTCAATGGATTTATACCACAAAGACAGAAATTGATCAGCCTTTTGAAGATAATTCATACCCTGAATGCTCCTGTACGTTTTGTTTTCAGTCCTTTAAATGTATTGTACTAGAAGGATTATAGAAACGAAAGAACACCTTCAAAATGTATTTAAAATGGTAAGTGTAATTTTTAGATGTATCTTTGTCCCTAATACAGAATTTAATGAACTGCAACATTCTTATTTTTATTAGAGGATAAACCTGTAGAAAACAATGCAGTATGCTTTGTCCTTGAATGTAACCAACAGTCTTAGGGCACAATGACATTCTCATCTACTGTATAAATTGCGAGACGGAATAACAATGAGACATTAGCATGCATAAAATCTATATGAACACCACGCACATCTGGTTAGACCTTAAATACATTAATTTAGAGCATTGTGGGTCTGCAGTAGAGCATATCATTGCTGGCATCTTAGAAATGTGTACAGCAGATTTCTTTACAAATGAGATTCTCACTATTCCTCCTTGGCATGACTAATTTCTGTGTTAATTATAATTTTAGTAACTGTATTATAGCATTTAGAATGTATGCAATATTCAATATTTATATCTTTATTTTAGTTATTTTACACTGAATATAAAACATAGAGGAATATATGTTCCAAACATGATTTCTGAACATATTTAATTAAGATAAAACCTTATACTGTAGGAGGAAACCCTTAGTAGTTATCTCTTTGTGCATGTCATAATTCACATTTTACTTGGTGCTTACATTTAAACTGTAAAAAAAGGTTGCTAGTAAGTAGCTTTCCTTTATAAAAATAGTTTTCTTATGTACACCTACCTGTTATTTTTATTGGTTGTATTGAAAACATTCTTCTGGATAAAGGCAAAGTTATATTTTCTATTTACCTGCTTACTGTTGTTGCTTCTGCTTTATGTACATTATTCCACCCTAATAACATCAGGTTTCATAGCTACATCAAGACACACTACGGCTGGGTGAAGAGAAGCTAAAAAACACAGTTTGACTTCTCCATGTCAGCACATCTAGAACCAAAGACTAGAAGAGTAAGGCATACTCTGCTTAAAGTTTGTTTCTAGGTTTTGGATTTGAAAAACAACAGGTACACAGCATAGTAGTCCACCAAAAAGATGCGAAGACATCAACAATAAGAAACCAGCGGTTTGTCTGTGTCCTGATCCATGCATAGGAACTGAATGAATGTTCACCCTGGGTAGTGCAGCCGACAGCCGGTCATTGATTTAAACAGGCTGCCTTCATGGGTTTGCACAAAACACCCGTGCGAGTAAAGACGGCCTCTTCGCAAAGGCATACGGTACAGCCATGTGAATGAGGCAAACAGCTTTTCTAGCAGGTGCAAAAATGCAAGACTGCCTGTTTGGCTTTTGCATTTATAGTTTTGAAGTCCAAAATCACTTATAAGCTGAGGAGAAAGAAGACGGTCTTAAGTTAATATAGGGGCATTTTGAAAAATGTGCATGTTTATGCCATTAGAGATGAGACAAAAAGGCTCCATACAAATGCCAGAGACATAAGAGATATTTTTGCCATATTTTACACTAAGTTTTTTACCTCCCAAGCCCTACACATTATCCCACAATTACTAGAATTCCTACCAACTGTTGATCTTCCAAGGAAAGGGACAACTCATACTTCTTGGTGGCACACAAATTGTACTGTAGGAATCATTACTTTCTAATGTGCCACTCAGATTTTCCAAAGTACAAGTGGCCTCGATTATGATCCGTACTATGTCCAACCACTCCCCTGAAAGCTTAGACTTTACTTTCTGGACTAACCCACACAGGGTATTGCAGTGAAAACTAAATGAAACTCTGCTGCAAGACACTGCAATAAGGTCCCTGGTTAAAACAGAGCCCAGGGCTTTTTTCCAAACTTATGCCGACACTACCTCAACCCTAATGATGGTCTGGGAGATGCATAAATGTGCCACTGGAAGAATACTCATTTCACACTGCGCCCACCTCAAAAAGAACATACAAACAAAAAGAATTGCTCCTAGATAAGATCTGACAGTTGGGAACCTTACATGAAAAAGTCTCTAGCTGCCTCTGGTCTACCTGAACTTCATATTCCACAGGGTTGACTGAAAAAACTCCTCCTTCACAATTTTAAAGTAAATCTCACCAAAGTTCAGCAAAAATTCTACAGATGGTAGAACAAGCCAGGAAGGCTCCTAGCAAATGCACTGAGCTAGCCGAGGGCTTGCTATTACATCTCAAGCGCTTACATTCCATCAACTGACAGAGACCCACAAGATAGGCAAAATAAAACCAACCAATTTCTGGCAGCATCAAGGCTTCCGCGCCTCCTGGAAGAAGATAGTTTTCATCTAGGAGAGTTGATTAATGTTGAGGAATGGCAACCAGATTTTAGGGAGACTAAACCCCAGAAAACCCTGGGCCCAGAAGGTTTCTCTCTCACATACTATAAGACATTTTCAAAAATTCCTGACCCAGCTATTTACAGATGGTTTAATTTCCATTCTAGAGAGGGGATCACTCCTAACAAACACCCTCTGGGCCAATATATCTGTAATCCCTAAAGAAGGAAAAGACCTGACTCAATGTAGCAACTACCGTGTCACTTCCTTATTGAATGTGGCCCTAAAACTGTTCACTTCGTGTAAGCAATGCTTATACTTTTTTTTTCAAAAAGTAAACAAATTTATTGAGAAAAATAAACACAGTGTTAAACATTGTACATACAGTATTAAGTGCGTACATAACAAAAGAAAATTATTTTCCTTCCCTTCTGTTAACAACCAATATTGTACAGAAAATAAGGCAGTACAATGTGCAAATAACATTCCATAAAGCAATCAAATATGCAACCCACTGTCCAATCCTGAATTAAGTGCTAGCGGGCAGTCAAGAACTCTCCACCGCCCACCATACAACAAGTAGTATTGAGGAGTACCCCCTTAGGAAGCAGCAAAAAAGGGCTTATAAACAGTACTGTGGGAGGCACTTAGGGGCCCTAGCTGGGCAAGAGTAACTGTAGAAAGATTGGCACCAAGTGGAATCCTTGAAGGAGAAGGGGGAAGTAAGGTAGGGAGGAGCAAGGAAAGGGAAGGGGGAAAAAGAAAAAAAGGGGGGGGAAGAGCCTCACCGAGCAGTAGCATTCAAACATTCTTAAGGTGTGAACCAACTTAACCCATTAGAAGCCTGTGCTTGACTAGTTGTGGGGGAGCCAGGGCCGGATCATCCAACCAGGGCTGCCACAGCGACAGGAATTTCTTATGTGCTTTTCTGTGTTGATAGGTCAGTTTTTCTCTAATAAGAGAGCTATTAACCTGTGCAATCCATTGCTGCACTGTCGTGACTCTGGAGGAAATCCAGTATCTGGCAATTAACTTACGAGCCATATAAAGTAGCCTAAGAACAGCTACGTGTGCATTAGGAGTCAGGGATTCAACCTCCATGGCCCCAAGAAGACAGATCAAAGGATCCCGCAATAGCTGAAAATTATATGCTTTGGATATCGTTTCTATAACCGCGGACCAATATCTAAAGAGTTTGGGGCAGCGCCACAGCATGTGCATCAGTGTACCCAGTTCCCGATCACACTTTGGGCAGAGAGGGGTAGGTCTGTGACCCCACCTATGGAGCTTAACAGGTGTTCTATACGCCCTATGGAACAACATGAGGTGCGAGATCTTGTGAGAGGCCGAGACCGAGACTAAGGGAATGGAGGCCAGACATAGCTCCCACGTTTCACCATCAATGGGACCAAGGTCCCCCTCCCACGCCGTTCTGGCAGGGAGGGTGGTCGGGTCCTGAAACGAGCCTAACAGAGCGGCATACACCTCAGATATCATGCCCTTCTTGTCGGAGGCCCGGAGTACCTCCCCCAGAAATCTGTGGGTGGTAAGCCTGAGGGGAGAAAACCTGGCCTGAGCCAAGAGCACATGCCGGAGTTGCAAATACCTGAAAAAATTTTGTCTAGGTACCCGGAACTCCTCCTCCAGGTCCCGGAAAGATTTAAGGACCTGCTCCCTATACAATTGTGTCATAAATCGGATCCCCAGATTCCTCCAGATTTCCGAGCCCTCCAGACGGGCAAGTTCTCTATAGTTCCGGTTGTCCCAGATTGGGGTCTCCGATAGGAAGCCCTCAACCCGAAACATGTCCTTCACACATCGCCACACTAAACGGAGCAGGGACACCGTCGGCAATTTGGCCGGCAGATGCGCAAATCCCGCCTCCAGATGGACAAGAACCGGGGTGTCAGAGTCCAGAGGAGTCAAGAGGGCCCCAATGGAATCCTGTGGGTCCACAATCCCCCAGCTGCCCATGTGCTGGACCTGGGAGGCCAGGAAATACACCCGGGGGTTGGGGACCGCCAAACCTCCACTGTCCTTAGCCATCTGGAGAGTGGCAAGTTTAATCCTGGCCACTTTCTTACACCAAATAAGTTCCCGAAACTGTGACTCGATTCTGAGAAACCATCTTCTAGGTATCCATATGGGGGTATTGTGGAAGACATAGAGCAGCTGGGTAGCCCAAACCATCTTGATAAGGTTGACCCGGCCAGCAACAGACAGCGGCAATTTGCACCAGCTCGTGCATTTAGACCGAATTCTCTGCAGCAGAGGTACCAAGTTCAATTCCAAATAGTCTGTCGGGTCGGGGGACACATGAATACCCAGGTATTTAAACCTATCCACCACCCGAACCGCGGCCGCCCTGGCAGGGAGAGGAGCAGGGAGAGGATCTAAGGGGAGCAGGACCGATCCCAGTTTATGGAAAAGCCCGAGAGGGAACCAAAGTAGTCAATGAGAGACATGACGGCATCTAAAGAGGCCTGAGTGTCACCTAGGTATAGCAAAGTGTCATCCGCATACAAAGAAACAATGTCCTCACGAGCACCACGTCTGAACCCCACTATCTCGGAGGAGGCCCGGATCCGCTCCGCCAAGGGCTCCAAAGCCATTGCAAACAGGAGAGGAGATAGCGGGCAACCCTGACGGGTACCCCTATGGAGACAGAAAGGCTCAGACAGCTCACCGTTAAACCGCAGCCTAGCTGTAGGACCCGAATAGAGCAATTGCACCCAGGCAAGGAATGACTCCCCAACCCCAAAACGGCGAAGCACTTCCCAGAGGTAGGACCACTCGACACTGTCAAAAGCTTTGGCTGCGTCTAAAGAAAAGATAGCTCTATTACCCGGGTTGTCGACCGGTACCTGCAAGTTAAGGAAAAGACGACGGAGGTTAAGAGCCAGAGAGTGAGCAGGGATAAAGCCAGATTGGTCCCGATGAACGAGTTTGTGGACAACCAGGGACAAACGCGTCGCCAGGACCTTAGCTAGGATCTTAATATCAGCAGTAAGCAAAGATATAGGGTGGTAGGAGTCAGGTAGGGCAGGGTCTTTGTCAGGTTTCAGTATAAGGACCACAACAGCCTCGGACATAGATGGAGGTAGCCTTCGCTCTCGCAGGGCCGAGTTATAGACCCGGAGCAGACGGGGCACCAACTGTTCTGCATATCTAACATAGACCTCCGTAGGGATACCATCGGCTCCCGGAGACTTGCCATTCTGTGAAGATTTCAAGGCAGTGTAAATTTCAGCCTCCGTCAGGGGGGCGCCGAGCACAGCCGCGTCCGAGGCAGAAAGGACAGGAAGATCACAACCCTCCAGGAAATGCATAATCTCCCGGGGGGTGGCAGTAATCTTAGAAGAGTAGTGATCAACATAGAAATCTCTCAGAACTCTCCCCACATCAGATGCAGCATGCCAACGGACCCCCCGAGGGTCGGTAATAATAGGGATAAACGTCGTCGGCTGTTGTGCTCGTATTGTCATAGCCTGCATATGTCCAGTAGATTCACCCTCCTCAAAGTATCTCTGCTGCAGGAAGAAACGTTTATTTTCCACTCTCTGGAGCGAGACCGTACCCGCCATTGTCTGGGCCGCCAGCCACGACCTCCGGGTGTCCTCCGTAGGGGCAGCAATATATGCAGCCTCCGTACGCGTCACCTCCGCCAGCACCGTATTCTACCATTCTTTCGTGTTAGTTTTCACCGCATTAATAATGTCTATAAACCGCCCCCTCAGGAAAGCCTTGGCAGCGTCCCACACCATCCCCACTCCAGCCGTGCCCTGGTTTCGGTCAAAAAAGGACAACTGGGATGGGAGAGGGTCAGGGGTAGGAAGGAGCGTCAACCAGAACGCGTTAAGTTTCCACAGAGGCCTGCTCCGCCAAGACGGGAGGGCCAGGCGAACCCAGAGCGGGGAATGGTCAGAAACCAGACGCGGCTTATAGCCTGCAGCCACAACCAGTGGCAGCAGGCGGTCATTGCCCAGCCCCATATCCAGGCGGGAGAGGCCGGAGTGGTAAGCAGAGAAACAGGAGTACTGTCGGGCCTCCGGATGGCCCATTCGCCATACATCAGTCAAGCCGAGCTCCCCCGCCAACCACGCAAAGGGCGTAGGCCCCCGGGTCAGCGCAGGAGCAGCGGCGCTCAGCACAAACCTGTCAAGGGAAACATCTAACACCGTATTAAAATCACCCAGAATTAGCAGTGGCACCTCCGGCAGTCCAGCCACCCTCTTCATGACCAGCCGAAAAACTCCCACCGAGTAAGGGGGGGAACATAGACCGCGGCAATGGCACAGGTCAGACCCGCCACCTGACACAGCAGGACCACAAAGCGCCCCTCAGGGTCAAGGACACATTGCATACAGGTAAATTGGACTCCCCGTCTAATAAGTATACTAACCCCCCTAGAGTAGTTAGAAAAGACCGAATGATATTGGTGACTAAACAATCTGGGGGCCAAGGTTGGCTGAGTAGGCCCAGCCATATGAGTCTCCTGGAGACATATGATGTCAGCTTGCAGTCTCTTAACACATCTAAACACAGCGGTTTTCTTGACAGGGTTACTGAAACCCCTGATAATCCAAGTGAGCACACAAACGGTATCAGCCATTAGTAGAGTAGAGCATGAGTTCCATAGGGCAAGGAGGGCAACCGCCCACAGTCCAAGTCCGAGCACATGAGCGAACCAGTGTGAAAAGCAACATCAGGGTCCACGAGAGTGGCACAGCCCAGCGAGGGCAGACATGAGAGCCAGGCCACGGGTCAGCGGAGGCAAAGCACAGCAGCGAAGAAGTCCACACACAAGCAGTAAGGAAAAGTTCCCAGGAGTAGCTTCCGGTGAGGTCAGAATGCAGGATATAGAGGAAAGTAATGGCTCTTGAAAGATGGAGGGGAGTCACAAGAAGGGGGGGGGAGACATCAGGGTGCGTCCAACCAGGACTAATAGGGGGAATCCATGGAGGGATCACAGCTGGCACAGTGATCTCCTCATGAGCAGCATGAAGTGCAAGTTCCAGGAACATCACAATAGATAGAACAGGGTAGCAACCGCCTAATAAGGAGATCAAAACATCTTCCAGACTTCAAGTGTCCCAGGTGAACAAAAAAAATTTTTTTTAAAAACCCAAACCAAAGTGACATGCAGCCATCCAGGAATGTTAGTCGTCAAGGTCACGGGGATCCTCGTCTCGGGGAGGGGGGCGCTCTCAAGGCCCTGCCATTGGCATCCAGCCATTGTGCCGCAGCCGCGGTTTTTTCAAAGAACAGGACCTCTTCACCAGCAACAACTCGGAGCTTGGATGGGTAGAGCATTGCATATTGTAGGTTCAAGTCTCTGAGCCGTCTCTTAACATTGCCAATTTTGGCTCTCTGCTTCTGTACCTCCGCGGAATAGTCCGGAAACAAAGAGATCTTTGCATTGTCGACCACCAACTTCCCCTGCATGCCTCTAGCCTTAGTGAGAATGATGTCTCTATCCTTGTAGTTCAGAAGTTTAAAGATAAAGGTGCGAGGGGGGGCCCCTGGAGGAAGGGGGCGCATGGGGACTCTATGGGCACGTTCCACAGAGAACATTGGAGTGAAGGATTCCTGGCCAAATGTGGCAGTGAGCCAGTGCTCGATAAAGTTAACAGGATTCTTACCCTCCGCTCTTTCGGGGATGCCAATGGCCCGAATGTTACTCCTTCTCATCCTGTTTTCCAAGTCATCCAAACGAGCAGCCTGTTGTGCAGCTAACTGGGAAGTGTGCTTCACCTCCCTCTGCAGGGGGACCATTTCGTCTTCTAGGGAGCTCACCCTCCCCTCCACAGCCGATGTTCTCTCCCTGAGTTTTTGCATGTCATGCCTGATAAAGGATATCTCAGCCTTCACTCCCCTGAGCTCTGCAGTCAGAGCAGTAATAGAAGTATTGCATGTATTAACAGCAAACATAACTTCCCTTAAAGTGGGCTCTGGGTCAGGAGAGGGGGTGGAATGCAGCCCAGCCCGGTCCGTGCAGGCCGGATCCCAGTCCTGGAGCTGTCCCGAGAGGTCCCCCAGCGGCACTGTATCATCCGCCTCGGTCGGAGGAGAGGTAGATGTACTGGGCGACAGTCCGGAGGAGACAGGGGGGTCCCTGGGAGCCGGCTTGGCGAACAATTTCTGAGCGGCCTTCATGTACTTTTCCTTCTGGGAGGCACGCTGCGCGGGAGCGCCATCTTGGGCCTGCGCCCCCGCGGCGGATTTTCCTGCTTTCGCCGCCTTGGACATCACGGAGGGGGAAGAGAGGACTCACCGAGGCAGCAGCAGCATCCAGGGAGGCTCCGGAGTCGATCGGGAGCTGAAGAACCGGCAGGTAAGTCAAGAATCAGGATAATTGAACGGAGTCTCGGCGGAGCTAGCGGTGCCTGCGACCGTTCACATCAGCAGCTCGGCCACACCCCCAATGCTTATACTTTATTGTACAAACAAATCACAGCCACTCCAAGCTTTAACTGGCCTGTGCAGCAAGGAGCGCATGGAAAGGCGACGCATGTAAAAAAAAAAAACACAACAAAGAAAAATCCATAGCATACTTACCAACCAGCCTGCAACAAGCCAAATTGTCCTGTCTAACAGTGCACGTTAAAACCAGGGGTACTTCCGGTTCCGGCGCTGCATGAGACGGTAGTGCAGCACGGCACGGCGGCTCCGGCATTGTCTGCCTATTAAACCAGCTCACTACCGCCCACTCCTCACTGCTCCCCGCTCACCTCACCGCTGCAAAGCTGCTCTTCATGGATCGGTTCGTGGTCCACACCGCTGCGGGTATCGCTTCCACCCCCGACAGGACGGCTCCCTCCCTGCATCCCAGGCAGGTAATATGGCCGCTGACCTCCACGTGGGGGAGCTCCGCAACCCTGCGTCTCCCGCTGATCCACAGACAGATCCCCCTGTTGTACAATGCCAACGTTTGGCACAAGCAGTGGCTGCTTTACTGTCCCCCACCATCTCAGCCACGGTGGAGAGGGCAGTGACAGCAGGGATATCGCAGCTCCACAAGGAGTTGGAGGATCATGCAAAGCGCCTGGCTGAGGTGGAAAGCAGGATCACAGATATGGAGGAGGAGATCCAGAACTCATTCACTACCGACAATACAGTGCAGAAAACCCAGCAGTACATATTAGAGAAACTTGATGACCTGGAAAATCGGTCACGCAGAAACAACTTAAGAATTATTGGCCTCCCAGAATCCTTTGGCATGGGCTCCCTTACTGACATTTGCACTGCCCGTATCCCACATGCCCTGGGCATTACTGCGCCATGCATTATTGAACGGGCACATCGCCTCGGCTCTCCCTCCAATGAGCGCCGCTCCCCGCAGCCTGATAGTGATTGTGCGATATCTGATTTATGCTGACAGAACCACTATATTGAAATCATTCCGTAATGCCAAACACCTCCAACTTGATGGACATCGCCTGCTCCTCTTCGCCGATTATTCCCAGGAGGTTGCCCCCTGACGTAAGGCATTTCAACCTTCATGCTCTGCCCTCTTCCAAAAAGGTGTCAAGTTCACCTTGGCTTACCCTGCCATTCTCCGCTTCACTGATCCCTCTGGCTATTCTAAGTCTTTTACCCATCCCGACGAAGCGGCTGATTATATTCGGTCAAGCCTCCACATATCTATGGATACTAATCCCCCTGCTGCTCCCTCCTTCTCTCGGATCTCGAGATCTCCGAAGCCCGAGGAAGGATTCCCCGAAAAGGGCACGCTTCTCCCACAACTCTAAATAGTCCGATTTCATGAAGTGCCCCCTATCTACTTCCCATCAGGGCTGCCTGTCCTGATTGCCTATTCCTGTTTGCTATCGCTTTTGGACGCAATACGTTACTATCTCAAGGTTATGTTTTATTTCAATACAAGAGTTATTCCGTATTATGTTTGAAGTTTTTGTTTTGAGTTTCATGCTTCCCCCGTGATAGCGGGTCTAGAATGCTAAACCATTCCTTGTCCCTGGTTGCCACTCAATTGCAACGCTCGTGGTCCTGCATAGGAATGTATTCATTGCCTGCATGTCTCTTTCACTTTTGTTTTCACAGCTTTACCGGAGACTGCAAGACCCGTACCACCACGGAAATTGTCTTGCCTGGCACTTTCTGGACCATCAAGCTCTTCACCCGCTGCCCCCTGTGGCTCTTGACTGTGGTGTATCCCCTAGGCGGACCGCGCAACTCTCTGGTAACGCTGTCAGGTATGGAGATGCTCATGAGGAAAAAAGCAAAGTCCCCCTCTATGTTGGTATGTACCCCCTTTTTATTTTTGCTTTAATGCTTAATTATGTTTTTTTTGGAGTCAGCGTCCCATCCATGCTCACTTTGATAGGCTATACTTCTCACCCCACCAGCATCCCTATCTGCTGGTGTCTCGATCAGGCGTCTCAAATTTCCCCTGCCACACATTATGTAATGCCATATACAAGTCCTCTTCCCTTCCACCCCCCTTGATTTGAAACTAATTTCATGGAATGTTAAGGGTCTGAGGTCCCCCAACAAGCGGATGGCTATCCTGCGACATTTAAAACGCCTTAAGGCAGACATCGCTTGAGCTCCAGGAGACACACCTCCCTTCCTGCGATTTCCCCCGTCTGCGTAAACTTTGGGTGGGCCAAGTATTTGGCTCAGCCTCTCCCAAAGGAAAGGCGGGCGTGGTCCTCCTTATTCACAAAAATATGCCCTGCGAACTCCTCTCGCTTGACACTGATGACGAGGGTCGTCTGCTCGTGGCCAAACTTCGTGTCCATACGATGGAACTGGTCCTATCGGCCGTCTATGCCCCCACCCCACCCACTAAAACCTTTTTCCACCTCCTCGCCTCGAAACTGGCCCCCTATGCCCACCTTCCACTCTTAGTGGCTGGCGACTTCAATGCCGTAATGGACCCGGCGGAAGACAAATCTCCGGCTCGCTCCCATCTCACTCAACCTGCCCCTATGACACCAACTTTTCTTGCCCAGTTTGCCGACACGTTACATCTCACTGATATCTGGCGCGTCACCCACCCACTGGGCACAGAATTTACATTCTACTCATCGCCCCATGACTCACTGTCCAGAATCTACCATTTGCTGGCTAACCCGTCAGCGCTACCTCTCACCTGTGACCCTGATATCGCGGATATGGTCCTCTCAGACCATTCCCCCATTTCCACTTGCCTGACATATTCATCCTCCCGCACCTCCCTGGCACCGTGGCGCTTCCATGACACCCTGACCAATAAATCACAGCCCTGCTGTTAGGCAGACAAGGCCCACTATACCTTTAACTAGCACCTACCTGTAGGGTGCTACACTAAAATAAAAAAAAAACATGACTTTAGTATCACTTTAACATGGCTTAGATGTTTTGATGCAGCGATTGTGGAAACTAGCCATTGAGGTAACACATAAAATATAATTACCCTTATCAAAGTCACAGAACATATACAAATAGTAAATGTGGGCAATCAGTCATGGTACTAAGGTGAACTTGGTTGTTTTTGCTGAAGATTAGTCTGTCTTATGTAAGATCCTATATTTACAAATTCTTTATACTTATTGTGAGTGAACTGTGTTTATATGCTTACGTGCCTCTGTATCACATATATTGCATGTCTTTTCATTGGTTTCTGTATTTGAAATGCTGGAAAACCCTTGTCAAAAATAAAATCTGATTTTAAGAAATGTGCAAATTGGTTACATGTTTTACAGCACCATTTTTATCTATTTTGTATAGTCAGTTGTTGTTGTGCAGTTTTAGACATTTTGAGGGAAAGTGTCATTTTGTAGCCTTTGCGTGCCTTTATTATAGTGTCATACTGTACAAGGTACTTTTAGCATTTTTCAAAGCCCTTTGATTGTAGCATTTTAAACATACAAGAATAAACTGTAGTTTAGCCCACTTGTGGCCAGGCTACAGACATTCAAGTGTTTACATTCCCTTAACAAGAATATTTGATGCATAAGTCTGGCATGAAGCCATAAGAAATATAATATAAAGGATATTTATTTTGGATGCACATGCCTGAATCCTCAGATGAAGTCCTGTAAATGAAAATTGAAGAGAGGAGTAGTCAATGACACAATCGTGCATGCATGCCATGACCTAGAGTTGTGGCTGATAAGATTAGGTGATTTATAGAAGTAGGTCTTCACACTTTCATATGTAAGTGTGACTATTTACAATTTTTTTTTAATTTTATAAAAACCAGCTTCATGCTATGAGAGCTGGTTTCTTCTTCTTTTAATGACCATTTGAGAATCAGATCATGCAAGAGGACTAATGAGAAATTACTGTCTGTTGCCTTTGTCAAAGCTCATATGATCCCTTCAATGCGAGAGATCAATCAGTGGGTGAGTTCTTGTCCAATTGTTGGTGTTGGGTCATGGCGGAGAGAAGTAAGGGCTTTTGGAGTTTATTTCACAAACATTTATTTATACATTTTAAATTGTTTATCTTAATCATACATTACAGGATAAAGGACTTAAATTCATAGACCATACTTTATATGCAGCCTCGCTGGATTTTGGGTGGGGATACGTTGGACATCTTCAGGTGCCATTGTGCCCTTGCTGGGCTTCTAATGTGTCCCTGCACCTTTAAGGAGGAATGAGCTCCCTCCAGGCATGCCTGCCCTTAATTTTTACACTGCAATATACGCTCCAACTTGGTGAGGTGGTGCGGCTTCCACATACTATATATTTGCAGATGTGTGCAACTAAACCCTCTGTTTTGTAACCTAAATTGTTAAACAGGGTAAATTTGTTTTTTGTTTTTCAGGCTAGCTGGTAAGTGTGCTGGGAAAGCATGTGCTTGTTTGTGATGTGCAGTGCCCTTCCATGTGCACCTTGCTACAAAAGCTAGCTATAAATTGGGGTGGCTGCTATTTTTGTAAGGCCGCTGGATTTGCTGTAAGGACACATTGGATGCCTTCAGCTGCCATTTTGCACTTGCTGGGCTTCTAATGTCTCTTTGTACATTTAAGGAGGGCTGGGCTCTCTCCAGGCATGCCTGCCCTTAATTTATCCACTACTATATATCCTCCAACTCAAATATACTATATTTTCAAAAGTATTGGTACACCTGCCTTTACACGCACATGAACTTTAATGGCATCCCGGTCTAAGTCCGTAGGGTTCAATATTGAGTTGGCCCACCCTTTGCAGCTATAGCAGCTTCAACTCTTCTGTGAAGGCTGTCCACAAGGTTTAGGAGGGAGTGTGCCTATGGGAATGTTTGACCATTCTTCCAGAAGCGCATTTGTAAGGTCAGGCACTGATGTGGACAAGGCTTGCAGTCTCTGCTCTAATTAATCCAAAAAGATGTTCTATCGGGTTGAGGCCCCGACTCTGTGCAGATCAGTCAAGTTCCTCCATCCCAAACTCACTCATTGAGTGGAGGGGAGATTATGGTGTGTGGTTGTTTTTTAGGGGTTGGGCTTGGCCCCTTAGTTACAGTGAAGGGAACTCTTAATGCGTCAGCATACCAAGACATTTTGGACAATTTCATGCTTCTAACTTTGTGGGAACAGTTTGGGGATGGCCCCTTCCTGTTCCAACATGACTGCGCACCCGTGTACAAAGCAAGGTGCATAAAGACATGGATGAGCAAGTTTGGGGTGGAGATACTTGACTGGCCTGCACAGAGTCCTGACCTCAACCCGATAGAAAACCTTTGGGATGAATTAGAGCGGAGACTGCAAGCCCAGCCTTCTTGTCCGCATCAGTGCCTGACCTCACAAATGCACTTCCTAAAACAGTATTCATACCCCTTGAAAGTGGAACATAATTCTGAAGTAGAAGGAAAATGATAAATGGTTTTTAAAATTTTTTACAAATAAATATCTGAAAAGTGTGGCGTGCATTTGTATTCAGCCCCCTTTACTCTGATACTCCTAACTAAAATTTAGTGGAACCAATTGCCTTCAGAAGTCACCTCGTTAGTAAATAGAGTCCACCTGTGTGTAATTTAATCTCAGTATAAATATAGCTGTTCTTTGAAGCCCTTAGAGGTTTGTTGGAGAACCTTAGTAACTAAACAGCATAGTGGAGGCCAAGGAACACACCAGACAGGTCAGGGATAAAGTTGTGGAGAAGTTTAAAGTAGGTTAGGTTATAAAAAAATATCCCAAGCTTTGAACATCTCAGGAAGCACTGTTCCATCCATCATCCGAAAATGGAAAGAGTATGGCACAACTGCAAACCTACCAAGACATGGTTTTCCACCTAAACTGACAGGCCGGGCAAGGAAAGCATTAATCAAAGAAGCATCCAAAAGGCCCATTGTAACTCTGGAGGAGCTGCAGAGATCCACGGCTCAGGTGGGAGAATCTGTCCACAGGACATCTATTAGTCGTGCACTCCAAAAATCTGGTCTTTATGGAATTGTGGCAAGAAGAAAGCTATTGTTGAAGGAAAGCCATAAGAAGTTCCGTTTGCAGTTTGCAAGAAGCAATGTGTGGGACACAGCAAACATGTGGAAGAAGGTGCTCTGGTCAGATGAGACCAAAATTTAACTTTTTGTCCTAAAAGCAAAACGCTATGTGTGGTGGAAACTAACGTTGCACATCATTCTTATTGCACCATCCCCACCAGTGGCAGCATCATTTTGTGGGGATGATTTTCTTCAGCAGGGAGAGGGAAGCTGGTCAGAGTTGATGGGAAGATGGATGGAGCCAAATACAGGGCAATCTTAGAAAAAAAAAGAGTCTGCAATACACTTAAAATATTTGGGCAGAGGTTCACCTTCCAGCAAGGACAATGACCCTAAACATATAGCCAGAGCTACAATGGAATGGTTTAGATCAAAGTATATTCATGTGTTAGAATGGCCCAGTCAAAGCCCAGACCCAAATCTAATTGAAAATCTGTGGCAAGACTTGAAAATTGTTGCCACACTTTTCAGATGTTTATTTATAAAATTTTTTTAGGGCCTATGCTCCTAAATTGGAAGTAACCCCACCTATCCTTTTTAATCAAGGAAGCTGCCATCTTAGCGTCTGTTTGATTTAAAACTGCCATGGTGCTGCCCATGTGATCAGTTAGCATTCCTTGCATGCTAAGAATGTAACTGTTTTTTGAAACCATTAAATTCATGGGTTTAGTTTCACTTTAACCACTTCAGTACCAGGTACTTTTACCCCCTTCCTGCCCAGGGCAATTTTCAGCTTTCAGCACTGTCACATTTTGACTGATACTTGCACGGCCATGCAACACTGTACACATATGAAATTGTTATAATTTTTTTCACACAAATAGAGCTTTCCTTTGGTGGTATTTAATTACTGCTGAGTTTTTTTTTTTTTTTAAATAAATGAAATATGATAAAAAATTTGAAAAAGACCCCTGAATTTTTCTTAGTTTCTGGTAAAAAATTTAGTGAATAAATAATCTTTCTTCATTAATTTGGGTTAAAATGTATTCTGCTTCATTTCTTTGGTGAAAACAACCCAAATCAGTGTAACTCAGGGCCGGAGTGGGACTCATTTTCAGCCCTGGAGTTTCATACCTTAGACCGGCCCACTTTAGTTCACGACTGACTATATTAAAATAATGTAATTAAAACCTCAGAATATAAGTTTGCAATGGCGCACTGTTCTCTACAGCCTTGTAATTCATTGTATTTTAAAAAAAAAAACTGTGGAATGGCAGAAAAGCGTCAGCGAGATGGTAGAGCCAGAAGGGCATATATAGGCTATAGCACAGTGTCAGTGAGAAGGCAGAGCCACCAGGGCATACATAGATTATAATGCAGTGTCAGTGAGATGGCAGAGCCACCAGGGCATACATAGACTATAGCAAAGTGTCAGTGAGAAGGCAGAGCCACCAGGGCATACATAGATTATAATGCAGTGTCAGCGAGATGGCAGAGCCACCAGGGCATATATAGACTATAGCACAGTGTCAGTGAGAAGGCAGAGCCACCAGGGCATACATAGATTATAATGCAGTGTCAGT
Organism: Pelophylax lessonae; assembly: GCF_965119305.1. Classification (NCBI taxonomy): domain Eukaryota; kingdom Metazoa; phylum Chordata; class Amphibia; order Anura; family Ranidae; genus Pelophylax; species Pelophylax lessonae. The sequence goes on from NC_138772.1 coordinate 344,510,064, forward strand.
GAGATGGCAGAGCCAGCAGGGCATACATAGACTATAGCGCAGTGTCAGTGAGATGGCAGAGCCAGCAGGGCATAGACTATATATAGCACAGTGTCAGTGAGATGGCAGAGCCACCAGGGCATCCATAGAATATAGCAGGGCATTCATAGATTATAATGCAGTGTCAGCGAGATGGCAGAGCCAGCAGGGCATACATAGACTATAGCACAGTGTCGGTGAGATGGCAGAGCCAGCAGGGCATACATAGACTATAGCACAGTGTCGGCGAGATGGCAGAGCCAGCAGGGCATACATAGACTATAGCGCAGTGTCAGTGAGATGGCAGAGCCAGCAGGGCATAGACTATATATAGCACAGTGTCAGTGAGATGGCAGAGCCACCAGGGCATCCATAGAATATAGCAGGGTATTCATAGATTATAATGCAGTGTCAGCGAGATGGCAGAGCCAGCAGGGCATACATAGACTATAGCACAGTGTCGGTGAGATGGCAGAGCCAGCAGGGCATACATAGACTATAGCACAGTGTCGGTGAGATGGCAGAGCCAGCAGGGCATACATAGACTATAGCGCAGTGTCAGTGAGATGGCAGAGCCAGCAGGGCATAGACTATAGCACAGTGTCAGTGAGATGGCAGAGCCACCAGGGCATCCATAGAATATAGCAGGGCATACATAGATTATAGTGCAGAGCCAGCAGTGCATACATAGATTATATAATCTATGTATGCCCTGCTGGTTCTGCCATCTCGCTGGAATTGCACTATGATCTATGTATGCCCTGCTATATTCTATGTATGCCCTGGTGGCTCTGCCATCTCACTGACGTTGCGCTATAGCCTATTTATGCCCTGCTGGCTCTGCCATCTCACTGACATTGCGCTATAGCCTATGTATGCCCTGCTGGCTCTGCCATCTCACTGACATTGTACTATATAATATAGTACAGTGTCAGTGAGATGGCAGAGCCAGCAGGGCATACATAGGCTATAGCGCAATGTCAGTGAGATGGCAGAGCCAGCAGGGCATAAATAGACTATAGCGCAACGTCAGTGAGATGGCAGAGCCACCAGGGCATACATAGGTTATAGTGCGTGTGGTGACAGTGGAATACATCTCGGGCGGGTGTTGGGATGGCTCTTTAATACCCCCTCCCCTGCACAAAAAGCACCCAACATCTCCCCTCAGATAACACAGGCCGGGCCGCCATGATCCCCACCTAATCCCCTTCCCACCCATCAGTGTCACTCACAGCTGGCCCCGATACTCCTCTCCCTGTCTGTTATCTCTGTACTTCCGCCTTCTCCTGTGTCATCACTGCCCCACACTGACCGGTGGCATCCCGCTACTAGAGCGAAGGCTGGAGGCTGCGCTAACCTCCAATCCCGCACTCTTTCCTGTGTGCTCTCTCCAGAGTGGAGGCCTCTAGAGGCTGGAGGAAGAGACTGGCATAATGCCGTAATTCTCCCATTGACCGGCAGAAGGATTTAGAGTTAAGGAAAAAAAAAAAAACAGTAACGGGCAGCCCAATTGGCAGGTATGAAAGACCAGCCCACCGGGCATTGTCCCGGTGCTCCCGATTAGCCAATCCGGGCCTGGTGTAACTTATTTAGTCTGTAGGAAAGTTAGAGTCCACAAACTAGGGTATATATACCTGAAAATTGATCAATCTTGATGTACTGAAACCCTATCTCTATTCTTGAGGCCCGAAAATGCCAGGACAGTACAAATGCCTTCACATGACCCCTTTTTGGAAATTAGACAGTTCAAGGTATTTAGGCATAACAAGTTTTTAAAGTTGTAATTTTTTGTCACAATTATTTAGAAAATGAAGAAATTAAAAAAAAAAAAACAATTTTTATTTGCATACTGTCACCAGTGCAGTACAGCATTATCATATAACTGGTGTGGCATTGATCAGGGATGCTGATTGGTGACAGTATCTAAAATAAAAAAATAAAATATAAAAGATGAACATTTTTTTTTTACAATTGTTTTTTATAACACAATGTGATCACAGAAATACAGGGGAAGTGATCAGGATTTATTTATTTATTTTTTTATTTTTACACATTATGATTGCATATACAGTGCCTTGAAAAAGTATTCATACCCCTTGACATTTTCCATATTTTGTCATGGGACAACCAAAAACATAAATTTATTTTATTGGGATATCATGTGATAGACCAATACAAAGTTGCACATAAATGTGCAGTGGAAGGAAAATGATAAATAGTTTTCAAAATTGTTTACAAATAAATATGTGGAAAGTGTGGCGCACATTTGTATTCAGCCCCCTTGAGTTAATACTTTGTAAAGCCACCTTTTGCTGCAATTACAGCTGCAAGTCTCTTTGGGTATGTCTCTACCACATCTTTGCACATCTAGAGAGCACATTTTTTGCCCATTCTGCTTTGCAAAACAGCTTAAGCTCTGTCAGATTGGATAAAGAGCGTCGATGAACAGAAATTTTCATGTCTTGCCACAGATTCTCAATTAAAATTAGGTCTGGACTTTGAGTGGGCCATTCTATCACATGAATATGCTTTGATCTAAACCAATCCATTGTATCTGGCTGTATGTTTAGGGTCGTTGTCCTGCTGAAAGGTGAACTTCTGCCCCAATCCCAAGTCTTTTGCAGACTCCAACAGGGTTTCTTCTGAGATTGTCCTGTATTTGGCTCCATCCATCTTCCCATCAAATCTGACCAGCTTCCCTGTTCCTGCTGAGGAAAAGTATCCCCACAACATGATGCTACCACCACCATGTTTCACACCGTTCAGGGCGATGTGCAGTGTAAAGCCTCGTACACACGCTATGAATTTCCGCCGACCGCTCGTTCGTCTTTTGTGGCATGCTAATCTGATGTGGAAAGTGAAGAGGTTATTTTCATACGAATTTTCCCGTACGACAGAATTCTACTTCAGAAGTGATGTCATGTGTTGGATTGTTTTATATGTGTTCTTTCTCTCTGAGCATGCCTAGTCTTGCTCATAAGATTTTTTCCCCGTCAAAATCTGTACTAATGAGACGAAAATCGGACATGTGTTGACAGAGGACAAAAATCTTATAGCCTGCACATTAGGATTTTGTCAGCCGAAAAGTCGGAGTCGGCTGTCGAAAGCACCATACTAACAATCCGAAAATCGGCAGATCGGTCGTCGGACGAAATTTCCCGGCCGAATTTCTTATCGTGTGTATGGGGCTTTAGTTTTCCCCCACACATAGCGTTTTGCTTTTAGGCCAAAAAGTTCAATTGTGGTCTCATCTGGCCAGAGTACCTTCTTAAGCATGTTTGCTGTGTCCCCCACATGGCTTCTCAAAAACTGGAAATGGGACTTTTTATGGCTTTCTTTCAACAGTGGCTTTCTTCTTGCCACTCTTCCATAAAGGGCAGATTTGTGGAGTGCATGACTAATAGTTGTCCTGTGGACACATTCTCCCACCTGAGCTGTTGATCTCTGCAGCTCCTCCAGAATTACCATGGGCCTCTCAGCTGCTTCTCTGTCCGTTTAGATGGACGGCCATGTCTTGGTAGGTTTGCAGTTGTTCCATACTCTTTCCAATTTCAGATGATGAATTGCACAGTGCTCTGTGAGATGTTCAAAGCTTGGGATATTTTTTTATAACCTAACCCTGCTTTAAACCTCTCCACAACTTTATCCCTGACCTGTCTGGTGTGTTTCTTGATCTTAATGATGCTGTTTGTTCACTAAACGTCTAAGGACTTCAAAGAACAGCTGTATTTATACTGAGAAAAAATTACACACAGGTGGAATCTATTTACTAATTAGGTGACTTCTGAAGACAATTCGTTCCACTAGATTTTAGTTAGGGGTATCAGAGTAAAGGGGGCTGAATACAAATCCATGCCACACTTTTCAGATATTTATTTGTAAAACATTTTGAAAACCGTTTATCATTTTCCTTCCACTTCACAATTATGTTCCACTTTGTGTTGGTCTATCACATAAAATCCCAATAAAATACATTTACATTTTTGGTTGTAACATGACAAAATGTGGAAAATTTCAAGGGATATAAATACTTTTTCAAGGCACTGTACAAATGAATTTCATTGGTATAAGCAACCATTTTTACTGAATGAAACTAGTGCATTCAATGTCTTTTTTTGTAATTAACTGTGATTGATCAAAGCTAATCACATGGAACAGATGGGCTGTAATTGGCCTATCTGTACCATGTGTTTACTGTGGCCAATCACAGCTACCAACACAATTGTATACAATGGATGGCATGAAAGGAAGCCATCCACTGTTTACAACTGTCATGTGATCTGCTATGATTGGCCACTACCTGGTCCTCTGTTTGCATGTTCTCCAGATTCTACCAGGTGGATGTTTAGGCCCAGGTTTTAATCTGTAGTCTATGAATGTAAGCCCTGTGTCCTGTTCTGTAATCTTCATATTACTTTCAATATAAAGTACTTTGTCACTTTATTATATTTAAGGAGTCATTGAGGGTGCTATGAAACTATGTATTTGTAATTAAATGTTCTATTTGTTCTGTGCATGTAATTGAGCACAGAACATTCTGAACGATAATATTGTAAATATAAGCCATATAAAACTTCTGTATTGACAATGTCTAAGATTCATATTGGTAAGAGGTGAGGCCCTACCCATAAAATATTTATTTAAAGAGGCTTAATTATTTTTTGTTCAGCAGCCCTAGAAGCATACATGGTACATATAAGGAGTTGGTCAGTGAAAAAAAATTAGAGGTAAATATAATATATTCTTGCAAAGTAATACGCAGGCTCTAAAACATGTCCTTACTGACCTCTGTAGTCACTGGCACTGTGGAGAAATGTATCCCCAAATTTCATAAGAGAAGCATTGACTTTGTCCAAGGCACTCTGCAATCCTATAAAATCACCTGAAATTATTTCAGTGCATCTGCTGTAAACTTGAATTTCTTCAGTGCCAGCAGTCAATGAGAGCTGATGATGAGATAATATTTTAAAGCATAATTACTGCTTATTAAGAATATTTTAATAACTGAGTGGACATAGCCTGACAACAGATTCACTTTTTAACCAAAATCAAGACAAGCAGCTAAATAAACACATGAACTAAAAGTATTTAAACAGTTTTATCTGTCAAGAATTCCAGAACATGTCCAGAATAATGCATCTCTACCAGACAGCAGAGCCAGGCTAGTGTTTTGATTTTCTCTACTGTAGTTAATGTAGTTAGTGCAGCTCGTCACATACAAGTACTTGTCCCTAGCTTGCTGACTGGACACTGAAGGAGCAGCTGCAAACTGAAGAGATAATTTTTCTGCTCACTTCGATCTCTCCTCTTTTCAGCATGTTTCCTGTAATCTCTTGTATATTTCAACAAGCTGATTGGCTTCTAAAGCCGGCCCCCTGTGGTGTTGTTGTTTAGGGGTTTACAAGAGGGTGATACCAAGTCAAAAGTAGGTATTCATGCAAAGTGCATTTGAAGATGAAATAAATTTTGTTTTAAAATGGCTACATAATTATATTGTATTTAGTGTTTTATACAGTACCTCACAAAAGTGAGTATACCCCTTACATTTTTTGTAAATATTTTATTATATCTTTTCATGTGACAACACTGAAGAAATGACACTTTGCTACAATGTAAAGTAGTGAGTGTGCAGCTTGTATAACAGTGTAAATTTGCTGTCCCCTCAAAATAACTCAACACACATCCATTAATGTCTAAACCGCTGTCAACAAAAGTGAGAACAACCCTAAGTGAACATGTCCAAATTGGGCCCAGTTAGCAATTATCCTCTCTCCGGTGTCATGTGACTCCTTAGTGTTACAAGGTCTCAGGTGTTTATTGGGAGCAGGTGTGTTAAATTTGGTGTTATCACTCTCACTCTCTCATATGGGTCACTGGAAGTTCAACATGGCACCTCATTGAAAAGAACTCTCTGAGGATCTGAAAAAAAGAATCTTTGCTCTACATAAAGATGGCCTAGGCTATAAGAAGATTACCAAGACCCTGAAACTGAGCTGCAGCACGGTGGCCAAGACCATACAGCGGTTTAATATGACAGGTTACATAGTTACATAGTTACATAGTTAGTGAGGTTGAAAAAAGACATCAGTCCATCCAGTTCAACCTATGATGCGTGTGTGTGTGTTTGCTTTTAACCGTACATTGTATACCCCTGTATGTTGTGGTCTTTAAGGTGTCCATCTAATAGTTTTTTGAAACTATCAATGCTCCCTGCTGATACAACTGCTTGTGGAAGAGAATTCCACATCCTTACCGTTCTTACAGTGAAGAACCCCTTACGCACTTTAAGGTTGAACCGCCTTTCCTCAAGTTTTAGTGAGTGGCCACGTGTCTTATTGTATCTCCTTTCTCTGAATAGTTTGTTCCTTATGCTCGGGTCACCAGTACAGTATTTGTACATTGATATCATATCCCCCCTCAATCGTCTTTTCTTCAGAGAGAAAAGGTTCAGTGCTTGTAGTCTTTCCTCATAGCTGATGTCCTCCATTCCCCTAATTATTTTTGTTGCCCTTCTCTGGACTTTCTCCAATTCCAGCACATCCTTCCTGAGGACCGGTGCCCAGAACTGGACAGCATACTCCAGATGTGGCCGGACCAGAGTCTTGTAGAGTGGGAGAATAATCTCTTTATTTCTGGAGTGAATCCCCTTTTTTATACATCCCAGTATTCTGTTGGCTTTGCTTGCGGCGGCTTGGCATTGCATGCCACTGCCAAGCTTGTTGTCTACCAGTACCCCCAAGTCCTTTTCCATCCTAGACTCACCCAGAGGTTCCCCCCCTAGTGAGTAGCTTGCTTTCTGGTTTCTGGAACCCCAAGTGCATTACTTTACATTTATCAACATTAAACCTCATCTGCCATGTAGTTGCCCACCCCGTTATTTTGTTCAGGTCTGCTTGCAAGGTTTCCACATCCTGCATAGAAGATATTGGCATGCCTAGTTTAGTATCATCTGCAAATACTGAGATTGTACTAGATATCCCCTCCTCTAGATCATTTATGAACAAATTAAACAGGATTGGTCCCAGGACAGAACCCTGGGGGACCCCACTTTCCACACCCGCCCAATCCGAGTACTCCCCATTAATCACCACCCTCTGTACTCTCCCCTGGAGCCAGTTCTCTATCCAGGTACTCACCTTATGATCCATACCTACCTTCCTTAGTTTGAACAGTAATCGTTTGTGGGGAACGGTGTCAAAGGCCTTTGCAAAGTCCAGATATACCACATCCACAGGCTTCCCTTTATCTAGGTGGCTGCTCACTTCATCGTAGAAGGTTAATAGATTGGTTTGGCAGGAACGATTTTTCATAAATCCATGCTGATTACTACTTATAATACCGTTTTCATTACTAAAGTCTTGTATGTGGTCCCTTAACATCCCCTCCAAAATTTTGCAGACTACAGATGTTAGGCTGACCGGCCTATAGTTACCCGGGATATATCTCGGCCCCTTCTTAAATATTGGTACCACGTTGGCTTTTTTCCAATCAGCTGGCACTATACCCGTCTGTAAACTATCCTTAAAGATCAAGAATAATGGTCTGGCAATCACCTGGCTGAGCTCATTAAGAACCCTCGGGTGCAAGCCATCCGGTCCCGGGGATTTATTTATGTTAAGTTTCTCTAGTTTAGCTCTAAGTCTATCCTCTGTTAGCCATGGCGGCACTTCCTGAGGTGTATTATTTAGTTCGGCCTTACAAGCTGGGTTCGTGTAGCCCCCCGATTCTTTTGTGAAGACTGAAGAGAAGAAATTATTTAACACTTCTGCCTTTTCTTTGTCCTCAGTGGCCATATTTCCTTTATCATCTTTTATGGGGCCAATGTGTTCTGGCCTCGCTTTATTACTGTTTATATACTTAAAGAACTTCTTGGGGTTCTTTTTACTCTCCTCCGCTATATGTCTCTCGTGTTCTATTTTAGCCGCCCTGATTTCATCTTTACATTTCTTATTACATTCTTTGTAATGCTTAAATGCTGCCAATGACCCCTCAGTCTTGTATTTTTTGAAGGCCTTTTCTTTAGCACTAATATACATTTTTATGTTGGAGTTTAGCCATCCAGGGTTTATTTTTGCTCTTTTAAATTTATTTCCCTTTGGAATGCACTGGCCAATCCCCCTGTTTAGTATGCTCTTGAAGCGCTCCCATTTTTCCTCCGTGTTCTTTGTTCCCAGGGTTCTATCCCAATTGATATTTTCTAGCAGCAAGCGCAGTTTAGGGAAATTGGCTCTTTTGAAATTCAGTGTTCTTATATTACCCCTATGCTTCCTATTACTGTAATTAATACTGAAACTTATTAACCTATGGTCACTGTTTCCTAAGTTGTCCCGTATTTCTATATCCGTGATCAGGTCTGTATCGTTGGTAATCAGTAGGTCAAGTACCGCATTGTTTCTTGTCGGTGCATTCACCATCTGACCCATAAAATTGTCCTGCAAAACATTTAGGAACTGCCTAGCCTTGGCTGAGTGCGCGGTTCCTTCTGCCCAGTCTATATCTGGATAATTAAAGTCCCCCATTATAATGACATTTCCCATCCTTGCTGCCAATCCTATCTGTAAAAGGAGGTCCGCCTCACCCTCCTCCCTCTGGTTGGGGGGCCTATAGCATACGCCCAATATTACCTTCCCCGCCGTGCCATCCCTTTGAAGCTCTACCCATAGGGATTCTGCCTCATCCATAGCTCCATTATTAATATCATCCCTCATATTTACCTGTATGCTGTTCTTAATATACAGACATACCCCTCCCCCTTTTTTACCTTCTCTATCTCTGCGATAAAGGGAATACCCCTGAATGGTCGCCATCCAATCATGAGAGCTGTCAAACCAAGTCTCAGTTATCCCCACAAAATCTAAGTCCTCCTCAAACATCAGCAGCTCCAGCTCTCCCATCTTGTTGGCCAGGCTTCTGGCATTGGTATACAAACCTCTTAATTTTGATCGGTTACATTTATCCTCATTTGATGTTTTTAGGCTGCTCTCTTGATTTTTCCCCATACCCACCCTGGGTATAGGAGCTCCGAACACCCTACCGCTAATGCCCCCATTTCTGCCCTCTGAAACTTTTTGGAACTCTTTCCACTGTCTAATTCTACATCTGTACCCTCCCCCCCATTCCCTAGTTTAAAAGCCCCTCTAACTTTTTGGCCATCCTTGCACCCAGTACGGCTGCACCCACCCCATTTAGGTGCAATCCGTCCCTACCAAAGAGCCGGTGACCGACTGAGAAGTCAGCCCAGTTCTCCAGGAATCCGAAACCCTCCTTACTACACCAGCTCCTCAGCCACTCGTTAACTTCCCTAATCTCCCGCTGCCTCTCTGGTGTGGCTCGAGGTACAGGTAGTATTTCGGAAAATACTACCTTGGAGGTCCTAGTCCTCAACTTAGCGCCTAAGTCCCTGAAATCATTTAGGACTCTCCGTCTTCCTCTGCCTATGTCATTGGTACCCACGTGTACCATGACAGCTGGGTCTTCCCCAGCCCCACCCAATAATCTGTCCACCCGATCCGCGATGTGCCGAACCCGAGCGCCCGGCAAACAGCAGACTGTTCGGCACACATGGTCTTTGTCACAGATTACACTATCTGTCCTTCTAATAATTGAGTCCCCTACCACCAGCACCTGTCTTTCCTTTCCCTTTCTCCCGGCCTTACTGGAGGAGTTCTTCCCCTGGCAGCTAGGGGCGTCACTCTGCTCCAGCAATGCTGGTCCCTGACTGGTTTCCCCAACATCACACAACGTGGCGTATCTATTGGGGTGCTCCAGCCCAGGATCAGCCTCCTTGCCTTGTTCCCTTCTACCCCTCCTAACTGTCACCCCTCTAAACTGCTCTGATGCCTGCACCTCCAATACTCCGCCCACCTCTGTGCAGACCCCTGCCTGCACCTGACTGGTACAATCCTGGCTCTCCTCCGGTATGGACATTCGTCTCAGTGTTGCCAGCTGCTTCCCTAGATTCAGGACCTGAGCTTCCAGGGAAACAACGTGCTTACATTTTGCGCATACGTATTCGCCCTCGATCACATGTCTGAGGAACGCATACATATTACAAGATGTACACCGAGTCGCATCTCCACACCCGCCGGGCATTGTACCTACTATCTAATCTAATGGGGATTCAGTAATTTAAGTCTATCCTATGTGGCTATTTCCTGGCTTCCTAACTCTACCTTTTCACCCTCTGGTACTCCGCTTCACTCACTTGAGAACAGGCCTTGCATGGTTGACTAAAGCAGTTGAGTGCACGTGCACGTGCACGTGCTCAGCGTCATATCCAGAGGTTGTCTTTGAGAAATAGATGTATGAGTGCTGCCAGCATTGCTGCAGAGGTTGAAGGGGTAGGGGGTCAGCCTGTCAGTGCTTAGACCATACGCCGCACACTGCATCAAAGTGGTCTGCATGGCTGTCGTCCCCGAAGGAAGCCTCTTCTAAAGATGATGCACAAGAAAGCCTGCAAACAGTTTGCTGAAGACAAGCAGACTAAGGACATGGATTACTGGAACCATGTCCTGTGGTTTAATAAGATCAAGATAAACTTATTTGGTTCAGATGGTGTCAAGCTTGTGTGGTGGCAACCAGGTGAGGAGTACAAAGACAAGTGTGTCTTGCCTACAGTCAAGCATGGTGGTGGGGGTGTCATGGTCTGGGGCTGCATGAGTGCTGCCGACACTGGGGTGTTACAGTTCACTGAGGGAACCATGAATGCCAACATGTACTGTGACATACTGAAGCAGAGCATGAACCCCTCCCTTTTGAGACTGGGCCGCAGGGCAGTATTCTAACATGATAATGACCCCAAACACACCTCCAAGACAACCACTGCCTTGCTAAAGAAGCTGAGGGTAAAGGTGATGGACTGGCCAAGCATGTCTCCAGACCTAAACTCTATCTGTGGGGCATCTTCAAACAGAAGGTGGAGGAGCGTTAGGTCTCTTACATTCACCAGCTCTGTGATGTCGTCCTGGAGGAGTAGAAGAGGACTCCAGTGGCAACCTGTGAGGCTTTGGTGAACTCCATGCCGAAGAGGGTTAGGGCACTGCTTGAAAATAATGGTGGCCACACAAAATATTGACACTTTGGGCCCAATTTGGACTTTTCCACTTAGGGGTGTACTAACTTTTGTTGCCAGCGGTTTAGACATTAATGGCTGTGTATTGAGTTATTTTAAGAGGACAGCACATTTACACTGTTATATAAGCTGTACACTCATTACTTTACATTGTAGCAAAGTGACATTTCTTCAGTGTTGTCACATGAAAAGATATAATAACATTTTCACAAAAATGTGAGGGGTGTACTGTAATTAAATGGTATTAAATGTATTGTAATTAAATGGTAATAAAAATGACCTTTCTTTTTAAATCTGCAGCTGCTGTAATTTTCTGAAAATGCATTGCAATATATAGTGTTCTGTTTACAGAATATGTACAGAACGCCCCCAGAAATATAATGTCCTGCTTGTGTGATTGGCTCACTGATTTTTCCAGAATTATGTACTAAGATACAAGTCGGATATCAGGTACTCCCTGCAACAAAAATGTAATTTTTGGTGAAATACTCCCAATAGGAAATCACGTCTAAAGGGATGCAGGCCCAGCAACTTTTCCTCATTAGTGGGCTGCAGGTGCACAGCTGATTGATAACTATGAAACCACTCCCATTGGACTCAATTTCCCACATGGATACAGACAAACACACAGTCATTTCTTCACAAAAACAAAAGGTAGGAATCTGCAATAAAGTTTGCAATGTACAATACATAGAACCTTGCAATGTAAATAGATCACCCAGAGGGGAATGTTTTTTTTTCCTAACAAAACTGGAGTTACTCTTTAATGCCAGCCCCTATGTAATGCATAGCAAAAAAACTAAAGTGGAATGAAAAAAAAAAAAAAGACGTTTATTAACACTTTCAGAAATATTTTTAAAAAATTGATACTTTAGATGAAAATTAATTTGCTGGTCCCAAGGTTCTGATCTTTGGAACAAGTCAAAATGATAATCAGCAGCCAGCAGGTTTACAAAAATAAATAGAACTCTCTAACCCCAAGAGTGATTCCGAAATGTGTTGCATAATGACTTTAAGAGTTGTATTTATCATTTCACAACAGTATATGCAGGAGGATTTATAGAGTCATTAAGTAAATACAGTCTTGGCTGTATACTGAATCTCATTGTTTCTTGATTTACCTGCTAAACCCAGGAAGTGTTCATTTTGTACAATTTGGTACTTATTCAGAAAAACATAATAAATAGCAAAAAAAAAAAAAAAAATCTCAGATAGGATTTAATCTTGCATTCTTTTGTGAGAGACATAGGCAACTAAACTACAGTTGAAATTGTTTTTACAATGACTCTTTGAAAAAAGAAAATGTCTTAATTAAAATTCAAATACACATTTCTTTTCTCCTCTCATTCCAGCCTGTCATTTTTTTAAACACAGATAAAAAAAAAAAACAACATATTCCTCCGATAGTAACAAAGACTTGCAAGGAATCCTGCATTTTTAAAAGTTCTTATAAAAGACAATATCAATTAAAGGATACAAAGCAAATGGAAGCAAAATGCAATCCAATGTGAACTATTTTTTAATTTTACCATATATTATCATTCCTTCTGAAAAGCGCATTTAGGTTTCGGCTTTCAATGTCAAATCAGTAATTAGCCACAGGGATTTTTTTTTTCCTTTGCAAATGAAGCTTTAACTAAACAAAAGAAACGTCTTTTCATAATGTACAAAGTATGCCATGCTTCTTTCTCAGTGCTTTGGGGCATTTTTTTTTTTCTTCCCGATGCTCAGATGTGTAACATTTAACTTTGAATTAAAAACTGATATATTCAGTACATTTCCCTCAGCATTTCCACGGTTAAAAACTTTTGTCCTTGAGGACTCCATATGCCATATAAAAAAAAAAAAAGTTATATTGAAGTTAAAGAAAAAAAAACCTTCATTCCATATGTATTGAAAAACAGACTGAGATGAGGATAGTGATGAGTCTCCTCGGGAAACATAAACACTTTGTACTCATTAGATGTCTCATTATAACCAAAGTACAGGGAAGGTGCTTTGCGCACAAGATCATACTCTAGTATAGACTAGGACAAAGAGCTATTTAGTAGGGCACTCAGAAAACCTCTTTGCTGCAATCATTAATGGCCATTACTGCTTTTACTGACTTCTTGGGAAATACTTTGCCCTTCTTAAACTCTCAGTATTAAGGACACATGGTTTTTTTTTCCCTCCGTTTTTCATCAGCATTAAGACAGGGCCTAAATGTCAGGGAAAGGAAAAGCACGTTAACAAAACTACTCGTTGTGTCCCTATGCTGGCGAAATGACATTGCATGTGCTTTCTCATAACACCTGCCTGTGTGCATGCTTCATCTGATCCATTAACCTTTCTGAAGTACTTTATATCAACAAACCTGACAGCCTTGTTCACCTGCCATCTATCTTGTATACACATTTTAATGTCTTGTTTTGAAGTGGACTTGTTCTACATTATTGTCATTATCATTCACTCTGTACATAATTTGTTTATTCACTTGAAGTGAGCCTGTCATTGGTAATTACACTGTTTATTCATTAAACGAAAAAATATTATTTCTCAATTCTTTAAAGGCATCTTCTTCCGGATGAAATATGGTGCTGAGAAGAAGCATCTGCTACCTTCCTAATTATTATTTATTTTACATAGCACCAATATAGTTTTCTGTCTTCTACACATACACTCACTGGCTACTTTATTAGGTACATCCAGGCCCGGATTGGCTAATCGGGAGCACCGGGAGAATTCCCGGTGGGCTGGTCAGTTTTTTGGGCCGCAAGGGCCATTGTCATGGCCAGGGGAGGACTGACCAAGTTGCTTGAGGGGGCCCCACGCAGGATCGCAATTTCCTCGATCTGATCCCCAGGACACCGCAGCAGCACTTTTAGTGTGCACTAGACTAATTGCTAAGATGGCCAGCCGCCTGGCGTCTAGCAACCAGTGACGTGCAGAGAAGAGGACCCAGAATGCACAGCGGAGGAGGATCTTCCTCGTCCTCCTCCGTGCCTATTGGAATGTGTGGCATGGGGCTCCACCCACCTCCTCCCTGCATCTTCACTGTGCGGCCGAGAAACTGCCTGGCTGAGCTATCAGGAGACCTCAGAGCAGGACCGAGGCAAACTGCTGCTTGAGGTGATATCTCCTGACAGACACCAAGAGAGGGAGAAGGAGAACATTTCCCGAACCAGTGAGAGAACTCAGGGCAGGGGTAGGCATCAGTTCAACAGCACAGCTGGCAAATTGGCTGCATGTATGATTTGCTCACATTGTACTGTATCTCTGCTCGTGTCCCTTGTTTCAGTGAGAACAGCACTGCCAAGCCTCTCCTACACTGTTTACATACATAGCCCCACCTCCCAGCAGGATGTCTGGCTGCTGACTCACCCGAATGCAGCTGGAACATGATTGCTATGCTGCCCTGTCACTCAGAGCTGCACCTGCCTCCTCCTGAAGTCCAGGCTGTGCTTCCCACACAATATCCTGGAGAATTAAATGTCTGCTGGAGCAAGGGTGGTAAGAGCCAGGGGCCTCTCTTGGCATAGCTGTACACAATGGTGAACATGTGTGCAGGGAGGGTAAAGTAATAGAACATATGGGGGAGGGGCTGTGTGTGTGTGTGTGGGGAGCACTGTTCATATAATAGGGGCCTTTGCATGCCCTTAGCAGGGACAGTGTAACTAACTCCTTGTATTGAGAGACCCCTGTGTGTCCTGAAGATGGGGGGCACTGAACTTATAATGGGGACCCCCTGTGTGTCCTGAGGATGGGGGGCACTGAACTTATAATGGGGACCCCCTATGTGTCCTGAGGATGAGGGGGCACTGTACATCTTATAATGGAAACCCCCTGTGTGCGCTGAGGATGAGGGGGCACGGTGCATCTTATAGTAAAAAACCCCCTGTGTGCCCTGAGGATAAGGGGGCACTGTGCATCTTATAGTAAAAAAAAACCCTGTGTGCCCTGAGGATTAGGGGGGCACTGTGCATCTTATAATGGAAACCCCCCTGTGTGCCCTCAGGATGTGGGGGGGGGATGTGCGCCTTATTATGGAAACCCCCTGTGTACCCTAAGTGTCACTCTCCCTCACCCCCCTCTCTCACTTCTCTCCCTAACCCCCCCTCTCTCTCTCACTTCTCTGTCTCACCCCCCTCGCTCTTTTTGTCTCACCTCTTTCATCTCCTCTCTCTCTCTCTCTCTCTCTCTCTCTCTCTCTCTCTCTCTCTCTCTCTCTCTCTCTCTCTCTCTCTCTCTCTCTCTCTCTCTCTCTCTCTCTCTCTCTCTCTCTCTCTCTCTCTCTCTCTCTCTCTCTCTCTCCCTCTCCCTCTCCCCTCCCTCTTTCACCCCTATTTCAGCCCCCCTCTCACTCAAACCCCTCTTCTCTCTCACCCCATCTCTCTCTTTCCCTCACCTCCCTCCGTCACCTCCCTCCGTCTCCCTCCCTCTCTCTCATGCCCTTTCTCTCACACTTCTCTCTCTCTCTCTCTCGCTCTCTCCGTCCCTCCCTCTCCTTCCCTCTTTCTTTCACACCTCCTTCTCTCTCTCTCTCCCTGAATGAATTACAAGGCTGTAGAGAACAGTGCGCCATTGCAAACTTGTATTCTGAGGTTTTATTTACATTATTTTAACACAGTCAGTCGTGAACTAAAGTGGGACGGTCTAAGGCATGAAACTCCAGGGCTGAAAATGAGTCCCATGGCAGCAACTCAATGCAGTAAGACATCTAGGTGCGGTGAAGAGGACTTGCTGATGTTCAAACTGAGCATTAGAATGGAGAAAAAATGGGTTTTAAGGGACTTTGAACGTGGCATTGTTGTTGGTGCCAGACAGGCTGGTCTGAGTATTTCACAAACTGCTGATCTAATGGGATTTTCACACACAACCATCTCTAGGGTTTACAGAGAATGGTCCAAAATAGAGAAAATATCCAGTGAGCGGCAGTTGTGTGAATGAAAATGCCTTATTGATTTAAGAGGTTAGAGGAGAATGAGCAGACTGGTTCCAGATGATAGAAAGGCAACAGTAACTCAACCACTTGTTACAACCATGGTATGCAGAATACAATCTCTGACCATACAACATATTGAACCTTGAAGCAAATGGGCTACAACAGCAGAATACCACACTGGATGCCACTCCTGTAAGCTAAGAATAGGAAACTGAGGCTACAATTCGCACAGGCTCACCAAAATTGGACAATAGAAGATTGGAGAAACTTTGCCTGGTCTGATGAGTCTCAATTTCAGCTGTGATATTCAGAATTTTTCCCAAACAACATGAAAGCATGGATCCATCCTGCCTTATTTCCATGGTTCAGGCTGCTGGTGGTGGTGTAATGGTGTGGGGGGTATTTTATTGGCACACTTTGGACTCCTTAGTACCAACTTGAGCCTCAGTTAAACATCACGTCCCTTCTGAGTATTATGGCTAACCATATACATCCCTTTATGACTACAGTGTACCCATCTTCTGATGGTTACTTCCAGCAGGATAATGCACCATGACACAAGGCTCAAACTGATTTCTTGAACATGACAATGATATTACTGTACTCCAATGGCCTCCACAGTCACCAGATCTCAATCCAATAGAGCACCTTTGGGATGTGGTGTGCAGCCAACAAATCTGCAGCAACTACGTGATGCTATCATGTCAATATGGATCAAAATCTCTGAGGAATGTTTCCAACACCTTGTTGAATCTATTCCATGAAGAATTAAGGCAGTTCTGAAGGCAAAAGGGGCAAATGCAGCTGTAGCCACAATTTCCTTTAATACTGAAAATCTTTGGAGAGATGATTTACTAAAGGTGAAATCAGCTTACTAGGTATACTGACTTTTTTTCCCCATTACTGACATTACCATGCATGTTCTGCACTGTGTTTTTGCGGTGGGAATGTCATCCTGGTAAATAAATGGAGATTTTTTTTTTCCATATCCGAGCTGGCATTTGTAGACTGGTGGGGGAATATTCAAGAAGGAACAGTACTAGAGGTTCAGAAGCACAGATCCAGAACATAAGTAGAATAGCAGTGGCATCACCAAATCTCACTTCATGTCTAAGTCAGAGGCAGCAGTGACTTAGATGATTTCACATTGTAGATATACAGCTAGGAGGCACAGGGGAGTCTAGCCACCTCCATGTAATGGAAGTACACTTTTGTTTTCCAGGATGAATTTGCAGACAAAGGGTACATTTGCCTATTACTTGGGAACAATAAACATTTCTTGCAGTTTCTTTTACAACCACAGATCTTCATACTTTGAGTTGAGGTCCACTTTACAGCGTAAGGAACCTTTGCTGGCTTTAAACATCCAATCATGGTAAGAAGATCACTTTTTTTTTTTTTTTTATTCCTTGCACACAACTGAATATTTGAAGTAGACTTCAATATACTTTTCTTGACAGGATGTTACTTCAGTAAAACATCCCATGCTTCAATTCACTAGCATGCTTTCCAGCATTCTTTTTGCTTCCAGTAGTGTGACAGCATCACAACTGGGTTGAAATATTTACTTTGTTTAGGTCAATTTAAAACTTGATTTTTGTCTTCTTTTCGGGAAGTCTGACGTGTCCAAGGGCTTCGATTATTGCTAATGAGGGTCCTCAGGTTTGACATGCTTTCTGATAACTCTTTACCTGTTAACTCCTTTTAGAACAGACACTCACAGTCTAACATAATGGCGCACATACACCAGGTTTGCAAATTGTTTCACAAGTTGCAATCTGAGTGCAATCTGCCACCGGTAACACTCAAGCTATTAGTAAGTCTCCACAAGTACTCCCGGGTGGTACTGTACCTGAAACATGTTGGTAAATATCTTATTATCACGATGTATGTTGATAACTTGCATTTGCTGTGAAAGATTGGACTTTCCACATGCCTTATTCGCTTTTTTCAAAATGATTGCTTTAGAAACATATTTATAACATTTGCTCCCATTGGCAGAAAAAAAAAAAAACATACTTCCTAATTGGTTAACAGTTCATCAAATGGCTAGCACAGATCACATCACTGACCTTAAAAGTGATAAGCATGTCTTTCTGGTGCTTGTGTGTTCACATAAGCTGAAAGTTAACATGATTAAAGCTTGAGACCATCCCTGCAAGGCTGGAGAGGAGGGGTGCTCGGGGATATGATGTCATTCAGGATGCCCCATGCTATGTTGATATTTCTGTAGCCCCAGGAATGTGTCATTCAGCAGCAGGGATGTGTTTTGTACAGATCAGCATAGAGCATAATGTCATAAATGATGTGGATTCCATTGCTATACATTATGATTGACACTGGATTACAACGGTGGTCCTGGATAACCTTTTCAGTTAAAAGACTTTTGTGAAAGTGTTTGTGTTCCTTTTCATAGAACCTGAACACATTTATAATGGGTACTTATGTACTCTTTGGTTTATGGTTTGACCAGCGGTGGTGACCCAATACAGGCATACCCCGTTTTAAGTACACTCACTTTACATACACTCGCGAGTACGGACACAGCCTGGTCAGCTTGGCATGGCACTACTCCCAGTTTTTAACATTGGCATCTATGGGAAATCTTGGTCAGCTTGACATGGCACTGCTCCCAAACCAAAAGTGACAGGGATACCAAACTTAGGTAACACCGAGAGGGGAACCAGGACTACAACATATCCTATTTGTGGCCGGCCAGCTGGCCTAGGTAATCTACCATGGTATAGTCCTGGATCCCCTTAACATACTCCCCAAGCTTGGTGTCCTTTTCACTTATGGTTTGGGAGCAGTGCCATGTCAAGCTGACCAAGATTTCCTATGGAGCTAGTGTATTTACATGCATTGAGAAATTAAAAAAGGTATTGCTTCACTTTAAGTACATTTTCGTTTTACATACATGCTATGGTCCCATTGTGTACTTAAAAGTGGGGTATGCCTGTATTCAGACACCTTCAGTGGTTTATGTAACCTGTAATGCACTGTTATCTGAGAGGTGGTATATAGGGGTCACACTCTAAACTGCAATGTCACATGTATTGTTTTCAGGTTTTTTGTCTTGGATGCTATGTAAGCGCCTTTTAAATATAAAGTATGTACCAATAAAACTTTTTGATACTTTTATAAACACGGTCTCATGTAATGTGCCAGTTAAGTCCACCAATTGTAAGACTAGTTCTTGCATTTTTTGAATATCCTATTTTTTGGGATGTGGCAAGGGTAGAGGTCACCTTTTGTCATCTTCTAAGCATGGTAACTAAAGGAAGGTAAGTAATTAATTAAGCATGTTAGTTAAGACAACTACTTGACATTCCACTTGTAAGATGAATGTGTTTAAGCATTTGCAATATGCCCATGTTTAATAGCATTGGGCCTGGTGTTGTACATACATTAGTGGGGGAGTTGATATGTATTTTGTGTAAATGTAATGTGTTGAGAATATCTTGTTGAATCAAATTTAAAAAAAAAAAACCCATTGCCTGTTTTATTTGTGAAGTATGGACCCCCTCCCTATGCATAATTAAAAGTATAACAAAATTATATATATATCTATGCCTATCTCATTTGGTGAAATTGGTTATTTTCAATTATGCTTTGGGGTCCATGGTTCAATTATTAGGGCATGTTTGTTTTTTCAGTCTCCATATTTCTATCAAAAGAAAGCCACACAGACCTTTGTCAAGCCACTTGACCTCCAGAAGATTTACCCCCCCCCCCCCCCCCCTCATGACCAGGGAATTTTTTGTGATACGGCACTGCGTTACTGTAACTAAACACTAAGTTGGTCACACAGCATCTTACCCAAATAAAATAAAATGTATGCCCTTTTTTTCCCCAACAAATAGAGCTTTATTTTGGTGGTATTATTTGATCACCTCTGCAGTTTTTATTGTTTGCGCTATAAAAAAAAAAAAGACTGACAATTTTGAAACAAAAGCAAAAAAAAAAAAATGTAAAAAAAATCGAATTTCTTCATCAATTTAGGCCAATATGTATTCTGCTTAAAAAAAATCCCAATAAGCGTATATTGATTGGTTTGCGCAAAAGTTATAACATCTACAAACTATGGGATATTTTTCTTTTCTTTCTTTCTTTTTTCACTAGTAATGGCGGTGATCAGTGACTTATAGCGGAACTGCGATATTGCAGTGGACAGTCGCACAATAATTGACACTTTTGACACTTTTTGGGACCAGTGACACTAATACAGTCACTGTGCTAATGACACTGGCTGGGAAGGGGTTAACATCAGGGGCGATCAAAGGGTTAAATGCTTGCCTAGCTGGTGTTTTACTAAACTGTGGGAGGTGCGTTTACTAGCGTATGGCATGGATCCATGTTCCTACTTTGCAGGAACACAGGGTCAATGCTTCCCCTACTGACAGAATGGCAATCTGCCTTGTGTACATAGACATAATACATCGAGTCCATGGTACCTGCCGATCAACTCCCATTGTGTATAATCATAGCGGGAGCGTGCTGTCAGCAGAGCGCCTACGTTCTCCCAACCCGGAAGTGCTGGGTCACGTACTAGGTACGTGATCCAGCACAATAGAGCTGCCTTGCCACCATATATCTAAGTGATACGGTCAGCAAGCGGTAATTATTTACTCTAAAAGCCAATAATCACAAAACCAATATCTATGTAGTGAGCAATACAAAAATATGTGTTTGAAAAAATAAGGTTAACTCATATTAAACCATATTAAACAATGTGCATCAAATAAATGGAGAACAATTACATGTACTGCTGAGCTGTGTTTGCTGGGATTATTAGAGGATGAGATATGGCCTAGACATACTAAGATCTTATTGCAGGAAACAATATTTCTGGCACGGAAACAAATTGCGGTAAAATGGATACCACCCTCAGTAAATCAATGGATTAAAGCAGTTAATCAATTAAAAAAAAGATAATGTATGAGCATAGAGGAGTGATACAAAATTATCATAAGATATGGGATGTATGGATAAAGGCCAATGGTACTTTAGGAATGGAAGATAGATAATAAGCGGTGATTTTGAAAGAAGGGCAAAAGGAAGAAAGGGGAAGGGAAGAAAGGAAAAGGATTGTAAGAAGGGGAAGGAAAAGGTTATGAATGGTGGACATCATCAACCATGTTTAAGATATTTGAGATGTATTGTTGGATATTAGTTGTTTTTTTTTTTTATAGTTTTGAATGAAGGGTTCTTCTTGGGAGATTAAGATATATGTATGGAAATGTAAAAGAGATACATATTGTATACAGATGTTGTTAAATTTTTCAATAAAGAGTATTTAAACATTAATAAATGGAGAAATACCAGTCCCATGACATATAATTCACTTATGCATAACAAATAAATAAACTTAAAAGGGAAATACATAAAAGTCTAAATGTGAAATTTATGAAAGTTCGTGTGTAAGAATCTCAAACCACCTCACAAACAAGTGTGCCAGTTTCATTACCAAACAGTAATGATCTTTAAATGAGATCATCAGCACAGAAATAATCCAATCGGGGGGGGGGGGGGGGGCACCACTCAGGATACCACTCCATATAGTCCTTCACTGGGTATCCAAAGCCAGCACCTCAAAGTAATAATGAGTAGGAGAAAGAACAAAAGACCATGCAGTAGTATGCTAAAAGCACATGATTTTTTAAAAGTAGATATACTCACAAACGGTAGAGTAACACAGGCAAAACACACCATACCAGGGATCAACAACAGGTGTATAGCATCATATGCTTCTGGCCTCACCCCAAATGTGTTTCTTTTGAAGCAATGGACATCTTCATGGGATAAAGAAAAGTGTTCTGTGTTTACATTTTATTGAATACAAATATTAAGAACTTTGAAAAAAGGGAGTATAATATTGAATCCAGTCTTTCCAGTTAGTGAAAGAAATTGATAATACAATTCCTGTCTGTATACGAAGGCCTAGACAGTTAAGCAATCAATTTATCTTGTGTATTGTTCAAAAAAATCAAGGTGGTCATTTTGTTTTTCATAAATCTGACTGAGACAGCTTGGTGATGGTGACTGTGCAGAGAAAAGCAGCTTGGTGATGGTGACTGTGCAGAGAAAAGCTTGGAGACTACAAAGTCTGAATAACCAGGAGGCTGGTTAGTTTATAATCTATGGCGGTGATGCTCAAAACGCATGCAAGGTTAGCCTTGTGAGTGTTTTTTTTTTTAAATTTGACTTTCTTTTTTTAACCACCTTACGCCCGCACTATAGCCGAAAGATGGCTACAGCGCGGGCTCTAATTTCCGGGAGGCCATCTTTATACGGCCTCCCAGTAACAGGCTCCCTGCGCGCTCCCGCGAGCGCGCATCGGGGAAAATCTGTGTCGGCCGTGTCCCTTGGACACAGCCAATCACAGATCGTGGTGAATGGCCAATCACAGCGGCCATTTACCACGTGATCGGACCGTGCAATGAGATATGATCTCAAATGTAAACATATGAGAT
This sequence comes from Pelophylax lessonae, assembly GCF_965119305.1. Taxonomy (NCBI): domain Eukaryota; kingdom Metazoa; phylum Chordata; class Amphibia; order Anura; family Ranidae; genus Pelophylax; species Pelophylax lessonae. The sequence goes on from NC_138772.1 coordinate 344,532,550, forward strand.
CATCTCTCATCGCCAGCTCTCCTTCCTCACACAGAGACTGCAGTGTGAGGAAGAGGAGAGCCGATCAGCGGTAAGGGGACACAGAGGAATGTATTCAGGGCACTGATCACCAGTGCCCTGATTACACAAGAGGGGAAAAAAATGCCATAACTGCCCACAGTGCCTGCCATCAGTGCCCACAATCAGTGCCCATAGTGCTGCCAGTCAGTGCCCATCAGTGCCTGCACATCTAGGCATTGATGGGCACTGACTAGCAGCACTATGGGCACTCAGTGTGGGCACTGATGGTGCTGCCCATCAGTGCTCATCAGTGCCGCCCATCAGTGCCACCCGTCAGTGTCCATCAGTGCTACCCATCAGTGTCCATCAGTACTGCCTCTCAGTGCCCGTCAGTTCCACCTCTCAGTGCCCAGCAGTGCCACCTCTCAGTGCCCAGCAGTGCCACCTATCAGTGTTCATCAGTGCCGCCTATCAGTGCCGCCTATCAGTGCTCATCAGTGCCGCCTATAAGTGCCACCTATCAGTGCTCATCAGTGCGGCATATTAGTACCTCCTTATTAGTGCCACGTCATCAGTGCCCATAAGTGCCACCTAATCAGTGCCCATCAGTGCCACCTCATCAGTGCCCATCAGTGCTGCCTCATCAGAGCACATCAGTGAAGGAGAACAATTTATTTATTTTCAAAATTTACTCACAGAAAATAAGAAAAACTTTTTTTTTTTTTCAAAATTTTCTGTATTTTTTCTTTTTTTTTGTAAGAAATAAAAAACCCAGAGGTTATTAAATACCACCAAAAGAAAGCTCTATTTGTGTGAAAAAAATGATAAAATTTCATTTGGGTACAGTGTAGCATGACCGCGCAATTGTCATTCAAAGCATGAGGTGTGCTACATGTATTTGGTATTAACTCACTAGGTGAGGATGGAATGGCACTAAAGTACTACTAAGGCAACATTTCGTTGAGGGTGCATGAGCATTTCTAGAATCAGTAGGTGGGTTTTTCCCCATTTCTGCAATTAATGTGTCCATGATTCATTACACTTATTAAACATACCTAACTTTAGATCCTAGGACCCTATCAAGGGTTAACCTTTGCTCTCTATGCAATAAATGCAGGTCAAGTTTGGGTTGAGCATTCAACAAGGTGATGTACAGTACATAGCTTCCACGCAAAAATTACAACATCCTGCCTATGCTCAATTTGCATAAGAAGTAACATATTTGGAAAATATGCAAAACAAAAAAAAGCTGAACAAATTCAGTTTGCACACACTTAATGAATAAACGTACAGTATTTAACATATGACTTATCTTAGATTTTTTTGGTGGAAAGAAAACATATTTTATAAAGACTGCAATTATGGGTGCTGTCTCCCTAAATTGGTTTGATAGTTGTTAGTAGAGAATACCGCTGCTATCGCACATACAGGTGAAATATAATTCAGTGTAGCACCCTCCTAGGTAGGTGCTAGGTAAAACATATATGTGACCCTGTTCTGCTTATCAGGAGGGTCTGATCTGTTAGCCTGTCACATGTTTCCAGGTGTGTTCTGTTGAGTCTGGGGAGTCTCCCCACTGTATCCAATGAGGGACGTTGTTGAACAGTGGAGGAAACCTAGCCAATAGCACACCAGACTGTCCCAGTGGGTGGGCATTGCTGCAATGCATCCTGGGATTGTGAATAAATCTGGAGGGAGCATGTGACAGGGTCTTTGGGTGGGAAGCCAGGTCCCAGGAGGAGGGTGATGGCTGTCTCTCCTCCTGTTGCTAAGGAAGGTGGTCCAGGCAGTCGGCCTAGGGACCAGGGGATGAGCTGTGCTGTAGAGGATCCAGTGTGTGCTGACCAAGTGAAGCTGTGGGTCAGGATTCCTCTGGAAAACAGTATCATGAGTACCCAAGCATCTGCCCAGGGGTCTGCCTAAGAGAGGGGACCACTCCATAGAGGTCAAGGGGATCCAAGAGCCAGCTAACCTGGAGTGGTACTGAAAAAGGGGGTGCCACGTTGTAAAGCCCTGAAGATTAGGGGGTAAAGGGGCACCAGGAAGGGCCCTGAAGTTGCTCAGCAGTACAGTTTACTTTAGAGGACAGTTACCTCAGAAACGGAGTGCCTTAGGAAGCTAAAGGACTCTTTCACAGTCAAAAGGCAAAGTAAATTAACCACTTGCCGACCCCTGTACGACTATTTACATGCGGTGGTCAGCCCCTCACAGGCAAAGCGATGTAGGACTACATCGCTAGCCTGTGAGGCAGGCGGTGCGCTCCCACTCCCGCTCGCTCACGGACCCCCCCGCTCGCGTGCCCGTCGGACCCAATGTCCGCCAGGCACTCGCGATTGTCCATTACAGCGGGGAAAAAGGCAGGCGGCTAATGTAAACAAAGCCGCCTGTCATTCTTCCCTGTGTAAGAATGGAGATCACACGGTTCTGCTATGTAGGACCGTTGATTTCTGTTCATACACCTCAAGCCACATCCAATCACAGTAAGAAGCACGCCCCTAGGGACACACTTAACCCCTCCTTCTCAAATAAAGTTAACTCCTTCTCTGCCAGTGTCATTTTTACAGTAACAGTGCATATGTATAGCACTGATTACTGTAGTAATGTCACTGGTACCCCCAAAAGTGTCAAAAATGTCAGTCAAGGGTCCGATCTGTCTGCTGCAATGTCGCAGTCCCCCAAAAAAAATCGCAGATCGCCGCCATTACTCGTTAAAAAAAAAACAACAAAAATGACAAAAATCGTTCCCTTAGTTAGTAAACGCAATAACGTTTGCGCAAACCAATCAAAATATGCTTTTTGCTATTTTTTTTACCAAACATATGTAGCATAAAACAAATTGGCCTAAAATGTTAAAACATTTTGATTTTTACATTTTTTTTGGGAATTTCATATAAAAAAAATGTAAAAAAATATTGTTATTTTTGCAAAATTGACGCTCTTTTTTTGTTTATAGCGCATAATCAAAAAATCACACAGGTGATCAAATACCACCAAAAGAAAGCTCTGTTTGTGGGAAAAAAAGGACATTAAATTTGTTTAAGTACAGCGTCGCACGACCGCGCAATTGTCCGTTAAAGTCACGCAGTGCCAAATCGCAAAATAGGCCCTGGTCAGGAAGGGGGTAAAATCTTCCGGGGCTTAAGTGGTTAAGTGGCCCAACTGTGACTAGCTAAACTCAGCGTTAATCAGCATTTAACCAGCATTAATCAGCATTAACCCAGCGTGAAACAGCATTTATCAGATCGTCCCTGCTTTTTGTGCATAGTTTAGTTCTGTTGGAGTATCCAACTCATCCCTTCTCCTATCCAAGCTCCTAATAAAACATAAAATCCAAAGAAACTGGACTGGTCCTTGTCTGAGGTAAAAACACTTGGAAACATGTCTGAATGTTCTACTGTTGCTAATGGTAACCCAGGAGAACCCGTCTTCAGCAGCTCCCTTGGGAGTAGTGCTACATTAGAGCTGCGCTTATCCGTAATAAGATACAGAAATCAATAGTATGTGCAAAATCCGTAAGTATAAAGTAACTCCAGTGCTGTAAACAAAATGACAATATAAGGTGCTAATAGTGCAACAGAGGTGCAAATAAATGCTGTGGCTCCAGTGCTAATCAAATAAATGACTGTTAAGTGACACCAATAAATAACAGTGAATATATCATGAAACACTTGTAGTGTAAATTCAGTATGAACGGTGTAAAGAGTGACTAAGTGACATCAAAAAAAATATTAAAATAAATTATAAAAGCAGCCACAGGTAAAAACTGATCCAGCAGCATCAAAGTTCATTAAGGTGGCAGTGAAGTGAGATCTTGTGATTAAATCAAGGAGGTGATATCAGCACCAGAGGTGAACGGTGAGCTAATCAAAGGGTGATTCTTCCAGGTGTACTACACCCTTACCTTACTGCTGTAATGTTACAGTATTAAAGAAGGACTTCCCAGTAATCCTGCAATCATCCCAGGGAGTTTGGAGGGCGCCGCGGTATCCTTACTGCTGCAAGGATACAGCTGGTGACCGGGGTTCCTGACACTCCTCCTCAGACCATCCAAGGGGGGTGGGGGGCGTCACAATATCCTATAATGCTCAGAGTAAGGGTGCAGAGAAAAGAGGCTCTTCTGGTGTAGTATTTTTGATTTGGGTTTATTAAAAAAAGTAGCAACTTACAATTTAGCAAGCTATAGACAGTGTTTAAGCGTTGGGGCTCTGAGTCCCAAGCCATCCATGATGCCGCACTTCCGTGTCTGCCCAACGTCTCTACGCGTATCATCATGGTCACGTGACTTCAGGTATTGGTTAATGCAATAATCATAAACCCTTATCATTTCTATGGGCAGCATGTGCTTCCAAAGATAGTCTCAAGTGACAGTCCATGTGCCAGGATATCAGTCTAACACCCCTGTAATCCACATGGGCATTTTATAAGGAATCCAGCATGTGCTGTACTGGTGAGCCTAAAACCAGGTGTAATATTGTTAGCTAGCTGCTACACCTGCACATAGCCAACATCCATTCTTCTTTTACAAACACTTTTTAGATCCAGGTACATTATTCCTGTTTTCTACACTTTTATTGACTTTATTTGTACTTTTAAAAACCAGGCCATCTTGTATTTTATAGAGTTATCACATGTATGCTTTAAAAAATCATGGTTTACCATTAGTGTTGAGCGAACACGGACTGTATTATTCGTGTTCGTACCGAATAATTGGATTTTTTTTACCCGAACACGGACACTTTACTGTATGTTCGGGTAAAAATCCGTGTTCGGTCGTTTTATTTCCGGGTTTTGCATGCTTTGGCGCTCTTTTCATGGCGGGCTTTCAGCAGCCAATCAACAATCGTTTAACTGGTGTGCCTTAAGCCATCCCAGCCATGCCTGCAAATGTCTTAGTAGCTGTGATTGGCCGTCTGAAGCATGTGACCAAGTCTTTATAAGTTCGAGGCAGCCGCCGCAGCAGCGTCATTCTGCTGCTTAGCTAAGGGACAGAGCACACATCAATGTGCTGGCTGCTGATTAGGGAAAGATAGGCAGGAAAAAACCATTTGTGTCCGGATAGAATTGAGGGACAGGTCGGAGTGTTTAGGCAGGGCGAGTTGTAGGCATTTTAGGGATAGAGTCTGCTGAATTATAGGGTCAGTGTCTTCTACAAACTACAATCGATATTGCTGTGTGGGGGGTGGGGTGAATCTGCACTCAATCCTGATCTACGATCTCTTCTCAATCCTGTTAGGGACAGAGTCTGCTGAATTTTAGGGAAACTGTGTTCTACAAACTACAATCGATATTGCTGTGTGGTGTGGGATTGGAGATAGGCAGGTGTCAGTGATCCACATCCATTTTTCTGTGTGTGAGCTGCAGTGAACACAATCTTTTTGGGCTGCAGTGAACACAATCTTTTTGGGCTGCAGTGAACACAATCTTTTTGGGCTGCAGTGAACACAATCTTTTTGGGGTGCAGTGAACAAAATCTTTTTGGGGTGCAGTGAACACAATCCTTTTTGGTGTGCAGTGAACACAATCTTTGTGGGGTGCAGTGAACAAAATCCTTTGTGGGGTGCAGTGAACACAATCTTTTTGGGGTGCAGTGAACAAAATCCTTTTTGGGGTGCAGTGAACAACATCCTTTTTGGGGTGCAGTGAACACAATCTTTTTGGGGTGCAGTGAACAAAATCCTTTGTGGGGTGCAGTGAACACAATCTTTTTGGGGTGCAGTGAACACAATCTTTTTGGGGTGGAGTGAACAACATCCTTTTTGGGGTGCAGTGAACAAAATCCTTTTTGGGGTGCAGTGAACAAAATCCTTTTTGGGGTGCAGTGAACAAAATCATTTTTGGGGTGCAGTGAACACAATCTTTGTGGGGTGCAGTGAACACAATCTTTTTGGGGTGGAGTGAACAACATCCTTTTTGGGGTGCAGTGAACAACATCCTTTTTGGGGTGCAGTGAACACAATCTTTTTGGGGTGCAGTGAACACAATCTTTGTGGGGTACAGTGAACACAATCTTTGTGGGGTGCAGTGAACACAATCTTTGGGGGGTACAGTGAACACAATCTTTTTGGGGTGCAGTGAACACAATCTTTGTGGGGTGCAGTGAACACAATCTTTTTGGGGTGGAGTGAACAAAATCATTTTTGGGGTGCAGTGAACAACATCCTTTTTGGGGTGCAGTGATCAAAATCCTTTTTGGGGTGCAGTGAACACAATCTTTTTGGGGTGCAGTGAAAAAAATCCTTTGTGGGGTGCAGTGAACAGAATCTTTGTGGGGTGCAGTGAACACAATCTTTGGGGGGGTACAGTGAACACAATCTTTTTGGGGTGCAGTGAACACAATCTTTGTGGGGTACAGTGAACAGAATCTTTGTGGGGTGCAGTGAACACAATCTTTGGGGGGTACAGTGAACACAATCTTTTTGGGGTGCAGTGAACACAATCTTTGGGGGGTACAGTGAACACAATCTTTTTGGGGTGCAGTGAACACAATCTTTGTGGGGTGCAGTGAACACAATCTTTGGGGGGGTACAGTGAACACAATCTTTTTGGGGTGCAGTGAACAACATCCTTTTAGGGTGCAGTGAACACAATCTTTGTGGGGTGCAGTGAACAACATCCTTTTAGGGTGCAGTGAACACAATCTTTGTGGGGTACAGTGAACAGAATCTTTGTGGGGTGCAGTGAACACAATCTTTGGGGGGTACAGTGAACACAATCTTTGTGAGGTGCAGTGAACACAATCTTTGTGGGGTGCAGTGAACACAATCATTGTGGGGTGCAGTGAACTCAATCTTTGTGGGGTACAGTGAACACAATCTCATACTTCTGAAGATTTGAGGGTGCTGCCTGTTCCATACTCCCCCTACTCCTCATCTAGCCTTTTAGGGGTACAAACAATAGTAATTGGGGCCTAGTGTGGTTGTGTACGTGTGATATACATACACTTTTTTTGGATCATATTTTCTATTCCGCTATTTAATCAAAAACCTTTGGGGATCAGTTAAATTGGGGGATAGTCTGTGTTGGTACGTGTGAGAGAGATCCACCTTTCCAAGTTGTTGGGGTTCATCTCATACTTCTGAAGGTTTGAGGGTGCTGCCTGTTCCATACTCCCCCTACTCCTAGCCTTTTAGGGGTACAAACAATAGTAATTGGGGCCTAGTGTGGTTGTGTACGTGTGATATACATACACTTTTTTTGGATCATATTTTCTATTCCGCTATTTAATCAAAAACCTTTGGGGATCAGTTAAATTGGGGGATAGTCTGTGTTGGTACGTGTGAGAGAGATCCACCTTTCCAAGTTGTTGGGGTTCATCTCATACTTCTGAAGGTTTGAGGGTGCTGCCTGTTCCATACCCCCCCTACTCCTCATCTAGCCTTTTAGGGGTACAAACAATAGTAATTGGGGCCTAGTGTGGTTGTGTACGTGTGATATACATACACTTTTTTTGGATCATATTTTCTATTCCGCTATTTAATCAAAAACCTTTGGGGATCAGTTAAATTGGGGGATAGTCTGTGTTGGTACGTGTGAGAGAGATCCACCTTTCCAAGTTTTTGGGGTTCATCTCATACTTCTGAAGATTTGAGGGTGCTGCCTGTTCCATACCCCCCCTACTCCTCATCTAGCCTTTTAGGGGTACAAACAATAGTAATTGGGGCCTAGTGTGGTTGTGTACGTGTGATATACATACACTTTTTTTGGATCATATTTTCTATTCCGCTATTTAATCAAAAACCTTTGGGGATCAGTTAAATTGGGGGATAGTCTGTGTTGGTACGTGTGAGAGAGATCCACCTTTCCAAGTTGTTGGGGTTCATCTCATACTTCTGAAGGTTTGAGGGTGCTGCCTGTTCCATACTCCCCCTACTCCTAGCCTTTTAGGGGTACAAACAATAGTAATTGGGGCCTAGTGTGGTTGTGTACGTGTGATATACATACACTTTTTTTGGATCATATTTTCTATTCCGCTATTTAATCAAAAACCTTTGGGGATCAGTTAAATTGGGGGATAGTCTGTGTTGGTACGTGTGAGAGAGATCCACCTTTCCAAGTTGTTGGGGTTCATCTCATACTTCTGAAGGTTTGAGGGTGCTGCCTGTTCCATACCCCCCCTACTCCTCATCTAGCCTTTTAGGGGTACAAACAATAGTAATTGGGGCCTAGTGTGGTTGTGTACGTGTGATATACATACACTTTTTTTGGATCATATTTTCTATTCCGCTATTTAATCAAAAACCTTTGGGGATCAGTTAAATTGGGGGATAGTCTGTGTTGGTACGTGTGAGAGAGATCCACCTTTCCAAGTTGTTGGGGTTCATCTCATACTTCTGAAGGTTTGAGGGTGCTGCCTGTTCCATACTCCCCCTACTCCTCATCTAGCCTTTTAGGGGTACAAACAATAGTAATTGGGGCCCAGTGTGGTTGTGTACGTGTGATATACATACACTTTTTTTGGATCATATTTTCTATTCCGCTATTTAATCAAAAACCTTTGGGGATCAGTTAAATTGGGGGATAGTCTGTGTTGGTACGTGTGAGAGAGATCCACCTTTCCAAGTTGTTGGGGTTCATCTCATACTTCTGAAGGTTTGAGGGTGCTGCCTGTTCCATACCCCCCCTACTCCTCATCTAGCCTTTTAGGGGTACAAACAATAGTAATTGGGGCCTAGTGTGGTTGTGTACGTGTGATATACATACACTTTTTTTGGATCATATTTTCTATTCCGCTATTTAATCAAAAACCTTTGGGGATCAGTTAAATTGGGGGATAGTCTGTGTTGGTACGTGTGAGAGAGATCCACCTTTCCAAGTTGTTGGGGTTCATCTCATACTTCTGAAGGTTTGAGGGTGCTGCCTGTTCCATACCCCCCCTACTCCTCATCTAGCCTTTTAGGGGTACAAACAATAGTAATTGGGGCCTAGTGTGGTTGTGTACGTGTGATATACATACACTTTTTTTGGATCATATTTTCTATTCCGCTATTTAATCAAAAACCTTTGGGGATCAGTTAAATTGGGGGATAGTCTGTGTTGGTACGTGTGAGAGAGATCCACCTTTCCAAGTTGTTGGGGTTCATCTCATACTTCTGAAGATTTGAGGGTGCTGCCTGTTCCATACCCCCCCTACTCCTCATCTAGCCTTTTAGGGGTACAAACAATAGTAATTGGGGCCTAGTGTGGTTGTGTACGTGTGATATACATACACTTTTTTTGGATCATATTTTCTATTCCGCTATTTAATCAAAAACCTTTGGGGATCAGTTAAATTGGGGGATAGTCTGTGTTGGTACGTGTGAGAGAGATCCACCTTTCCAAGTTGTTGGGGTTCATCTCATACTTCTGAAGGTTTGAGGGTGCTGCCTGTTCCATACCCCCCCTACTCCTCATCTAGCCTTTTAGGGGTACAAACAATAGTAATTGGGGCCTAGTGTGGTTGTGTACGTGTGATATACATACACTTTTTTTGGATCATATTTTCTATTCCGCTATTTAATCAAAAACCTTTGGGGATCAGTTAAATTGGGGGATAGTCTGTGTTGGTACGTGTGAGAGAGATCCACCTTTCCAAGTTTTTGGGGTTCATCTCATACTTCTGAAGATTTGAGGGTGCTGCCTGTTCCATACCCCCCCTACTCCTCATCTAGCCTTTTAGGGGTACAAACAATAGTAATTGGGGCCTAGTGTGGTTGTGTACGTGTGATATACATACACTTTTTTTGGATCATATTTTCTATTCCGCTATTTAATCAAAAACCTTTGGGGATCAGTTCAATTGGGGGATAGTCTGTGTTGGTACGTGTGAGAGAGATCCACCTTTCCAAGTTGTTGGGGTTCATCTCATACTTCTGAAGGTTTGAGGGTGCTGCCTGTTCCATACCCCCCCTACTCCTCATCTAGCCTTTTAGGGGTACAAACAATAGTAATTGGGGCCTAGTGTGGTTGTGTACGTGTGATATACATACACTTTTTTTGGATCATATTTTCTATTCCGCTATTTAATCAAAAACCTTTGGGGATCAGTTAAATTGGGGGATAGTCTGTGTTGGTACGTGTGAGAGAGATCCACCTTTCCAAGTTGTTGGGGTTCATCTCATACTTCTGAAGGTTTGAGGGTGCTGCCTGTTCCATACTCCCCCTACTCCTCATCTAGCCTTTTAGGGGTACAAACAATAGTAATTGGGGCCTAGTGTGGTTGTGTACGTGTGATATACATACACTTTTTTTGGATCATATTTTCTATTCCGCTATTTAATCAAAAACCTTTGGGGATCAGTTAAATTGGGGGATAGTCTGTGTTGGTACGTGTGAGAGAGATCCACCTTTCCAAGTTGTTGGGGTTCATCTCATACTTCTGAAGGTTTGAGGGTGCTGCCTGTTCCATACTCCCCCTACTCCTAGCCTTTTAGGGGTACAAACAATAGTAATTGGGGTCTAGTGTGGTTGTGTACGTGTGATATACATACACTTTTTTTGGATCATATTTTCTATTCCGCTATTTAATCAAAAACCTTTGGGGATCAGTTAAATTGGGGGATAGTCTGTGTTGGTACGTGTGAGAGAGATCCACCTTTCCAAGTTGTTGGGGTTCATCTCATACTTCTGAAGGTTTGAGGGTGCTGCCTGTTCCATACCCCCCCTACTCCTCATCTAGCCTTTTAGGGGTACAAACAATAGTAATTGGGGCCTAGTGTGGTTGTGTACGTGTGATATACATACACTTTTTTTGGATCATATTTTCTATTCCGCTATTTAATCAAAAACCTTTGGGGATCAGTTAAATTGGGGGATAGTCTGTGTTGGTACGTGTGAGAGAGATCCACCTTTCCAAGTTGTTGGGGTTCATCTCATACTTCTGAAGGTTTGAGGGTGCTGCCTGTTCCATACTCCCCCTACTCCTAGCCTTTTAGGGGTACAAACAATAGTAATTGGGGCCTAGTGTGGTTGTGTACGTGTGATATACATACACTTTTTTTGGATCATATTTTCTATTCCGCTATTTAATCAAAAACCTTTGGGGATCAGTTAAATTGGGGGATAGTCTGTGTTGGTACGTGTGAGAGAGATCCACCTTTCCAAGTTGTTGGGGTTCATCTCATACTTCTGAAGGTTTGAGGGTGCTGCCTGTTCCATACCCCCCCTACTCCTCATCTAGCCTTTTAGGGGTACAAACAATAGTAATTGGGGCCTAGTGTGGTTGTGTACGTGTGATATACATACACTTTTTTTGGATCATATTTTCTATTCCGCTATTTAATCAAAAACCTTTGGGGATCAGTTAAATTGGGGGATAGTCTGTGTTGGTACGTGTGAGAGAGATCCACCTTTCCAAGTTGTTGGGGTTCATCTCATACTTCTGAAGGTTTGAGGGTGCTGCCTGTTCCATACTCCTCTTCCTCATCCTCCCTTTAGGGTAGGAAAAAATTTAATCGGGCCTAGTCTGTGTTTGTACGTGTGAGATACACAGTTTTTTATCCTATTCCGCTATTCAATACACACCCTTTTGGTGTAAAAAACATTAAATTGCGGCATAGTTTGCATATTTGACATTTGCATATATTGTGCCTTGTTGCGCTGTTTTGGGTACTCCACCAACATGGCCAGTGGCAATGACGCCATTCTCAGCTTAACTATCCCACTTCTATGCCTCCTTGAAAAAACAACTTGGGCGATGATGGAAGAGGATGTGGCACAGGATGAGGAGGAGGAGGAGGAGGATGAAGAGGTAACATTTCAAAGGCTTTCAGGGCAGTCATTCGCAAGGGGCTCCGAGGGTGGGTTCCTGCACACACAAACGCCAGGGACACAATTGTCCAGCAGGGGCACAGTTCTGGAGGATGAGGAGGATGAGGAGGAGGAGGAGCTGGAGGAGGAGATGGAACCATGTTCACAGCAGGGTGGCACCCAGGCCAGCTCATGGCCATCACTGGTGCGTGGCTGGGGGGATACAGAGGACACGGACGATACACCTCCCACAGAGGACAGCCTTTCGTCGCCTCTGGGCAGCCTGGCACACATGAGCGATTACATGCTGCAGTGTCTCCACAACGACCGCCGAGTTGCCCACATTCTAACTTGTGCTGATTACTGGGTGGCCACGCTGCTGGATCCCCGTTACAAGGACAACGTACCGTCCTTAATTCACTCACTGGAGCGCGATCGCAAGATGCGCGAGTACAAGCGCACGCTGGTAGACGCCATGCTGCTGGCATTCCCATCTGACAGCGGGGCCACAGTGGAAGCACAAGGCAGAGGAGGAGGAGGAGGAGGTCGCCAACGCAACCAGGGCACCGCCAGCACCTCAGAAGGCAGGGTTAGCATGGCCGAAATGTGGAAAAGCTTTGTCAGCACGCCACAACAAACAGCAGCACCAGCAGCTCAGATGGAACGTCTTAGCAGGAGGCAGCATTTTACCAACATGGTGGAGCAGTATGTGTGCACACGCCTACATGTAGTGAATGACGGGTCTGCCCCCTTCAACTTCTGGGTCTCCAAATTGGGCACATGGCCTGAGCTTGCCCTTTACGCCTTGGAGGTGCTGGCGTGCCCTGCAGCCAGTGTATTATCTGAACGGGTATTTAGCACGGCTGGGGGCGTTATAACAGACAAGCGCAGCCGCCTGTCCAGAGACAATGTGGACAAGCTCACGTTCATTAAAATGAACCAGGCATGGATCCCACGGGACTTTTCCGTACCTTATGCAGAATAGCAATGGATACCGACCTTACCCACCCATTGTTCCATTTTTGCTCTTTCTCACTCTTTTGGGGTGTACCCTCATTTAAAATTTTTGAAAAGAAGCAGTGTTGGCTACCTCGTCCTCCTCCTCAGGGCCAGATTAATGTAGGGGCTATTGGAGCTGCAGCTCCAGGCCCCTACCTTTTATATAGGCCCCGGGTTGGCCATATTCACTGTTACCGCTCTTCTGTCACTTGTAAACACAGAAGTCTGGCTTCTATGCTCGCTTCCCCAGGCAGCACCCTCAGAACCTCCCCACACAGCGTGAAGGCCGGACAAGGAGGGACAGTTGGCGATGCATGGATGTGTTTATGGGCTTCAGAGACAGCATCCCATGTTGAATTAGGCATGCATGGCTGCACCCTTCCTCCTCTGGGTGCATGGCAAGGCACGGCCCTTAAGGCCCTTCAAAATCCTCAGCACCAAGCCCATGATGCTGTTAATCCGGCCCTGGTCCTCCTCCACCGCCGCTTCCACCTACACCGCCCATAGGTGTGCGCAGCCTATTGCATTAAGGTGTGCACCCCAAAGTTGAAATACACATGCATGTGTTTGCCAGCAGGGAGAGTAATGTATCGGGGCCATGTACCTGTAGGCAAGGAGAAATAGAGCAGAGCAGGTCCCAGGGAGATCTTTCCCATCTCCTCACTGGCAATGCTATGTGCCCTAGGTGATTAGGGTGTGCCCAGGCACACCCAGCACACCCTGTGCGCACGCCTATGTCACCGCCACATCCACCACCACCTCAACCTCCCTCCTACTCCATATGGGCCTCGTCCTTCAGAGATGAAGAAGAACATTGTTTTATTTTTCTGTTTTTTTTTGTTGTTTTAAGTTATTTCCCTATCCACATTTGTTTGCAAAGCACTTGCCATGCTCTTAATTACGTTTTGCTGCCATTTGCAGCACTCTAGCCCTTTCCTTTGGTGTTTTAGAGCCATTTTAGTGCCTTAAAGTTCGGGTCCCCATTGACTTCAATGGGGTTCGGTGTCCGGGAAAAGTTCGGTAAAAGTCCGGGACACGGACCCGGACTTTTTTTTAAAGTTCGGCCGAACCCGTCGAACACGGACATCTAGGTGTCCGCTCAACCCTATTTACCATGCTAAACTGATTTTAAATGTGGTTCACCACTACATAGCTGGTGGATCTTCACATGCGTTGTGCACATCCTAAATCAGGTGTTACAGCGCTGAACAGCTTTGTTGGATTAATGACAGTCATGTGAAGTTTGATAAGTATTGGGAAGACTGATTTGTGCATTAGCACTATGGCACAGGCGTGATAGCTTTAGTAAATCAGCCACATTGTTTAGGCTCTTTATAATAAATTGTGATGTGGATCCAGGCCCAAGTCAGCTTTTCAGCCAACCAGTTTAGAAGCTGCTAAGCAGCAGAGCCTGAATTGTGCCTCCTTCATGCCCCTTTTAGATCCTGAAAACTTTCCTATTCTTCCTGATTATCTTAATTGTAATTGCGGTTTGACATCAGCTTTAGCTTGAATGATCTTGTTTGTCTGCTGCCTTCTCTGATTGTGCATCTGCTAGCCTACTACTGCTGGCCATAGATTCTGCTGAAGTAGCTCTGCTGAGAAAGCCTACTTTTCACCTTTTTGCAGGGGTCAAGGTTTAAGATTGCCTTGATGCAAATCTTCCATTTGTAACACTGTATAAACACCACTATGTGACAACTTGTTTTGTTTTCGATGATTTTCTTGCTGCTTGAGTCAACTATGCTTCAGCTATTTCAATAATCATTGGACAATCTAGAATACAGAAAATAATTCCAGGTACTATCAGTTATAGTCATTTTCCAGGCTGTAAGGCACATTATCACTTTACCATTGCAATGATAGGCTGGTGTTATTCTAACTGTGAAAAGCTGTTACTGCCTTATGCCAGACATTATGGGGCTCAAGCAATCAAAAAAATATATTAATTGTACATCCTACCAAGGCTTAGGGATCTCTTGAGTGCTTACTGACAAATGTGGATGAGCATTAAAGGTCATGTCTAAGCATTTCTAGATTTAATCCTGAAACTCATTCTTCCCCTCTAGAGCTTGCCTCAGCCTTAATATTTCTTTTACCATGACCCTGTAGCACAAAACAGTGTTTATTACTTCCTGTGACATCATCACTAGGCTTGTAAAACAAGCTGTTGGGAGCTCAGTTATTACTGGCATAGGCACGCCTCCAGAGCTACATCTCCTATGATGTAATTATGCATACATTACAATGTGTAATGAAGTTAAATGCTGAGTGAGTGACTGACAGCAAGCCTGATAATTTATGAGCAGCCTGTAATAGCACAGTATCCCCATACTTACATTACTTTTTAATATGCAGTATAAACAGTAAAAATAGTCTTCATTCTTTATTCCCAACATCATTCAAATTGGAGGATATTAGAACTTGTATGTGAAGGGGTATGAATTCATAGGTGAATGGTGTGAATAAGGTAACCTTGGTGCAAAGCTTGGCCAAGCATCTGCAAGATATTTCCTGTGATCTTGAATACCCCCTGGAACAGTTGACAATATTTGGAGTAGGACCATTTGGGAAAAAAGAGCTGGTTTCTGAAGAGTCCCTGTAGCGAGTGTGGCTCAGGTAGCTAGCTACCTCTCAGTTGAAAGGAAGCCATCTGTGCACTGGGTACTAATAAGAGAAAGAGAGTTGCTAATACTTTTTAGACATGTGCGGTTTGTTTTGTTCTGAAAAAATATTCGGAAAATATTTCATTATTCGAAAATTATGTCTGAATATCCAAAATTACAGTGTGAACGAAATTTGCGGAATGCTTTCAGTGACGAAGCAAAATTTGAAGCGAAACTCCATTCGAATTCGAACCTGTAAACATATTTCTAAAATAACACTCTGTGTTATTAGAGTACCATTTCAAAATAATGCTGTTTTTCTTAAGCCAAAGATGATTTAAAGAGTCATTGTAATCATTTGATGACTATTTTTCTATTGTTTGTTTACTTTGCCGCATTCTAATCGAAAAAAAATCAAATAAATTTGATTCAACTAATTTGAAATGTATTGAATCAAATGTTTTGAATCCAAAAAAAAATTGTAAATTCAACAAAATTCTAAAAAGACATAAAACAAATTCCAAATATGAACTCCGAATACAAATCACACATTTTTTCCGTCATGCACGTCTAATACTTGTTTAGGATTATTCCATTTTTTTTTTCACTTTAAATATATTTTATGCAATGTTGCTTGATTTAAACCATATGAATTTTGTTGATTATAAGAATTGGCATACTTACTGACTGTTTTTATTACACGTCAGTGCTTCCCATTTTACATAATATTGTAAAAAATGCAGTTTTTTTCACATATACTTTGAACATAATAAATTACTATATCAGTAACTTGCTAAAAATTAAAACAAGAAAAAAGATTAATAGTAAGATCTCAAACAATAATATAACTTACTGAGACAAAATACAGGACCTTGGAGAGAGGTCAGAAAAATGTGTTTGTGCTCCACCTGCAGGACCATGGAGAGCATCCATAACACATAAAGTAGATGTGGCCACAATAAAATAAGCCTTTACTTCAATTCTCACATACTGTGTTGGTTATGTCCTTGCTTTTTAATACTTTATTCTTACTTAAATGGACTGCACACTATGATGGCTTCAAGTCTACTCCTCTTTGTATTCCTATGTCTTGCAAGGTCAGCACTTTTATTTGTTCTGGATTACTGAGACCTCCATTCCTCCTCTCAGTAAAGGTTCTACGATCCTTTTCCAAGCAGGCTAATATTTCTTCTTTTGGTAAATGTTTCAATAAAACTCTTTCCTGACACAAGCATGAGAGCATACATGTATGGGTATAGGCTCTGCCCCTCGCCCAATCAGGACTGGTTATACTATATAAAGGAGTTGCCTCCCCTAAGGCAGCATTCTCTTTTTGTTCCTCAAATGCTGGTACTGGTCAAATACCGGTTATAACTATGGTAGGAAGATTTTTATTTTTGCCCTCACCTTGCCAGATTCATCTGGCCAGCCCTGCAGGTTTAGCCTCTCTCCTGTGACGAAGCACCACCCCGTTCGGGTGTAAACCGCCTATACGAGGGAGGCCTTCCCCAGGTCCAGGTACTGGAGTGCAGGATACTGGTCTCCGGATGCAGGTAGAACAGTTCTGCCTTGTTGTTTGTTGGGACTGATCCAATCTCTCCTCCCTGTTGAGTTGTGGCCCCACACACTATTTGGTGTATGTTTTGTTTCCCTTGTAAAACGCTGGCATTGTTGTTAGGTTGGCTGCCCCCTTCCAAGATGGCTCCTTGTCTATGTCCTGTGGCTGTATTTCAGGCTGCCCTTTCCAGATGGATGTGTGGATGGGGATGGCACCCAGCAGACTTGCGGTTAACAAGGAGCAACAAAATGGCATTGGGATAACTTCTGGCTCGCAGTAGTAGCTCCGGGGAGCTCCAGGCGGCTGCCTGGGGGTGTATTGGTGGCCACCTGTTCAGGAATTGAGCCTCTCCCATCACTTTAGAGCCAGTTAGGGATGTTTACTGCACAGGTAGGTAAGCTAAGCCATAGGCTGTGATGGTTTGTCATGATTATTATGCGGTTAATATATCAGGCTGCCAAAGTAGATCATTTGCTATTTATAGTTATGTTTGTTTCATTAATGCCACAAAGGCTTTGTTTTATATGCAGTACTGCTAATGCATGGCCTGATATTCAGGTGTTGCTGTGCAAAGTTGAGTCTTTCCTATTAACTCAGCAATGCCTGGCTCTGCAGATTTGGATTACTGTTTAATGCTCTAATACCTGGGTTTGCTGTTTTTAACCTTTGCAGACTAGTGGCCTAGTGTAGGTTATTCTGCCAGGTCTATTGGTGCTGATTATGATATAGTAATGCTTCAGTATTAATAACTGCTATGCGTTTAATGCCTGTTTTTGGCTGCTAAACCTTAAAGCGGAGTTCCACCCAAAAGTGGAACTTCCGCTTTAGGGAGTCCTGACCCCCTGACATGCCACATTTGGCATGTCATTTTTTTAGGGGGGAGCGGGTACCTAGTTTTGACAGGTACCCGCTCCCACTTCCGCTCGGAGCGCCGTGGCGCCCTGAACGGAAGTTCTCCTCTCCCCCTCCCTCCCTGCAATCTTCTGGGACACGTCAGAGGTCCCAGAAGATTGCCGGCCAATCACGGCGCGCAGCGTGACTCGCGCATGCGCAGTGGGTACCCGGCTGTGAAGCTGCAAACTGTCACAGCCGGGTGCCCACAGCAGTGATGCCGGCGCCGAGGGAGAGGATCGAGGCTTCGGGCAGCCGCATCGCTGGACCGTTGGACAGGTGAGTGAATGGCTGGAACTCCGCTTTAAGGAATGCTATGTGTTTAATGGTTGTTATGCATTAACCTGTTATGTCTAAATGCTGGAGTGAGGTTCAGTGCTCTGCTTAAGTTTACAGTGCCTTAAGTAATTTGTCTATTGGTAATTACTTTTTCTGAGGGGTTAATCCTAGCTCACAATACCATTTAGGTCCATTTGCTGCTTCAATGTCTGCAGATGGATATGTGGATGGCCACTGGGAATGTATGAATGCTAATGTCCTAGCCAGTGTTTCCAGGCATCTATAATTAGAGATGTATAGAACTGTTCGCCGGCGGACAGTTCCCGGCGAACTTAGCATGTTTGCGTTCGCCGCTGCGGGCGAACATATGCGATGTTCGGTCCGCCCCCCATAATACATCATTGAGGCAAACTTTGACCCTGAACTTTACAGTCAGCGGGCACATTTCCAGCCAATCAGCATACCTCCCTCCCACACCCTCCCACCTCCTATAAATAAGCAAGGGCAGCATCCATCTTAGATCATTCTGAAGCAGTGTGTGTAGTGAGAGTAGGGAGAGCTGCTGCTGCTGTTAAGCTAGGGACAGTTAGTCAGTGTTCCTTCTCTTGCAGTGTTCTTGGTCCACTACTGCTGTAAGGACAGCACCCCAAAAAGCCCTTCTAAGGGCTGGTATTTGTGTAATTTTTTTTATATATATATATATATATATATATATATATATATATATATCTAGCGTCCCCAAAAGCCCTTTTAAGGGCTGGTAATTGAGTTTTTTCTTCTTATATATATATATATATATATATATATATATCTATCTAGTGTCCCCAAAAGCCCTTTTAAGGGCTGGTAATTGAGGATTTTTTTTTTATTTATATATATATACATATATATATATCTAGTGTCCCCAAAAGCCCTTTTAAGGGCTGGTAAGGTAATAGAGTTTTTTCTTTATATATATATATATATATATATATATATATATATATATATATATATATATATATATCTCTATTGTACACTGCAGTTGCCTGCCCGCTGTGTGTGAGAGGCCACAGACCTACCACAGACTGTACTGTGTGCACACCACACTCATTTCGGGTGGCACAGGCACAGTACCTTGCATTTTAAAAAATATTTTTTTTTTCCTCACAGTAATTGCAGTGAGTGCTGTGTCAGGTCCACAGAGTGCACTGTACCCACTGCAGTGCACTGCCCACCACTGATATATATACGGTGGCACAGCATCTTGTTGCAAATTGAAAAAAAAAATATTTTTTATTATTGCAGTTGCCTGGGCTGCCAGTGACTGTCAGGTCCACAGAGTGTACTGTGCCCACTGCAGTGCCACTGTGTGCCCACCCACCACTGATATATAAGGTGGCACAGCAGCTTGCAAAGTAAAAAAATATATATATATTTTTTAATTGCAGTTGACTGGGTGCCAGTGACTGCTGCCAGGTCCACAGAGAGTGTACTGTGCCACTGCCCACCAACCACTGATATATAAGGTGGCACAGCAGCTTGCAAAGTAAAAAAATATATATATATTTTTTAATTGCAGTTGCCTGGGTGCCAGTGACTGCTGTCAGGTCCACAGAGAGTGTACTGTGCCACTGCCCACCCACCACTGATATATAAGGTGGCACAGCAGTTTGCAAAGTAAAAAAATATATATATATTTTTTAATTGCAGTTGCCTGGGTGCCAGTGACTGCTGTCAGTGTCAGGTCCACAGAGAGTGTACTGTGCCACTGCCCACCCACCACTGATATATAAGGTGGCACAGCAGCTTGCAAAGTAAAAAAATATATACATATTTTTTAATTGCAGTTGCCTGGGTGCCAGTGACTGCTGTCAGGTCCACAGAGAGTGTACTGTGCCACTGCCCACCCACCACTGATATATAAGGTGGCACAGCAGCTTGCAAAGTAAAAAAAAATATATATATTTTTTAATTGCAGTTGCCTGGGTGCCAGTGACTGTCAGGTCCACAGAGTGTACTGTACCCACTGCCCACCCACCACTGATATATAAGGTGGCACAGCAGCTTGCAAAGTAAAAAAATATATATATATTTTTTAATTGCAGTTGCCTGGGTGCCAGTGACTGCTGTCAGTGTCAGGTCCACAGAGAGTGTACTGTGCCACTGCCCACCCACCACTGATATATAAGGTGGCACAGCAGCTTGCAAAGTAAAAAAATATATACATATTTTTTAATTGCAGTTGCCTGGGTGCCAGTGACTGCTGTCAGGTCCACAGAGAGTGTACTGTGCCACTGCCCACCCACCACTGATATATAAGGTGGCACAGCAGCTTGCAAAGTAAAAAAAAATATATATATTTTTTAATTGCAGTTGCCTGGGTGCCAGTGACTGTCAGGTCCACAGAGTGTACTGTACCCACTGCCCAACACTCCTATAGGGTGGCACAGCACCTTGCACTCATAGTACACAACACATTAAAAAAAAAAATGACAGGCAGAGGCAGGCCACCCCGCAAGGGCCGTCGTGGTCGTGGTGCTGTGATTTCCTTAGGCCCTAGAATAATGCCCAGTGTTCAGAGGCCACCACAGACCCTGAACTCAAAAAATTCTGAGGCCATAGTTGACTGGCTTACACAGGACACCCAATCGTCTACAGCTTCCGCTCGGAACCTTAATGCACCATCCTCCTCCAGCTCAGCTTCGGGCACCTCTCAATTTACCACTCGCCAGCCCGCCGGCACCACCACCAACACTAGCACCACAGCCGCTTCACTTGATCCGTCAGAGGAGTTATTTTCACATCAGTTGGAAGAAATAAGTGATGCGCAACTATTAGTGCCAGAGGATGTAGATAACGGGGATATATCTCAGTCAGGCAGCATTATACACATGGACGTACATTGTGATGATGATGATGATGATGTTGTACCTGCTGCTGCTGCCTTTGCTGAGTTGTCAAGTAGAGCGGCTGATGATGACGATGTGTCTGTGGATGTCACCTGGGTGCCTGCTCGAAGAGCAGAAGAAGAGGGGGAAAGTTCAGATGGGGAGACAGAGAGGAGGAGGAGACGAGTTGGAAGCAGGGGGAGGAGGTCATCGCAAGGAGCTAGTGGCGCAGTCAGACAGCATGTAGATTCGGCACTTGGGGTCAGCCAGACAGCACGCCAATCAACGCAAGCTGTTGCCACCACCAGAATGCCGTCCTTGCAAAGCTCAGCAGTGTGGCATTTTTTTTGTGTGTCTGCCTCTGATATCAGCGATGCCATTTGTAACCTGTGCCAAAAGAAACTGAGTCGTGGGAAGTCCAACACCCACCTAGGTACAACTGCTTTGCGAAGGCACATGATCTCACATCATGATCTCACATCACAAACGCCTATGGGATCAACACATGAGTAAAAGCAGCACACAAACTGAAAGCCACCATCCTCCTCCTGGTCCAGCATCTTCAGCCACGTCAACCACTGCTGTCCTCCATGCCCCCTATCAACAACCCGCCCCTCACCTTCAGCAGTTCCTGCTCACCTGCCCACAGTCAGGTGTCTGTCAAGGAAATGTTTGAGCGTAAGAAGCCAATCTCACAGAGTCACCCCTTTGCCCGGCGTCTGACAGCTGGCTTGTCGGAACTCTTAGCCCGCCAGCTTTTACCATACAAGCTGGTGGAGTCTGAGGCCTTCAAAAAATTTGTCGCTATTGGGACACCGCAGTGGAAGGTACCCGGCCGAAATTATTTTTCACAAAAGGCAATCCCCAACCTGTACTCTATTGTGGAAAAGGAAATCATGTCACGTCTGGCACACAGTGTTGGGGCAAGGGTCCATCTGACCACTGATAGCTGGTCTGCAAAGCACGGTCAGGGCAGGTATATAACTTACACTGCGCATTGGGTAAACCTGCTGGCGGCTGCCAAGCATGGAATGCGTGGCTCTGCTGCAGAGGAGTTGGTGACACCGCCACGACTTGCAGGCAGGCCTGCTGCCACCTCCTCTACTCCTCCTACTCCATCCTCTTTGCTAACCTCCTCGGCTGAGTCCTCTTCTGCTGTTGCGTCTTGCTCCACACCAACTGCACCCCCCCAGCTCCCCAGGGGCTATTCCACATGCCGGATACGACAGTGTCACGCTGTCTTGGGGTTGACTTGCCTGAAAGCAGAGAGTCACACCGGACCAGCACTACTGTCCGCCCTGAACGCACAGGTGGATCAGTGGCTGACCCCGCACCAACTGGAGATCGGCAAAGTGGTGTGTGACAACGGCAGCAATTTGTTGGCGGCATTGAATTTGGGCAAGTTGACACATGTGCCGTGCATGGCACATGTGTTGAATCTGATTGTGCAACGTTTTGTGCAGAATTTCCCAGGCTTACAGGACGTCCTCAAGCAGGCCAGGAAGGTGTGTGGCCATTTCAGGCGTTCCTACATGGCCATTGCGCACTTTGCAGATATTCAGCGGCGAAACAACATGCCAGTGAGGCGCTTGATTTGCGACAGCCCGACACGTTGGAATTCAACACTGCTAATGTTCGACCGCCTGCTCCAACAAGAAAAAGCGGTCAACGAGTATTTGTATGACCGGGGTGCTAGGACAGCCTCTGCGGAGCTGGGTATTTTTTTGCCACGTTACTGGACGCTCATGCGCAATTCCTGTAGGCTCATGCGTCCTTTTGAGGAGGTGACAAACCTAGTGAGTCGCACCAAAGGCACAATCAGCGACATCATCCCATATGTTTTTTTCCTGGAGCGTGCCCTGCGAAGAGTGCTGGATCAGGCCGTAGATGAGCGTGAAGAGGAAGAGGAAGAGTTGTGGTCACCATCACCACCACCAGAAACAGCCTTACCATCGCTTGCTGGACCTGCGGCAACACTGGAAGAGGAGTGTGAGGAAGAGGAGTCAGAGGAGGAATGTGGCTTTGAGGAGGAGGAACACCAACCACAGCAGGCATCCCAGGGTGCTCGTTGTCACCTATCTGGTACCCGTGGTGTTGTACGTGGCTGGGGGGAAGAACACACCTTCAATGACATCAGTGAGGAAGAGGAATTGGACATGAGTAGCTCGGCATCCAACCTTGTGCAAATGGGGTCTTTCATGCTGTCATGCCTGTTGAGGGACCCTCGTATAAAAAGGCTGAAGGAGAACGACCTGTACTGGGTGGCCATGCTACTAGACCCCCGGTATAAGCAGAAAGTCTCTGATATGTTACCCAATTACCGGCAGTCGCAAAGGATGCAGCAGCTACAAAATAAGTTAAAAAGTATGCTTTACACAGCATATAAGCGTGATGTCACAGCACAACGGGAATCCAACAGGGGAAGAGGTGAAAGTAATCCTCCTCTTACCACCACAACCACGCCGGCAAGCACAGGACGCTTTACAGACGTCTTGTTGATGGAGGACATGCGGAGCTTTTTTAGTCCTATGCATCGCCACAGCCCTTCGGGGTCCACCCTCAGAGAACGACTCGACCGACAGGTAGCAGACTACCTTGCCTTAACTGCAGATATCGACACTCTGAGGAGCGATGAACCCCTTGACTACTGGGTGTGCAGGCTTGACCTGTGGCCTGAGCTATCCCAATTTGCCATTGAACTTCTGGCCTGCCCCGCTTCAAGTGTGCTGTCAGAAAGGACCTTCAGCGCAGCAGGAGGTATTGTCACTGAGAAGAGAAGTCGCCTAGGTCAAAAAAGTCTTGATTACCTCACGTTTATTAAGATGAATGAGGCATGGATCCCGAAGGGACTGACAGTGGGGGATGCATTTGACTAAAAAAGGCCTGGTGATGACTGAGATGCCTTGGCCTAAAAATGGTCCACACGCTGCTGTCTTTAATCATTCTCTGCATGCCCCGATGACTTACGTGACGTCTCCGCCACCAACTACGGTTCAAGCCGCAATGTTTTAGTGCACTTTCTGCCTTGAAAACCTCAATTTTTCAGGCCGCTGCTACAGCAGCGGCTGCAACAATACCTGCTTTTTCATGCATGTGTACATGCCTAATTTTTCTGGCCTCTGTGGCTGCAAAAAACAAAAAACAAAAAAAAAGGCACATACATGTGTCAATTCCCCTTCGTGATCGTTACCTTCTCGTGGTGAAGGGGCTTGCGTATCACAATGAAGCGATCACCTCTAGGAGTGTGTTGGCACACCCCAGATGATAAGGTCGTTGCTTCATTGTGAACAGACCAAAAGCGATCCGCAGGATAATTTTTCATAGAAAAAACATTCATTTTCTTTCATTCTTTCTGCGGAGCTGGGTATTTTTTGGCCGCATTACTGAATGCTCATGAACAATGGCTGTAGGCTCATGCGTCCTTTTGCGGAGGTGACAACCCTGGTGGTCAGTCGAACCCAAGGCAACATCATCGACCTCATCCCATATTTTTTCTGGAGCGTGCCCTGCGAAGAGTACTGGATCAGGCTGTAGATGAGCATGAAGAGGAAGAGTTGTGGTCCACTCCCCATCACCACCAGAAGCAGCCTTGTCGTTGTCAATTGCTGGACCTGTGGCAACGCAGAGAGAGGAGTCTGAAGAAGAGAAGTCAGAGGAGGAAGGTGGCTTTGAGGAGGTGGAATACCAGCCACAGCAGGCGTCCCAGGGGGCTTGTTCTCACCTTTTGGGGACCCTTGGTGTTGTACGTGGCTGGGTGGAGGAAGAGACCTTCAATGATGTCAGTGAGGACAAGGAACGTGACATGGCTAGCTTGGTATCCAACCTTGTGCAAATGGGGAGTTTGCGGTTGTGCAAATGGACTGACTGACTGTTGTTAAACGGGGAGTTTGGTCTGTCAGAGTTTGGTCTGTCACTGTGAAGCGGGCGTAACCCTTACACTACTTGACCGATAAAACATCATACCTGATCGTATTCACACACTGGATGTTTTAAAGCACGTTATTCCAAACAATTTAGGAATGTTAGGTGATTTATGCCCTTTATGGATCAAAACCCGACTCTGCGTCAACTACGTAATTTTCCATGGGAGTTTTGCCATGGATCCCCCTCCGGCATGCCACAGTCCAGGTGTTAGTCCCCTTGAAACAACTTTTCCATCACTATTGTGGCCAGAAAGAGTCCCTGTGTGTTTTAAAATTCGCCTGCCTATTGAACTCTATGGCGGTTCGCCCGGTTCGCCGGTTCGCGAACATTTGCCGATGTTCGCGTTCGCCATTCGCGAACGGCGAATTTTAGGTTCGCGACATCACTATCTATAATGACCACAAACCTGCAGCTCATATCCTTGAGGTATGAGCTTACCCAGAGACCACCCATAATCATTAAGGTGAAGGTCAGGTATCTATACTATCTTAAAAAAAAAAAGAGTGCACGGGCAGTAAGCATTGTAAAACTCTCGAGCCCTAATACCAGGAACACTCCCCAAGGAAGAAGAGGCAACTTTTTCCTCTCCTCTGAAGAAAACCGCTATACATTCAAGGTGCTGCCAGGAGGGGCAGACTAAAGGCAATCACAATAAGGACCATCTTGGGAGGATATTGGGTGTGGTTAGCTGACGTGCCCACCAAGATGCTATGCCAAGCTGCATATCAGGCAGCAGTAAACAAAAAGGCAGATGTTTTGGCGCTGTTCAAACTGACTGGGTGGATCTCTAGTCGCTAACGCTCAGGTACTAAGCTAATAAGACAGCTAAGTTTGTTTAAAGGGTACCTCTGCCTTAAAAACAGTGGGCCAAGGAGCTTTCATCAGATTGGCCAGATGTGTCTTCATGCTAGCAGGGGATGCAACATCCTTTCTGTAAAGCCCAGCTTTACTTCAGAGGCAGTTGGCCAAGAAATCTTTATCAGACTAGTCAGAAGTGCCAGTCGGAAATCTGATGCAATTTCCTTTGCAGAAGCATGGGAACAGCAATATGGATTTGGAAATTAGGTTTATTTTACCATTAGGTAGTTTTGTGTGGCCTGCGTGGGAGTTCACTTCTGTAGCCAAGGCTATATGGTTCTCAGCAGAAGAGTTGAAGGCAAACTGGACCAGTAATAAGTCTCTGTGGTGAGTGATCTTAAAAAGTGACCAGTGATGCAGTATGCTGTTCCTCTAGTATTTTGTGTGGTTAGTCAACCCCTATAGCTTAACCCACTGACTGCATACGCCTCTTTTTAAAGTGATTCGACTGCAATTCAAGATAGAATCAGTGATGTCTACATTTGGGACTAATCCCTTAGGCTAGTCACCTAGGCCCAGAACAAATAATTGGTGACAGGACCTGAGAAGAGATTGAAAGATCCATAATTGCCTTTCTATGGTCACCTCAATCCAAGTCTGCTCGTCGCTAGGAGCAGAAAAATTCCTTTCACTCAAATTTGCCCAGTAGGTGTTATTGCAGGAACTATCGCAAATTTGGGCAGAGGAGACTCAGCATCGGTGGGGGCCTGTGCAGTAAGGAAGTCATTGGATCCATCATCTTTCCACTCCTCCAACTCCTCTAATTCCAAATATGGTTCTTTGGCCTTTCCACATACTCAAGACATTTTTTAAGAACATTGCTTCCAGTAGTAGCCATCTTGTAGAAGCAGGGGCAGCATGTTCCATAGCTTAACAACAGCCTGCAGGTGGCTCAACATCCTCCAGGTCAAATTCTGATTCAGACTCAGATCAAATTTGGATGGATCATTAGCTGGGGAAAGCCAACAACTCTCACTATAATAATGACATTTTTGACACTCAGCAGAATACTGTAGAGTGACCCTCACAGAAGGTGACAGTATTAGGATCTCACTTGGGGCAAGTCCTAGCTCTATCCCATTTGTTCATATCCCATGGTCTCAAATGATCGAGAAGTAGTCTGCAGCAATCCATGCAGTCGGTTGGACTCACTGGTAGATTGAGAACATTATAATCTGACCTTCTAAGGTAATGGAAGATTTGCTTCCCTCTCCAGAGAAGATGACCTCACATATGAGACAAGTCTCATTGGTGGAGGCTAAAGATAGTTAATCTTTTCAGCTTTCATCAGCTTCCTGGCATAATAATCATCACAATCTATTTACTTTCTTGGTATTCACCTCAGTGACCACCTACCTCAAAGTCAATTACATATGCCAATGGAAGACAAAGTGGCTAACATCAGGGATGCAGTGATTCCCAAGCGTTGAAGTAGTTTGGGCAACACAGCCTAGCAGGCCTCAGTTATGCTCAGTTATGCTCCAAACAGATGGTAATGGTAATCTCCTATCTTCATGGCAAGAAGGATTACAATATTATTAAACTTTTGTCAAAGGTATCTCCCATTTAGGTTTTCAAACAGTAGAACCTGTCTCATATCATCGTTCTTTGTGTTCTGGCTTCCCAGAACTTCCTGTCAGACACTAAGATGCAAAGTCTTGGATGTCAAGAGTGTGTCTCTAGGCCAACAAGCAGTTCAATGAATCTCAACCTGACCCCTATGGTCATGAATGGAAGTTATTCCTGCAAGAAAGAGCTTCCCAGAAGTTGAAGCAGTGGATCTACTAACATCCATTTGGGTGGTGTCATGGTCTTACCTTCTTGCTGTTCTCCTTCGTTTGACATGTGCTGGCGGCCATCTTGGTTTCTGGGTTTCTTGTAGCCTCCCACCCTGCGGCTCCTCCTTCCCACTGGGAGGAGCTGGATGCCTAGCTCATATATATAGGAGGTCTGTGGCTTCAGTTCCCTGCTTGGTCCTCCTGTGTTCACATGCTTCTAAGACTGCTGCTGCTGCTTCTGGTTCCTGTTCCTGGCTTCGTCTGACTACCCTGCTGGTTCCTGATCCTGGCTTCGTCTGACTACCCTGCTGGTTCCTGATCCTGGCTTCGTCTGATTACCCTGCTGGTTCCTGATCCCGGCTTCGTCTGACTACCCTCCTGGTTCCTGACCCCTGGCTTCGCAAGACTCTGCATCGGTTTCGCCATCCGTTTGGACTTTTGCTTTATAGCTTGTTTTTCAATAAAGCTTTCTTATTTTCACTTATCTGTTGTTGTACGTCTGGTTCATGGTTCCGCGACATTAGGACCAAGCCATGAATTCTGACGGTACAGGGCCATCCTCGCTACCCACGCTGGTTGCCAGACTTGATCAGCAGGATCACCTGTTTGGTCGGTTCGCCGTGGCGTTGCAAACCCTGCTTGAACGCAGGGTACCACAGGCCATGAATTCTGACGGTACAGGGCCATCCTCACTACCCACGCTGGTTGCCAGACTTGATCAGCAGGATCACCTGTTGGGTCAGTTCGCCGTGGCGTTGCAAACCCTGCTTGAACGCACGGCTCATTTCGCTCCCGTTGCCGATGGGTCGGTTGTCGCTCCTGGGCCCGCTCCTACTGCCGCTCCGGTTGTTGCGCCAGAGTCTACCCCGACACCTGTTGTTGCGCCTGCGGTGTTTCGGGGTATGTCCGGTTCTGCCCCCCTTCCACAGCGCTTTGGGGGAGAGCCAACTCAGTGCCGAGGT
Organism: Pelophylax lessonae; assembly: GCF_965119305.1. NCBI lineage: Eukaryota > Metazoa > Chordata > Amphibia > Anura > Ranidae > Pelophylax > Pelophylax lessonae. The sequence continues at coordinate 344,560,999 of NC_138772.1, forward strand.
TTCCTTAACCAGGTGGGCATTTATTTCGAGTTGCTGCCACATGCCTTTCCTACTGAGAGATCAAAGGTGGGCTTCTTAATCTCGCTGCTCTCGGACAAGGCCTTGGCCTGGGCCAGCCCTTTATGGGAGAACAACAATCCGGTGGTTGCCGAGTTTTCCGGTTTTGTTGCTTCTCTTCGGAAGGTATTCGATGTGCCGGCTCGTGCTGCCTCTGCTGCGAAGCTCCTTATGTCCATCAGACAGGGTTCACGATCCGTAGCTGAATACGCCATTGAGTTTCGTACCCTGGCAGCAGAGGTGGGCTGGAATAATGAGGCTCTGGTCGCTGCTTTCTCTCATGGTCTCTCGGATGCCTTGAAGGATGAGGTTGCAGCTAAGGACCTACCAGTGGAGCTCGAGTCTCTTATTTCTTTCCTGATTTTGATTGACACCAGACTCAGGGAGAGACCTTCCTTTAAGGAGAGTCTGCGGAGGCCTCCTAACAGATTGGCGCCTACCTTTGCTGTCCCACCCGTGCCTCCCTCTCCTCCCACGCCTCCTGGGGATGACTTGTCTGGGGGTGAACCCATGCAGCTGGGGTTTGCTCGCCTGTCCGAGGGGGAGAGGGTACTCCGGAGACGCGAGGGCCGATGCATGTACTGTGGTCTCGGTGGGCATTTTCGGTTGGCATGTCCGAACCGTCCGGGAAACGCTCGCACCTGAGATCCTGTCGGGGGCAGATCTTGGGTGGAGTCTCCTCGTCCCCGGTTTCCCGTGTTGACAAACCACTGATCACTGTTGTCCTCTCCTGGGTCGGGGGCTCGTTGACGACCCAGGCGTTGGTGGACTCTGGTGCTGGTGGTTTGTTCATTGATAGTGTGTTCGCTCCCGCCAATTCCATTCCTCTGCAGGCTCGAGGTTCTCCTCTGGCTCTTGAGGCGATAGACGGCAGACCCCTTCTGCCGCCACACGTGACTCATGAGACCCTTCCAGTGGGGTTAGCCATTGGTGCCGTCCACAGAGAGTCGGTCTGCTTCCAGGTTATCTCGTCTCCACACTACTCGGTGGTCTTGGGGTACCCCTGGCTCCAGAAGCATAATCCGATTTTCGATTGGAGATCGGCCGAGATCCTCTCGTGGTCACCGCAGTGTGGGGCTAGTTGCATCCATGGGCCTGTCAAGTTGCTGTGTACTTCCTCGGACTCTCTGTTGCCCCCTGAATACGAGGAGTACCGGGATGTATTCGATAAGGTGCGCGCGGTTGCCCTACCTCCGCACCGCCCATACGATTGTGCCATCGAGTTACAATCTGGTGCCGTTCCTCCTCGTGGCAAAGTCTATCCACTGTCGGTAGCGGAGAATGAGGCCATGGAGGAGTACGTGAGGGAGGCGCTTTCACGCGGACACATTCGCAAATCCTCGTCCCCGGCAGGGGCTGGATTTTTCTTTGTGAAAAAGAAGGGCGGTGAGTTGAGGCCTTGCATCGATTACAGGGGTCTCAATCGCATCACGATCAAGAACGCTTACCCGATACCCTTGATTTCCGAGCTGTTCGATCGCCTTAAAGGGGCCACGGTCTTTACCAAACTCGACCTGAGGGCGGCATATAACCTCGTAAGGATCAAGGCGGGCGATGAGTGGAAGACCGCGTTTAACACCAGGACCGGTCATTATGAATCCTTGGTTATGCCCTTTGGGCTGTGCAATGCGCCCGCAGTCTTTCAGGAATTCATCAACGATGTTTTCCGTGACCTGTTGCAGCAGTGTGTGGTGGTCTATTTGGATGACATCTTGGTATATTCTGAGTCCATGGAGACCCACATTCTGGATGTCAAACGAGTGTTGCAACGGTTACGAGAGAACAAGCTGTTCGGTAAGCTTGAGAAATGCGAATTTCACCGATCCCAGGTAACCTTCTTAGGTTACATCATTTCCGCTGAGGGGTTCTCCATGGATCCTGAGAAGGTTTCGGCTGTCTTACAGTGGCCCCAGCCCAGTGGTCTTCGCTCCCTGCAGCGCTTTTTGGGCTTCGCCAATTATTATCGGAAGTTCATCAGGGACTTTTCCATGCTAGCCAAGCCTCTCACGGATCTGACCAGGAAGGGCAGTAATTCCCAGGTCTGGCCGCCCGAGGCCATACAAGCTTTTGAGGCTCTAAAGTCCGCCTTTGTGTCGGCTCCGATTCTGTCGCATCCCAACCCTGGGTTGCCCTTTGTCCTCGAGGTGGACGCGTCTGAGACGGGAGTAGGCGCCCTTCTGTCTCAGCGTAGAACACCAGAGGGTCCTCTGCTTCCTTGTGGGTTTTACTCCCGGAAACTGTCTTCCGCGGAGTGCAACTACCAGATTGGTGACAGGGAGTTATTGGCCATCGTGCAGGCTCTTAAAGAATGGAGGCACTTGCTCGAGGGTTCGGTGGTTCCGGTCCTCATCCTGACGGATCACAAGAATCTGACCTACCTCTCTGAGGCCAAGAGATTGACACCACGTCAGGCCAGATGGGCTCTGTTCTTGTCTCGTTTTAATTACGTGGTCTCCTACCTACCCGGTTCCAAGAACATCAGGGCGGATGCCTTATCACGGCAGTACTCCGACCTGTCCAGGGAGGAGTCGATTCCGACTTCGGTCATACCTCCGAATCAGATTCTGGCCGCCATTCGCACCAGCCTGACCTCTCCCCTGGGTGAGCAGATTTTGGCGGCTCAATCTGGTGCTCCCTCTGGGAGACCCAACGGCAGATGTTTTGTGCCTGAGGAGTTGCGCACTCGGTTGTTGCGAACCTACCATAACTCCAAGACCGCGGGGCATCCTGGAAAGAATCAGCTGTCCTGGGCTGTTTCACGTCTGTTCTGGTGGCCTTCCCTACGTTCCGACATCGCCGCATATGTAGCGGCATGCTCCGTTTGTGCCCAGAGTAAGTCCCCTCGGCACCTTCCGTTGGGCCTTCTGCAACCCTTAGCCACCGGGGAGCGCCCATGGTCACACCTGGGGATGGATTTCATTGTGGACCTCCCTGCATCCCGAGGCCATACGGTCATTCTCATGATTGTGGATCGGTTTTCCAAAATGTGCCACTGTGTTCCTCTCAAGAAGTTACCCTCTGCACAGGAGTTGGCCACGATTTTTGCCAGGGAGGTCTTCCGGTTGCACGGTTTGCCCAAGGAGATTGTGTCGGATCGGGGAGTCAGTTTGTGTCCAGGTTCTGGCGCGCCTTTTGCTCCCAGTTGGGGATTCATCTCTCCTTCTCCTCGGCCTACCACCCTCAGTCCAATGGGGCCGCAGAACGATCCAATCAGGCCTTGGAGCAATTCCTTCGTTGCTATGTCTCCGATCACCAAGACAATTGGGTTGACCTCCTGCCTTGGGCTGAGTTTGCCAGGAACACGGCGGTGAACTCTTCCTCTGGGACGTCTCCCTTCATGGCCAACTATGGGTTCCAACCTGCCGTGTTACCGGAGGTATTCTCTCCCCAGGATATTCCGGCTGTGGAGGATCACCTTTCCGTCCTACGTGCTTCTTGGGTACAGATCCAGAAGTCCCTTGAGGTCTCTGCGCAGCGCCAGAGACTCCAGGCTGATCGCAGACGAGCGCCTGCTCCTTCCTACCAGGCCGGAGACCGTGTATGGTTGTCCACCCGCAACCTCAACCTTCGAGTGCCCACTCCCAAGCTGGCGCCTCGCTTTGTTGGTCCCTTCCGAGTGCTTCGCAGGGTAAACCCGGTAGCCTATGCCCTTGCGCTTCCTCCTGGCATGCGGATCTCCAACGTGTTTCATGTCTCCCTGTTGAAGCCACTGGTGTGTAATCGTTTCACTTCCTCGGTTCCTCGGCCTCGTCCGGTCCGAGTGGGCAATCGTGAGGAGTATGAGGTCAGCAATATCCTGGACTCACGCCTGGTCCGCGGTCGGGTGCAGTTTTTGGTTCATTGGCGTGGTTATGGTCCAGAGGAGCGTTCCTGGGTTCCCTCCGCAGATGTCCATGCTCCTGCCTTGCTCCGAGCCTTCCACGCACGCTTCCCTCAGAAACCGTTCTTTACTCCGCGGAGGAGGGGCCCTTGAGGGGGAGGTACTGTCATGGTCTTACCTTCTTGCTGTTCTCCTTCGTTTGACATGTGCTGGCGGCCATCTTGGTTTCTGGGTTTCTTGTAGCCTCCCACCCTGCGGCTCCTCCTTCCCACTGGGAGGAGCTGGATGCCTAGCTCATATATATAGGAGGTCTGTGGCTTCAGTTCCCTGCTTGGTCCTCCTGTGTTCACATGCTTCTAAGACTGCTGCTGCTGCTTCTGGTTCCTGTTCCTGGCTTCGTCTGACTACCCTGCTGGTTCCTGATCCTGGCTTCATCTGACTACCCTGCTGGTTCCTGATCCTGGCTTCGTCTGACTACCCTGCTGGTTCCTGATCCCGGCTTTGTCTGACTACCCTGCTGGTTCCTGACCCCTGGCTTCGCAAGACTCTGCATCGGTTTCGCCATCCGTTTGGACTTTTGCTTTATAGCTTGTTTTTCAATAAAGCTTTCTTATTTTCACTTATCTGTTGTTGTACGTCTGGTTCATGGTTCCGCGACAGGTGGGCAGTTTAGCCTATATAGCCACCAGACCCAGTGCTTTCCAAGCTCCTCATCAGGATCCATAGTCATCCATCTGTAATGAGGTCAATAATGTCCTGGTTGCCTTGCAGGCTGCGGTGTCCTCAAGTAGTCTTTGGCCCAAGCACCTCCTACTCTTCTCCCTGAGATTTCAGTCCTTACGCAGTGGGGCCAAGTGTATCAAGTCAGATCTAGCAGCTGGGAGACCAAGTATGGAAGGCTCATCTAGGGGTCTCGCTTTTCAGTATTTAAAACTTCAAGTATACTAGAACAGGGGAAACCTTGCAGAATTTAAGGATAGAATCCCCTGCTCTTGACTGTAAAGATTAAGATGTCTGCAAGTAAGCCAAGATAAGGGATTAGGGGGTAGTCAAATCTTGGTCAGGTCCCCACTTCCTGAAATCCTAGGACCACCGCCAGGCCCGGACTGGGACAAAAAATAGGCCCGGGCATTTTAGACTGAGCAGCCTTTTTTTTTTTTTTTTTTATTATTATTTAAACCAAATAACAAATAATGACAGCTACCAGTTTCTCAATGTTTTTTAGCTCTATTTAGCCTGCTACAGTCACTGCTCTCTGATTGCTAGAGGTTACTGCACATTTTTAGCACTAACCCAATAGTGGCTGGGAAGGGGGGAGGTGTAATCAGTGGCAGTACTGGGTGGGGGGTGAATTAAGTGGCAGTGCTGGGGAGGGGGTGTGAATTGAGTGGCAGTGTTGGGGAGGGGGTGTGTGAATTGAGTTGCAGTGCTGGGGGGGATGTAATCAGTGGCAGTGCTGGGGGGATGGAGTCAGTGGCAGTACTGGGGGGGGTGTAACGAATGTCGGGGGGGATTGGATGTGATCAGTGTGGAGGGAGGATGGAATAAATGGCAGTGTGGGGGGATAGGATGAGTGACAGTACGAGAGGAGGGTGAGATGACTGGTAGTGCTGGTGGGTTGTTGGGATGAGTGGCAGTGCTGAGGGGGATTAGATCAGTGGCAGTACTGGGGGGATGGAATTAGTGGCAGTTTTGGGGGGGGGGGTGGAATTAATGGCAGTGCTGGGGGGGATTGGATGGGATCAGTGGCAGTGTGGAGGGATGGTGGGATCAGTGGCAGTGCAGGGGAGGATAGGATGAGTGACAATATGTGGAAGGTGGAATCAGTGGCTGTGCGGGGGGAACAGATGAGTGGCAGTGCTTGGGGGAATTGAATGGGATCAGTGGCAGTGTTTGGGGAGTGGGATGAGTGGCAGCGTGGAGGGAGGGGATGGGATGAGTGGCAGCGTGGAGGGAGGGGATGGGAGGAGTGGCAGCGTGGAGGGAGGGGATGAGAGGAGTGGCAGCATGGAGGGAGGGAATGGGAAGAGTGGCAGCTTGGAAGGAGGGGATGGGAAGAGTGGCAGCTTGGAAGGAGGGGATGGGAAGAGTGGCAGCTTGGAAGGAGGGGATGGGAAGAGTGGCAGCATGGAAGGAGGGGATGGGAAGAGTGGCAGCATGGAAGGAGGGGATGGGAAGAGTGGCAGCATGGAGGGAGGGGATGGGAAGAGTGGCAGCATGGAGGGAGGGGATGGGAAGAGTGGCAGCATGGAGGGAGGGGATGGGAAGAGTGGCAGCATGGAGGGAGGGGATGGGAAAAGTAGCAGCATGGAGGGAGGGAGGGGATGGGAAGAGTGGAAGCATGGAGGGAGGGAGGGGATGGGAAGAGTGGAAGCACGGAGGGAGGGGGATGGGAAGAGTGGCAGCATGGAGTTAGGGAGGGGATGGGAAGAGTGGAAGCATGGAGGGAGGGGGATGGGAAGAGTGGCAGCATGGAGGGAGGGAGGGGATGGGAAGAGTGGAAGCATGGAGGGAGGGGGATGGGAAGAGTGGCAGCATGGAGGGAGGGAATGGGAAGAGTGGCAGCATGGAGGGAGGGGATGGGAAGAGTGGCAGCATGGAGGGAGGGGATGGGAAGAGTGGCAGCATGGAGGGAGGGAGGGGATGGGAAGAGTGGCAGCATGGAGGGAGGGGATGGGAAAAGTGGCAGCATGGAGGGAGGGAGGGAGGGAGGGAGGGGATGGAAAGAGTGTCAGCATGGAGGGAGGGGATGGGAAAAGTGTCAGCATGGAGGGAGGGGATGGGAAGAGTGTCAGCATGGAGGGAGGGAGGGAGGGAGGGAGGGGATGGGAAGAGTGGAAGCATGGAGGGAGGGAGGGGATGGGAAGAGTGGAAGCATGGAGGGAGGGGGGATGGGAAGAGTGGCAGCATGGAGGGAGGGAGGGGATGGGAAGAGTGGAAGCATGGAGGGAGGGGGATGGGAAGAGTGGCAGCATGGAGGGAAGGAGGGGATGGGAAGAGTGGAAGCATGGAGGGAGGGGGATGGGAAGAGTGGCAGCATGGAGGGAGGGGGATGGGAAGAGTGGCAGCATGGAGGGAGGGAGGGGATGGGAAGAGTGGAAGCATGTAGGGAGGGGGATGGGAAGAGTGGCAGCATGGAGGGAGGGGATGGGAGGAGTGGCAGCGTGGAGGGAGGGGATGGGAGGAGTGGCAGCGTGGAGGGAGGGGATGGGAGGAGTGGCAGCATGGAGGGAGGGAATGGGAATAGTGGCAGCATGGAGGGAGGGAGGGGATGGGAAGAGTGGAAGCATGTAGGGAGGGGGATGGGAAGAGTGGCAGCATGGAGGGAGGGGATGGGAGGAGTGGCAGCGTGGAGGGAGGGGATGGGAGGAGTGGCAGCGTGGAGGGAGGGGATGGGAAGAGTGGCAGCTTGGAAGGAGGGGATGGGAAGAGTGGCAGCTTGGAAGGAGGGGATGGGAAGAGTGGAAGCATGGAGGGAGGGGATGGGAAGAGTGGCAGCATGGAGGGAGGGGATGGGAAGAGTGGAAGCATGGAGGGAGGGGATGGGAAGAGTGGAAGCATGGAGGGAGGGGATGGGAAGAGTGGCATCATGGAGGGAGGGGATGGGAAGAGTGGCATCATGGAGGGAGGGGATGGGAAGAGTGGCAGCATGGAGGGAGGGGATGGGAAGAGTGGCAGCATGGAGGGAGGGGATGGGAAGAGTGGCAGCATGGAGGGAGGGGATGGGAAGAGTGGAAGCATGGAGGGAGGGGATGGGAAGAGTGGCAGCATGGAGGGAGGGGATGGGAAAAGTGGCAGCATGGAGGGAGGGAGGGGATGGGAAGAGTGGAAGCATGGAGTTAGGGGGATGGGAAGAGTGGCAGCATGGAGGGAGGGAGGGGATGGGAAGAGTGGAAGCATGAAGGGAGGGGGATGGGAAGAGTGGCAGCATGGAGGGAGGGAGGGGATGGGAAGAGTGGAAGCATGGAGGGAGGGGGATGGGAAGAGTGTCAGCATGGAGGGAGGGAGGGGATGGGAAGAGTGGAAGCATGGAGGGAGGGAGGGGATGGGAAGAGTGGAAGCATGGAGGGAGGGAATGGGAAGAGTGGCAGCATGGAGGGAGGGGATGGGAAAAGTGGCAATGTAGAGGGGGGATATAGGAGAAGTGGCAGCGTGGAGCAAGGGATGGGAGGAGTGGCAACGTGGAGGGAGGGGAGGCAGTGTGGAGGGAGGAAAAGGGAGTAGTGTCAGTGTGGACGGAGGGGAGGAGTGGCAGCGTGGAGGGAGGCAGCATGGAGGGAGGGAGGGAGGAAAGGGGAGGGAGGGAGGAAAGGGGAGGCATGGAGGGAGGGGAGGAGTGGCAGCATGGAGGGGATGGGATGAGTGGCCATGCTGGGTGGAGGGATGGGATCAGTGACAGTGCTGGGGGGGATCAGTGACAGTGCTGGGGGGAATCGGATCAGTGACAGGGCTGGGGGGAATCTAATCAGTGACAGGGCTGGGTGGGGAAATCGGATCAGTGACAGGTCTGGGAGGGAGGGAGGGATCGGATCAGTGACAGGGCTGGGAGGGGATCGGATCAGTGACAGGGCTAGGAGGGGATCGGATCAGTGACAGGGCTAGGAGGGGATCGGATCAGTGAAAGGGCTAGGAGGGGATCGGATCAGTGACAGGGCTAGGAGGGGATTGGATCAGTGACAGGGCTAGGAGGCAGGGGGGAATCAGATCAGTGACAGGACTGGGAGGGAGGGAGGGATCGGATCAGTGACAGGTCTGGGAGGGAGGGATCGGGTCAGTGACAGGGCTGGGGGGATCGGATCAGTGACAGGGCTGGGAGGAAGGGATCAGATCAGTGACAGGGCTGGGGATCGGATCAGTGACAGGGCTGGGAATCGGATCAGTGACAGGGCTGGGAGAGGGATCGGATCAGTGACAGGGCTGGGGATCGGATCAGTGACAGGGCTGGGAGAGGGATCGGATCAGTGACAGGGCTGGGGATCGGATCAGTGACAGGGCTGGGAGGAAGGGATCAGATCAGTGACAGGGCTGGGAGGAAGGGATCAGATCAGTGACAGGGCTGGGGATCGGATCAGTGACAGGGCTGGGAATCGGATCAGTGACAGGGCTGGGAGGAAGGGATCGGATCAGTGACAGGGCTGGGGTAGGGGGATCGGATCAGTGACAAGCCTGGGGGGGTTTGGATCAGTGACAGGGCTGGGGGGGTGGTCAGTGGCAGTGCTGAGGGGGGGGGGTGGTCAGTGGCAGTGCTGAGGGGGGGTGGTCAGTGGCAGTGCTGAGGGGGGGGGGGTGGTCAGTGGCAGTGCTGAGGGGGGGGTGGTCAGTGGCAGTGCTGAGGGGGGGTGGTCAGTGGCAGTGCTGAGGGGGGGTGGTCAGTGGCAGTGCTGTGGGGTGGGGGTTAGTAGCAGTGCTGAGGGGGGGGTCACTTCACTTACCTTGCAGGGCAGGCCTTGGGTGGTGCGGCGCTGGTGCTGCAGTCAGTGTTCCTTCCCGCTTCCCGAGCCGACATCAAGCAGAACTCAGAAGGGGTCCCCTCTAGCTCCACCCCCTTCAGTCATGAGTCACCTGACCCCTCGTATCCAATTGCACGGTCCGCCCCTCCTGAGCTGCCTAAAGAAGGCTGGATGGCTGCGGACTCTGCGGAGCCGGCTGCAGTGAGCGGCGCTGGGCTCAGCATCAGCCCGGCTGCTCAGTGGGGACATACATACCCGGCCGCGGCCGGCCAGAAGAATATGCGGCCGCGGCCCTCTCCGCGGAATCGGCCGCGGAGAGGCCAGCGGCAAGCGAGCAGCTGACTCGGAGGGAGTCGGGACAGTCACAGAAGTGACATGCGCAGTTCGGCGGCGGCCCACCGGGCATATGCCCGCTCTGCCCTATGGCCAGTCCGGCCCTGACCACCGCACATTTTGGTAAACCGATTCCGAAAGGCCTGTACAGATCATTCTTTCCCCTTATAACTTGCAGTGCAACTAGTGTTGGAAAGGTTGTCCCACTCCTCCATTCTTCTAATGAAGACTTCCTCAATATTTTTCATGACACTAAAGCAGTATTTCCTAGGGCTATCACAGCTGGGAGAAGGATTTCAGATATACTACCTTATTGCTACCATTATCAAAAAAATAGCTCTAGATTCTTCTTCTTCAGCACCAAACAACAATACAACGGTCTGCATTCTTGCATCTGGAACAGGACATCGCCCTTCCAGCATGTCCAAACTGAAATGCCTAAGTCACCACAAGCTTGGGTAGTGGATTAGATGTGGAAGAAATACATGGGAGTGGCCCTTCACTAGAAGGTCAGAAAGTGGCCTGTTCAGGCCTGGCGGTATCAGAAGAAGACTTTCACTGTCCACTAGGACGATGGCATCATCTCGGGTCAAAGTAGCCTAGGGGGTTTATAAGGCAAAGATGAATCCATCAATATAGTGCAGAGCCCACTTTATTAGATGGGTGGCGTGCTCATGGGCAGAATACATAGGTCCATAACTATTTTTTCAGGATACCAACTAGGATCATATACACAAAACATTTTTAGCCTATTACAAAGTTAACCACTTTACCACCGGAGGATTTTGCTGTCTTACGTCCAGGCCACTTTTTGCGATTCGGCACTGTGCGAATTTAACTGACAAGTGCGTGGTCGTGCGACGCTGTACCCAAACGAAATTTACATCCTTTTTTTCCCACAAACAGAGCTTTCTTTTGGTGGTATTTGATCACTTGTGCGATTTTTACTTTTTGCGCTATAAACAAAAAAATAGCGTAAAGTTTGAAAAAATAACAATATTTTTCACGTTATTTTATATGAAATTCCCCCCCCCCCCCCCAAAAAATGTAAAAATCAAAATTTTTTTACATTTTTGGCCAATTTGTTTTCTGCTACATATTTTTGGGAAAAAAATTGCAATAAGTGTATTTTGATTGGTTTGCGCAAAAGTTATTGCGTTTACTAACTAAGGGAAAAATTTCTGTAATTTATGGTGGTTTTTTTTGTAACGAGTAATTGCGGCGATCTGCGATTTTTTTTTGCGGGACTGCGACATTGCGGCGGACAGATCGGACCCTTGACTGACATTTTTGACACTTTTGGGGGTACCAGTGACATTACTACAGTAATCAGTGCTATAAATATGCACTGTTACTGTAAAAATGACACTGGCAGGGAAGGGGTTAATATTATTGGAGAGGGAGGGGTTAATGTATGCCTGGTGCTTACTGACATGTGTGGGGGGAGGTGACTGAGTGACACAGGGACAGATCGCATGTTCAGCTATGCTGAACCCTGCAATCTGACCCTGCCTGTCACTTAGGAGATCCGCCCACTTTGTTTACACAAGCAGGCGGATCTCCACACTCGATTCCCCGACGATCGGGGAAGTGCAGCGGCAATCGCCGCTGCTCCTCCCCTGGCCCAACTCCCGGCTCTGGTGGGCACTGATAGGCGGCACTGCTGGGCACTGATAAAAGGCATTGATGGGCACTGATAGGCGGCACTGATGGGCACTGATAGGCAGCACTGATGGGCACTGATAGGTGGCACTGATGGGCACTAATGGGCACTGATAGGCAGCACTGGTGGGCAATAATGGGCACTGGTGGGCGGCACTGATAGATGGCAATGATGGGCACTGGTGGGAAGCACTGATGGGGAGGGCACTGGCGGGTAGCACTGATGGGGAGGGCACTGGCGGGCTCCCTGAGCCCTGATTGCCATCCCAAGGGTCTGCACTGGTAATCAATGCTCTGATTACCAGTGCAGACCCCACCCCCTCTGTCAGGAGAGCCGCAGATCGGCTCTGCTCTACTCGTGCTTTTCAGGCATGAACTGAGGAAAGTAGATCAAGAGCCGCATATTAGTGCCACCCCATCAGTGCTACCCCACCAGTGCCTCCTCATCAGTGCCTGTCAGTGCGGCCTCATCAGTGCTCAACAGTGCAGGAAAAAAACGTATCTATTTACAAAATTGTATAACATAAACAAAAAAAAACTTTTTTTTTTTTTCAAACTTTTCAGTCTTTTTTTATTTGTTTAGCAAAAAAGAAAAAACCTTGCGGTAATCAAATACCACCAAAAGAAAGCTCTATTTGTGGGGAAAAATGACACAAATTTGGTTTAGGTACAGTGTTGCATGACCGCGCAATTGTCATTCAAAATGCAACAGCGCTAAAAGCTGAAAATTGGCCTGGGCGGGAAGAGGGTGAAAGTGCCCGGTATTGAAGTGGTTAAACAGCTCTGTGTTCCTTCAATGTAAACACAGATATGCATCACATTTACTAGCCTAACATATTTCATTGATAAACATATTCAAAATGACAAAAAAATTAAAAATGATGATGTGCAATGTCCTATAGCCCATAGTAACCAATCAGATTTCCTGTAATCAGATCAGTAAAGAGATTATTCCTGATTGGTTGTTGTTGCTTTCTTCACTTTGCATATAATCATTGCTTTTTTGCATTGCTCTGCTGAATAAGCCTGCCTGAGCAAGATCTGAAGAAAAACATCTTCATCTGCTGTGAAATCTTCTGTTTCTTCTGTTGGTGATGATAACATAATTAGAATTTTCACAGCAGCAAACTGTTCCAGAAAGTAAAGGTGCTTATCTTGTTGGAGGCAGAAACCTGTCCAATCATGCTAACATCCAAGAGGGCAGAAGTCTGCCTATGGTAGAGATAAGCTGAAAAATAAAAGTACAATATGTCACATATTGAGTAAGAATTATACCGTAAACACATATAAGGTAGTTATTTCTACTTGCATTTAATTAGTAGTGTAGGAAAAAAACACTCAAGCAAGTGTTAAGGATCACATTTCTATTCATATAGTTTTTTCACCTTTATTTTATGTTGTAATACATAATTTATACTTCCCTTTAAAAACAACATCTTGTAATAAATAGGTAAGTTTTTCTGAGGGCTCATTTGGATATCACCAATCTGTTGCTGTGTGCTAATTCATGTGCATTGCATTAAGGCAGCCCATTTATTGAAATGGCTTGTCAATGGAACACAACAAATCTAAAATATGATATAAACCTTTTTTTTTTTTCAGTGCATTGCCTTGCATTTTGATGTGCTGTCATGCAGGCACATCAGAGGTTTACTACTTTAGTGTGTTGAGTTCTATTCTAAACAAATGGCACTCCTGAGACAATGCACTAACTTTGCCATACAGACATGTTAGCTACTGAAAGATCCCCTATCCTATTGAACCTTTGGTCTATCAAAACTAGGTTGGACTACAGTACTGAAAATGTTCATTTTACCCAAATTGTTATATATTTTTAGGACTCTCCCAATACCAGTACATACCAAGTTCTTTCATAATATACAGAAACAACTCACTCAATATGTATGGGAGTCTAGGAGACCAAGATGTGCCACTCATTGAATAATACGTCTATTCGATAGCGGTGGCACAGACCTCCCTCACATTTATTATTGCTACTGCGCTCCTGGACCAATTATTTTTCTGGTGGCACCCTACTAGAGAGAAATCCTGGTCCACGATGGAATCCCTAAGGCTCCATTCACACCTGAGCGTATCATTTTCAGGCGTTTGGGCATTTTTCAGGCTTTTTTTCAAGCGTTTTTCAGGCGTTTTTTGCAGGTGTTTAGAGGCAGGCATTGACATCTAACAAAAACGCTTGTAATCTGCCAAAAAAGAAGCTCATGTACTTTTTTGAGCCTCAGATGACAAAACGCTCATATGTGAACAGGGCCATTGAAATTAATGGGATTTTGCTTGTTGGGCGTTTTGAGATTTCAGAGATAAGCGTTTTACGAGCTGAAAAACACTCAGGTGTGAACAGGGCCTAACACTCACCCCACTCCTACCCCAATATGTTCTTCATCTTTACCATTGTCTATTGACACTTTGCATAGTTTGATACCTGCCTTAAATATATCTTTATGGAAAAAAATAGGAAAACGCTTGCTACAAGATCTTTCGGTCGACAATCATCTAGCTTGGTTCTAATACCTTCAGTCCAAATTTTGCCTACCTCTCTCGGACCATTTTAATTACATGAGGATTCATCACTGTCTACACCATGACAGAATCCCCCTACAGCTTCTCTCCCTTTGCCTACTTGCCAGTTCTTCCTTAACTCTGATTACCTGGGTAGAAGCATTTCCCGTTTTTACAACCAGCTTATCAGTAACTCACCTACCTCCCAAACAGCCTCCTTAACAAAATGGGAATTGATTCTTAATCAAAAAATTCTAGTCCAACTTTGGCAAAAAGCCTTTCTTATAATCTTACAATCAAAGCGTCCCACTGTGCCAACCACTGGGAATCATACTTGAAATTTCTCCACCTCTGGTATTTAACCCCTATCAGACTAAAATATACCCTAACCATCCCTCCCATTGCTGGCATCAATGTGCTGACCTTGGTTCCCTATTTCACATTATGTGGTCTTGCAAATCAATCAGATTGTTCAGGAACAAAATATTTACCTTGATCTCCCCCCCCCCCCCCATAAGTCCAGAAATATTATTATCCACTTACTACACACAGCAAAATTTCATATTACTCCCTGCAATGCCCTCATTCTCTGATACAACTAGTGATATAAACTATCAATGTGATATGGAAAGGTGGTTTGCACTCAGGACACTTTCCCTTTTTAAATTTACAGTATGTGGTCTTTATGGTCCCAGAATCCTAATTACACAGTTTCGGTATGATAGTCTGAAAATTGATTAATTTGTGGTAATTGCTATTCGGACTGGTTTCTTTTTTTTATCCCATATTCTGTTTTGTGGCTATGTATTGACCCTTCTTCTCCCTCTCCCTTCGCTTTCCCTTACCACCTATGAGTTCATAATGCTGACTAACATTTATTGCAACCCGTGAGCATATATTTAAGCACTTAACCCCCGGGCATATCTCGGACACTTTTTGTTTACAAGGTAAAATCAGTATTTTTTCCTAGAAAACTACTTAGAACCCCCAAACATTATATATATTTTTTTAGCAAAGACTCTGGAGAATAAAATGGCGGTCATTGCAATATTTTTTGTCACGCGGTATTTGCGCAGCGGTCTTTAAAACACAATTTTTTTGGAAAAATTACAAAAAATCCCATTTCACTGCATTTAAAGAAAACTAAACAGTAAAGTTAGCCCATTTTTTTTGTATATTGTGAAAGATGATGTCACGCCGAGTAAATAGATACCCAACATGTTACGGTTTAAAATTGCGCACACCCGTGGGATGGCGACAAACTAAGGTCAATAGAAATCTCAATAGGCAACGTTTTTAAAAATTTGAACGGTTACCAGTATAGATTCAGAGTGTAGCTCTTTTTTTTAATTATTGCTCACTCTCTGGCAATCGTGGCGATACCTCACATGTGTGGTTTGAACAGCGATTTAATTTGCGGCTCGACTTCCATATGCGTTTTCTTTCGTGCGCGAGCTAACGGCGACGGGGGCGGCTAAAATTTTCTTTTTTTTTCCCTATTTATTTTTTTTTTTTAACTTTATCACAGGTTTTTAAAAAATAATAAAATCTGATCACTTTTATTGCTGTCACAAGCAATGTAAACATCCCTTGTGACAGCAATATGCAGTGACAGATACTCTTTATGGAGGGATCGAGGGTCTAAAAGACCCTAGACCCCTCCACTACACTTCCATGTATTCAAAATTCCGCAAACTGCATTTTTGAATACACTAGTTTTTAAAATTTGGCGCCTTTAGCAGCAGAGTAACCCGGAAGTGATGTCATGGACGCCGCCTCCCGGTTACGTCATCGGAGACCCGATCGAAGCCGCTTTTGCTTTGATCGGGACTCCATCTAGCTAGAGGCATCACCCCGGTATAACACCGCAAAGTCATCCGACGTAGCCCTACGTCACTTTGCAGTAAGTGGTTAAGTTCCCTGCAATGCTTACCTTTGTACTACTTCAGGGTTGCAACCTTGCTTAAGTCGTTTTGTATCTCTGTGATTCTGTTAATTTCAATTTGGCTTATTCTTATTTAAAACGTCAATAAAAATTATTGAAACTAAAAGAGGTGTTAGTGCACACATTATTGCAATGCATAGGTGTACATAGGCGTAAAAGTATGACCTGATAACTATATGACAATATACAGTATGACTATAAGTAGATGTTGCCTGGATCAAAGGTTCAGCTCAGCCTGTTAGATGTTGTTCTATATCTTTAAGACTGAGGCTTCTGGACAGTTGGCCCAATGGATTGTGGGAGATTTAGTCTTCAAGGAAGTGGATGCTGTGGAGGACGTGACTGATTGGACCATTCTCCCAGGGAGCACTGGGTCTCGCAAGGACGGATGGGAGTGTCGATAAATAGGGGGCAGGACGGCTGGTTTGCTCTCTTGCCTTGAGGACAGCGCACTGAGGAACGGAAGGAGCTGCTGCGGTGAGCAGAGGAGAGTAGGCCTAATGGAGAGACTCGGGAGAAAGAAGCGTGTGTCACAGGGTGTGACGGTGAACTGAGGCTGAGGACGCAAGGGAGAGTCTGAAAGTGTTCTTTTTTTTTTTGACGCTAGCGTTTTTTTGGCATTTTTTTGGGTTCTTTTGAGGCAGGCAAAACATCTGAACTTGTGTATAGTGGTATATATACACACATACATATATTTATATACACACCTAGACATATATAGGTGTGATAGTAGCAGAAATATATTACTGTAAATGATTTCATTAGCTCAAGCATTTATTTCTGCTACTATCACACCTATATATGTCTAGGGGTATATATTCAGACATATATGTGTATATATACCCCCTATACACATGTTCAGATGTCATGTCTGACATCAAACATGTCCTCAAAAAAGCACTGGCAGTGGCAGCCCCTGCAGCATAAAAAATGCTTGGCTGGTGAGAAGCCATATGGGTGTGCCGAAGCAATTCAGAGAAATGATCATTTCTCTATAGCGGTCACCCTGCTATGGAAGGGTTTTGTCACCCTGCCATAGCAGTCACTGCCAGTTAACCCTACACTACACTACGGTCCCCTTACACTTAACACTTTCCCAACAGAAACTAAATTTTTGAAGCTAACTTAAGTGTAAAGGAGCACTCTAACTACACTAGATATCCCTTTCCTCACACTAATAAATAAAAATCAAAAAATCTCTTTTTTTTTTTAATATTTCAATAATTGGCTTTTTTTTATCAAAAATTAAAATTTTTAAGAACTTTTGTGATTTTGTGTCTGGGGGGTCTAAAAGGTGTACCTGTGAAGTTTCAGCTCTATAGCATGTCCAGAACCAGAAAAAAAGATCATATAGGTGTTAAAGGAGGGTCCCACATCCCTGTTCTACTGAAAAATTATCTTTTTTTTTCATGGTTCTGGACATGCTACAGAGCTGAAACTTCACATGTACACTTTTTAGACCCCCCAGATACTAAATCCTAAGTCAAAATCAAAAAATCTCTCTTTTTTTTTCAATAATTGGCTTTTTTATCAAAAATGACAATTTTTAAGAACTTTTTTTGTGTGATTAATAGTTAATGGGGCATGACCCAGAACCCTAGGCACTTTTTAGGGCCATTTATTGGGTTTTAGGGCTTAAAAATTGTGTTTTTTGATTAACGAAGTTCGGGTCCCATTGATTTCAATGGGGTTCTGAAATCCAAACCGAACTTTTGGGAAATTCGGGTGTTCTGGTCGAACCGAACTTTTCAAAAGTTCGATCATCCCTAATGGTTATCTACTTTCTAATAGATCAGATCCTGAGTGTTGAGTCCTATGCTATTTTAGGTTTGAGGACTCAGGATCTTCCCTCTATTCGCTATCCTGAATATTGTTTGATGTTTGAATTCAATATTGTTTATTCTTCTTGCTAAAAGATAGTAAAGCAAATCTTTTGTTGAAACCTGGTGGTATTCTTCATTCAACATGTTGGAGCCTACAGTGTCAAATGGGTTGGAAGGTCTTCAGGGCAATAGAAGTGAGGAGGATATGAACATCACTAGCAGCCCCCCTGGGGGCAGGGCTACATATATATTTTATTCTGCTTTCCCTATAAAAATATGACATGAAATCCTTAACAGGGGTGTTGTTTCAAGAGACCAATCAACTATATATTTTTTTGTTTATGGCTTGCAATTAGCTGTGTTCCCTCATGTCCCTTGTCTTTTATGAATTTAGTTGTGTTCCTCTGTACTCTTTCCCTGTTCTAGACAATTATTTTTGTAAACCAGCACCCAAAACTAAACTGCATTTTCAAGATAAGGTCTTGCTAATTCTCTGTATTTGACCCATCTCCTAGTAAGTTTCTAAACTCTGGGTTATAAGCTTTTTCCATGTCTGTGAAAAAGTTAAGACACCCCATGGAAATTGTTCAAATATATTCAAGCTGGCAAATATTAGATCTTCAATCAAACAGTGCCCATAGATAAAGGTGATATACAGCAGTGGTCCTCAACTCCGGTCCTCAGGGCCCACTAACAGGCCAGATTTTAAGTATTACCTTGAGGAAATGCAGACTAGAATACTGCAATCACTGAGCAGCAAATGAGATCACCTGTGATGTAATATAGTTATCTTGCAAACCTGGCCTGTTAGTGGGCCCCGAGGACCGGAGTTGAGGACCACTGATATACAGTACATACTTGAACAAATGACATATAAACTTGACAGAGTATATTCATTCTGATAATCTAAATAAACAAAATTGCAGATTTGTTATGATGAAAAGTGAGTATACCTTACAGTGACTAAATTTACCACCACTTCATATCCATTATATTAGGGTGTCTTATATTAGGTGCCAGTGATAAGAACCTCAATAGAGAGTATGTAGGTAAAATCTTTCTTATTTAAACCTCCGATATCTAGGGTTTGAGGTTCTCTTTGCTATTGGCTTATGTGATATCATCATGCTCAGATCAAAAGAGCTCTGTAAGGCCCTCAGAACGAAGGCGGTGGAAGTCTATGAGTCTGCCAACGGATTTAAAAAAAAAAAAAAAACACCAAGTTATTTGAAATCAAATCAGTCCACAGCAAGGAAATAATTTATAAGTGGTATGGATATCAAAAGACTGATACTTCGTCCAAGAATCGCTAATGCAACACATTTAGCTCAAGAACTGGTGTTTGGTGCTAAAAGAAGTATCCAAGAAAAGTTTCCATGTGGGATCTGAAGGTAACTCATACAATAGTTGGTGTCAAAAGTGCATGCATCTTCAATCAGAAAGAAATTGCTCCAATCTAACCTGCATGGATTGTGTACCAGAAAAAGCCTTTGTTGGCAAAAAAATAAAAAAAATAAAGAGCGACTGCTGTTTGCCATGGAACATAAAGGAAAAAACTAGGCCTTCTAGAGTAATGTGCTGTGGGTTGATGAATAGAGTTGATTAGACAAAATAACATTAGACATGTTTGGCACAAATCATAAATAGCATTTCAGGAATAGAACGTCAAATCGTGGTGGTCAAAATACTATGGTTTAGGAGTGGTTTGCTGCTTCTGGGCAGCTTGCAGTCATAGGGGTTAATTTGCTACTCACTTTGCAAGGGAATTTAACCCAGAGCTTAGTAAATGTGTGAAATTTCACTTTGCAAAGTGTACCCGATCATGTGCAAGAAAGATAAATTGCATTTTTAGTTGTACATGATTGTGTGATGGAAGTCAGCAGAGTTTTACCTCATTCACAAAGCTCTGGGGAAAATTCCTGTGTAAAGTGCAACTACCCTTGCAAAGTTAACTCTCTATTTGCTTTTAGTAAATTAAGCCATTTAAGTCAACTATGAATTCATCCTTTCAAAGCATGCTTAATAATGTGAGGCCATATGCCTGAAAGGTAAAATTAAACTGGAGATTGATCTTTCAACTTGATCATTATCCAAAATACACAAGCAAATGCATCAAAGAATGTGTAAAAAATGGAGGGTTATAAATTGGTCTATCCAAAGCCCTAATTTAAATCCCTTGTGAAATGTTTACGGGGGATTTATGATGAACCGTTAATGCAAGGAAACGCACAAAGCAACTGAAGGAATTGCATTAAGGAGTGGTAAAAAATGTCACAAATGTCAGAAAATGGAGGGCTGTTATGCAAAATGTCTACACAAAGTAATACCTGCTAATGTGGGCAATATCATCTATTGAGGCCAGGAGTGTAGGTATTTTTCCCCAGTACATCATTATATCTATTATTGTTTTTGTTGAATAAATGAGGTAAAAAAAAATAAAATAAAATAAAAAAGGTATTGTTTGAAAGAAGATCTAATATTTGGTATTCAAATATATTGAAAAATTCAACAGTTGTAACTTAGTCAATAATGTTTTTAAAGTACTGTTTTAAAACATTTAATAACCTATTAGCATTTGCGGAAGCACTTCTCTTATGGCAGAGCCAGTCAGTGGGAGATCTTTCCCATCTAACTGCAGGCACAATGAAAGAGGAGTGTGAAGCATTTCTTTTTTGGCAAAGCCAGTAGGAAGGAGACCTTTCCCATCTCTCCGCTGGCACACCGAGCAATAATCAGAGACGTAGCTTGAAGCTTGCAGGCCCTGGTGCAAAAGTTGACCTGGGGACCCCCACTACCACCCCCTGCTTCCACCCTGCGCCAAGATATTCAACCATGCTCCAAGATACTTCAAGTGGCTGAACCATGGATGGGGTGCACATGCCTGTGGTTTCCAGTATCTTGTATCTAGTATCCTGCCAAATTGAGAAGATACAAATTGGCCATGAATACTATTAAAGCTAAATTCCAGGAATTTTTTTTGTACAAAATGAAGGCACACTATGAGTTGAGTCAAGCAAGGTGCATGACATCTCCTGGGCTTAGCTCTGTTATTTATATCTGACAGTTTTATAGTACTTTTGGAAGACAGCTATCGCTGTTTTTTCGGGGAAGTGACGCTAATCCTTCTGAGATCTGCTTTTTGAACAGGAGAGTCACTGCAGCTGCTATGCCCACCCCTCCCGACCTCCTGCCCAATCAAAGAGACCTTGGTATTATGTGAACACATTCATAAAATACAAAGGATTCTGCGAATGGGCAGCAGAGGAGAGGGGCAGGTATAGCGGATGTTTGTGTTTCTTTCATATCCTGGAGTGTCTAACCAGCAGAGTGATAAACTTATCAAATGTAAATAATAGAGATAAGCCCAGAAGATGATATGCAACTTAAATCATAGTGTGCCTTCACTTTTTACCAAGTGGCTGAATACCTGTCCAGGTTTCCAGTCACGTGATAAACAGAATCCTTTCTCTTCTCCTAAAGTGAGGGCATTTAGCGGTCCTTAATTCTGTTGAGAATGGCACTCATGCTGTGCCATGCATACTCCCATGTTAATGCATACCAGGAAAGGGGGCACTTGACAGAATGGGCCAACATGAACTGAGTATAATGAGATCCTGGAAGCCAAGAAATTGGACTCTAGCTATACATTTATGATTTAGCAGGATACCCAGATCCTTTTCCATCATTTATTCACCCAGCTTTACTCCTAAAGATTGTATGATGCATGTAAGTGTTAAGCCCTCAAATGCATAACTTAAAGTGGATGTAAACCCCATTCATGAAATTTGACCTGGGCTCATACATCTGTAATGTTTACTTATCTCTTTTCAAAGCCCTAAGTCCCATGGCTTTCTCCTGCTCCATTCTTCTGTTATCAGCATGATAACTTCTGACAAGTTCTCTGTCAATTGAGATAAAACCAGGCTGAATTTTGTATAAGGGTGGATACTATAAATAGATTAGCAGACAGCTGGTTTATTTACAGCACAGCTCTTCATGTTTCTTCCTTTTTCTGCCTATATGGAGGGTGTGTGTGTGCCTTTCCTCCAATCAGCTGTCTCACAGTGTATGGCAAGAATCCACACCCACAGGTGAATCAGGAAGAGAAAATTCTAACAGGACGTGCACTTTCTAAACAGTAAAGAAAGCCGAAGACAGCACATATACAAGTAAAACTTATGTAGGACCAAACTATCCGGCCTTTTGTTTTAGAGGTTGTATGGAAATAGGTACACATGTTCATATATGGTGGAATTGCTCAATTGCTACAGTTTTTTGGAAAGAAATATTCTCTCTAGCATCTAAAATGTTTGAAATAGATATTACTCCAGATCCGGTGATTGCCATTTTAAATTTAAAACCTGCATGCCTGACACGAAAACAATTCAAATTATTCCTTCAGATTCTTAATGCCGCTAAACAAACCATAGCCAAAGCTTGGAAGACTACCACTTTGAATCTTGTAGAAGTTAAACATAGGATGAATAATGCATTATTACATGCAAAAATGGAAGCCATGGATTGCGATAAATTTAGTACTTTTATAAGCATTTGGGACCCTTGGATTAAACATGGCCTATCACCGGGTTTTGGGGAACAGGTTCTGAATGCTTGGTAGTTAAGACTTATATTTTATTTACTTTGTATTAACTTTTGTGGTACAAGTTCTATTCTCGATGCCCTCTCCTTTACCCACTTTACCCTACCCACACCCTGCTGACTTCTTCATTTTCCTTTTTTTTTTTTTTCCCCCCACAGCCATGTTCTGAATACCTTCTCAAAATCTTAATATCTCAGAATATCATATTAATAATTCTACCTTTCTTTTGTTCCTTCCTTTTGTGCAAACTTCACTATACAGTATAACATTTATAATACTTCTGTAACAATAACAGTATTTCTACTTCTGTTTTTGTTTTGTAACTTGCTTTATGGCTGTATTATAAAACTCAATAAAAGTATTGAACGAGAAAACTTATGTAGGGAGATTTGTTTCATCTCTGTGTATCATCTGAGGCTGTTCACTTCACTGGGAATATGTGAGAGTTTACATTCACTTAAAAAAAAAAAAAACAATATTAAACCTTATTGGTTATGTAACTGCCCAGTCAACCAGTGCATCCAGGTCAGTTTGCAAGTGTCTTGGTCTTGCAGTAAAGTACTTGCACTCAACAAAGCATCTTCTCAAACAGAGCTCTGTTCATAGATTTTATCTATGAATTTTTACAGCAGCCATTTAGAAGGATGTTGACTATAATAACCGACATTTGGATAATCACCGGTGAATTGAGAAGCTGACAAGCTTTGTTTGAACTGTTATTGAGAAAATGTATCATCTCAAGTGAAAAATATAATTTCTAGGTAAATCCTACATTGAAACTCAAAATGTTAAAAATGCACTGTGTGTTTTCCATTAACCTAACTCAGATCAGTGGGTCTGTTTTTGTAAGGGTAATGCATTCTTAAAATTATTTTAGACTAAAGCATTCTGGCTCATGTTTGCTTTTTTTCTTCTTTAGTTGACTTCTTTGTGGGTTAATAGAAAGTAAAAAAAAAATGACTGTATTAACTGATGTGTATACACTGAAAAGAAATATGAGTGTTTTTGTTTAGTAATGTGTGCACTCTTAGATTTGTAACTGGTAGCGTTCCAGCAGGACGGCTGCCAAGAAATTATGGTATACAGAGGTAATGCTTGTGAAAAATTAATCTCTGCTCTTTATGTTTTCTTGTCAGCACTGACATGGGGCTTGTATCTTGGCAATATGCCAAAACTCCCTGAATCTACAGAGACTTTTCAACCCTTCGGGGGGAGGCAATCTGTTGTCAGCCACCAGCAGTGCCTCTATTTAACTATCTCCTTCTGCGATGTTAACAAGGTCTCACTGAGCACAATTACAGCACTGCTAAGAAAAAAAAAGCCATTGCTGCAGCGTAAGTCAATGTTTTGTAGTGTGCAGCTGTAGAATTCCGAATCTAGTTTCTTCTAATATATTGACCTTTTTTGGCCTTTTCATGCATGATGACAGCAAACATGTCTGTGTTAACAATGAGGCATCATTTGTTATGTAATGATTTGCCATACATACTAAAAAAAATAAAAATAAAAAAATAATAGAAAGATAACATTTTGTTTTGCTGCAAGATAATTTTTCTAAATCAGCATTCGATCCTTAAAATATTTTAAATGCTGAGATTTAAAGGGACTTAAACAAAACACCTGTACGGTTTGGCTATGATGGATTTAGGTATTCCACAACTCATGTTCCACATGCTGATTCTAGGACACTGTAGCAGAAGCTCTTTATTAAAGCGTAACTCCACTTTTATTAAGAAAAAAGCATTCCCGTCTGGGTGATCTATATACATTGCAAGGATAATAACAAACTTTGTTGCAGATTCCTACCTTTTGTTATTCTGAAGAAATCATAATTTTTTCTTTTGTGCCTCTGTGCTGAGTGGGTCTAATGGGAGTGGTTTCATAATTATCTATCAGCTGTGGCAGCTGCAGGGCTCTAATGAGGAAATCTGGTGAGCCTGCATCCCTTTAGACATGTTCCTATTGGGAGTATTTCACCAAAAATGACATTTTTGTTGCAGGGGATGCCAGAAATCTGACTTGTATCTTAGGCAGACTTCTAGGAAAATCGGTGAGCCAATCACACAAGCAGGAAATTATGTTTCTGGGGTGTGGTCAGTACACATTCTGTGTACAGAACAGCTCCAGGTAGCCATATTGCATTGCATTTTCAACCAGACCAGAGATGCGACATTTGTTATCCTATATGCACGAGCTGGTCCTTAACTCACTCTCAGGTACGACTCCGGCCTATATCAGAGAATGGGAGAAAGAATTAGGAATATAATTTTTACCCTTACAATTAACTAAAATTATGCAAATGGCTCATGTCTCATCCATAAATACACAGATTCAGGAGTCCTCGTACAAATTTTTGTCACGATGGTATAGGACATCTGTCAAACTAGCACAAATTTTTCCTTTGATTGAACCTCTTTGTTGGCGAGGATGCGGACAGGTGGGCTCACTCCTTCATATTTGGTGGGACTGCTCACAGATCCAACCCTATTGGAACGAGGTCCAAGTTTAGATACAGAAACTGGTGGTGACCCTGCCTGACCGCACTCCTCTTCAATACCTTTTTCATGATATCCAATCCTCTATGAAAATTTTCAAATGGAGTGTTACTGCATTCTTATTGAACGCAGCCAAATGCCTGATTCCCAGGTAATTGGAAGCAATCCATGACTCCTACCTTAGCGGAATGTAAACGGGAAGTCAATAGGACTATGGAGGCAGAGAGGAGAGTATTGACTTTAAGAGGCCAATAGTTCAGTTTTCGGGACATTTGGATGAGATGGTTGTGCTACTCAGAAGAGATTCCAGATATATAGGAGGATTGGGATAATAGCTATGGGATGGAGAAGTACTAATATTTGCCCCTACATACATAACTCTTGAGACATAGGCTCCCACAAAGTTATGAGAATTTCTCCCTTTTTTTTTTCTTCTTTTCTTGGAATTAAATTTAAAAAGGCCCATCTAGGACTGGTTGATAGATATAATACATATAATTGTCTGAATGATAAAGGTATAACTTGATGCCATGTGGGTCCTTTTTGTTGTCATTGTTTTTGTGTGCTGGGGGGGGGGTGGAGAAGGGGAGAGAGATTTCTTCCCCCTTTAAAGTTCCCCTTAAAGGTTGAGGTTTTATTTCACGACGGGTGTGGGGAGGGAAAGAAAAAGAAGGAAAAACATTTTTTTTTTCCTTCCCCACACCCTATTTTATGCACAGGTGTTCTTGTGTGTTTTCACTGTAAATTTTGGGAAATGTTTTCCCCTTCATGACTAATAATAACACTACATACAGAAAGGGAAGATTGCCCTGGGACTTTAGATGAGGCGAACACAGGTGGCCACTCAATGAAGTAAATGTAATCTCACTTTAATGATTAGTATCAAAAAAATTACATCATGTAACACTGTACATAAAATGTTAACCAAGCCAAACAAAGTATAGGCACAAATATAGTACATGCTTAAAGTTAGTAACTGTATTGTTGCATGGTTATAAACAGGCATCTTAATAACTTTGACGCATTTCCCAAGCAAACTGCTCGCTTCTTCAGAAATGGATGCACACATGCATGTCTGTGAAAAAACATATACAGAAATAGTATTGCAACAACAATCCAAAAATTAGTTATTGATGATGTTTGCAGGGTACAAAACCCATGAAGGATCCCAAGTCAGGGACCCATACTTACCAGTTGGCCGGGCCTGGACAGCGAAGAAACACTGAACTCCAGTGGGGACATGAACGCCTGAACCGGGAGCTGATGGAAAGGGACCCAAAACCACCCAGCCGGGAGAGGATGAGGGACAGGGAAATGGTGTAGGTGTGTAGAGTAAGGTGCCAGATGTCCATGATCACTGACTAAAATAAATATATGTAAGTTATAGCAATGTAAGAATCAACTGCATCATAAATATAAATATGTATTGAATGTACAGCAACAAAGATGCAAATACGAGGGCTGATGCAGGGATCAGGGGAGGAAATGCACCCAAAAGTGAAACAAAATGCTAGGTATGAGCAGTGTGTAAAGCAAAGTGAAGACAAAAAAATATATATATATATATATTGGTAAAAACAAAAAATACCGATTGGAAGAGATAGATATTGTACCGTGTGTGATGCAAACAAAAGGAGGGAACAAGGAAAGCATTGGTGCAGAAAGAAATTAATCTAAAATGGTGTAGTATATGTCTGTGTACCCACCGTGTGTAGTGTGTGGACCCAGGGATAAGAGACTACTCCCTTCGTGCACAAACAGGGGAATGAATGCCTCTGTGTACCTGTCTCTCATTTGTATCTCCCGGATAGGGTGTGGCCGGGTCCCACCCCAAACGCCATGTGCTCTGACTAAGGCGTGCAAATGCCAGATTGGCGCTTGCCGCCAGATGGAGAAACACTATAAAGAAGAATCCCCCCTTTTTTTTCTCCACCCCTTATTTTTATATTTTTCATGCACAGGATTTGTGTTTTTGTGTGTTTTCACTGTAAATTTTGGGAAATTTTCCCCCCTTAATGACTAATAATAACACTATGATGAAGAACCCCCCCGATTTTTTTCCCTCTCCTCCTCTCTCTCCCCCTCCCCTCTACTGGCGAATTTAGTGATAATAAATATAGGGTAAAGATGACAATGATTATAAATGACTAAGAGATGTAGATTTATTTTTGTTTGTTTTTTTCTTGTATCTTTTTTGATGTTTTATATATTGTTGGAAAAATTAATAAAAACATATAAAAAAAAAAAGATACTGTTGTTCTATTCTGCTATTCAAAAAACACCCATTTAGGGGAAAATGTTAAATTGCTGCATAGTCTGTATCTGTACGTGTGAGATACACCCTTTAGATACTGTTGTTCTATTCTGCTATTCAAAAAACACCCATTTAGGGCAAGATCCTAAATTTGAGAAATATGAAGAGAACGTCAAATAAGGGATGTGGCCCTGGTCGTGGTGCTGCTGGTGGAGCTCCTGATGACGGGAGAGAATGTGGTCGATCTGTGCCAGCTACACACACAAGTGAAACATCTTCCTCAGGTGCGAGTAGGCGACAGAATCTGCAGCAGTATTTGGTCGGACCTAATGCGGCTGTACGAATGTTGAGGCCAGAACAAGTACAGGCGATAGTAGATTGGGTTGCTGACAGTGCCTCCAGTTCCTTCAAATTGTCTCCCACCCAGTCCCCTGCTGAAAGATCAGAGTTGGCACCTGCAGCTGATGTCCATCAGTCTTTCACCTCACCCCCTTGCAAATCTTCCAAGTAGTCTGAGCCCCAAGTCATGCAGCAGTCTCTTCTGCTTTTTGATGAATCTGTTAGTAGGGTTTCCCAGGGCCATCCACCTAGCCCTGGCCTAGAAGTGGAAGAGATTGAGTGCACTGATGCCCAACCACTTATGTTTCAAGATGAGTACATGGGAGGACCATAGCAGCACGTCTCGGATGATGATGAAACACAGGTGCCAACTGCTGCGGCTTTCGGAATTGTGCAGACCAACAAGGAGGGCAGGGGTGAAGACTGGGTGGAAGATGATGTGGAGGATGATGAGATCCTCAACCCCACATGGAATGAACGTCATGCAGGTGACCTGTGTAGTTTGGAGGAAGAGGTGGTGGTCGAACAGAGCCACCAGCACAGCAGAAGAGGGAGCAGGGTGCCAAAGCGGAGCGCCCGTCCCCTAGACAGTATGCCTGCTACTGCCCAACGCAGCAAGGGACCGAGCACACCAAAGCCAGCTCCAAGGAGTTCCCCAGCTTGGCAGTTCTTAAGAAAATGTGCTGATGACAAGACACGAGTGGTTTGCACGCTGTGCAATCAGAGCCTGAAGCGAGGCATAAACTTTCTCAACCTGAGCACAACCTGCATGACCAGGCATCTAAGTGCAAAGCACGAAATGCAGTGGAGTAGACACCTCAAAAACCAAGAAAGGTCTCTGGCTCCTCCTGCTTCCTCTTCTGCTGCAGTCTTGGCCTCTTCATCCACCTCGGTAGTGACAGTGGCACCTGCCATCCCGCAAACAGAGGATCTGCCAGCAACACCACCACCTGAGTCACCAACCATCTCCACAATATCCCATGGAATCGTTCAGCTCTCTATCTCCCAAACACTGGAGCGGAAGAGGAACTACCCACCTTCGAACCCTGGCCCCAAGGCCGGCCTTAGGTGTTCAGGTGCCCTGTGCGAGCCAATCCTGTGGCGCCCCCCACGTCCGTGCATTTTCTTGCACCTTTTTTGCACTTTATTTTACTTTTCTTTTTTATGATCACTAATAACTTGGCCCCCCTTACATCAGAGACCCCACACAGAGCCCCCCTTACATCAGAGACCCCCCACACAAAGCCTCCCTTAATTTAGAGCCCCCCCCACATCAGAGAGCCCCCCCACACAGCCCCCTTACATCAGAGACCCCCTCACAGAGCCCCCATCACACCAGATACCCCCCACACAAAGCCCCCCTCACATCAGAGACCCCCCCACACAGATCCCCCCTCACATCAGAGACCCCCCCACATCAGAGACCCCCTACACAAAGCCCCCTCACATCAGAGACCCCCCACACAGAGCCCCCTCACATAAGAGACCCCCCCACACAAAGCCCCCCTTACATCAGAGACCCCCCACACAAAGCCCCCCTTACATCAGAGACCCCACACACAGAGCCCCCCCTTACATCAGAGCCCCCCCCCCCCACACAGAGCCCCTCCACACAGAGCCTCCCTCACATCAGAGACCCCCCACACAAAGCCTCCCTCACATCAGAGACCCCACACAGAGCCCCCTTCACATCAGAGACCCCCCACACAGAGCCCCCCTCACATCAGAGACCCCCACACAGAGCCCCCCTCACATCAGAGACCCCCACACAGAGCCTCCATCACATTAGAGACCCCCCCACACAAAGCCCCCCTCACATCAGAGACCCCCCACACAAAGCCCCCCTCACATCAGAGACCCCAAACACAGAGCCCCCTTACATCAGAGACCCCCCACACAAAGCCCCCCTCACATCAGAGACCCCCCACACAAAGCCCCCCTAACATCAGAGACCCTCTACACACACACACAAAGCCCCCCCTTACATCAGAGACCCCCCCACACAAAGCCCCCCTTACATCAGAGACCCCCCACATCAAAGACCCCCTTACATCAGAGAGCCCCCTTACATCACAGACCCCCCCCCACACAAAGCCCCCTTACATCAGAGCCCCCCCCCACACAGAGCCCCCCTTACATCAGAGAGCCGTCCTTACATCACAGACCCCCCGCACAAAGCCCCCTTACATCAGAGCCCCCCCCACACAGAGCCCCCCACACAGAGCCCCCCACATCAGAGAGCCCCCCTTACATCGCAGACCCCCCACACAAAGCCCCCCTCACATCAGAGTCCCCCCTTACATTTTTTCTTTAGACTTCCCGCCCACACATCCCCGGGGAGTGTGGGCGGGGCAGGAGGGGGAGGAGAAGGGGTGGGAGGAGGAGGAGAAGGGGCGGGAGGAGGAGGAGCTGACGATCTCTCCTCTGGCGTCCCTGCAGGGAGGAGGGATCTGTCAGCGTGGATCGGAGGCTGAGCTGTGTGTGATACACAGCTCAGACTGCAGCAGTAGGAGACCGAGGCACAGCCGCACAGCGGGAGGTAAGCGGTGGCCGTGGCCTGTGTTAACCCTGTCCAGGCCGCGGTCACCACTTACCTCCCGCTGTGCGGCCTGATCTTCTGCGACTGCGAGCTGTGATGGCCGCACGGTGCCCCTGTTGCCCGTGGTGCCCTTTGCACAGCTCGCATACCCCAAAGGCCGGCCCTGCCTGGCCCTGAATGGCAGCATTTCAAAATTCCTGGCCTTTGAAATGATGTCATTCCATCTGGTGGAGACGCAGAGTTTTAAAAGCCTTATGGTGGTGGCTGTCCCACAGTACGTCGTGCTCAGCCGCCACTACTTTTCCAGACAAGCCATCCCTTCCCTGCACAACCAAGTGGGGGACAAAATCAGGTGTGCACTGCGCAACGCCATCTGTGGCAAGGTCCACCTAACTACGGATACGTGGACCAGTAAGCACGGTCAGGGACGTTATATCTCCCTAACAGCACACTTGGTAAATGCAGTGGCGGCTGGGCCTGAGGTGGATGGCAGTTTGGCGCATGGCCTTCCACCACCGAGGATTGCAGGGCGCTTCAGTTTACCTCCTGTTGCTAACTCCTCCTACTCCACTTCCTCATCCTCTACCGCCTCCTCATCCGGTCAGCGTAACACCTTCACCACCAACTTCAGCACTGCCAGGGGTAAACGACAGCAGGCAGTTTTAAAACTTGCCTGTTTGGGGAGAAAACCCAACACCGCGCAGGAGTTGTGTAGGGGCATGGAACAACAGACCAATGAGTGGTTGGTGCCAGTGAGCCTCAAGCCCGGCCTGGTGGTGTGCGATAATGGGCGAAATCTTGTAGCAGCTCTGGGCGTAGCCGGTTTGATGCACATCTCTTGCCTGGCGCTTGTGCTGAATTTGGTGGTGCAGAGGTTCCTTAAAAATTACCCCGATAGATCTGCTGCAGAAAGTGTGGGCCCTCTGTGCGCACTTTTGGCGTTCTCATCCTGCTGCTGCTCGCCTGTCAGCGCTGCAGTGTAACTTCGGCCTTCCCGCTCACCGCCTCATATGTGACGTGCCCACAAGGTGGAACTCCACCTTGCACATGCTGGCCAGACTGTGCGAGCAGCAGCAGGCGATAGTGGAGTTTCAGCTGCAGCACGCATGCATGAATCACTCTGCGGAACAGCACCACTTCACCACCAATAACTGGGCCTCCATGCGAGACCTATGTGCCTTGTTGCGCTGGTTCGAGTACTCCACCAACATGGCCAGTGCCGATGAAGCCATTCTCATCGTTACTATCCCACTTCTATGCCTCCTTGAAAAAATGCTTCGGGCGATGATGGAAGAGGATGTGGCACTAGAGGAGGTGGAGGAAGAAGGGGGATCATTTCCAAGGCTTTCAGAGCAGTCATTCACAAGTGGCTCCGAGGGTGGGTTCCTGCACACACAAACGCCAGGTACACAATTGTCCAGCAAGGGCAGAGTTCTGGAGGATGATGAGGTGGAGGATGAGGAGGAGGAGGAACCATGTTCGCAGCAGGGTGGCACCCAGACCAGCTCATGGCCATCACTGGTGCATGGCTGGGGGGATACAGAGGACACGGACAATACACCTCCCACAGAGGACAGCTTTTCATTGCCTCTGGGCAGCCTGGCACACATGAGCGATTACATGCTGCAGTGTCTCCGCAATGACCGCCGAGTTGCCCACATTCTAACTTGTGCTGATTACTGGGTGGTCACACTGCTGGATCCCTGTTACAAGGACAACGTACCGTCCTTAGTTTCCTCACTGGAGCGTGATCGTAAAATGCGCGAGTACAAGCGCACGCTGGTAGACATGCTGGTGGCATTCCCACCTGACAGCGGGGGCACAGTGGAAGCACAAGGCGAAGGCAGAGGAGGAGGAAAAGGTCGCCAACGCAGCCAGGGCACTGCCAGAACCTCAGAAGGCAGGGTTAGCATGGCCGAAATGTGGAAAAGCTTTGTCAGCACGCCACAACAACCATAGAAACATAGAATGTGTCGGCAGATAAAAACCATTTGGCCCATCTAGTCTGCCCAATATATCTGAATCCTATGAATAGTCCCTGGCCCTATCTTATATGAAGGATAGCCTTATGCCTATCCCATGCATGCTTAAACTCCTTCACTGTATTTGCAGCTACCACTTCTGCAGGAAGGTTATTCCATGCATCCACTACTCTCTCAGTAAAGTAATACTTCCTCATATTACTTTTAAACCTTTGCCCCTCTAATTTAAAACTGTGTCCTCTTGTGGTAGTTTTTCTTCTTTTAAATATGCTCTCCTCCTTTACCGAGTTGATTCCCTTTATGTATTTAAAAGTTTCTATCATATCCCCTCTGTCTCTTCTTTCTTCCAAGCTATACATGTTAAGGTCCTTAAACCTTTCCTGGTAAGTTTTTTCCTGCAATCCATGTACTATTGAAGAAATAGCTAAAATGACAATGAAAGGAGAAGTTATCATTATGGGAGATTTCAATCTTCCAGATATAAACTGGAAAACCAAAATAGCAAGTTCTACCAGGAGTACAGATATTCTAAATTCCCTACTGGGGTTGTCTCTGCAACAAGTGGTTGAGGAGCCAACCCGGAGGGAGGCCATTTTGGATCTGGTATTCACAAATGGGGATTCGGTATATGATGTCATTGTAGGCGAAACCTTGGGATCTAGTGATCACCAGTCAGTGTGGTTTAATATAAGAACTGTGAAAGAGTCACACCACACAAAAACAAAAGTTTTAGATTTTAGAAAAACAGACTTTTCAAAAATGAAATTAGTCATAAATGAGTCCTTATCAGACTGGAACGGATTACATGGAGTCCAGGAGAAATGGGACTACTTAAAAGGTGCATTATTGAAGGCAACAGAAAATTGCATTAGACTTGTCAGTAAAAGCAAAAAAAGGAAGAGACCACTGTGGTACTCAGCAGAAGTGGCCCAAATCATTAAAAATAAAAAGCTAGCATTTTGTAATTATAAAAAAACCCAGAGCAATGAAGATAAGGAAATCTACAAGATTAGGCAGAAAGAGGCCAAGCAAGTTATAAGAACGTCTAAAGCGCAGGCAGAAGAAAAACTAGCTCAGTCTATGAAAAAGGGGGATAAGACATTCTTCAGATATATAAATGAAAAAAGGAAATTAAAACAAGGAATAACTAAATTAAAAACAAAGGACGGAAGGTATGTAGAAGAAAATAAAGGGCTAGCTGACTGCCTTAATGAATACTTCTGTTCAGTTTTTACAGAAGAAAAAGAAGGAGAAGGACCTCCACTTGAAAGGATGACTAATGAATCATTTGATGCATGTGTCTTTACAGAGGAAGACATTCTAAGATTGCTGTCTAAAGTGAAGACAAATAAGTCACAGGGTCCTGATGGGATACACCCAAGATTATTAAAAGAGCTTAGTGGTGAGCTGGCAAAACCATTAACAGATCTATTTAACCAATCATTAGTAACAGGAGTCGTCCCGGAAGACTGGAAATTGGCAAATGTCGTGCCCATTCACAAGAAAGGTAGTAGGGAGGAATCGAGCAACTATAGACCAGTGAGTCTGACATCAATAGTAGGCAAATTAATGGAAACCCTATTAAAGGATAGGATTGTGGAACATCTTAAATCCCATGGATTGCAAGATGAAAAACAACATGGGTTTACTTCAGGGAGATCATGTCAAACAAATCTTATAGATTTTTTTGACTGGGTGACTAAAATAATAGACGGTGGAGGTGCAGTAGACATTGCATATCTAGATTTTAGTAAGGCTTTTGACACTGTCCCACATAGAAGACTTATCAATAAACTGCAGTCATTGAGCATGGACTCCCATATTGTTGAGTGGATTAGGCAGTGGCTGAGTGACAGACAACAGAGGGTTGTAGTCAATGGAGAACATTCAGAACAAGGTCATGTTACCAGTGGGGTACCTCAGGGATCTGTACTGGGACCAATTTTGTTTAATATCTTCATAAGTGATATTGCAAAAGGCCTCGATGGTAAGGTTTGTCTTTTTTGCTGATGACACAAAGATATGTAACAGGGTTGATGTTCCTGGAGGGAAACGCCAAATGGAAAAGGATTTAGGAAAACTAGAAGAATGGTCAGAACTCTGGCAACTGAAATTTAATGTGGATAAGTGCAAGATAATGCACCTGGGGCGTAAAAACCCAAGGGCAGAATATAGAATATTTGACACAGTCCTGACCTCAGTATCTGAGGAAAGGGATTTAGGAGTAATTATTTCAGAAGACTTAAAGGTGGGAAGACAATGTAATAGAGCAGCACGAAATGCCAGCAGAATGCTTGGATGTATAGGGAGAGGTATAAGCAGTAGAAAGAGAGAAGTGCTTATGCCGCTGTACAGAACACTGGTGAGACCTCACTTGGAGTATTGTGCGCAGTACTGGAGGCCATATCTCCAGAAGGATATAGATACTCTAGAGAGAGTTCAGAGAAGAGCTACTAAACTAGTACATGGATTGCAGGAAAAAACTTACCAGGAAAGGATAAAGGACCTTAACATGTATAGCTTGGAAGAAAGAAGAGACAGAGGGGATATGATAGAAACATTTAAATACATAAAGGGAATCAACTCGGTAAAGGAGGAGAGCATATTTAAAAGAAAAAAAACTACCACAAGAGGACACAGTTTTAAATTAGAGGGGCAAAGGTTTAAAAGTAATATGAGGAAGTATTACTTTACTGAGAGAGTAGTGGATGCATGGAATAACCTTCCTGCAGAAGTGGTAGCTGCAAATACAGTGAAGGAGTTTAAGCATGCATGGGATAGGCATAAGGCTATCCTTCATACAAGATAGGGCCAGGGACTATTCATAGGATTCAGATATATTGGGCAGACTAGATGGGCCAAATGGTTCTTATCTGCCGACACATTCTATGTTTACTAGTTTAGTAGCTCTTCTCTGAACTCTCTCTAGAGTATCTATATCCTTCTGGAGATATGGCCTCCAGTACTGCGCACAATACTCCAAGTGAGGTCTCACCAGTGTTCTGTACAGCGGCATAAGCACTTCTCTCTTTCTACTGCTTATACCTCTCCCTATACATCCAAGCATTCTGCTGGCATTTCGTGCTGCTCTATTACCTTGTCTTCCCACCTTTAAGTCTTCTGAAATAATTACTCCTAAATACCCTTTCCTCAGATACTGAGGTCAGGACTGTGTCAAATATTCTATATTCTGCCCTTGGGTTTTTACGCCCCAGGTGCATTATCTTGCACTTATCCACATTAAATTTCAGTTGCCAGAGTTCTGACCATTCTTCTAGTTTTCCTAAATCCTTTTCCATTTGGCGTTTCCCTCCAGGAACATCAACCCTGTTACATATCTTTGTGTCATCAGCAAAAAGACAAACCTTACCATCGAGGCCTTTTGCAATATCACTTATGAAGATATTAAACAAAATTGGTCCCAGTACAGATCCCTGAGGTACCCCATGTAATGTTCTGGTACCTTTGGGTACCCTAATTACTCTTTCATAAGTGTATGCGCCCCACCATTCTCTTTTGGTAAGGTGCGCATACACCTTTAAGACTGATGCTGTCATCACTGAGCGCCGGACTGGATGGCTATTTAGATCGCCGGCTCTCACTCACATGTGTTCGTTCAAACTGCTTTGTGCCTTGATGCTAACCTGTCTTGAAGCTCTCATGCTTGCAAGCATACCTCGCTGTCGGAACCACGCTGCGCTGATCCCTGTATCCCGCTACCGGATCATCCGCTCTTGCCAAACCTCTCCTCTGCTACATTGCTATTAGTGATAAGTACCCCACAGGGGAAACCTCTATAACCTTTATACTAAAGCTTACACTATCTAGCTCTGCATACTAAGGACTATTACTACATCTGCATTATCTAAGATTGCTAGCTCTTGAGCCTACTACCACCTGTTCTTGCACTGGGTTGATCTCTCTTGTATGTCCACCTGCTACTCTGTCATCTACTACCATACATGATTGCTAAACCTATCTGCATCCCATCTGCTACTATCTTACTTTCAAGAACATTTCCTTTCAAGTGTCTGTCATCTACCATCTCTACCCAACCTGTCTCTTCAGCCTATCATCACTGTGTTACTATATACATAAGTCACTGTAGGAAACATCTTATTGAGTGTGTGTATTTACTTGCTGAATTGAGATCATCCACACATGATGAGTCATTGAGAGTTGGGAATGGTGTCTCAGCGTTTCTCTACATGACTACTGAAGTGGAATATTTCTGCAGCTGAAAATCCACATCATACGTAAAATGCAGGAGCGTTACAGATTGAACGAACCACAAATGGATTCAGCAGAAATAACCACTCAGATGACACAATTAAAACAGCAAGTACCTGCGTTAATACACGCACTTGCTGAATTAAAAGAAGACAATCAGGCTCTGTCGCAGCAGGTAATTAGACTGACACAACTTACCACTGCTCAGTCCCCTGAACCCAAAATAAATCCTCCTTTGGTATTTACAGGCGATCGCAAAAAATTTCGCGAATTTAAAAACGCATGTGAGTTACTTTTCTTGCTAAAACCCCGTACCTACCTTACTGATCACATTAAGGTTTGTACTATTATTTCTTACCTAACAGGCGATCCTCGGGCCTGGGCAGACTCTCTTTTTGAGAAAAGCGACCAGCTTCTCAACTCCTATGCCTTGTTCCTAGCAGAACTCACTAGCCTATATGATGATCCCAATAGGCAGAGTACTGCCGATCTTCAATTAAGATCCTTGAAACAAGGTGGGAGACCTGTAGAAGACTTTGTCGCAGAATTCAAGAGATGGACCCTTGATTCAGAATGGAATGATGCATCTCTGAAATCCCAATTTAGGCTTGGCCTATCAGAGGCCGTTAAAGACGAGCTCGCCCGAGCGGATCTGCCAAAAACCCTGGATGCATTGATACAACTCAGTATCACCATAGATAGAAGACTACGAGAAAGAAAGGCTGAGAAAATGGGAATGCCATTATCCAGTTCTTCTCGGATTTCGGCCGTTGACCCCGTTCCTATGGAGGTAGGAACCATACGCCCACCTCTATCAACTATGGAAAGAGCCAGAAGACGATCTGGTAATCTCTGCTTGTACTGTGCATCCCCGGATCACAAGATAAACGTCTGTCCCCTAGTCTACAAAAAGAAGGGTGAGTGTTCACATGTCCTCCTAGGGGGATTGACAACTTCAATCACTAACCCTTACCTTTCTGTTTGCTTAACATTACAGTGGGACCAGAACAGGATTACTACTAAGGCCATGATTGACACAGGATCTTGTGGAAATTATATTGACATACGTTTTGCTGCTTTAAATAAAGTTCCTATTATTTCTAAACTTAAACCTGTCTCAGTGAGTCTTATTAACGGTGTTCCTTTATCCTCTGGTCCGATCACTGATCAGACACAGGCACTCCTAGTCACTACTAACGG
Source organism: Pelophylax lessonae (assembly GCF_965119305.1). Classification (NCBI taxonomy): domain Eukaryota; kingdom Metazoa; phylum Chordata; class Amphibia; order Anura; family Ranidae; genus Pelophylax; species Pelophylax lessonae. Next base: position 344,598,248 of record NC_138772.1, read on the forward strand.
GTCTCATATGGAGACCACTACCTTCGATCTAATACCTTCACCCCACTTTCCCATTGTTTTGGGACTTCCCTGGTTGCACACACATCAACCAACCATAGATTGGAAGGAACGGACCCTGACCTTCCTCTCTTGCTATTGCGAGGGTACGTGTAACATGCCATCTTTCGGGAAGATCCTGTCTGTGGTGACAGATGAGATTGCACCACTATGTTATCAGGATCTCTCTGAGGTTTTTCTTGAGAAAAATGCTCAAGCACTACCTCCCCATCGAGACTATGATTGTAGCATTGATCTACTCCCAAATAGCAAATTGCCGTTCGGTCATGTTTATCCTCTTTCACAGGATGAACTTTCCCATCTCAAAGACTATTTGGATGAGAATTTGGAAAAAGGTTTTATTAGACCTTCCACTTCTTCCACAGCAGCAGGACTCTTTTTTGTCCGCAATAAGGACTCAAGTCTCAGGCCTATCATCGACTATAGGCAATTGAATGCTATTACAATAAAAGATCGCTATCCTCTACCGCTTATCCCTGAGCTCATTGAGCAGGTGCGTGGAGCTACCTATTTTTCAAAATTGGACCTGAAAGGAGCATACAATCTCTTTCGAATTCGTGATGGACACGAGTGGAAGACTGCATTCAGAACCAGATACGGATTGTTCGAATATCTTGTAATGCCATTCGGGCTATGCAACGCCCCTGCAGTTTTTCAACGATTTATAAACGATATTTTCAGAGACTTACTAGATGTCTGTGTTGTGGTATATCTGGACGATATACTTATATATTCACGATCCCTGTCTGAACACATAAGACATGTAAGACTAGTATTATCGAGATTGCTTGCACACAACCTTTATGTGAAACTGAAAAAATGCTTGTTTCATAAAGAAGAGGTACTGTTTCTAGGCTACATCATATCCAAAACAGGAATCGAGATGGACATGAGTAAGATATCCTGCATTCAGGATTGGCCTACACCAACCACACGCAAGGCGCTACAGCGATTCCTTGGATTTTCGAATTTCTACAGGAAGTTCATTAGAAACTTCTCTGCCATTGTGAGACCCCTCACACAGCTCACTAGCATTAAAAAACCATTCAAATGGTCAGATGAAGCAAATAAAGCTTTTCACCTGTTAAAGACAAGGTTTACTTCTGCTCCCATACTACGCCATCCAGACCCATCCCTCCAATACATTCTGGAAGTAGATGTGTCAAACATGGCAGTAGGAGCAATACTCTCCCAACGACCAACTCACACTTCACCACTTCATCCAGTCGCCTTTTTTTCTAAATCCCTAAGCAGTCCAGAGATAAATTACCCCATGGGTGAAAAGGAACTGCTTGCTATAAAATTGGCTCTGGAGAATTGGCGACATCTACTCGAAGGCACCCAATTACCAATACTTATATACACGGACCATAAAAATCTCCAATATCTTCAGACTAACAAAACTCTCTCGCACCGACAGGTACGATGGTCACTATTCTTTCTAAGGTTTAACTTCCTAGTGACCTACACACCTGCAGATAAGAACAAAAAGGCGGATGCACTATCACGACTAACTGAAGAAAACTACTTTAAAAATCCTTCCTATAATACCTCACAAACGCATTATTGGAGTTGTCCGTTCCTTGAAGGAAGAGGTTTTGCATGGTATAAGTTTGGATTCACCCCCACCACAACTAAATACTGATGCAGAAGGCTTCCTCTACTACAACGACAAACTTTACATACCACCTACCATACGCACCAAGATCTTGGAATTATCGCATGATGTGCCTATGGCAGGACATATGGGTATGACAAAGACTCTTAATATGATTACCAGGCAATTCTGGTGGCCTGACATGAAAACATCTATACAAAAATTCGTCTCTTCATGCAATGTCTGTGCCAGGTCCAAAATTGACACTACGAGACCATCCGGTCTACTATGCAGTCTACCAATACCCCAAACTCCATGGGAAGTTGTGTCCTTGGACTTTATAGTGGAATTGCCTCCTTCCAAAGGATTTAATACCATCTTAGTGTCAGTGGACCATCTGACAAAAATGGCACATTTCATTGCTATTCGCAGACTACCTTCGTCCAAACAAACGGCAGAACTCCTGATGAAACATGTCTTTAAGTAAATATGGTATCCCAAAAACTCTTCTGTCTGACCATGGATCACAATTTATTTCCAAGTTCTGGCAAGAACTATGTCACATACTACGGATCGAGCGGAAGCTCACTTCTCCTTACCATCCGCAGACCAACGGACAGACTGAAAGAGTCAACCAATGCATCGAGCAATATTTACGTTGTTACACTTCTTACCAACAGGATGATTGGGTGGATCTTCTCCCTCTGGCAGAATTTGCCTACAACAACGCAACCCACAGTACGACCAAGCAGAGTCCGTTCTACTTGAACTATGGGTTTCATCCCTCTATTCTTCCACCACGCATCCTTCCTTCAAATAACCCAGTAGCTTCAGACTATCTTACCCAAATAAAGGACTCTCTGGGTTTGCTTAATACTACCATTGCACACGCTCATAGTCAACAAAAAAAGTACTATGATCTTCGCAGAAGACCTTCTCCTCAGTACGCTATCGGGGACCTTGTTTGGCTCTCAACAAAAAATTTAAGACTGAAAATCCCTAGCAAAAAGCTTGGACCTCTGTTCTTGGGACCTTTCCCAATCAAGAAACTTATTGGAAAAGCTGCAGTACAGCTTACATTGCCAATAGACCTCAAAATACATCCCATTTTCCATGTGTCGCTACTGAAGCCCCATGTTCCTGACCAAGGAATAAGGCCTACTATCCCACCTCCTCCTCCTGTACAAGTTGAAGGTGGAGAAGAATATGAGATAAAAGAGATTCTGGATTCTCGTATCCACAGAGGAAGACTTCAGTACTTGGTTCGATGGAAGAACTATGGGCCCCAAGACGACACCTGGCTAAACACCTCTGACATACATGCCTCTAGATTAATCCGCAATTTTCATGCAAAGTACCCAGACAAACCAGCTCCAGAGGCCTTCAGGAGCCGGCTTCAAGGGGGGGGGGGGGGTACTGTAATGTTCTGGTACCTTTGGGTACCCTAATTACTCTTTCATAAGCGTATGCGCCCCACCATTCTCTTTTGGTAAGGTGCGCATACACCTTTAAGACTGATGCTGTCATCACTGAGCGCCGGACTGGATGGCTATTTAGATCGCCGGCTCTCACTCACATGTGTTCGTTCAAACTGCTTTGTGCCTTGATGCTAACCTGTCTTGAAGCTCTCATGCTTGCAAGCATACCTCGCTGTCGGAACCACGCTGCGCTGATCCCTGTATCCCGCTACCGGATCATCTGCTCTTGCCGAACCTCTCCTCTGCTACATTGCTATTAGTGATAAGTACCCCACAGGGGAAACATCTATAACCTTTATACTAAAGCTTACACTATCTAGCTCTGCATACTAAGGACTATTACTACATCTGCATTATCTAAGATTGCTAGCTCTTGAGCCTACTACCACCTGTTCTTGCACTGTGTTGATCTCTCTTGTATGTCCACCTGCTACTCTGTCATCTACTACCATACATGATTGCTAAACCTATCTGCATCCCATCTGCTACTATCTTACTTTCAAGAACATTTCCTTTCAAGTGTCTGTCATCTACCATCTCTACCCAACCTGTCTCTTCAGCCTATCATCACTGTGTTACTATATACATAAGTCACTCTAGGAAACATCTTATTGAGTGTGTGTATTTACTTGCTGAATTGAGATCATCCACACATGATGAGTCATTGAGAGTTGGGAATGGTGTCTCAGCGTTTCTCTACATGACTACTGAAGTGGAATATTTCTGCAGCTGAAAATCCACATCATACGTAAAATGCAGGAGCGTTACAGATTGAACGAACCACAAATGGATTCAGCAGAAATAACCACTCAGATGACACAATTAAAACAGCAAGTACCTGCGTTAATACACGCACTTGCTGAATTAAAAGAAGACAATCAGGCTCTGTCGCAGCAGGTAATTAGACTGACACAACTTACCACTGCTCAGTCCCCTGAACCCAAAATAAATCCTCCTTTGGTATTTACAGGCGATCGCAAAAAATTTCGCGAATTTAAAAACGCATGTGAGTTACTTTTCTTGCTAAAACCCCGTACCTACCTTACTGATCACATTAAGGTTTGTACTATTATTTCTTACCTAACAGGCGATCCTCGGGCCTGGGCAGACTCTCTTTTTGAGAAAAGCGACCAGCTTCTCAACTCCTATGCCTTGTTCCTAGCAGAACTCACTAGCCTATATGATGATCCCAATAGGCAGAGTACTGCCGATCTTCAATTAAGATCCTTGAAACAAGGTGGGAGACCTGTAGAAGACTTTGTCGCAGAATTCAAGAGATGGACCCTTGATTCAGAATGGAATGATGCATCTCTGAAATCCCAACTTAGGCTTGGCCTATCAGAGGCCGTTAAAGACGAGCTCGCCCGAGCGGATCTGCCAAAAACCCTGGATGCATTGATACAACTCAGTATCACCATAGATAGAAGACTACGAGAAAGAAAGGCTGAGAAAATGGGAATGCCATTATCCAGTTCTTCTCGGATTTCGGCCGTTGACCCCGTTCCTATGGAGGTAGGAACCATACGCCCACCTCTATCAACTATGGAAAGAGCCAGAAGACGATCTGGTAATCTCTGCTTGTACTGTGCATCCCCGGATCACAAGATAAACGTCTGTCCCCTAGTCTACAAAAAGAAGGGTGAGTGTTCACATGTCCTCCTAGGGGGATTGACAACTTCAATCACTAACCCTTACCTTTCTGTTTGCTTAACATTACAGTGGGACCAGAACAGGATTACTACTAAGGCCATGATTGACACAGGATCTTGTGGAAATTATATTGACATACGTTTTGCTGCTTTAAATAAAGTTCCTATTATTTCTAAACTTAAACCTGTCTCAGTGAGTCTTATTAACGGTGTTCCTTTATCCTCTGGTCCGATCACTGATCAGACACAGGCACTCCTAGTCACTACTAACGGGTCTCATATGGAGACCACTACCTTCGATCTAATACCTTCACCCCACTTTCCCATTGTTTTGGGACTTCCCTGGTTGCACACACATCAACCAACCATAGATTGGAAGGAACGGACCCTGACCTTCCTCTCTTGCTATTGCGAGGGTACGTGTAACATGCCATCTTTCGGGAAGATCCTGTCTGTGGTGACAGATGAGATTGCACCACTATGTTATCAGGATCTCTCTGAGGTTTTTCTTGAGAAAAATGCTCAAGCACTACCTCCCCATCGAGACTATGATTGTAGCATTGATCTACTCCCAAATAGCAAATTGCCGTTCGGTCATGTTTATCCTCTTTCACAGGATGAACTTTCCCATCTCAAAGACTATTTGGATGAGAATTTGGAAAAAGGTTTTATTAGACCTTCCACTTCTTCCACAGCAGCAGGACTCTTTTTTGTCCGCAATAAGGACTCAAGTCTCAGGCCTATCATCGACTATAGGCAATTGAATGCTATTACAATAAAAGATCGCTATCCTCTACCGCTTATCCCTGAGCTCATTGAGCAGGTGCGTGGAGCTACCTATTTTTCAAAATTGGACCTGAAAGGAGCATACAATCTCTTTCGAATTCGTGATGGACACGAGTGGAAGACTGCATTCAGAACCAGATACGGATTGTTCGAATATCTTGTAATGCCATTCGGGCTATGCAACGCCCCTGCAGTTTTTCAACGATTTATAAACGATATTTTCAGAGACTTACTAGATGTCTGTGTTGTGGTATATCTGGACGATATACTTATATATTCACGATCCCTGTCTGAACACATAAGACATGTAAGACTAGTATTATCGAGATTGCTTGCACACAACCTTTATGTGAAACTGAAAAAATGCTTGTTTCATAAAGAAGAGGTACTGTTTCTAGGCTACATCATATCCAAAACAGGAATCGAGATGGACATGAGTAAGATATCCTGCATTCAGGATTGGCCTACACCAACCACACGCAAGGCGCTACAGCGATTCCTTGGATTTTCGAATTTCTACAGGAAGTTCATTAGAAACTTCTCTGCCATTGTGAGACCCCTCACACAGCTCACTAGCATTAAAAAACCATTCAAATGGTCAGATGAAGCAAATAAAGCTTTTCACCTGTTAAAGACAAGGTTTACTTCTGCTCCCATACTACGCCATGCAGACCCATCCCTCCAATACATTCTGGAAGTAGATGCGTCAAACATGGCAGTAGGAGCAATACTCTCCCAACGACCAACTCACACTTCACCACTTCATCCAGTCGCCTTTTTTTCTAAATCCCTAAGCAGTCCAGAGATAAATTACCCCATGGGTGAAAAGGAACTGCTTGCTATAAAATTGGCTCTGGAGAATTGGCGACATCTACTCGAAGGCACCCAATTACCAATACTTATATACACGGACCATAAAAATCTCCAATATCTTCAGACTAACAAAACTCTCTCGCACCGACAGGTACGATGGTCACTATTCTTTCTAAGGTTTAACTTCCTAGTGACCTACACACCTGCAGATAAGAACAAAAAGGCGGATGCACTATCACGACTAACTGAAGAAAACTACTTTAAAAATCCTTCCTATAATACCTCACAAACGCATTATTGGAGTTGTCCGTTCCTTGAAGGAAGAGGTTTTGCATGGTATAAGTTTGGATTCACCCCCACCACAACTAAATACTGATGCAGAAGGCTTCCTCTACTACAACGACAAACTTTACATATCACCTACCATACGCACCAAGATCTTGGAATTATCGCATGATGTGCCTATGGCAGGACATATGGGTATGACAAAGACTCTTAATCTGATTACCAGGCAATTCTGGTGGCCTGACATGAAAACATCTATACAAAAATTCGTCTCTTCATGCAATGTCTGTGCCAGGTCCAAAATTGACACTACGAGACCATCCGGTCTACTATGCAGTCTACCAATACCCCAAACTCCATGGGAAGTTGTGTCCTTGGACTTTATAGTGGAATTGCCTCCTTCCAAAGGATTTAATACCATCTTAGTGTCAGTGGACCATCTGACAAAAATGGCACATTTCATTGCTATTCGCAGACTACCTTCGTCCAAACAAACGGCAGAACTCCTGATGAAACATGTCTTTAAGTAAATATGGTATCCCAAAAACTCTTCTGTCTGACCATGGATCACAATTTATTTCCAAGTTCTGGCAAGAACTATGTCACATACTACGGATCGAGCGGAAGCTCACTTCTCCTTACCATCCGCAGACCAACGGACAGACTGAAAGAGTCAACCAATGCATCGAGCAATATTTACGTTGTTACACTTCTTACCAACAGGATGATTGGGTGGATCTTCTCCCTCTGGCAGAATTTGCCTACAACAACGCAACCCACAGTACGACCAAGCAGAGTCCGTTCTACTTGAACTATGGGTTTCATCCCTCTATTCTTCCACCACGCATCCTTCCTTCAAATAACCCAGTAGCTTCAGACTATCTTACCCAAATAAAGGACTCTCTGGGTTTGCTTAATACTACCATTGCACACGCTCATAGTCAACAAAAAAAGTACTATGATCTTCGCAGAAGACCTTCTCCTCAGTACGCTATCGGGGACCTTGTTTGGCTCTCAACAAAAAATTTAAGACTGAAAATCCCTAGCAAAAAGCTTGGACCTCTGTTCTTGGGACCTTTCCCAATCAAGAAACTTATTGGAAAAGCTGCAGTACAGCTTACATTGCCAATAGACCTCAAAATACATCCCATTTTCCATGTGTCGCTACTGAAGCCCCATGTTCCTGACCAAGGAATAAGGCCTACTATCCCACCTCCTCCTCCTGTACAAGTTGAAGGTGGAGAAGAATATGAGATAAAAGAGATTCTGGATTCTCGTATCCACAGAGGAAGACTTCAGTACTTGGTTCGATGGAAGAACTATGGGCCCCAAGACGACACCTGGCTAAACACCTCTGACATACATGCCTCTAGATTAATCCGCAATTTTCATGCAAAGTACCCAGACAAACCAGCTCCAGAGGCCTTCAGGAGCCGGCTTCAAGGGGGGGGGGGTACTGTAATGTTCTGGTACCTTTGGGTACCCTAATTACTCTTTCATAAGCGTATGCGCCCCACCATTCTCTTTTGGTAAGGTGCGCATACACCTTTAAGACTGATGCTGTCATCACTGAGCGCCGGACTGGATGGCTATTTAGATCGCCGGCTCTCACTCACATGTGTTCGTTCAAACTGCTTTGTGCCTTGATGCTAACCTGTCTTGAAGCTCTCATGCTTGCAAGCATACCTCGCTGTCGGAACCACGCTGCGCTGATCCCTGTATCCCGCTACCGGATCATCTGCTCTTGCCGAACCTCTCCTCTGCTACATTGCTATTAGTGATAAGTACCCCACAGGGGAAACATCTATAACCTTTATACTAAAGCTTACACTATCTAGCTCTGCATACTAAGGACTATTACTACATCTGCATTATCTAAGATTGCTAGCTCTTGAGCCTACTACCACCTGTTCTTGCACTGTGTTGATCTCTCTTGTATGTCCACCTGCTACTCTGTCATCTACTACCATACATGATTGCTAAACCTATCTGCATCCCATCTGCTACTATCTTACTTTCAAGAACATTTCCTTTCAAGTGTCTGTCATCTACCATCTCTACCCAACCTGTCTCTTCAGCCTATCATCACTGTGTTACTATATACATAAGTCACTCTAGGAAACATCTTATTGAGTGTGTGTATTTACTTGCTGAATTGAGATCATCCACACATGATGAGTCATTGAGAGTTGGGAATGGTGTCTCAGCGTTTCTCTACATGACTACTGAAGTGGAATATTTCTGCAGCTGAAAATCCACATCATACGTAAAATGCAGGAGCGTTACAGATTGAACGAACCACAAATGGATTCAGCAGAAATAACCACTCAGATGACACAATTAAAACAGCAAGTACCTGCGTTAATACACGCACTTGCTGAATTAAAAGAAGACAATCAGGCTCTGTCGCAGCAGGTAATTAGACTGACACAACTTACCACTGCTCAGTCCCCTGAACCCAAAATAAATCCTCCTTTGGTATTTACAGGCGATCGCAAAAAATTTCGCGAATTTAAAAACGCATGTGAGTTACTTTTCTTGCTAAAACCCCGTACCTACCTTACTGATCACATTAAGGTTTGTACTATTATTTCTTACCTAACAGGCGATCCTCGGGCCTGGGCAGACTCTCTTTTTGAGAAAAGCGACCAGCTTCTCAACTCCTATGCCTTGTTCCTAGCAGAACTCACTAGCCTATATGATGATCCCAATAGGCAGAGTACTGCCGATCTTCAATTAAGATCCTTGAAACAAGGTGGGAGACCTGTAGAAGACTTTGTCGCAGAATTCAAGAGATGGACCCTTGATTCAGAATGGAATGATGCATCTCTGAAATCCCAACTTAGGCTTGGCCTATCAGAGGCCGTTAAAGACGAGCTCGCCCGAGCGGATCTGCCAAAAACCCTGGATGCATTGATACAACTCAGTATCACCATAGATAGAAGACTACGAGAAAGAAAGGCTGAGAAAATGGGAATGCCATTATCCAGTTCTTCTCGGATTTCGGCCGTTGACCCCGTTCCTATGGAGGTAGGAACCATACGCCCACCTCTATCAACTATGGAAAGAGCCAGAAGACGATCTGGTAATCTCTGCTTGTACTGTGCATCCCCGGATCACAAGATAAACGTCTGTCCCCTAGTCTACAAAAAGAAGGGTGAGTGTTCACATGTCCTCCTAGGGGGATTGACAACTTCAATCACTAACCCTTACCTTTCTGTTTGCTTAACATTACAGTGGGACCAGAACAGGATTACTACTAAGGCCATGATTGACACAGGATCTTGTGGAAATTATATTGACATACGTTTTGCTGCTTTAAATAAAGTTCCTATTATTTCTAAACTTAAACCTGTCTCAGTGAGTCTTATTAACGGTGTTCCTTTATCCTCTGGTCCGATCACTGATCAGACACAGGCACTCCTAGTCACTACTAACGGGTCTCATATGGAGACCACTACCTTCGATCTAATACCTTCACCCCACTTTCCCATTGTTTTGGGACTTCCCTGGTTGCACACACATCAACCAACCATAGATTGGAAGGAACGGACCCTGACCTTCCTCTCTTGCTATTGCGAGGGTACGTGTAACATGCCATCTTTCGGGAAGATCCTGTCTGTGGTGACAGATGAGATTGCACCACTATGTTATCAGGATCTCTCTGAGGTTTTTCTTGAGAAAAATGCTCAAGCACTACCTCCCCATCGAGACTATGATTGTAGCATTGATCTACTCCCAAATAGCAAATTGCCGTTCGGTCATGTTTATCCTCTTTCACAGGATGAACTTTCCCATCTCAAAGACTATTTGGATGAGAATTTGGAAAAAGGTTTTATTAGACCTTCCACTTCTTCCACAGCAGCAGGACTCTTTTTTGTCCGCAATAAGGACTCAAGTCTCAGGCCTATCATCGACTATAGGCAATTGAATGCTATTACAATAAAAGATCGCTATCCTCTACCGCTTATCCCTGAGCTCATTGAGCAGGTGCGTGGAGCTACCTATTTTTCAAAATTGGACCTGAAAGGAGCATACAATCTCTTTCGAATTCGTGATGGACACGAGTGGAAGACTGCATTCAGAACCAGATACGGATTGTTCGAATATCTTGTAATGCCATTCGGGCTATGCAACGCCCCTGCAGTTTTTCAACGATTTATAAACGATATTTTCAGAGACTTACTAGATGTCTGTGTTGTGGTATATCTGGACGATATACTTATATATTCACGATCCCTGTCTGAACACATAAGACATGTAAGACTAGTATTATCGAGATTGCTTGCACACAACCTTTATGTGAAACTGAAAAAATGCTTGTTTCATAAAGAAGAGGTACTGTTTCTAGGCTACATCATATCCAAAACAGGAATCGAGATGGACATGAGTAAGATATCCTGCATTCAGGATTGGCCTACACCAACCACACGCAAGGCGCTACAGCGATTCCTTGGATTTTCGAATTTCTACAGGAAGTTCATTAGAAACTTCTCTGCCATTGTGAGACCCCTCACACAGCTCACTAGCATTAAAAAACCATTCAAATGGTCAGATGAAGCAAATAAAGCTTTTCACCTGTTAAAGACAAGGTTTACTTCTGCTCCCATACTACGCCATCCAGACCCATCCCTCCAATACATTCTGGAAGTAGATGCGTCAAACATGGCAGTAGGAGCAATACTCTCCCAACGACCAACTCACACTTCACCACTTCATCCAGTCGCCTTTTTTTCTAAATCCCTAAGCAGTCCAGAGATAAATTACCCCATGGGTGAAAAGGAACTGCTTGCTATAAAATTGGCTCTGGAGAATTGGCGACATCTACTCGAAGGCACCCAATTACCAATACTTATATACACGGACCATAAAAATCTCCAATATCTTCAGACTAACAAAACTCTCTCGCACCGACAGGTACGATGGTCACTATTCTTTCTAAGGTTTAACTTCCTAGTGACCTACACACCTGCAGATAAGAACAAAAAGGCGGATGCACTATCACGACTAACTGAAGAAAACTACTTTAAAAATCCTTCCTATAATACCTCACAAACGCATTATTGGAGTTGTCCGTTCCTTGAAGGAAGAGGTTTTGCATGGTATAAGTTTGGATTCACCCCCACCACAACTAAATACTGATGCAGAAGGCTTCCTCTACTACAACGACAAACTTTACATACCACCTACCATACGCACCAAGATCTTGGAATTATCGCATGATGTGCCTATGGCAGGACATATGGGTATGACAAAGACTCTTAATCTGATTACCAGGCAATTCTGGTGGCCTGACATGAAAACATCTATACAAAAATTCGTCTCTTCATGCAATGTCTGTGCCAGGTCCAAAATTGACACTACGAGACCATCCGGTCTACTATGCAGTCTACCAATACCCCAAACTCCATGGGAAGTTGTGTCCTTGGACTTTATAGTGGAATTGCCTCCTTCCAAAGGATTTAATACCATCTTAGTGTCAGTGGACCATCTGACAAAAATGGCACATTTCATTGCTATTCGCAGACTACCTTCGTCCAAACAAACGGCAGAACTCCTGATGAAACATGTCTTTAAGTAAATATGGTATCCCAAAAACTCTTCTGTCTGACCATGGATCACAATTTATTTCCAAGTTCTGGCAAGAACTATGTCACATACTACGGATCGAGCGGAAGCTCACTTCTCCTTACCATCCGCAGACCAACGGACAGACTGAAAGAGTCAACCAATGCATCGAGCAATATTTACGTTGTTACACTTCTTACCAACAGGATGATTGGGTGGATCTTCTCCCTCTGGCAGAATTTGCCTACAACAACGCAACCCACAGTACGACCAAGCAGAGTCCGTTCTACTTGAACTATGGGTTTCATCCCTCTATTCTTCCACCACGCATCCTTCCTTCAAATAACCCAGTAGCTTCAGACTATCTTACCCAAATAAAGGACTCTCTGGGTTTGCTTAATACTACCATTGCACACGCTCATAGTCAACAAAAAAAGTACTATGATCTTCGCAGAAGACCTTCTCCTCAGTACGCTATCGGGGACCTTGTTTGGCTCTCAACAAAAAATTTAAGACTGAAAATCCCTAGCAAAAAGCTTGGACCTCTGTTCTTGGGACCTTTCCCAATCAAGAAACTTATTGGAAAAGCTGCAGTACAGCTTACATTGCCAATAGACCTCAAAATACATCCCATTTTCCATGTGTCGCTACTGAAGCCCCATGTTCCTGACCAAGGAATAAGGCCTACTATCCCACCTCCTCCTCCTGTACAAGTTGAAGGTGGAGAAGAATATGAGATAAAAGAGATTCTGGATTCTCGTATCCACAGAGGAAGACTTCAGTACTTGGTTCGATGGAAGAACTATGGGCCCCAAGACGACACCTGGCTAAACACCTCTGACATACATGCCTCTAGATTAATCCGCAATTTTCATGCAAAGTACCCAGACAAACCAGCTCCAGAGGCCTTCAGGAGCCGGCTTCAAGGGGGGGGGGGTACTGTAATGTTCTGGTACCTTTGGGTACCCTAATTACTCTTTCATAAGCGTATGCGCCCCACCATTCTCTTTTGGTAAGGTGCGCATACACCTTTAAGACTGATGCTGTCATCACTGAGCGCCGGACTGGATGGCTATTTAGATCGCCGGCTCTCACTCACATGTGTTCGTTCAAACTGCTTTGTGCCTTGATGCTAACCTGTCTTGAAGCTCTCATGCTTGCAAGCATACCTCGCTGTCGGAACCACGCTGCGCTGATCCCTGTATCCCGCTACCGGATCATCTGCTCTTGCCGAACCTCTCCTCTGCTACATTGCTATTAGTGATAAGTACCCCACAGGGGAAACATCTATAACCTTTATACTAAAGCTTACACTATCTAGCTCTGCATACTAAGGACTATTACTACATCTGCATTATCTAAGATTGCTAGCTCTTGAGCCTACTACCACCTGTTCTTGCACTGTGTTGATCTCTCTTGTATGTCCACCTGCTACTCTGTCATCTACTACCATACATGATTGCTAAACCTATCTGCATCCCATCTGCTACTATCTTACTTTCAAGAACATTTCCTTTCAAGTGTCTGTCATCTACCATCTCTACCCAACCTGTCTCTTCAGCCTATCATCACTGTGTTACTATATACATAAGTCACTCTAGGAAACATCTTATTGAGTGTGTGTATTTACTTGCTGAATTGAGATCATCCACACATGATGAGTCATTGAGAGTTGGGAATGGTGTCTCAGCGTTTCTCTACATGACTACTGAAGTGAAATATTTCTGCAGCTGAAAATCCACATCATACGTAAAACGCAGGAGCGTTACACCCCACTGGTAACATGACCTTGTTCTGAATGTTCTCCATTGACTACAACCCTCTGTTGTCTGTCACTCAGCCACTGCCTAATCCACTCAACAATATGGGAGTCCATGCTCAATGACTGCAGTTTATTGATAAGTCTTCTATGTGGGACAGTGTCAAAAGCCTTACTAAAATCTAGATATGCAATGTCTACTGCACCTCCACCGTCTATTATTTTAGTCACCCAGTCAAAAAAATTTATAAGATTTGTTTGACATGATCTCCCTGAAGTAAACCCATGTTGTTTTTCATCTTGCAATTCATGGGATTTAAGATGTTCCACAATGTTATCCTTTAATAGGGTTTCCATTAATTTGCCTACTATTGATGTCAGACTCACTGGTCTATAGTTGCTCGATTCCTCCCTACTACCTTTCTTGTGAATGGGCACGACATTTGCCAATTTCCAATCTTCCGGGACGACTCCTGTTACTAATGATTGGTTAAATAAATCTGTTAATGGTTTTGCCAGCTCACCACTAAGCTCTTTTAATAATTTTGGGTGTATCTCATCAGGACCCTGTGACTTATTTGTCTTCACTTTAGACAGCAATCTTAGAACGTCTTCCTCTGTAAATACCCATGCATCAAATGATTCATTAGTCATCCTTCTCCTTCTTTTTCTTCTGTAAAAACTGAACAGAAGTATTCATTAAGGCAGTCGGCTAGCCCTTTATTCTCTTCTACATACCTTCCGTCCTTTGTTTTTAATTTAGTTATTCCTTGTTTTAATTTCCTTTTTTCATTTATATATCTGAAGAATGTCTTACCCCCCTTTTTCATAGACTGAGCTAGTTTTTCTTCTGCCTGCGCTTTAGAAGTTCTTATAACTTGCTTGGCCTCTTTCTGCCTAATCTTGTAGATTTCCTTATCTTCATTGCTCTGGGTTTTTTTATAATTACAAAATGCTAGCTTTTTATTTTTAATGATTTGGGCCACTTCTGCTGAGTACCACAGTGGTCTCTTCCTTTTTTTGCTTTTACTGACAAGTTTAATGCAATTTTCTGTTGCCTTCAATAATGCACCTTTTAAGTAGTCCCATTTCTCCTGGACTCCATGTAATGCGTTCCAGTCTGATAAGGACTCATTTATGACTAATTTCATTTTTGAAAAGTCTGTTTTTCTAAAATCTAAAACTTTTGTTTTTGTGTGGTGTGACTCTTTCACAGTTCTTATATTAAACCACACTGACTGGTGATCACTAGATCCCAAGGTTTCGCCTACAATGACATCATATACCGAATCCCCATTTGTGAATACCAAATCCAAAATGGCCTCCCTCCGGGTTGGCTCCTCAACCACTTGTTGCAGAGACAACCCCAGTAGGGAATTTAGAATATCTGTACTCCTGGTAGAACTTGCTATTTTGGTTTTCCAGTTTATATCTGGAAGATTGAAATCTCCCATAATGATAACTTCTCCTTTCATTGTCATTTTAGCTATTTCTTCAACTAGTAGATCATCTAGTTCTTTAACTTGACCAGGTGGTCTATATATCACACCTACACGAGTTACTGCATGATTAGCAAACTGCAACGTTACCAAAACTGACTCTATGTTGGCCTCACCAACTTGTATTAGGTTAGATTAAATGCTATCTTTCACATACAGGGCCACTCCTCCTCCTTTCTTGCCTTCTCTGTCTCTTCTGTATAAAGAGTACCCTGGTATGGTTATGTCCCAATCATTTCTTTAATTAAACCATATCTCCGTAACAGCCACTAAATCTACATTCTCAGATGCCATTATTGACCCAAGTTCATTGATTTTTTTACCTAAACTGCGAGCATTTGTAGACAGTACTCTGAGCTTATCATTTCTTAACCTTCTGACCTGTTCTGGCATTGTTTCACTCTTTTGCCCCCCCCTTCCTAGTTTAAATACTCTTTCGCAAATTTTTGGAGTTGTTCACTAAGTACATTTGTTCCTTTGAGAGAAAGATGCAAACCATCTTTTTTGTACAGTTCCTTTCTTTTCCAAGTAGAGCTATCATGAGAAACAAAGCCAAATCCTTGCTCTTGACACCATTTACTAAGCCATATGTTGAACTCCTTTATGCGCCTCTGCCTATCATTCTGAACATTATGCACAGGCAGAACTTCAGAAAATGAAATGGTGGATGCAAAATCCTGTACGTCATTACCAAGTGTGATAACCAGCACCACCAGCTGATATGGAACATCTTAGCAGGAAGCAACATTTCACCAACATGGTGGAGCAGTATGTGTGCAGACACCTAGACATACTGAATGATGGGTCTGCCCCCTTCAACTTCTGGGTCTCCAAATTGGGCACATGGCCTGAGCTTGCCCTTTACGCCTTGGAGGTGCTGGCCTGCCCTGCAGCCAGTATATTATCTGAACGTGTATTTAGCACGGCAGGGGGCGTTATCACAGACAAGCGCAGTCGCCTGTCCAGAGCCAATGTGGACAAGCTCCTGTTCATTAAAATTAACCAGGCATTGATCCCACAGGACTTGTCCGTTCCTTGTGCAGAATAGACATGTATACCGGCCTTACCCAGCCATTGTTGTATTTTTGATCTTTTTCACTCTTTTGGGGTGTACCCTAATTAAAAAAAAAAAAAAAAACATAAAAAAAACAGTGTTGGCTACCTCGTCCTCCTCCACCGTCGCTTCCACCTACACCGCCATATCCACCGCCACCTCAACCTTCTACTCCATATGGACCTCGTCCTCCTAGATCAAGATTATTATTTTTTATTTTTATGTATTTTATGTTATTTTAAGTTATTTCCCTATCCACATTTGTTTACAGAGCACTTGCCATGCTCTTAACAACATTTTGCTGCCATTTGCAGCCCTCTAGCCCTTTCCATTACTTTTTTAGAGCCATTTTAGTGTTCAATAATTTTTATTGAGTTTTTACAAAACAGTGAAACAAAAGAAAGGGGTAGCATACAGAAAAGTGCCACACAACACAACAGTGTGTGCAAGCATATAAAACATTGTTTCATCCGTATCAGATAATGCAACAGTGAAATACATGGCATTATAATACATGAGGTTCTGTAACTGTACTGCTGCAAAGGAGGTTTAGGGTTCATAAGACCAACTAAACAGGATAAAAAACGGGCAAGCAGAGGCCCCGCCCCCAACCCCAGACACCACAAATGGGTTCAAACTGTGTCCGTGACAGGGCGCAGCCCCCCCCCCCGACCCCGATCGTCCCTCATGCCCCACCCATAAAAAGAACCAGTATGAAAACATTATCAATAGATATTGCCTGCATAGTAACGAGGTAATAAACTGGTGGCCACCCTCAAGTAACCAGTAAGGCACAGACCCATAGTCCGGGTTCCAAAGCTAACGCTCCACAGCCCAGAGCATATATCACCTCTCCCGCATCCAGACCCCCAAAAGAGAGAAAAAGAAAAGAGTAGAAGGGTAAGAAGGAAAAGAATAACTACCTGAGCAGTAATGGGTAAAGAAATAAAAAAGGAAAAGGAGCAAAAAGAAGGAGAAAAAAGACAAACAAACAAAACGTCCCCTCGGTGCCGAACCCCCCCACCCCACCGCGGCTACGGAGCCTGTAAATACGCGATCCAGGGATCCCACACCCGTTCAAATTTTCGTTGCCTATCCAAATGAATGATAGCCAACTTTTCATTTAGCATAATCCATTACATTTTGTGTTTCACCTGCAAGATATTAAGTACAGGCGTCTTCCAAACATGCGCTATAGTGATTTTTGCCGCCAGGAGAATAAAAAATATAAGGGAGCATGTATGTTTCAGCTTCTCAACTGGCAATTCTGAAAATAGCACTGTCTTGGCATCCCTACCGATTCTCTGACCCGTCGCCGAGTGTATCAGGTTGATCACCCTGATCCAATAGCGCCGGACCTTCGGACAGCTCCACCACACGTGATGCATATCCCCGTTCTGCCCACATTGTCTAAAACACTGGGGGGGGGGGGGGGGAAAGTGCCTGGAAACAATTTAGCTAGTCTCGTCCGCACCAAGTACCACCAGGACAGCACCTTATAGTTTGCTTCCACCAAAGTGGTGTTAAGTATACCCCTGTGCACCATAGTCGACCACCTGTCCCACTCCTCTTCGTCAATAGATTCCCCCAAATCAGTCTCCCATGCCAGCTGATATGAAGGCTTGGTAGCCGGATTAGTAAATAGTCCATATAATCCAGTGATTCCCCCCCGTAGCCCAGACCTCCCCATACATCTATTTTCATACAGAGTTCTTGTCGTAATGTCAGTTTGGTCAGCCTTAAGGGTCCGAAGGAAATGGGTAATTTGGAGGAGGCGATAGGATTCCCCAGGGGGCATCTTCAGTGTTTCCCTAAAGTATGTGAGAGGTCGTACCCCTTTATGATCTAGAAAATGACCTATTCTATAAAGGCCTTTGTCAATCCACCACCGAAATGAAGAAACTTGAAGCCCTGGTGGAAAGTGGGGATTATTGAAGAGGGGGGCTACCAGCGTGTGGGGGGAATTAAGAGGGTATATTTTACATGCTACATCCCACAGTCTCAAGGAGTGGGACAGAGTAGGGCACAACACTGCCCTCCGTTCCCTAGTGGGGAGCCACATCAGAAGATCCAAAGGCACGGGCCGGCAAGCCTGCGCCTCCAGATCCACCCAGTGCAGCCTATTAAAGTTGGAAAAAACATGATATAGTTGTGCTAACTGGGACTGTATTATTGCAAGAAGTGGGGGACTCCCAGCCCCCCCCTTCCACTTAGATCTGTACATAGTGGATCGGGCCAGCCGGGCTCCACCCCTATGGCAGATCAATTTATACTGTAGATAAGAGTTTGGAGCTGCCGCAAGAAAACCATCGGTAGTGGAATCGGGAGAGTCCTAAAGAAATAGAGCACCCGTGGAAGGACCGTCATCTTGACGGCCGCTATTCTGCCCATCCAGGAGAGATCATGCGCCTGCCACTTTAAATCTTGTTCCGTGCAATCGAAGAGGGGTGTATAATTTCGCACCAAATAAAGAGGTGATAGCAGGTGTCAGCCTAACCCCCAGGTAGGGAAGTGCCTGCGAGCACCATTTAAAAGGGAAGGAAGCCTGCAGAGCTGCCACTGTCGCGGCATCAAAGTTTATATTCAATGCTTCCGATTTGAGCTGATTGACCTTCACACCAGAGACCCCTTCAAATCTTGATAAACAATGCAAACAGGTTGGGCAAGGTGGTGATAGGATCCATAACAAAGAGCAACAAATCATCGGAAAACAAGCCACATTTATGACTCCGACCAGAGCTCTCCACACCATGTCTGTTAGGATCAGATCTTATGGCTATCGTCAACGTCTCTATAGCAATAACAAAGCGAAGTGGCGATAGAGGACAGCCCTGTCTAGTTCCTCTTGCAATCTTCAACGAATCCAAGACACCACCACACCCATAAATATTGGCCGACGGGTTTGAGTACAATGCCCCCAAAATATTAAGAAAAGTCGGGCCACAATTCCACCTTGAGAGGACTCGAAAAAGAAAAGACCAGGACAAAGAATCAAAGGCCTTGTGAAGGTCCAATGACAAAAACATTCCCTGGCGGGGGGAACCCCCATCCCAATTAGATTGTAGCACAGTGGTCAAATCCACCGCTCGTCTGATCTGATCCGCCGCTTGTCTCCCGGGGACAAAACCCACCTGGTCAATATGTATATATTGTGCTAGGAAAGTGTTAAACCTGTTAGCATAAATGTTCGTCAAAAATTTAAGATCAGTATTGATCAGGGATATGGGACTATAGTTGGTCACATCAGTATGGTCCTTGCCCGGTTTTGGTATGAGACATATATTTGCTCTATTAGCATCCGCATCAAGAGTTGCACCCTCTCGCAATGTCTGGAAAAAAGTAAGAAGGTGTGGGGCCAAGTGGGCAGTAAATTTTTTGTAATAGGCGGCTGAGAAGCCGGCCGGGCCCGGGGTCTTAGAGGGTTTCGCTTGCTTGATCACTTGTAGCACCTCCGCTATTGAAATGTCCCCCTCCAGGAGCTCCCGGTGGGAGTCCGAGA
Source organism: Pelophylax lessonae (assembly GCF_965119305.1). Lineage (NCBI taxonomy): Eukaryota > Metazoa > Chordata > Amphibia > Anura > Ranidae > Pelophylax > Pelophylax lessonae. Next base: position 344,618,292 of record NC_138772.1, read on the forward strand.
GGGAGGGGAAGTGAACATCCCGAAGGAAATCTTCCACAGCTCCCGTCGTTGCGTTCCTTTGAGCACTATACAAAGAAGAATAGTATGTGTGGAACAGTGACATAATGGTCTGAGGGTTTTGGGTCAGCGTGCCATTCGCCCTCCGGAGCTTGGGGGTAGCCACCCGACGCAAACGGGGAGTCAGCTTGCGGGCCAGCATTGTGCCTGGTTTGTCTTTCAGTGTGTAAAAGGTGGCTTGCGTCCACCTCAAATGTTTTTCCGCTCTAGTGGTCAAACAGAGATTCAGTTCCAACCGTACTGAATCGATCTTATCTCTAAGATCCAAATGTGGATTTTGTTTATGAGTGCGTAATAGGTCAGACAACTCCCCCTCCTTTTCCTTAATAAGAGCGTGTGAGTTCCTTTTTAATCGGGAAGCAATTTGGAGTAAATTCCCCCTAATAGTGGCCTTATGGGACGCCCAATTAATAACTGGAGAAGTATTGGCAGGGTTGTTAGAGGCAAAATAATCTTTAATGCTTTGTTCAATCTCAAAACATACTGTGGGATTGCTTAAAAGTGATTTGTTCAATCTCCAGGGAGCAGGTCCCTTTCTGACAACCAAGTTGTCACAGGAAGTCCACACCAGGGAGTGGTCTGACCAGGTGACATCCACTATTTTACTGTGTTGAAAGAGGTGCGCCGACCCAGGGTTGATCAGCAGGTGATCAATCCTGGAATAGGTCTGATGAGCATGCGAGAAGAACGTATAGTCCTTCCCCGAAGGGTTCAACTCAATCATATTATGGTAATGCAACATTTTGGAAAGTTTAGAGCCTATCTTAGGATAATGTCTAGAAGAGGATGTCAATTTAGATTTTTTATCAAACGTGGAGTCCAGGGCAACATTAGAGTCCCCCCCATAAAGTACCAGGCCCTCCAAGAGGGGGGTGAGCGTATGTAACAAAGAGCGAAAGAAGGGAAGTTGACCAGAATTAGGGGCATAATAGGAGATTATAGAAACCGGGGAACCCTCCAAACACCCCACCACTAGTAAGAATCGTCCCTCGGGATCACTGAACGTTTTGTCTAAGGTGAAGGACACCCGCCTGCAGAAACAAACCGCCACCCCACCCGTTTTACCCGGGCCATTAGCTAAAAAGAAAGTGGAGTAATGGTGGTGTAGAAAACTTGGATTATAATTCGGTGGGAAATGCGTCTCCTGTAGGAGAAGCACATCCGCGTGTAGGGACTTGTAGTGTTGAAAGGCCTGCCGCCGCTTAATCGGAGAGTTCAGACCCTTCACATTTTGTGTAACAAATTTCACAGGAAGCTTAACGGTAGTGTATTTGTGTCCTGCAACAATATTGCCTCTTTTGCTGAGTGAAGTCTGGTACACACAGTGCCAAACTCACTGGCCAATTTTTTGAACTGGTGTGATACACCAATGGCCCCCTAATACCACATATTGAAGTGGGGTGTTATCTGAGTAAACTTTTACAAGTGTATTTGTGTCCTGCAACAATATTGCCTCTTTTGCTGTGTTAAGTCTGGTACACACAGTGCCAAACTCACTGGCCAATTTTTTGAACTGGTGTGATACACCAATGGCCCCCCAATACCACATATTGAAGTGGGGTGTTATTTAACAGTATGATTTTCTAAGATTGTATTTTAGTCCTGCAAAAATTTGGCCTCTTTTGCTGTGTTAACTGTGCTACACACAGTGACAACAGTTACTGGCCAATTATTTGTAGAACTGGTGTGATAAACCTGTGGCCCCCCAATACCTCAGAATGAAGTGAGGTGTTATTTAACAGTATACTTTTCTAAGATTGCATTTTAGTCCTGCAAAAATTTGGCCTCTTTTGCTGTGTTAACTGTGCTACACACAGTGACAACAGTTGCTGGCCAATTAGTTGTAGAACTGGCGGACTGACGGACCGGCAGATAGGGAGGAGAGGCAGGCAGAACTTGCATTGCACAAGAGGTACAAAGCAGACTGCAAATGTATCAGGAGTGAGCCATCAACCATGTACAGTCACATCTGGCGCTCCCAGGACGCCGGCACATGGCTCCGCAGTGTGGGCTTTTTTTAATGTGTCCGTTGCTGACAACAGTGTTGCCATCTGCAGCCTTTGCAGTCAACGCATAAGTCGCAGTAAGCCCAACACTCACCTAGGGACCACCGCCTTAAGAAGGCATCTGAAATCCCATCACCGAGCCAAGTGGGAGCAACACCGTCAGAACCCACAAAGCCACACTCCAGGCACTCACCGTCCAGCCTCTTCTCCTTCTCCTATTCTCCTGTCTCCTCACAGTTGTCCAACACTCCACCTTTCATGATGCCGTCGTCACGTTGTTCTGGAAAAAGGCAGGCTTCTGTGGCTCAAATGTTGGAGCGTAAAAATAGGTGTCTGACAGGTGTCCAACTACATCGGGTTAATGGCCGATGTGGACGCTCTGAGGAGTGATGAACCCCTGGACTACTGGTTGGGCAGGCTTGACCTCTGGCCAGAGCTTGCACAATTTGCAATGGAAATGTTGGCTTGCCGCCCGTCCAGTGTCGTGTCCGAAAGGACGTTCAGCGCAGCAGGGGGGATCATGACCGATAAGCGCACTCGCCTAGCTCATGACAGTGTAGACTACCTCACATTTATAAAAATGAATGAGGCATGGATCTCTGAATTCATCACATGTGACAATTAGACCATGTTTCATTGAAATTCCTCATCACAGGCCACAAATATCTGCCAGACCGCCATCCACCCACAACAATTCCTGGTCCTTGTCTTCGCTAAATACAGAGGCATAAAAGGCATTTCATGTCCATTGAATGGCTAATTTTTGGGGCCTATATAGGCCGACACTTACTGTTCTGTATACTGTGAATGCCTAATGTATCTCCAGCCATCAAATACACTACGTTCTTTGCTGTCAGTTAAACCCATGTGAGCTAATTTTTGGGGCCTATACAGGCCGACGCTTACTTTTGTATAATGTGAACGCCTAATGTACCTCTAGCTATCAAATACACTACGTTCTTTGCTGTCAGTTAAACCCATGTGAGCTAATTTTTGCAGCCTATACAGGCCGACACTTATTTCTGTATACTGTGTGAATGCCTAATGTACCTCTAGCCATCAAATACACTACGTTCTTTGCTGTCAGTTAAACCCATGTGAGCTAATTTTTGGGGCCTATACAGGCCGACACTTACTTCTGTATCCTGTGAATGCCTTATGTGCCTTCAGCCACAGAATACTACGTTCTTAGCTGTCAGGTAAACCTATGTGGGCTAATTTTTGGGGCCAATACTGGCCGACACTTACTTCTGTATCCTGTGAGTGCCTAATGTACCTTCATCCACAGAATACTACATTCTTAGCTGTCAGGTAAATGCATGTGGGCAAATTTTTGGGGCCTGGAATGGCCGACACTTACTTCTTTATCCTGTGAATGCCTAATTTTTCAAACTGGAATTGAAAATCAATGGGTCTGTAAAAGTTCCGCCAAATTGTGGAATGGATGCAGACCCATTTTACAGATGTGTGAATGGACCCTATATGTATTAGACATGTATTTACCGGCTGCTGTCAGTTCTGGCTGATTTGTGAAAAAAAAATATATATATTTTTTGCTGTCAAAAAAAAAAAAAAAATGTAGGGCAACTTTTTCAATTGCAATACTTCTGTCATAACATTGTCCATGTGCTGGGACTATTTGTGCACAGCTAGTACATCTTTTGTGGCTGCAAATATGACCTAAAGGTTTTTAAAGTTCGCCTCCCATTAAAGTCAATGGGGCCCGCCGCGAACTCGCGCTTCGCGGACTTTTGAGAAAATTTGCGGCTGACGTTCGCGAACCGCCCCAGTCGATTTTCGTCCATCACTAGACCTTAGCCAAAGGGAGAAAAAGTCAGTGGCTTCCACCTGTAAAACTGTATTCCTGTTTTGGAGGCCGTCTCATTGTTGCCCATCTAGTGCACCTGTTGTTAATTTCATTAACACCTAAGCAGCTGAAACTGATTAACAACCCCCTCTGCTACTTAGTTACATAGTTACATAGTTACAAAGTAGGTGAGGTTGAATAAAGACAATAGTCCATCCAGTTCAAACTGACCATATCAATATCCCAGGAGTTTAATTGACTTGATGCTATACTCAGAATAAAAAGTGTTCCTTTCCATTTTATTGAGCAGTAATATATATATATATATATATATATATATATATATATGTACATATACGGTATATACAGTATCTCACAAAAGTGAGTACACCCCCCACATTTTTGAAAATATTTTCTTATACCTTTTCATATGACAACACTGAAGAAATTACACTTTTCTACAATGTAAAGTAGCGAGTTTACAGCTTGTAGAACAGTGTAAATTTGCTGTCCCCTCAAAATAAATCAACACAGAGCCAATATTGTCTAAGCCCCTGGAAACAAAAATAAGTGAAAATGTCCAAATTGGGCCCAATTAGCTATTTTACCTCCCCGGTTTCATGTGACTCGTTATTGTTACAAGGTCTCAAGTGTGAAAGGGGATCAGGTGTGTTTAATTTGGTGTTATTGCTCTCACTCTCTCATACTGGTCATCGGAGGTTCAACATGGCACCTCATGGCAAAGAAGTCTCTGAGGATCTGAAAAAAAGAATTGTTGCTCTACATGAAGATAACCTAGGCTATAAGAAAATTGCCAAGACCCTGAAATTGAGCTGCAGCACAGTCACCAAGACCATACAGTGGTTTAAAAGAACAGAGTACACTCAGAACAGGCCTCGCCATGGTCGACCAAAGGAGTTGAGTGCACATGCTCAGTGTTATATCCAGAGGTTGTCTTTGGGAAATAGACCACAGATAGGCTAATTGAGAGAGATCATTCCTTGCGTCCGCCTTCACTGACCCAGAAGGCGGACGCAAGGAATGATCTCTCTCAATTAGCCTATCTGTGCACCACCTGGGCCTTGAGCTTGGACTAGTTGCATTCCCTCTAGCCTTCTGAAGTGACGATCATTACATCATGCCTCCTGCTACTTCTGGGTTTCTGGTGATTTTTTCATTTTCATTTTGATGATTTTTTATATGGTCTATTGATCTAACATCAGAACTTTGATGCAAGTTGAGCTCTTGGAATCCTCACCTGACAGGGACTTGTTTTTGGAGATATCTTTAACCACTTCTTGTCCATCTCCACTTTCGACGTTTTTCTTATTTTCAGTCTACCTGCTTACATATCTCTTCCCCCACTCAACTTGGTCATCATTTTTTTCTGGAAATACCTACATCTCAGCACTTTGGACTTCAGTACTCACACCCCTGATGAAGGGTTTCCCGCAACGCGTAGGGTGGTGGGTGTCCTTTATTAGTCCGTGCTCTCATTTTCTTCTGTTTGAAATGTCAAACATTTTACATTGATATGTCTTGTATTGCAATATTGACTTGTGTTTCTATAGCTGATTTTATGTACAACCAATAAATTCATGTTTTTACCTTAACTTTAGTGTTATTCTGGCCTCCAAAGTCCCATTCCCTCATGGGGGGTTTTTCTTTTTCTCCATTTTTTGGGATGTTGGCCTTATAACACTTAGCCCTATTTATATGAATGATCCTATGTTGTTTACTGCATCAAGCTGGTCTGCATGGCTGTCGTCCCAGAAGGAAGCCTCTCCTAAAGATGATGCACAAGAAAGCCCGCAAACAGTTTGCTGAAGACAAGGAGACTAAGGACTAAGGAATACTGGAACCATGTCCTTTGGTCTGATGAGACCAAGATAAACGCATTTGGTTCAGATAGTGTCAAGCATGTGTGACGGCAACCAAGTGAGGAGTACAAAGACAAGTGTATCTTGCCTACATAATGACCCCAACACACCTCTAGGATGACCACTGCCTTGCTAAAGAAGCTGAGGGTAAAGGTGATGAACTGGCCAAGCGTGTCTCCAAACCTAAACCCTATAGAGCATCTGTGGGGCATCCTCAAATGGAAGGTGGTCTCTAACGTCCATCAGTTCCGTGATGTCATCATGGAGGAGTGGAGGATGACTCCAGTGGCAACCTGTGAAGCTCTGGTAAATTGCATGCCCAAAGAGGTCACGGCAGTGCTTTAAAATAATGGTGGCCACACAAAATATTGACACTTTGGTCCGAATTTGGATAATTTCACTTAGGAGTGTACTCACTTTTGTTGCCAGCGGTTTAGACATTATTGGCTGTGTGTTGATTTATTTTGAAGGGACAGCAAATTTACACAGTTATACAAGTTGTACACTCACTGCATTACATTGTAACAAAGTATAATTTTTTCAGTGTTGTCACATAAAAAGATATAATATATATATATATATATATATATATACATACAGTATACTTTTTTTTTTTTTTAATCTCTTCAGTTTAATTTGCATTTTTAACCTTTCGTTCAAAAAGGTGACCTTGATACACTTTTAAAATGAGATCTGCATTTTGTATTCTACTATTCTAGTTACAACTAACACTTTCACCTTGTACTTTCACTGAAGTCATCAATATTGCCAATGACAAATTTTGAGGAGTAGAACATTCCTTGAAGTCAAACTGTGACTTTGTGGCTTATGCTACCAAAATCTTTCTATATGGTTTACAGGGACAGTCACATCTGCCACAGATTGTCTTTTGTTCATTTAGCTTGTCTGCTTATTGTCAGTACAATCCCTAAGGATGATATGTGCCTTGTACTGGTACAATTATCACTTTGACAATGTCACAAGGTCATTTGTGATTTAATGAGTTTTCAGAATGGCATAGGTATGCTTAATTATAGACAGTTGTACATTGCTTGGCGCCTTTTGCATTTTTTAAATTACTTATGTGTGAATTGAGAATTTTCTTGATTCTGTGTTTTACATATGGCTGCCAAGATATATATATACAATAATACACAGTATATACTGTAAATGTATAGATAAGAAACCAAAGTCCAATCTGAAGCACTTAATCCTTTATTTTCAATCTGCATAATGCTTTCATCAGCACAACTGTTTTGGACGTCACAAGGATTCTTCATCAGGTACAAAAAGCATAACAGAATAACACAAACATAAATCATATCCTCAATTTACAAACAAAAAATAACCCCAATATAAACAAAATGTAAACAAAGTATAACCAATATGTATCCTATAAAAAAGGATGCAAATCAAAATCCCTATTCAATCCTTTAGGCATTAAAGTGCGAAGGAGTGCAATCCATCTTACTTCAGTTTGTTTTAATTTTAACTCTCTATTGCCCTCTCTCCTTAAAACAGGTACATGATCCATTACCATATACCTGAGTTGGTGTATGTCTGCATTGATTCGTGAATGTCTCCATTGTTTGAAATGCCAGGCGACTGGAAAATCAGATTTAGGGGATCTATTAGATGACTTACGTTGTGAAATTCTGTCTTTAATTTTCAGTGAAGTCTCCCCTATATAATAAAGGCCACAAGGGCACTTTAAAATGTAGACTACAAGCGAACTCTGGCACATGTAAAAACCTTTAATGTACATATTTCTACCAGTATGTGGATGTATAAAAATAATACCTTTTATCATACTAGAGCATTGTTAACATGTTAAACATTAAAATGACCTATTCTTAGGTCCCAGAAATGTAATAGGTCTATCACTTTTTTTAATCTTTATAATCAATCCTGACCAACCTGTCACGGGGAGGTCTACTGTAGGTGGTGAGTGTGTCTCTTTTTCTTCTGTATTCATTTTCTGCCTTTGTGCCTTTGTCATTCATTCCATAGTAACTCAAGTCTATTTTTGAATTCAGGCCACCTGAATATGTTATATTCATTTTATCGTTCTAAGTTTCCTCTTTAGATATGGCTCTAATGTCACCAAACCCCATTACCTTTCTTTACTGTTTCAATTGGACACATTTTCAAACCTGTAGTATTTTCCCATATGTCAACTATATACTGTATCTAACACTCATCCCCCAAAGATGCTGCTAAGTTGTATTGGGTATTTCTAACCTGTCTAGGAATAAACGGTTCCATAGTTGCCCCATACAGAACTATTTGGTGTCAGCTTAGATTGATTACAGCCAAGCAGCACTTAATTTCCTCCTGCTTAGGGCTGAATGGCTACATAAGGGTTTTTAAACTTTTCAGATATTCCACATACTGTAGCCTGTTTTTATTTTAAACTTGCTATTGTTTCATCCTATGTATTGTAGCCCAAAGGGGCATCCTAATAGCTACCAATAGGTTGAATTCACAGCTACATGAAAAATAACTTTTAAGTATATTTTCAACTTAACAACCAAATTGGAAAAACACCTACTTTGAATCTGTTACTTGTTCTCATTCAAAAAATGAAACATTACAGCTTACCTTTTTTTCAATTTATTATTATTAATTATTGTTATTATTATTTATTTAGTTTATTATGGGGATGGGTGGTTGTGTTTGCCACACACATGAATAGTTTTCTTTCATTCAACCCATTGGGTTGTATGGAAAAAAAACTGACAGCTCGGGTCGTAGCCGCTGTACTAACAGCCTGATGTTAGTACATCGATCTCCCCGACTGAGCTGTTGTGTTCTGACAACACGGGAGTCAGTCGGCTGCTGGTTTTCCAGCATGCTCCTCCGACCAAAGCTAGCCAAATGACGGGCTTCTGTCGGACTGGCTTACATACACATGGGCCATTTCTTTAATTGAACCTTTCCCGATGTCTCTTGACATTCGGCCTGTCTGTACTAGGCATTACTCTAACATTGTTTCAAAATCATTTAAGCTTTTTCCTTCTCTAAAAAGTAAGATTTTTTTAAATTTTTTAATTGTATGCTGTGTAAATAGAGAAACATAACAAACATATAGTGAAGTTTTCTCACATGTAAATGAAAAGCCGAAAATACACTTTAAAATAAGTCCCTGTACACCTCTTTAGCTATATGTATTGTGGAGAAATCCCTGGTAGTCATCAGAACTAATATCCTCATTGTAAGAGTTCCACTTTATTCTTGTTCTGATGACCACTCACACTTGTTTTTTTTTTGTGTCGCATTGTATGATAATGGTCACCAGGTCAATTAAAGAGGATGAATCTCTCTAACGGGGACACAGACAGCAATAAAAAAGAGGCAGGTGTTCTGTTCCCTCTCCACTCTAAAATTAAAAAAAGTTTTACTTCAGTTTTACTTAAAGGATTTTTGAAAATGAATATCTTCATATTACAAGCAGCTAGAGTAGTCAGGGATGACTTGTTTTATAGTTCTTTTACTGCTTGTTAAGGATATGTAAACAATTTATTGCCCCTAAACTGGGCACATGTGCACTTTAAGAGTGTTTGTAGTTTGGGCAAAACAAAGAAAACAAGTATTCCCTATATTTATATGATACTGATTTATGACATTGCAATGGGATTTGATGCTAGCTAGCCACAGTGTTGCTTTCCAGATAAAAACAGTCTGAAACTGATTGACAATAGCTCCAATATTGGTACTGTCCCATTACACTCTATGGTCTAAATGTAGATTTACAGCAGGGGTCTTTAAACTACGGCCCCCAGCTGTTCAGAAACTACAATTCCCATCATGCCTAGTCATGTCTGAGAATGTCAGAGTTTTACAATGCCTCATGGGATGTGTAGTCCTGCAATACCTGGAGGGCCGTAGTTTGAGGATCCCTGATTTACAGCCTCGAGTTTGCTCATTTAAATACTAGTAAAGGGCAATTCCTCCACCCTAAGTAAAAGTGGACAAGGTGTGCCTCAGGTTAATCATCATTGTTTATGAGCCAGCCTGGTTTAGACCCCACAAATTTGTCCTTTTTTTGCTGATGTGACTTGGCAAGTTAGGATAAGTATTGCTGCACTCTGCTTATTGAAAGAGGGATAGTGCATTGGCAGCAGGACATGGAGTTATTGTTAGAAATGTAGTCCATACTGTATCTACCTAATGCTTACTTTGTTTTTTTTGCCCACTTACCTTAAAGACCCTCCTATCATTTTCAGCCAAGGAATCTGCCATCTCGGCCTCTGTTTAATCATCAACTGCCATGATGCTGCACATGGGATCAGTTATGACACCGGCCATTGGATAGTTTGACAGTTTGGTTGAGAGCACAACCAGTATGACAGTTACATTCTCGGCATGTGCTGGAAATGTAACTGTTTTTTGAAACTGTTAAATAGATGGATTTACTTCAGCTTTAAGGGCTCTTTCACACAGGTGGACCGTTCAGATCCGCCTGTCCATTTTTTGGGCGGATCTGAACGGTCCCCCCATGCATCCCTATGGGGCATCGGATGTCAGCGGAGATATGTCCACTGACATCCGATCCGTCAAATCTGGACGGATGGAAACCCTATTTTCCATCCATCCAGCGGATGGGATCGGATGAGAACGGACCGATGGTCCGTTCCCATCCGATTCCCCCATAGAAATGTATGGGGAACTGACAGCTGTGTCTCCGCACACAGTGCAGAGAACAGCTGTCATCCTTCTGCTCAGTGGGGGATCGGCGGATCAATCCCCCGCTGAGATAAACGGAGTCCGTCCGACGGACGGGCTGTGTGAAAGGGGCCTAAAGGTGTTTATCTTTTTTTAATGCTTTTTTTCTTTAAAGCAGACCTTTTTCTAGGTAGGTTTGCTTTAACAACCACTCATAAAATATTACTATTAAACACAATACTCTACAAAAAGTCTGAAGCTCTACATGTATCTAATGAAAGGATAATGTAAATTCTTGATAATGTGTTTGTTTGTGCTTATATAAAAATCCACGTACAAGGCGCTACTAAATAGATCATCGTACAAGCACATATAGAACCGTTACTATTTGCATTTATCCTTTCTGGTGACCCAGTTAAGGTTTTTCCATTTCTTCTGAGAAACTCTCATTCCTTATCCTGTCCCATTGAGACCTAGCAGTGACAGAGTGATACTTCATGTTCTGTTATATATATAAATGTAAATGTATATAAGAACATCTGGTCTGTGTCTAATATGTAATTTCTGCTCCATTACGGATAGCATTGCATATATAGAGGTACATAATGTAGTGCATTATCACCAAGGAAAGAACATAGCAATTTATTAGCCTAATTTAAAATAGCCTTCAGCAGAAAACAGTGCACTTTATTACATACATTTGGTTAAAAAGACAGTTTTTCTTGATATAGAGCTGTTGTGGAGACAGGGATATTGTTTGTTTGCAGCACATATAGAGCCTTGCTTAATAATGTGATACTAAAACAATAAAGTACCCAATTTAGCCAATTAGAAATTTGTTTTTCGCACTGTAATTTAATAGACTAATAAAAAATAATACGATATTTCCTGATATTACTGCAAACATTTTACTAATATAGACAGACTTATTGATAGACAAAGTATATTTTAACCACTTAAGCTCCTTAAAGTTTTTACCCTCTTCATGACCAGTAGGGATGGGCGAATGGATTGGCCCATCCATGAATTCGGGCCGAACATTGGCTGTTTGCCCATTCGATGAACACCCAAATTATCAGGGCGTTCGACCGTTTGCTAGGCCCGCCGAATGACCACAATGCACTGTATCACCGCACAGTGCATTGGAAGCCCTGACTGGCTGAAGCAATGAAAACTTTGCCCAATCAGGGAACAGAGCACTGTCAGAGCCATGATTTGAGAAAGTAATGATGACTCTATCCAATCATGGCTCATTGTTCTTAGTCCCACCCCACACTATAAAAGTATTTTTCGTTCATTTGTAGTGGGATATCGGTGTGCAGAGAGATAGAACAGGGCTCTGTTCAGTGCTGCTAGAGAGTCAGTGTGCTATAGTGTGCTATTCTGATTCTTTTGTCAGTGTAGAATATCAGTATAGCGTGAATCTAGTGATAGTTTAGTCAGTGTGAGCGTATTGCGACCATTCAGTTTTACTTTAGTGTGAATCTAGTGATAGTTCAGTCAGTGTGAGTGTAGTGACCTGACCATTCATTTTTACTTTAGTGTTAGTTTGTTTTGTCAGGGCAGGTTTATTGCATTATAGTTCAGTGCGTTAGTGCACGTTTAACAAAGTATATTCCTGTGCATTATTGCACGTTTAACACAGTATATTTCTGTGCGTTAGTGCACATTTAACACACTATATTTTAGTGCGTTAGTGCATGTTTTAACGCAGTATATTTTTGTGTGTTATTGCATGTTTAAATCAGTATATTTTGGTGCATTACATGCCATTTAATGCAGTATTTTTCTGTGTGTTAGTGCACATTTAACGCAGTATATTTCAGTGCCTTACTGCACATTTAACGCAGTATATTTCTGTGTGTTAGTGCACATTTAACGCAGTATATTTCTGTGCATTAGTGCACGTTTGACGCAGTATATTTCAGTGCATTATTGCACGTTGAATGCAATATATTTCAGTGCATTACTGCACATTTAACACAGTATATTTCAGTGCATTACATGCCCTTCAATGCAGTATATTTCTGTGTGTTAATGCACCTTTAACACAGTATCTTTCAGTGTGCTACGTGCCGTTTATCTAATGCTCTTTAGGGAAAAGAGGAAGATTTTATGAATTAATCATTTTATTCAATTTTCCAGGATGCCTTAAAGAAGGATGTGGTTCAAGGTGAGAGGGGGCTAAATACCACTATTGTGGAATCGTTGTGTGTGTGTGGGGGGGGGGGGGAGAGGGCAGCAATAATAAGGGAGAGTGTGGGGTTGGGTAAAAAAGCCACTGACCACCAGTGTGTTTGGATCTGTTTAGGAGGGGCTTAAAATGCTACTGGCCACCAATGTTGTATCAGTGTTTTTGGAGGGGTCAGGTTGCTACTGATTTCCAGTGATGGTGGTTTTAAAATGCCACTAACCAACAATAACAATGATTGTGGGATTGTTATTGGATGTTTTAAAGTGCCACTGACCACCACTGATTGTGGGGTTGTTTTGGGGGTCGTTTAAAGCATTTGAATTCATTCATGACATCTAGACAATATGTACAATGTCATTTCAGTGCAATGCAATTTCCTCTTCTGGGAAACTTTCTTCCACTAACAACAGGAGACATGCACATGGCTTTAATGAATAACTTTCTAAAGGCTAAGCACAATTTAACCACCACAATACTAGCTTGTTTCTTCATGACCAAAAAAATGTGGGGAAAATTAAGTTCACCTTGAAGTGTCCATTTTCCAAAAAGGGGTCATTTTGAGGGTCATTGTAATTTGTTGGCATTGTCATAGATCAAATTATTATTGCAATGAAAACGGAAAAATTGCATTGAAAGTAGGAGTGTGTAACATGCTGGTTTTAGAGTGGTTAAATTATAGGATATTTTATGGTCTCTACAAGTACTTTTTAAAAATGTTATATGTGAATCTATTGTCTTTTAGCATGCTTGTTACAACCGCAACTTCTTCTACTCCTACATTTTTTTAAAGCCTAAGAAATATGTGCTCCTTGAAAGCCTATTTTAAAGCTAAACTCCAGGGAAAGGAAAAATGCTCCTTGCAGTGAAGCTGTCCCATCACTACAAGGGTTACATGTTAGTTTAGATCTAGGGGCAACAAAAAGCAGTTTAGTGTCCCTTATATTCCACATATCTTGGATCTGTCAAAGAGAGGGGAGCACTGGCGGCGAGAGGTGGGTGCATAGGAGAATGCTACACCCTAAACATGAGTGTAACATGCTCCTAAGGGTGAACTTATCCTTTAACATGTTCCTTGCTACCACATGAGTCCTCCTTATGCTACTTCTCCCTCTATCAATCTGAGCTCTGCTTTACAGTGGACTGCAAAAGGCTGATACTAAGTCACATTCTGGTACTTAGACAAATAACGTGTAGGAAAAGCCAAGCTGAGTTTTTTATTATTACAGAGTAGGGAACAGTTAAAGCCTCTAACAAGTTATTTTTTACTATGTGATTTAAGGTACTTTTGAATGTAAATGCAACCTACATTTTTAATACAACATTTAGAAGGGTTTTACATGTGGAGCTTCTCCTTTCAGGGCCGATCCTAGGGTCACAGGCACCTGCGTGCAGAAATTTTTCTGGTGCCCCCATATGGGCGTGGTCATCTTACTGTTACTAACTCCTCCCCTTTACAAATGTTTCTATGGCAATGGCTCAAACACAGAGATGCTCCCCTAAGAAGTCTTCCTTACCCCGGGACCCTCCCACGATCTCTTAACAAATTACAGTAAGAGAAGCAGAGTACTCTAATGGGAACTGGAGGGGGGTCTCTCTAATGGACACAGAGAGAGCATCTGTTAGAGAGTCTGTTAGACAGAGCCCCCAGACAGGAGATGGTAAGAGAATGCAGACTTGATACAAGAGATCAATGCATTGATGCAGCCTCATCAGTGCCCACCAAATGCAGCCTCATCAGTGCCCATCAAATGCAGCCTCATCAGTGCCCACCAAATGCAGTCTACCAGAGCCCACCAAATGCAGCCTACCAGTGCGCACCAAATGCAGCTTACCAGTGCCCACCAAATGCAGCCTACCAGTGCCCACCAAATGCAGCCTTATCAGTGCCCACCAAATGCAGCCTACCAGTGCCCACCAAATGCAGCTTACCAGTGCCAACCAAATGCAGCTTACCAGAGCCCCCTAAATGTAGCTTACCAGAGCCCCCTAAATGTAGCTTACCAGTGCCCACCAAATGCAGCCTACCAGTGCCCACCAAACACAGCTTACCAGAGCCCACCAAATGCAGCCTACCAGTGCCCACCAAATGCAGCCTACCAGTGCCCACCAAATGCAGTTTACCAGTACCCACCAAATGCAGCCTACCAGTGCCCACCAAATGCAGCTTACCAGTGCTCACCAAATGCAGCCTACCAAAGCCCACCAAATGCAGCTTACCAGTGCCCACCAAATGCAGCTTACCAGAGCCCCCTAAATGTAGCTTACCAGTGCCCACCAAATGCAGCCTACCAGTGCCCACCAAATGCAGCTTACCAGTGCCCACCAAATGCAGCCTACCAGTGCCCACCAAACACAGCTTACCAGAGCCCACCAAATGCAGCCTACCAGTGCCCACCAAATGCAGCCTACCAGTGCCCACCAAATGCAGCTTACCAGTGCCCACCAAATGCAGCCGACCAGTGCCCACCAAATGCAGCCTACCATTGCCCACCAAATGCAGATTACCAGTGCCCAAAAAAATGCAGCCTACCAGTGCCCACCAAATGCAGCTTACCAGTGCCCACCAAATGCAGTCTACCAATGCCCACCAAATGCAGATTACCAGTGCCCACCAAATGCAGCTTACCAGTGCCCACCAAATGCAGCCTACCAATGCCCACCAAATGCAGCCTACCAATGCCCACCAAATGCAGCCTACCATTGCCCACCAAATGCAGATTACCAGTGCCCACCAAATGCAGCCTACCAGTGCCCACCAAATGCAGCTTACCAGTGCCCACCAAATGCAGCCTACCAATGCCCACCAAATGCAGCCTACCAGTGCCCACCAAATGCAGCCGACCAGTGCCCAACAAATGCAGCTTACCAATGCCCACCAAATGCAGCTTACCAGAGCCCACCAAATGCAGCTTACAAGTGCCCATCTAATGGAGCCTTAACAGTGCCCACAGGTTTCTGTGTTCATCCCCCCTACAGTTAGAAAGCATCCCCTAGGGACACATTTAACCCTTTGACCGCCCCTGGTGTTAACCCCTTTCCTGACAGTGTCATTATTACAGTAACAGTGCATATTTCTAGCAATAGAATACTGTAGTAATGTCACTGGTCCCCCCAAAAGTGTCAAAAATGTCAGTTAGGTGTCTGATCTGTCCGCCGCAATGTCGCAGTCCCGCTAAAAATTGCAGATCACCGCCATTACTAGTAAAATAAATAAATAAAAATGACATAAATCTTTCCCCTAGTTTGTAGACGCGATAACTTTTTACCAAACATATGTTGCAGAATACAAATTAGACTAAAATTATGAAAAAAATAGATTTTCTAATTTTGTTTTATTGGGAATGTTTTATAGCATAAAGTCAGTTTTTTTTTATAGTGCAAAAAAAATAAAAACCACACAGGTGATCAAATACCACCAAAAGAAAGCTCTATTTGGGAGGGGGGGGGGGTAAAGGACATCAATTTTATTTGGGTACAGCGTAGCACGACTGCACAATTGTCAGTTAAAGTAACGGAGTGCCGTATCGCAAAAAATTGCCTGGTCATTGAGGGGGTAAAACCGATCCAGTCCTTAAGTGGTTAAGCCATCCCACTGCCTGATCTGAGGCTGAGCCTATCAGTTCTCTAATCGGCTGGCTCCAGACTGCGCCTGCACAGTTCAGAGTAACCAAGAAGGATTTTGTTTTTCTGAAGTGTTTCACTGCCAGCCACTTGTGAGTTGTGGGTGCTAGGTGGCCAAGCCAGAAAGGGATCCAGATATATTTGTGTTCGCTTCCCTATTGTTTTGCCCGCAGAAATCGCAGGTGCAGCAGAGTGCGGGTTGCAGGGACAGTATTTGTAATGACAGGCCAGGCTAATGCTGAGCAAGACAGGTGCTCTTAATGCAGGGACAGGAGGTGTGCAGGCTGGAAGGCTGATAAGGAGCCAGTGCAGTGACCTTTGTTATCAAGAATGGGAGGGGGGGAGGGGAGAGCACGGGAGGGATTACAGAGGCATCTTGCAGGGGCTGGGAGACCAGAAGAGACAATAGCTGGCTGGACTGGACTTTACCTCCATCATCAATCACAGAGAGAAGAGGAGGGAGCGCGTGGGAAGGATCACAGAGCCATCTGTGCTGAGGCAGCATGGCCGGAAGAGACAGTGACAGGCTGATCAGTGTGAGAGCTGTGTGTACTCATCGCTCTTCTAGTAGTGCTGAAGGGAGAGAGAGGAGTCAGCAATGTGCAGCTGCCCGGGAGACCTGAAGATAGGGCAGTATGTGCTGACAGGCAGGAGAGCTCTCTCACCACATGTGTATGCTCCGGTCTCCGGATGTTTAACAACAGTCAGGGGCGGCCCCCTAGTGGCCTCGGGACCTCGGGCAGCTCCCAAATGGTCAGTCCGTCCCTGCTGCCACTGGAGCTTCGGCGCCCCTCCTCCGCCTCAGCTTGCGGCGCCTGGGTGCCTTGAACCCCCTGCACCCGCCTCGGATCGGCCCTATCTCCTTTCATGTTTATTGTGGCCTTATCTGGATGCCACTGGGATTGGAAGTACAGTCCATATCCTTACTCCTGAGTGGATCTTGTAGAAGAGCCTTGGAAAGACCCTTGCCAGGGTGTTTGGCCAAATGCTTATTAGGCCTCTCTTTGATTAGAGAGTCCATTAAATTTGGTAAGCCTGCATCTTTACCGAGGAGGTGGTGTCACAATTTGGGAGACCTGAATGGTGATCGGATGTTCACTACTTCCACCTGAACACTTCTGAAGAGGATCACTTTAAATTTTCTAAAACGTTATAAATTTCAAAAATGTTTTTACTATTTATACATATTTTTTTGCACTTTGTATGCACTTTATTGGTGCATTTGTACTTGGATCCAGTTGTGCACAGGTTTTATACAATAGATTATATGATATTCATGTTGTCATTGTAATACCCAATTTTATTTGGTTTGATTTTTTGATTCATATGTTTTGATTATCACTGCTTTATAGCATGGCTCCTTTTAATTTATTAAGTTCAATTTTGCTACCTCTGTTTCACTATGGACATTTATCTTTACTTTCTTTCCTCAAGATGCAACAACATATAAGAAGAATTCCCATCTGAGAGAGATGTTACAAGAGAAGGTGTTCTCTTTGGAGGATTTTTTATCTCTGCTCTGGTGACAATTCTAAATTTTGGGATTGCCCCTCACTTTCTGTCTTAATGAAGTGGTCAAATAGAGAAGTGTATATTCTCAGTAGGGACAGACACAGAATTAAAACATGTTCTAACCATTCCCAACTCCAAAAAGCCATTCCAAAAAGCCATTCCAAAAATCCTTTACAAACACTTTCATGATTTATTAATAAATACCTAGCTTCATTCATTTGTGTCTTTTATATCTGCCTGGAGTTCAGCTTTAATGTTCACACTTACTATAGTTTTCAGAGAATATACTCCCTTCTTCTATTTTTTAGTAGTACAAATATATTCAAAGGCTGAACATCTGGTGTGTATGTGATTCCTACCTATCCATTACCTGCCAGCTCTTCAGGGGAACTCTTGCTGATTTGAAAACTCTTTTTACAGCACAGCCACTGACATTTGTTTTTGGGCATTTTCCAACACTTTGTAAAAGCCCCACTTGAATTTGCTCTAGGGAGTTAATATGACCAAGGTTTACTTAGAACATTCACATCTTTTATTTAAAACAACAATGCCTTCATCGTAACAAACTAGAAAAGATTTTAGACCTTGTAGATGTCATGCACTTTCTCAGTGTGGTACCTAGGTTCCTAAATTTATATTTCTCAGGCCACTTCCTTGCTAACCTATTTCATAGGTTGAAGATATAGTACTGTTCACTGCATAAAGCAGTACATTGCCTGATCTTTCTTTGAAGCTGAAGTTTATTTATTTTTGATACTGCACCAAACACATTTGTTGTATGTAATGGTGTGTACCCCGTTACCTGAAGGTAAATGCTTCTGGTAAAAATATTCTGTTCAATTCCTTCAGAGCTTCTGGATACTGCCCTGACCAGGGGTTTTCCAGCACTGTGAAGGTTAACAGCAGTCACTACTACTGAGAAAAGCTGTGCCGTTGCCTATCTCCTTCTGCCCTCTCCACCATTTATACTGCTCATGTTTTGATTCTTCCATAATGCACTACATTCTATGAATGGGCAATGGAAATCCTGTCATTCTCCATTCAATGCAATGTGGAAGAATAATAATGCAAATGTTGTAAATGGCAAGGGGGAGGGGCAGAAGCAGGTGGCGCAACTGCTCTCAATAGCAGCTCTTCTGTTAACCCTCACAGAGCTGCTCAGGGCAGTAACCTGCAGGTCTAAATGTCTAAATGGAAGACCAGAAGTGGCCACCTGCTGGTAGTAGGATGCACAACACTACACATAACTAATATGGTTGGTCCTGTATCTCCCCCCCCCCCCCCCCCCAAGAAAAAAAACCCTAAACTTCAGCTTTACCTTTTGATTATATTAGGAAAAAATGGGTGCAGTATTTATTTAAAAAGTTGAATCCTTTTTTTTTCAAACGAAACTTTCAAACTCAAGCTCATCAAACTAACCTCAGCATGAACACTACCAATGTATTACATGCTTCATCAGTTAGAAAGGATTATGTGATTGGCCATTGCTGACCCCTGGTAATGCTAGTTCAAGGTCAGTGATATATAAGTTATGCAAACCTGGAAAAAAGCAGTTGTTTCCCGTACCGTAGTTGTGATCTTCAGCAGGTGTCAATGTTACCCACTTGCCTACTGGGCACTTTCACCCCCTTCCTGCCCAGGCCAATTTTCAGCTTTCAGTACTGTTGCATTTGAATGAAAATTATGTGGTCAGGCAACACTGCACCCAAACAAATTTTTTATAATTTTTTTGAGACCGATAAAGTTTTTTTTTTTTGTGGTATTTATTTGTCACTGGGTTTTTATTTTTTGCTAAACAAATGAAAAAAGGCTGAAAATATTGAAAAAAAAGTTTTTCTTAGTTTCTGTAAAATGTTGTAAATAAATAATTTTTCTCCTTCACTGATGTGCACTCGTGAAGCTGCAATAATAGGCACTGATAGGCTACACTGATGGGCATTGATGAGGTGGCACCGATGGTGCGGCACTAATGAGCAGGCACTGATGAAGCTGCACTGATATGCGGCACTCATGGGCACTGATAGATGGCACTGATGGGCACTAATAGGTGGCAATGATGGGCTTGATAGTCAGCACTGATAGGTGGCACTGATAGACACTGATTGGCAGCACTGATGGGCACTGATAGGCGGCAATAATAGGCATCACTGATAGGCATCACTGAGAGGCACTGACAGGCAGCACTGATGGACACCAAATGGCAGCACTGGTGGGTGCTGATTGGCAGCACTGGTGGGCAGTGTTGGAACTGCACTGATCATCAGGACCCGATCTATGATCAGCTTTGTCCGAAGGTCATAGTGGTCCCAGATCACTGCCCATGTGTGCCGCAAGCTCGATCACTGAGGACATCATACGATGTCCTCCCGGCAATGTGCAACCGTGCTGTAGCCGTCATTCGGCTATAGTGTGGTCATGAGGAGGTTAAGTTAATAACACCCCAAATGCAGCTCACAAAGCATAGTGTATTTGCATGTACTGGATCGCATGGTAAAATAGTACCATGCGATCCTGTTGCTCTATGTTTTTAAAGTAGTGCATGCACTATTTTTGCTTTGGTCCAGTGTGATTCAGCCTATTCAAAATAAATCTGCTCAAATTGCACCACATGCAACTGCATGTGAATAGCACAGGAACGTGAAGTGTGTTCCTGTGTGGTTACTGGTATGAACTGGCCTTAAAGTAGGCTACCAATGACAGCCTTCTCCCATTGTAGTTTTGCTTTAACACTCTATCTCTTCCCAGTACCACATACTGACCTTTCCTTTTCTTCTTCGACACCCTGCTGAGCTCCTGGAGTTAAAGAAAGTTCCTGACATTTCCAAGCATGAAAGAGCATGTGATTCACTCCATGTGATAGAGTTAACCCAATAAGTAGAAAAAAGTAACCTCTCGCGCTATCACAAAAATACAAGAAAGGTGTGTGGCTGGGGTAGCTGCTATCACTTAACCGCCTATCCTTAGCAAGTAGTATTGAATAATAAATATAGTGAAGTGCTACATATCAAAGGTGTCTGTAAACTGTATAATTCAATCAAATACATGAAAAAAATTATCTTATGTAATAAATAAATGCGACAACAGTGATAAAGTGATGTACTATGTGGAATGGGAAATCCACATATCGCAGTGTTGAAATATTGTGATCAACGTGAAAATAAGTGAATATACAACAAAATCAAAAATAAAAATAAACAGCCCAATTCTGCAGTGCAAAAAACAATGTATAAAATTATATATTGTCCAATAAAGGTGTATATGGTGAGACCCTTCACCGCTAATGACCAGTGATAAGTGATGGTCGTCTTCTTTAAAGTACCACCAAAACAGAGCTCACTAGCCTCTCACCTCTCTTTTTCTTTAAACAAGCCTTTTAAATATGTTGTATTCCTTAAGGAGTCTTGAGAATATATGGCCAAGGCGGTACAGCTACTAACACTATGCAATCATTTTTATATGATTCCATCCACAGTATTTCTCCAGGGTAGAGATAAAAATGAAACTTTCATGGTGTAATATTTCCATATATTTATTTAAAAAGACATTAAAATACTTACATTAAAGCTTCATACAAGTCGCAGTGTCCTGAGTGTCCTGTTCGTATGAGTGTGAACGTCACTTCCAGTTCACTTCCGGGTCACTCCGTCTCTGCCCTATGCGTTACGTCACGTGCGTTGTGACTTCTTCCGGGGATCTCCATCACTTATCACTGGTCATTATTGGTAAAGGGTCTCGCCATATACATCTTTATAGCACAATATATCATTTTATACATTTTTTTTTGCACTGCAGAATTGGACTGTTCATTTTTATTTTTGATTTTGTTGTATATTCACTTTTTTTCACGTTGATCACAATATTTTAACACTGCGAATGTGTATTTCCCATTCCACATAGTACATCACTGTAACCCAATCAGTGCTGTCACAGGGAGAAACTATAGGAAATGGGAATAGGGTAATAAACCAAACCTGTTGCTTTACTATGAATGGGCAAAGCACAGGTTTGCTTTAAAGAGAAGTGAAAGGAAGGTAAGTATAAGCTGCTTCGAATGTCTGTGTTAACCGCTTCCATACAGAGCAGTTAGACACCCTTCCTGCCCAGACCAATTTTCAGCTTTCAGCACTCTCACACTTTGAATGACAATTGCTCAGTCATGCTACACTGTAACCAAACAAAAATTTTATCATTTTTTTTCACACAAATAGAGCTTTCTTTTGGTGGTATTTGATCACAACTGGGGTTTTCTTTTTTTTCGTGATATATGCAAAAAAAAGAGCAAACATTTTGAAAAAAAAAACACTTTTTTTTAGTTTCAATTATAAAATTTTGCAAAAAATAAATTTTTCTTCATACATTTGGGCCAAAATGTATACTGCTACATGTCTCTGGTAAAATTAACCCAAATTAGTGTATATTATTTAGTCTGTGTGAAAGTTATTGAGTCTAGAAGCTATGGTACCAATTACTGAAAATTGATCACACCAGATGTACTGACGGCCTATCTCCTTTCTTGAGGCCCTGAAATGTCAGGACAGTACAAATACCCCCCAAATGACCCCTTTTTGTAAAGTAGACAGTCCAAGGTATTTAGTAAGAGGGATGGTGGGTTTTTTGAAGTTGTAATTTTTTCCCACAATTCTTGGGAAAATGAAGAAAAATTTTATTTTTATTTTTTTTTACACAAAGTTGTCAATTTATAAGCTATTTCTAACACATAGCATGTACACAGCAAACATTACACCCAAAAATACATTCTGCTACTCCTTCCGAGTATGGCGATACCACTTGTGTGAGACTTTTACACAGCCTGGCCACAAAAAGAGACTCCACGTCCAAGAAGCACCTTCAGGCGTTCTAGGAGCATAAATAAACATAAAACTTTCTTACTACCTATCACACTTTTCAAGGCCCTAGAGCACCAATACAATGGAAGAGTCCACAAAATGACCCCATTTTGGAAAGCAAACACTCCAACGTATATTCTATGAGGCATTATGGGTCATTTGAACGTGTCATTTTTTTCCACAAGTTTTTGGAAAATGTGGGAAACAAATGAAAACCTTTTTTTTTTACACAAAGTTGTCAATTTATAGGATATTTCTAACACATAGCATGTAAATAGCAAAAATTACACCCCAAAATACATTCTGCCACTCCTCCTGAGTATGGCAATACCACACGTGTGAGACTTTTTCACAGTCTAGCCATATAGAGGGGCCTAACATCCAAGGAGCATCATCATGCATCCTAGCCACTTGCCTAGGCCTATTTTTGACATTTGGTGTTTACAAGCTAAAATCAGTTGTTTTGCTAGAAAACTGCTTAGAACCCCCAAACATTATATATATTTTTTTAGCAGAGACCCTAGAGAATAAAATGGAGATTATTGCAATATTTTTTATCACACCATATTTGCGCAGCGGTCTTCCAAACGCAATTTTTTTGGAAAAAATCACTTTTTTTAATTAAAAAATAAGAAACCAGTAAAGTTAGCCCATTTTTTTCCATAATGTGAAAGATAATGTTACGCCGAGTAAATAGATACCCAACATGTCATGTTTCAAAATTGCGCACGGTCACGGAATGGCGACAAACTTTGGTACTTAAAAATCCCCATAGGCGACAATTTAAAAATTTCTACAGGTTGCCATCTTTGAGTTACAGAGGAGGTCTAGGGCTCAAATTATTCCCCTTGCTCTAACGATCGCGGCGATACCTCACATGTGTGGTTTGAACACCGTTTACATATGTGGGCGGGGTTTCTGTATGCGTTCGCTTCTGCGCGCGAGCTCACGGGGACAGGGCGCTTGAATTTTTTTTTTTTTTTTACTATTTATTTTATTTATTATTTTTTATTTTTACACCGTTTAAAAAAAAAATTGATCATTTTTATTTCTATTAAAAGGAATGTAAACATTCCTCGTAATAGAAATAGGCACGAAAGGACCTCTTTTTTGTGAGATCTGGGGTCAAAAAGTCCTCAGATCTCACAAGTACACTAAAAGATAGAAAAAAAAAAATTATTATATAAAATGAAAAAAAAAAAAAAAAAGGACCTTTAAACCGGTTGCTAGGCAACAACATTTTCCGTAGCTCCGGTCCTCCAAGACCATAGAGTCAAGTGAGGGCAAGCTTGCCCTCACTCGACATACTGTCTGTGAGGATCTGGGACCGGATCGTTTTCCCCGCTGCCGGCGGGTCCGGTAAGCGGGGAAAAGGACCGTAACGCGGCGGGAGGGGGGGGGGCGCCTCTTCCGCCATCCCGGAAGGGTGATCCCACGGCGAATCCGCCGCTGGGACCACCCTTATCGGAAAGCCAACCGTCCACCGTTTAAAAAAATACCAGGGTTATGGCAGCTATCTGCTGCCATAACACCGGTATTTAGGTTTAAACGGAGGACGTATATAAACCTTTTTGGACTTGGACATGGTGGCTGTATGAAGGGTGACAGGTACTCGGGTACTTTGTTGGGCAGGTGACAGGTACTCTGGTACTGATGAGCAGGTGGCAGGTACTCGGGTACTCCGATAGGCAGGTGACAGGTACTCGGGTACTCTGATGGGCAGGTGACAGGCAGGTTATAGGTACTGATGAGTAGTACTGATACTGATAGGTGATACTGATACTGTACTGATGGGTACTGATGATCAGTACTGATACGTGATAGGTACTGATGAGTAGTGATGGGTACTGATGAGCAGGCGGCAAGTACTCGGGTACTTCAGGCGTCAGGTACTCTGTGTAACGCTCCTGCGTTTTTATACGGTGTGGATTTTCAGCTGCAGAAATAGTTCCACGTCAGCAGTCATGTAAGAGATATGCTGAGATACCATTCCCAACCTCAATGACTCATCATGTGTGGAAGGTCTTATTTCAGCCAGTAAATACACACAATTAGCAAGCTGGTTCCTAGAGTGACTTTATGCATGTGGTAACACAATGATGAAGGTTGAGGGATAGGTTGAGTGGAGGTGGTAGGTGATAGACACTTGAAGGTGAGACAGTAGCAGATGGATGCAGGAAGGTTTAGCAATGTTGTATGATAGCAGATGATAGAATAGCAGGTGGACATACAAAAGAGATCAACCCAGTGCAGAAAAGTAGCAGTAGTCTCAAGAGCTAGCAATCTAGTTTATGCAGATGTGATAAACAGTCTCTACTATGCAGAGCTAGATAGTGTAAGCTTAGTATAAGTTTATAGAGAATTCCCCTGTGGGGTACTTAGCACTATTAGCGATACAGCCGAAGGGTGGTTCAGGAGAGGCGGATGATCCAGTAGCGGGATACAGGGATCAGCGCAGCGAGGTTCCGTCAGCGAAGTAAGCTTGCAAGCATGGAAGCTTCAAGCAAGGTTAGCATCCAGATAAGGGTGTTTGAACGAACACATGTGAGTGAGAACCGACGCCTTAAATAACCATCTAGTCAGGCGCTGAGTGATGACAGCTCCAGTCTTAAAGGTGTATGCGCACCTTTCCAAAAGTAAATGGTAGGGCGCATACACTTGTGGAAAGTGTAATTTAGGGTACCAAAGGTACCGGAACATTACAATACCCCCCCCTTAAGGCCTGCTCCTGAAGGCCTCTGGAGCTGGTTTGTCTGGGTATCTCGCATGAAAATTGCGGATTAATCTAGGGGCATGTATGTCAGAGGTGTTTAGCCAGGTGTCGTCTTGGGGCCCATAGTTCTTCCATCTAACCAAGTACTGAAGTCTTCTTCTGTAGATACGAGAATCCAGAATCTCTTTTATCTCGTATTCTTCTCCACCTTCAACTTGTACAGGAGGGGGAGGTGGAATATTAGGCCTTATTCCTTGGTCCGGAACATGGGGTTTTAGTAGCGACACATGGAAAATGGGATGGATTTTTAGGTCCATTGGCAATGTAAGCTGCACTGCAGCTTTTCCAATAAGTTTCTTGATTGG
Organism: Pelophylax lessonae; assembly: GCF_965119305.1. Lineage (NCBI taxonomy): Eukaryota > Metazoa > Chordata > Amphibia > Anura > Ranidae > Pelophylax > Pelophylax lessonae. The sequence continues at coordinate 344,643,959 of NC_138772.1, forward strand.
GAAAGGTCCCAAGAACAGAGGTCCAAGCTTTTTGCTAGGGATCTTCAGTCTCAAGTTTTTTGTTGAGAGCCAAACGAGGTCCCCGATAGTATACTGTGGAGAAGGTCTTCTACGAAGATCATAGTACTTCTTTTGTTGACTGTGAGCGTGTGCAATGGTAGTATTTAGTAAACCCAGAGAATCCTTTATTTGGGAAAGATAGTCTGAGGCTACTGGGTTGTAAAGTTTGTCGTTGTAGTAGAGGAAGCCTTCTGCATCGGTAGTTAGTTGTGGTGGGGGTGAATCCAACCTTATACCATGCAGAACCTCTTCCTTCAAGGAACGGACAACTCTAATAATGCGTTTGTGAGGTATTATAGGAACGGAAGGAATTTCAAAGTAGTTTTCTTCAGTTAGTCGTGATAGTGCATCCGCCTTTTTGTTCTTATCTGCAGGTGTGTAGGTCACTAGGAAGTTAAACCTTAGAAAGAATAGTGACCATCGTACCTGTCGATGCGAGAGAGTTTTACTAGTCTGAAGATATTGGAGGTTTTTATGGTCCGTGTATATAATTATAGGTAATTGGGTGCCTTCGAGTAAATGTCGCCAATTCTCCAGAGCCAATTTTATAGCAAGCAGTTCCTTCTCACCCACGGGGTAATTTATCTCGGGACTGCTCAGGGATTTAGAAAAAAAGGCGACTGGATGAAGTGGTGAAGTGGGGGTAGGTCGTTGGGAGAGTATTGCTCCTACTGCCAGGTTTGACGCATCTACCTCCAGAATGTATTGGAGGGATGGGTCTGGATGGCGTAATATGGGAGCGGAAGTAAACCTTGTCTTTAACAAGTGGAAAGCCTTATTTGCTTCTTCTGACCATTTAAATGGTATTTTTATGCTAGTGAGCTGTGTGAGGGGTCTCACAATAGCAGAAAAGTTTTTTATGAACTTCCTGTAGAAATTTGAAAATCCCAGAAATCGCTGTAGCGCCTTGCGTGTAGTTGGTGTAGGCCAATCTTGAATGCAGGATATTTTACTCATGTCCATCTCGATTCCCGTTTTGGATATGATGTAGCCTAGAAAGAGTACCTCATCTTTATGGAACAAGCATTTCTTCAGCTTCACATAAAGATTATGTGCAAGCAATCTCGATAATACAAGTCTTACATGTCTTATGTGTTCAGACAGGGTCCGTGAATATATAAGTATATCGTCCAGATATACCACAACACAGACATCTAGTAAGTCTTTAAAAATATTGTTTATAAATCGTTGGAAAACTGCAGGGGCATTGCATAGGCCGAATGGCATCACAAGATATTCGAACAATCCGTATCTAGTTCTGAACGCAGTCTTCCACTCGTGTCCATCACGGATTCGAATGAGATTGTATGCTCCTTTCAGGTCTAATTTTAAAAAAAATAGGTAGCTCCACGCACCTGCTCAATGAGCTCAGGGATAAGCGGTAGAGGATAGCGATCTTTTATTGTGATAGCATTCAATTTCCTGTAGTCGATGATAGGTCTGAGACTTGAATCTTTATTGCGAACAAAAAAGAGTCCTGCTGCTGTGGAAGAAGTGGAAGGTCTAATAAAACCTTTTTCCAAGTTCTCATCCAAATAGGTTTTGAGATGGGCAAGTTCATCCTGTGAAAGAGGATAAACATGACCGAACGGCAATTTGCTATTTGGGAGTAGATCAATGCTACAATCATAGTCTCGATGAGGAGGTAATGCTTGAGCATTTTTCTCAAGAAAAACCTCAGAAAGATCCTGATAACATAGTGGTGCAATCTCATCTGTCACCACAGACAGAATCTTCCCGGAAAACGGGAGGTTACACGTTTCCTCGTAATAACAAGAAGGGAAGGTCAAGGACCGTTTCTTCCCATCTATGGTTGGTTGGTGTGTGTGCAACCAGGGAAGTCCCAACACAATGGGAAAGTGGGGTGATGGTATTAAATCGAAGGTAGAAGTCTTCCTTTGAGACTCGTTAATAGTGACTAGAAGTGCTTGTGTCTGATCGGTGATCGGACCAGAGGATAACGGAACACCGGTAATAAGACTTACTGAGACAGGTTTGAGTTTAGAAATAATAGGAATTTTATTTAAAGCAGCAAAACATATATCCATATAATTTCCACAAGATCCTGTGTCAATCATGGCCTTAGTAGTAATCCTGTTCTGGTCCCACTGTAATGTCAAAAAAACAGAAATGTAGGGGTTAGTGAATGAAGTTGTCAATCCTCCTAGAGAGACATGTGAACACTCACCCTTCTTTTTGTTGACTAGGGGACAGACGTTTATCTTGTGATCCGGGGATGCACAGTACAAGCAGAGATTTTCATTTCGTCTTTTGGCTTTTTCCATAGTTGATAGCGGTGGGCGTATGGTTCCTACCTCCATAGGAACGGCCAGACTCCGAGAGGAAACGGATAATGGCATTCCCATCTTTTCAGCCTTTCTTTCTCGTAGTCTTCTATCTATGGTAATACTGAGTTGTATTAATGCATCCAGGGTTTTTGGCAGATCCGCTCGGGCGAGCTCGTCCTTAACGGCTTCTGATAGGCCAAGCCTAAATTGGGTTTTCAGAGATGCATCATTCCATTCTGAATCAAGGGTCCATCTCTTGAACTCTGCGACAAAGTCTTCCACAGGCCTCCTTCCTTGTTTCAAGGATCTTAACTGAAGATCAGCAGTACTCTGCCTATTGGGGTCATCATATAGGCTAGTGAGCTCTGCCAGGAACAAGGCATAGGAGTTGAGAAGCTGGTCGTTTTTCTCAAAAAGAGAATCTGCCCAGGCTCGAGAATCGCTTGATAGGTAAGAAATAATAGTACAAACCTTAATGTGATCAGTAAGGTAGGTACGAGGTTTTAGCAAAAAAAGTAACTCACATGCGTTTTTAAATTCGCAAAATTTTTTGCGATCGCCTGTAAATACCAAAGGGGGATTTATCTTGGGTAGTGTTGAGCGAACACGGACTGTATTATTCGTGTTCGTACCGAATAATTGGATTTTTTGTACCCGAACACGGACACGGACACTTTACTGTATGTTCGGGTAAAAATCCGTGTTCGGTCGTTTTATTTCCGGGTTTTGCATGCTTTGGCGCTCTTTTCATGGCGGGCTTTCAACAGCCAATCAACAATCGTTTAACTGGTGTGCCTTAAGCCATCCCAGCCATGCCTGCAAATGTCTCAGTAGCTGTGATTGGCCGTCTGAAGCATGTGACCAAGTCTTTATAAGTTCGAGGCAGCCGCAGCGGCGTCATTATGCTGCTTAGATTCAGGGACAGAGCACACATCAACGTGCTGGCTGCTGATTAGGGAAAGATAGGCAGGAAAAAAACATTTGTGTCCGGATAGAATTGAGGGACAGGTCGGAGTGTTTAGGCAGGGCGAGTTGTAGGCATTTTAGGGATAGAGTCTGCTGAATTATAGGGTCAGTGTCTTCTACAAACTACAATCGATATTGCTGTGTGGGGGGTGGGGTGAATCTGCACTCAATCCTGATCTACGATCTCTTCTCAATCCTGTTAGGGACAGAGTCTGCTGAATTTTAGGGAAACTGTGTTCTACAAACTACAATCGATATTGCTGTGTGGTGTGGGATTGGAGATAGGCAGGTGTCAGTGATCCACATCCATTTTTCTGTGTGTGAGCTGCAGTGAACACAATCTTTTTGGGCTGCAGTGAACACAATCTTTTTGGGCTGCAGTGAACACAATCTTTTTGGGCTGCAGTGAACACAATCTTTTTGGGGTGCAGTGAACAAAATCTTTTTGGGGTGCAGTGAACACAATCCTTTTTGGTGTGCAGTGAACACAATCTTTGTGGGGTGCAGTGAACAAAATCCTTTGTGGGGTGCAGTGAACACAATCTTTTTGGGGTGCAGTGAACAAAATCCTTTTTGGGGTGCAGTGAACAACATCCTTTTTGGGGTGCAGTGAACACAATCTTTTTGGGGTGCAGTGAACAAAATCCTTTGTGGGGTGCAGTGAACACAATCTTTTTGGGGTGCAGTGAACACAATCTTTTTGGGGTGGAGTGAACAACATCCTTTTTGGGGTGCAGTGAACAAAATCCTTTTTGGGGTGCAGTGAACAAAATCATTTTTGGGGTGCAGTGAACACAATCTTTTTGGGGTGCAGTGAACACAATCTTTGTGGGGTGCAGTGAACACAATCTTTTTGGGGTGGAGTGAACAACATCCTTTTTGGGGTGCAGTGAACAACATCCTTTTTGGGGTGCAGTGAACACAATCTTTTTGGGGTGCAGTGAACACAATCTTTGTGGGGTACAGTGAACAGAATCTTTGTGGGGTGCAGTGAACACAATCTTTGGGGGGTACAGTGAACACAATCTTTGTGAGGTGCAGTGAACACAATCTTTGTGGGGTGCAGTGAACACAATCATTGTGGGGTGCAGTGAACTCAATCTTTGTGGGGTACAGTGAACACAATCTCATACTTCTGAAGGTTTGAGGGTGCTGCCTGTTCCATACTCCCCCTACTCCTCATCTAGCCTTTTAGGGGTACAAACAATAGTAATTGGGGCCTAGTGTGGTTGTGTACGTGTGATATACATACACTTTTTTGGGATCATATTTTCTATTCCGCTATTTAATCAAAAACCTTTGGGGATCAGTTAAATTGGGGGATAGTCTGTGTTGGTACGTGTGAGAGAGATCCACCTTTCCAAGTTGTTGGGGTTCATCTCATACTTCTGAAGGTTTGAGGGTGCTGCCTGTTCCATACTCCCCCTACTCCTAGCCTTTTAGGGGTACAAACAATAGTAATTGGGGCCTAGTGTGGTTGTGTACGTGTGATATACATACACTTTTTTGGGATCATATTTTCTATTCCGCTATTTAATCAAAAACCTTTGGGGATCAGTTAAATTGGGGGATAGTCTGTGTTGGTACGTGTGAGAGAGATCCACCTTTCCAAGTTGTTGGGGTTCATCTCATACTTCTGAAGGTTTGAGGGTGCTGCCTGTTCCATACTCCCCCTACTCCTAGCCTTTTAGGGGTACAAACAATAGTAATTGGGGCCTAGTGTGGTTGTGTACGTGTGATATACATACACTTTTTTGGGATCATATTTTCTATTCCGCTATTTAATCAAAAACCTTTGGGGATCAGTTAAATTGGGGGATAGTCTGTGTTGGTACGTGTGAGAGAGATCCACCTTTCCAAGTTGTTGGGGTTCATCTCATACTTCTGAAGGTTTGAGGGTGCTGCCTGTTCCATACTCCCCCTACTCCTAGCCTTTTAGGGGTACAAACAATAGTAATTGGGGCCTAGTGTGGTTGTGTACGTGTGATATACATACACTTTTTTGGGATCATATTTTCTATTCCGCTATTTAATCAAAAACCTTTGGGGATCAGTTAAATTGGGGGATAGTCTGTGTTGGTACGTGTGAGAGAGATCCACCTTTCCAAGTTGTTGGGGTTCATCTCATACTTCTGAAGGTTTGAGGGTGCTGCCTGTTCCATACTCCCCCTACTCCTAGCCTTTTAGGGGTACAAACAATAGTAATTGGGGCCTAGTGTGGTTGTGTACGTGTGATATACATACACTTTTTTTGGATCATATTTTCTATTCCGCTATTTAATCAAAAACCTTTGGGGATCAGTTAAATTGGGGGATAGTCTGTGTTGGTACGTGTGAGAGAGATCCACCTTTCCAAGTTGTTGGGGTTCATCTCATACTTCTGAAGGTTTGAGGGTGCTGCCTGTTCCATACTCCCCCTACTCCTAGCCTTTTAGGGGTACAAACAATAGTAATTGGGGCCTAGTGTGGTTGTGTACGTGTGATATACATACACTTTTTTTGGATCATATTTTCTATTCCGCTATTTAATCAAAAACCTTTGGGGATCAGTTAAATTGGGGGATAGTCTGTGTTGGTACGTGTGAGAGAGATCCACCTTTCCAAGTTGTTGGGGTTCATCTCATACTTCTGAAGGTTTGAGGGTGCTGCCTGTTCCATACTCCCCCTACTCCTAGCCTTTTAGGGGTACAAACAATAGTAATTGGGGCCTAGTGTGGTTGTGTACGTGTGATATACATACACTTTTTTGGGATCATATTTTCTATTCCGCTATTTAATCAAAAACCTTTGGGGATCAGTTAAATTGGGGGATAGTCTGTGTTGGTACGTGTGAGAGAGATCCACCTTTCCAAGTTGTTGGGGTTCATCTCATACTTCTGAAGGTTTGAGGGTGCTGCCTGTTCCATACCCCCCCTACTCCTCATCTAGCCTTTTAGGGGTACAAACAATAGTAATTGGGGCCTAGTGTGGTTGTGTACGTGTGATATACATACACTTTTTTTGGATCATATTTTCTATTCCGCTATTTAATCAAAAACCTTTGGGGATCAGTTAAATTGGGGGATAGTCTGTGTCGGTACGTGTGAGAGAGATCCACCTTTCCAAGTTGTTGGGGTTCATCTCATACTTCTGAAGGTTTGAGGGTGCTGCCTGTTCCATACCCCCCCTACTCCTCATCTAGCCTTTTAGGGGTACAAACAATAGTAATTGGGGCCTAGTGTGGTTGTGTACGTGCGAGATACATACACTTTTTTTGATCATATTTCCTATTCCGCTATTCAATAAAAACCTTTGAGGATCAATTGAATTGCGGGATAGTCTGTGTCGGTACGTGTGAGAGAGATCCACCTTTCCAAGTTGTTGGGGTTCATCTCATACTTCTGAAGGTTTGAGGGTGCTGCCTGTTCCATACTCCCCCTACTCCTCATCTAGCCTTTTAGGGGTACAAACAATAGTAATTGGGGCCCAGTGTGGTTGTGTACGTGTGATATACATACACTTTTTTTGGATCATATTTTCTATTCCGCTATTTAATTTAACTGGGCCTCCATGCGAGACCTGTGTGCCTTGTTGCGCTGTTTTGAGTACTCCACCAACATGGCCAGTGGCAATGACGCCGTTCTCAGCTTAACTATCCCACTTCTATGCCTCCTTGAAAAAACAATTCGGGCGATGATGGAAGAGGATGTGGCACAGGATGAGGAGGAGGAGGAGGATGAAGAGGTAACATTTCCAAGGCTTTCAGGGCAGTCATTCGCAAGGGGCTCCGAGGGTGGGTTCCTGCACACGCAAACGCCAGGGACGCAATTGTCCAGCAGGGGCACAGTTCTGGAGGATGAGGAGGATGAGGAGGAGGAGGAGCTGGAGGAGGAGATGGAACCATGTTCACAGCAGGGTGGCACCCAGGCCAGCTCATGGCCATCACTGGTGCGTGGCTGGGGGGATACAGAGGACACGGACGATACACCTCCCACAGAGGACAGCCTTTCGTTGCCTCTGGGCAGCCTGGCACACATGAGCGATTACATGCTGCAGTGTCTCCACAACGACCGCCGAGTTGCCCACATTCTAACTTGTGCTGATTACTGGGTGGCCACGCTGCTGGATCCCCGTTACAAGGACAACGTACCGTCCTTAATTCACTCACTGGAGCGCGATCGCAAGATGCGCGAGTACAAGCGCACGCTGGTAGACGCCATGCTGCTGGCATTCCCATCTGACAGCGGGGCCACAGTGGAAGCACAAGGCAGAGGAGGAGGAGGAGGAGGTCGCCAACGCAACCAGGGCACCGCCAGCACCTCAGAAGGCAGGGTTAGCATGGCCGAAATGTGGAAAAGCTTTGTCAGCACGCCACAACAAACAGCAGCACCAGCAGCTCAGATGGAACGTCTTAGCAGGAGGCAGCATTTTACCAACATGGTGGAGCAGTATGTGTGCACACGCCTACATGTAGTGAATGACGGGTCTGCCCCCTTCAACTTCTGGGTCTCCAAATTGGGCACATGGCTTGAGCTTGCCCTTTACGCCTTGGAGGTGCTGGCGTGCCCTGCAGCCAGTGTATTATCTGAACGGGTATTTAGCACGGCTGGGGGCGTTATAACAGACAAGCGCAGCCGCCTGTCCAGAGACAATGTGGACAAGCTCACGTTCATTAAAATGAACCAGGCATGGATCCCACGGGACTTTTCCGTACCTTATGCAGAATAGCAATGGATACCGACCTTACCCACCCATTGTTCCATTTTTGCTCTTTCTCACTCTTTTGGGGTGTACCCTCATTTAAAATTTTTGAAAAGAAGCAGTGTTGGCTACCTCGTCCTCCTCCTCAGGGCCAGATTAATGTAGGGGCTATTGGAGCTGCAGCTCCAGGCCCCTACCTTTTATATAGGCCCCGGGTTGGCCATATTCACTGTTACCGCTCTTCTGTCACTTGTAAACACAGAAGTCTGGCTTCTATGCTCGCTTCCCCAGGCAGCACCCTCAGAACCTCCCCACACAGCGTGAAGGCCGGACAAGGAGGGACAGTTGGCGATGCATGGATGTGTTTATGGGCTTCAGAGACAGCATCCCATGTTGAATTAGGCATGCATGGCTGCACCCTTCCTCCTCTGGGTGCATGGCAAGGCACGGCCCTTAAGGCCCTTCAAAATCCTCAGCACCAAGCCCATGATGCTGTTAATCCGGCCCTGGTCCTCCTCCACCGCCGCTTCCACCTACACCGCCCATAGGTGTGCGCAGCCTATTGCATTAAGGTGTGCACCCCAAAGTTGAAATACACATGCATGTGTTTGCCAGCAGGGAGAGTAATGTATCGGGGCCATGTACCTGTAGGCAAGGAGAAATAGAGCAGAGCAGGTCCCAGGGAGATCTTTCCCATCTCCTCACTGGCAATGCTATGTGCCCTAGGTGATTAGGGTGTGCCCAGGCACACCCAGCACACCCTGTGCGCACGCCTATGTCACCGCCACATCCACCACCACCTCAACCTCCCTCCTACTCCATATGGGCCTCGTCCTTCAGAGATGAAGAAGAACATTGTTTTAGTTTTCTGTTTTTTTTTTGTTGTTTTAAGTTATTTCCCTATCCACATTTGTTTGCAGAGCACTTGCCATGCTCTTAATTACGTTTTGCTGCCATTTGCAACACTCTAGCCCTTTCCTTTGGTGTTTTAGAGCCATTTTAGTGCCTTAAAGTTCGGGTCCCCATTGACTTCAATGGGGTTCGGTGTCCGGGAAAAGTTCGGTAAAAGTCCGGGACACGGACCCGGACTTTTTTTTAAAGTTCGGCCGAACCCGTCGAACACGGACATCTAGGTGTTCGCTCAACCCTAATCTTGGGTTCAGGGGACTGAGCAGAGGTAAGTTGTGTCAGTCTAATTACCTGCTGCGACAGAGCCTGATTGTCTTCTTTTAATTCAGCAAGTGCGTGTATTAACGCAGATACTTGCTGTTTTAATTGTGTCACCTGAGTGGTTATTTCTGGAACTATTTCTGCTGAATCCATTTTTAGGTTCGTTCAATCTGTAACGGTCCTGCGTTTTTATATGGTGTGGATTTTCAGCTGCAGAAATAGTTCCACGTCAGCAGTCATGTAAGAGATATGCTGAGATACCATTCCCAACCTCAATGACTCATCATGTGTGGAAGGTCTTATTTCAGCCAGTAAATACACACAATTAGCAAGCTGGTTCCTAGAGTGACTTTATGCATGTGGTAACACAATGATGAAGGTTGAGGGATAGGTTGAGTGGAGGTGGTAGGTGATAGACACTTGAAGGTGAGACAGTAGCAGATGGATGCAGGAAGGTTTAGCAATGTTGTATGATAGCAGATGATAGAATAGCAGGTGGACATACAAAAGAGATCAACCCAGTGCAGAAAAGTAGCAGTAGTCTCAAGAGCTAGCAATCTAGTTTATGCAGATGTGATAAACAGTCTCTACTATGCAGAGCTAGATAGTGTAAGCTTAGTATAAGTTTATAGAGAATTCCCCTGTGGGGTACTTAGCACTATTAGCGATACAGCCAAAGGGTGGTTCAGGAGAGGCGGATGATCCAGTAGCGGGATACAGGGATCAGCGCAGCGAGGTTCCGTCAGCGAAGTAAGCTTGCAAGCATGGAAGCTTCAAGCAAGGTTAGCATCCAGATAAGGGTGTTTGAACGAACACATGTGAGTGAGAACCGACGCCTTAAATAGCCATCTAGTCCGGCGCTGAGTGATGACAGCTCCAGTCTTAAAGGTGTATGCGCACCTTTCCAAAAGTAAATGGTAGGGCGCATACACTTGTGGAAAGTGTAATTTAGGGTACCAAAGGTACCGGAACATTACAATACCCCCCCCTTAAGGCCTGCTCCTGAAGGCCTCTGGAGCTGGTTTTTCTGGGTATCTCGCATGAAAATTGCGGATTAATCTAGGGGCATGTATGTCAGAGGTGTTTAGCCAGGTGTCGTCTTGGGGCCCATAGTTCTTCCATCTAACCAAGTACTGAAGTCTTCTTCTGTAGATACGAGAATCCAGAATCTCTTTTTATCTCGTATTCTTCTCCACCTTCAACTTGTACAGGAGGGGGAGGTGGAATATTAGGCCTTATTCCTTGGTCCGGAACATGGGGTTTTAGTAGCGACACATGGAAAATGGGATGGATTTTTAGGTCCATTGGCAATGTAAGCTGCACTGCAGCTTTTCCAATAAGTTTCTTGATTGGGAAAGGTCCCAAGAACAGAGGTCCAAGCTTTTTGCTAGGGATCTTCAGTCTCAAGTTTTTTGTTGAGAGCCAAACGAGGTCCCCGATAGTATACTGTGGAGAAGGTCTCCTACGAAGATCATAGTACTTCTTTTGTTGACTGTGAGCGTGTGCAATGGTAGTATTTAGTAAACCCAGAGAATCCTTTATTTGGGAAAGATAGTCTGAGGCTACTGGGTTATTTGAAGGAAGGATGCGTGGAGGGAGAATAGAGGGATGGAACCCATAGTTCAAGTAGAACGGACTCTGCTTGGTTGTACTGTGAGTTGCGTTGTTGTAGGCAAATTCTGCCAGGGGGAGAAGATCCAACCAATCATCCTGTTGGTAAGAAGTGTAACAACGTAAATACTGCTCGATGCATTGGTTGACTCTTTCAGTCTGTCCGTTGGTCTGCGGATGGTAAGGAGAAGTGAGCTTCCGCTCAATCCGTAGTATGTGGCATAGTTCTTGCCAGAATTTAGAAATAAATTGGGATCCACGGTCAGACAAAAGAGTTTTTGGGATACCATGTAATCTGAAGACATGTTTCATCAGGAGTTCTGCCGTTTGTTTGGACGAAGGTAGTCTGCGAATAGCAATGAAATGTGCCATCTTTGTCAGATGGTCCACTGACACCAAGATGGTATTAAATCCTTTGGAAGGAGGCAATTCTACGATGAAGTCCAATGACAGAACCTCCCATGGAGTTTGGGGTATTGGTAGACTGCATAGTAGACCGGATGGTCTCGTAGTGTCAATTTTGGACCTGGCACAGACATTGCATGAAGAGACGAATTTTTGTATAGATGTTTTCATGTCAGGCCACCAGAATTGCAGAGAAATCAAATTGAAAGTCTTTGTCATACCCATATGTCCTGCCATAGGCACATCATGCGATAATTCCAAGATCTTGGTGCGTAGGGTAGGTGGTATGTAAAGTTTGTCGTTGTAGTAGAGGAAGCCTTCTGCATCGGTAGTTAGTTGTGGTGGGGGTGAATCCAACCTTATACCATGCAGAACCTCTTCCTTCAAGGAACGGACAACTCCAATAATGCGTTTGTGAGGTATTATAGGAACGGAAGGAATTTCAAAGTAGTTTTCTTCAGTTAGTCGTGATAGTGCATCTGCCTTTTTGTTCTTATCTGCAGGTGTGTAGGTCACTAGGAAGTTAAACCTTAGAAAGAATAGTGACCATCGTACCTGTCGATGCGAGAGAGTTTTACTAGTCTGAAGATATTGGAGGTTTTTATGGTCCGTGTATATAATTATAGGTAATTGGGTGCCTTCGAGTAAATGTCGCCAATTCTCCAGAGCCAATTTTATAGCAAGCAGTTCCTTCTCACCCACGGGGTAATTTATCTCTGGACTGCTCAGGGATTTAGAAAAAAAGGCGACTGGATGAAGTGGTGAAGTGGGGGTAGGTCGTTGGGAGAGTATTGCTCCTACTGCCAGGTTTGACGCATCTACCTCCAGAATGTATTGGAGGGATGGGTCTGGATGGCGTAATATGGGAGCGGAAGTAAACCTTGTCTTTAACAAGTGGAAAGCCTTATTTGCTTCTTCTGACCATTTAAATGGTATTTTTATGCTAGTGAGCTGTGTGAGGGGTCTCACAATAGCAGAAAAGTTTTTTATGAACTTCCTGTAGAAATTTGAAAATCCCAGAAATCGCTGTAGCGCCTTGCGTGTAGTTGGTGTAGGCCAATCTTGAATGCAGGATATTTTACTCATGTCCATCTCGATTCCCGTTTTGGATATGATGTAGCCTAGAAAGAGTACCTCATCTTTATGGAACAAGCATTTCTTCAGCTTCACATAAAGATTATGTGCAAGCAATCTCGATAATACAAGTCTTACATGTCTTATGTGTTCAGACAGGGTCCGTGAATATATAAGTATATCGTCCAGATATACCACAACACAGACATCTAGTAAGTCTTTAAAAATATCGTTTATAAATCGTTGGAAAACTGCAGGGGCATTGCATAGGCCGAATGGCATCACAAGATATTCGAACAATCCGTATCTAGTTCTGAACGCAGTCTTCCACTCGTGTCCATCACGGATTCGAATGAGATTGTATGCTCCTTTCAGGTCTAATTTTGAAAAATAGGTAGCTCCACGCACCTGCTCAATGAGCTCAGGGATAAGCGGTAGAGGATAACGATCTTTTATTGTGATAGCATTCAATTTCCTGTAGTCGATGATAGGTCTGAGACTTGAATCTTTATTGCGAACAAAAAAGAGTCCTGCTGCTGTGGAAGAAGTGGAAGGTCTAATAAAACCTTTTTCCAAGTTCTCATCCAAATAGGTTTTGAGATGGGCAAGTTCATCCTGTGAAAGAGGATAAACATGACCGAACGGCAATTTGCTATTTGGGAGTAGATCAATGCTACAATCATAGTCTCGATGAGGAGGTAATGCTTGAGCATTTTTCTCAAGAAAAACCTCAGAAAGATCCTGATAACATAGTGGTGCAATCTCATCTGTCACCACAGACAGAATCTTCCCGGAAAACGGGAGGTTACACGTTTCCTCGTAATAACAAGAAGGGAAGGTCAAGGACCGTTTCTTCCAATCTATGGTTGGTTGGTGTGTGTGCAACCAGGGAAGTCCCAACACAATGGGAAAGTGGGGTGATGGTATTAAATCGAAGGTAGAAGTCTTCCTTTGAGACTCGTTAATAGTGACTAGAAGTGCTTGTGTCTGATCGGTGATCGGACCAGAGGATAACGGAACACCGGTAATAAGACTTACTGAGACAGGTTTGAGTTTAGAAATAATAGGAATTTTATTTAAAGCAGCAAAACATATATCCATATAATTTCCACAAGATCCTGTGTCAATCATGGCCTTAGTAGTAATCCTGTTCTGGTCCCACTGTAATGTCAAAAAAACAGAAATGTAGGGGTTAGTGAATGAAGTTGTCAATCCTCCTAGAGAGACATGTGAACACTCACCCTTCTTTTTGTTGACTAGGGGACAGACGTTTATCTTGTGATCCGGGGATGCACAGTACAAGCAGAGATTTTCATTTCGTCTTTTGGCTTTTTCCATAGTTGATAGCGGTGGGCGTATGGTTCCTACCTCCATAGGAACGGCCAGACTCCGAGAGGAAACGGATAATGGCATTCCCATCTTTTCAGCCTTTCTTTCTCGTAGTCTTCTATCTATGGTAATACTGAGTTGTATTAATGCATCCAGGGTTTTTGGCAGATCCGCTCGGGCGAGCTCGTCCTTAACGGCTTCTGATAGGCCAAGCCTAAATTGGGTTTTCAGAGATGCATCATTCCATTCTGAATCAAGGGTCCATCTCTTGAACTCTGCGACAAAGTCTTCCACAGGCCTCCTTCCTTGTTTCAAGGATCTTAACTGAAGATCAGCAGTACTCTGCCTATTGGGGTCATCATATAGGCTAGTGAGCTCTGCCAGGAACAAGGCATAGGAGTTGAGAAGCTGGTCGTTTTTCTCAAAAAGAGAATCTGCCCAGGCTCGAGAATCGCTTGATAGGTAAGAAATAATAGTACAAACCTTAATGTGATCAGTAAGGTAGGTACGAGGTTTTAGCAAAAAAAGTAACTCACATGCGTTTTTAAATTCGCGAAATTTTTTGCGATCGCCTGTAAATACCAAAGGGGGATTTATCTTGGGTTCAGGGGACTGAGCAGAGGTAAGTTGTGTCAGTCTAATTACCTGCTGCGACAGAGCCTGATTGTCTTCTTTTAATTCAGCAAGTGCGTGTATTAACGCAGATACTTGCTGTTTTAATTGTGTCACCTGAGTGGTTATTTCTGGAACTATTTCTGCTGAATCCATTTTTAGGTACGTTCAATCTGTAACGCTCCTGCGTTTTTATATGGTGTGGATTTTCAGCTGCAGAAATAGTTCCACGTCAGCAGTCATGTAAGAGATATGCTGAGATACCATTCCCAACCTCAATGACTCATCATGTGTGGAAGGTCTTATTTCAGCCAGTAAATACACACAATTAGCAAGCTGGTTCCTAGAGTGACTTTATGCATGTGGTAACACAATGATGAAGGTTGAGGGATAGGTTGAGTGGAGGTGGTAGGTGATAGACACTTGAAGGTGAGACAGTAGCAGATGGATGCAGGAAGGTTTAGCAATGTTGTATGATAGCAGATGATAGAATAGCAGGTGGACATACAAAAGAGATCAACCCAGTGCAGAAAAGTAGCAGTAGTCTCAAGAGCTAGCAATCTAGTTTATGCAGATGTGATAAACAGTCTCTACTATGCAGAGCTAGATAGTGTAAGCTTAGTATAAGTTTATAGAGAATTCCCCTGCGGGGTACTTAGCACTATTAGCGATACAGCCGAAGGGTGGTTCAGGAGAGGCGGATGATCCAGTAGCGGGATACAGGGATCAGCGCAGCGAGGTTCCGTCAGCGAAGTAAGCTTGCAAGCATGGAAGCTTCAAGCAAGGTTAGCATCCAGATAAGGGTGTTTGAACGAACACATGTGAGTGAGAACCGACGCCTTAAATAGCCATCTAGTCCGGCGCTGAGTGATGACAGCTCCAGTCTTAAAGGTGTATGCGCACCTTTCCAAAAGTAAATGGTAGGGCGCATACACTTGTGGAAAGTGTAATTTAGGGTACCAAAGGTACCGGAACATTACACTCTGATGAGCAGGTGGAAGGTACTCGGGTACTCTGATGGGTAGGTGACAGGTACTCAGGTACTCTGATGACGGGTACTCCATTGACAGGTACTCAAAGTACCCGAGTACCTGTCATCAGAGTACCCGAGTACCTGTCATCAGAGTACCCGAGTACCCGTCATCAGAGTACCCGAGTACCCGCCATCAGAGTACCCGAGTACCTGTCATCAGAGTACCCGAGTACCCATCATCAGAGTACCCGAGTATCCGTCATCAGAGTACCCGAGTACCTGTCATCAGAGTACCCGAGTACCTGTCATCAGAGTACCCGAGTACCTGTCATCAGAGTACCCGAGTACCCATCATCAGAGTACCCGTCATCAGAGTACCCGAGTACCTGTCATCAGAGTACCCGAGTACCTGTCATCAGAGTACCCGAATACCTGTCACCAGCCCATCAGAGTACCCGAGTACCTGTCATCTGAGTACCTGATGGGCTGGTGACAGGTACTCGGGTACTTTGATGGGCTAGTGACAGGTGCTCTTTATTGGGGGGGGGGCAATCAGTGTGTTTGGGGTGCACTGTAATCGGTAACTAGCTGTTACCACACTCTCTTCCTCACACAGGACCAGTGTGTGAGGAGGAGAACACGGTGACAGCTAGTTACCGTGTTCTCTGTTGACATTTGTGACCGGTCACGTGGTAGAGAGCCAATTTCATTGGCTCTATACCTAGATCGGGGATCGACTCTGTCCGAGGGACGAGCCTCGTCCCCGATCGCTGCTCTGCGCGCCCCCGGGGTGCGCATTGCAGAGAGAACGAGCGGCTCATGCTGGAGCCGCTCATGTGATCGGCTGTGATTGATACAGCCGATCACATGGTAAACAGCCAATTTCTATTGGCTGTTTACCTTGATCAGGGATGGGCTATGTCCGAGGGACGAGCCTCACCCCCGATCGCCGCGCTGCGCGCCCCCGGGGACGCGCAGTAGAGGGGAGATCCGGGCGACGTCATATGACGGCGGCCCGGATCCTTACAACCACTTTGCCGACGTCATATTACATGACTCGGTATGGAAGTGGTTAAAGTGAACCTGTTGCTTTGTCCTATATGTGCACAGGTTCAGATTAAGATAAAAATCTATTGGATCACCGAGAATGTTGATCGGAATGATCCAACTGTTGTTCTCATTTTTCTCTTATGCACATTTATCAAATAAAGCTTTTTGGAAAAAAAAATCCCGTCATGTAAGCCAGTTAGTCTATATTAACGCAATATGCTTTAATTTGTATCTATTGTCTTATTGTCTTAGATACCAAATATACCTTGGGTAGAGTTGCCACTTTCCCCCAAACCCTGTCACATGAATTGCCTAGGTTCCATGGCTGACTAAGGTGTAAAATGCAAGCCTTGACAAAGAACTTTTCATATTTTTTCTAAATGTGTTTTATAAGTATAATGTAAGTAGGCAGTGTGTTTGCCTTATAACTAGGTGAAGCTTCACTAGAAGCGAGGTTGCTTTGTTACACAACAACATTGGCATATTTATGAAATGTCGCTTAATATTTCAAATGAGCTAAAAATGGAAATTTACACATTACTTTAGCACCTGCATTTTAAATTGGAACACAGAAGTTCACCGACATGTTTAAAGCGCTGTGCAACACCTGTTAAAAACATATAATAAACCGTTTTATCTTGATTTAGTGTAGATATATCCAAAAACCTTAATTAATTCACTCAGTTCTGTTTCAGCTATAAGACAGGGTATGAAACATAACAATCTTTGAGGTGATTCACATTGTGACTAGAGATAAACTGAACATACCTGGGTTCAGTTTGACCCAGGTATGGAAAACGTTACCAAAGTTAAGATCCTAAATCCAAACCCCATTGAAAGCAATGGGAGTTTAATCTTAGAAATTACTAATGTCCATTTCTGGGTTAAGAGTGATGCATAGTCAAACAATAAGCATGCAGGAGCTAGGCAGTGGCCTGGGGGGGGGGGACATTCTAACATCCTTCAGAATACATGCTTGGGGGATGCCTTAAAGCTGTACAGTATGTGGTTTTACAGAACATTAATGACAGCATCAGCGACACTGTATTATGGCATCACATAAATTGCATGTGTAATTGTTTAGTTCACTTTTAAATTATTCATTGGCATGCATACAACAGCAGCAATCCAATATGGTCATTTTCCCGTGTTTTCCAAAGATTTTTGTGTATTAGTGATAGACCTTAATTAAGTGCTGAATGTAGCAGGGAGAATGTAGCTAAAATGTATTGCTAATGCAATCAACTTCATACAGTACAAATTGCCAAACAGTGGCAAAACAAGTCATTTAGTTGATTGTGATATTGTGCACAACGCTTAATAAAACATCAAACGAGAGTGCACCAAAACACCTCCAAAGCACAAAACCACATTCCGGAGACGAGACAGTTGTTTTGCCAAACTAAAAAATAGCATTTTCATATTACAGAGACAACAGCCAAACATTTCACACAGTGGCTGGAGAGTATTGAACAAAACTGATTTGGGCCTGGGGCAGCAATCTAACAGAAGACATTAAAAATAAGAACTAAATTTGTGTTATTTCAAAGACAGAAGCCATAAATATAGTATAGATTTTCTGAATATTATGTTGGAGGAATAGATAAGGCAAATGTTATTGTGAAAAAATTCAGTTTTATTATGCCACAGTCATGAGCCAGAAATCTTGTCAAAAAAGTGATTGCCTATTTCTTAAGATTAAAGACTGTACTGATTTTCAGCATCCCTATTAAGCTATTCTTGAATGGGCACAGTTTATTAGGGAGAGAGCAAGCACATTGCATCTGGAAAAAAAAATGAAGACTGAAGATGAAAAAATGATAAAAAAATTGCACCATAGATATTAAGTCTATATAGACAATTTACTGTTTATACATTGCTCAAAAAAATTAAAGAAACACTTTGAAGACACATCAGATCTCAATGGGGAAACATATCATCCTGGATATCTATACTGATATGGACTGGGTAATGTGTTAGGAACAAAAGAATGCCACATTATTTGATGGAAATGAAAACGATCAACTTACAGAGGGCTGAACTCAAAGACACCCCCAAAAATCTAAATGAAAAAATTATGCAGCAGGCAAATCCATTTTGCTGAAATTTCATTGCAGCAACTCAAAATGTTACTCAGTAGTTTTTATGGCCCCCGCTTGCTTGTATGCATGCCTGACAATGTCGGTGCAAGCTCCTAATGAGACGACAGGTAGTGTCCTGGGGTATTTTCTCCCAGATCTGGACGAGGGCATCATTGAGCTCATAAATAGGCAGAGGTGCAACCTGGCGGCGTCGGTTGGACCAAAACATAATTTTCCAGAGATGTTCTTTTGGATATAGGTCAGGCGAGCGTGGGGGGCCAATGGTATAATTTTCTTCATACTCCAGGAACTGGCAGCGTACTCTCGCCACATAAGGCCAGGCATTGTCGTGCACTAGAAGGAACCCAGGACCCACTGCACCAGCGTAGGGTTTGATAACGGGTCCAAGGATTTCTTCCTTAATTCTAATGGCAGTCAGGGTGCCATTGTCTAGCCTGTAGAGGTCTGTGTGTCCCTCCATGGATATGCTTTCCCAGACCATCACTGACCCACCACCAAACCGGTCATGCTGAACGATGTTACAGGCAGCATAAAGTTCTCCATGGCTTCTCCAGACCCTTTTACATCTGTCACATGTGCTCAGGGTGAAACTGCTCTCATCTGTGAAAAGCACAGGGCGCCAGTGGCGGACCTGCCAATTCTCAGGTTCAATGGCAAATGCCAATCAAGCTCCACAGTGCCGTGTAGTGATTATAGGGCCCACTAGAGGATGTTGGGCCATCAGGCCACCCTCATGAAGTCTGTTTCTGATTGTTTGGTCAGAGACATTCACACCAGTGGCCTGCTGGAGGTCATTTTGTAGGGTTCTGGCAGTGCTCATCCTGTTCCTCCTTGCACAAAAGAACAGATACCTGTCCTGCTGATGAGTTAAGGACCTTCTACGACCCCATCCAGCTCTCCTAGAGTATCTGCCTTCCTCCTGGAATCTCCTCAATGCTCTTGAGACTGTGCTGGGAGACACAGCAAACCTTCAGGCAATGGCACGTATTTATGCGCCTTCCTGAAGGAGTTGAACTGCCTCTGCAACCTCTATAGGGGGCAGGTATCGCTTCATGCTATCAGTGGTGACACTGACCCTATCCAGATGCAAAACTAGAGAAAAACAGTCAGGAAAAATTAGTAGGGAAAACAAATGTCAATGGCCTCCACCTGTATAAACCATTCCTGTTTTGGGGGTTGTCTCATTGTTGCCCATCTAGTGCACTTGTTGTTAATTTCATTAACACCAAAGCAGCTGAAACTGAATAACAACCCCCTCTGCTACTTAACTGACCAGATCAATATCTCAGGAGTTTAACTTACTTGATGCTGTACTCTGATTAAAAGTGCTAAAATTTAAACTCATTTTTCTTTTGAGCAGTGTACATCAGTGTTCATTCCCCAATCCAGCTTCTGTGATATCCCTGAGATGTTAACCAAGGAAATTATATATACAGTACAGCACTCTATAAAATACAGTTTATAAGAAATTTAAATTGCTATATAACATGTTCCTAAATATAATTATAAATAAACTCCTCCCATCCCTTTGTAGGATTGTCATGTTATGTCAGTTTGCTTGTTGGAATGCATACTCACATGAAGGCAAAAAATGCTGGTGAAGTAGCACTCTGTTTCATAAATAGGCATACTATCTTCAGGGCTAGGCTGGGCACACATTAATGTGAGTGTAATATTTTATATCATGCTTTATTTCTGAAAAAAATGGTCTTAATTGAAGAGATACTCTTAGCTTCTGCCTTTATATGACTGCATTTTAAGGAGGAGGAACCTGATAAAGGGGAACACCGTTTCCAGGTACAAAATCAACGCAGTTGAAACACTTATTGACCTAATGAGTCTGGAAGTCCGGTGAGTTTTTATTACATAGGGGAAGAAGGTGTAGCACAGATAAGGGAGAATCTGAAAACAGATAACACAGATTGTGTTGAAGGACGCTGTTTCTGGCACAAAATACTTCATACAAGATTTAATGGTCTACCTGTATAAGGACTTTTGGGTTGCTGTTTTTTGACACTATTGTGAGAGCACCATGAAAGGATGTATATTATATGAATTATTAAAGTGGTTGCATACCTTTGAAATGAAAATTGAACAAAGCATACCCTTATATAGTGTGTAATGTACTTGCCTCAGTCCATTGCATGTATTGTGGATCCTGGTTGCTCTCTCCTTCCTCTACTATCTGTATGGGTCACTTCTGACAGTTTTCCCTGACACCAGGCAATCCTTGGTGATGACATGCCCTCCTCCAGCACACATCAGTTGATTGGCAGCCTCATATGTGCATGTTTCCCAGTGAAGCTAAGTAGAGGTTGTATGTCCTTTCCCTTTACTCAGGTCTCAGATTACACTTAGCTCTCTGCTCTGTGCTGTGCAGTGCGTGACATCAGATATCTGCCCTCTGCCTAATAGAACCTGAGAAATAACATCAAATCTTGTACTTTGGAAGGGTATGGAGCAAAGAAAGCTGCAGTTAAAAATGTACAGATTATGTAAGAGGATTATTTAATTACCTGAGGCTAGATAATTCAGTGGGCTTGTGTAATGTTTTATTACCACTTTAGGAGCACTGGAACACTATTTATGATGACACATTGGAGTCTTCCAATGTCTTCTTGGAATTGGAAAATGGGGGGGTTGAATGAGCATGTGGGCCTGGTTTTGCCACCCTCACAACCAGGAGCACTGAGCAGTAAACTTTTATATTTAGAGGTGGGGGGGGGGGGGGGGGCTGTGTGGTACTATAACAGTTTTTGTTTTGTTTTCGCTGCAGCTTGTGGTCTGACTCGACTGAACACCCATTCGTCTGACCTTTTGCCAAACCTCCCTAACAGGGAACAAACCTGTAGCTCATAAAAATTGTACACAGCCCAGAGATCTCATATTATTTCCTCTACTGGTTGAATGTTTGTAACCTTTAGTGTTAAGCAATTTTCTCTATCCGTTGAATGTTCTTTATCCCTTGAATGTTGAATGTTGTTAAAGTGTATTTCCACTTTTGCAGCCAAATTGGGATAACACCTACTTTGTATTTGTGACATGTTCTCATTCACATAGCATAACTTAAAAAAATAAATAAAAATAAATTGCAGCTTTAATTTTTTAGATGCTCTATTCTGTGGCTTCCAGCAAGGAAATATTTTTATTACTGTTTCTCTTTGCTTATGAGGGGGCTGGACAACTGTGTTTGCCATAATTAACCCTGTCTTTTCTGTGCAGGCAGATTGTCATAATCAGTTGTAACTAGGTTTGGACACTGTCTTTCTTAACATAAGGTTTAGGCCCCATGCACACGGGCGTTAGAAAAAACGTACGTCAAAGTTAGTTCTGACGCCGGAAAAAGCAGCTGTAAAAACGTGCTTTCAGTAGCTTTTTCCATTGGCGTTATTGCACGTTTTGCCACGTTGCTTTTAGCAGCGTTTTTTTTTCTTCCATTCAAAATCAATGGTTCCCTATGGGAGCCTATTGATTTGAATGGAGGTCGCACCGCAACACCGCAAGTCGGATCCGACTTGCGGGGCGACTTGCGCTGTGAGAATCTTGAGGGGGAACTCCACGCCAAAATGGGAAAAAAACGGCGTGGGGGTCCCCCCCAGGGTTCCAAACCAGGCCCTTCGGGTCTGTTATGGAATTTGAGGGTAGCCCCATGCCGAAAAAACGGCGTGGGGTCCCCCCCAAAATCCATACCAGACCCTTATCCGAGCATGCAGCCCGGCAGGCCAGGAAAGGGGAGGGGACGAGCGAGCGGCCCCACCCCCCCTGGACCACACCAGGCCACATGCCCTCAACATGGGGGGGTGTTGGTGCTTTGGGGCAGGGGGAGCTCTGCACCCCCCACCTCAAAGCACCTTGCCCCCATGTTGATGAGGACAAGGGCCTCATCCCCACAACCCTGGCCGGTGGTTGTGGGGGTCTGCGGGCAGGGGGCTCATCGGAATCCGGAAGCCCCCTTTAACAAGGGGGCACCCCAGATCCCGGACCCCCTCCCTATGTGAATGGGTATGGGGTACACTGTACCCCTACCCATTCACCCCATAAAAGGCAGTGTATGGAAATAACGACAAGAGACGTTTTGGAAAATTTATTAAAAATCTTCATCCGACTCTTCTTGTCTTCTCCTCTCCGGGGTCTTCTCCTCTCCGGGGTCTTCTGCTCTTTTGCTGTCCGCCCTTCTTGTCTTCTCCTCTCCGGGGTCTTCTGCTCTTTTGCTGTCCGCCCTTCTTGTCTTCTCCTCTCAGGGGTCTTCTGCTCTTTTGCTGTCCCCCTCTTCTTGTGTTCTTCTCTCCGGGGTCTTCTGCTGTCCCCTCTTCTGCTGTCCTCTCTTCTTTTCTTCTCCTCTCCGGTCTTCTGCTCTTTTGCTGTCGGCTGTCGGCTGTCTTCTTCCTCCGGTCCTCCTCCGACGACGTCTCCGCTGATTATGCCTATCTCCGGTCTCTTCAGCTTATTATATAGCCATTAGGGGCGTGGCCCCTATGACGTCATCTGGAGACCCCGCCCCCTCATGTCACAGATGACGTCATATGTGACATGAGGGGGCGGGGCCTCCAGATGACGTCATCGGGGCCACGCCCCTAATGGCTATATAATAAGCTGAAGAGACCGGAGATAGGCATAATCAGCGGAGACGTCGGAGGAGGAGGACCGGAGGAAGAAGACAGCCGACAGCCGACAGCAAAAGAGCAGAAGACCGGAGAGGAGAAGAAAAGAAGAGAGGACAGCAGAAGAGGGGACAGCAGAAGACCCCGGAGAGAAGAACACAAGAAGAGGGGGACAGCAAAAGAGCAGAAGACCCCGGAGAGGAGAAGACAAGAAGGGCGGACAGCAAAAGAGCAGAAGACCCCGGAGAGGAGAAGACAAGAAGGGCGGACAGCAAAAGAGCAGAAGACCCCGGAGAAGACCCCGGAGAGGAGAAGACCCCGGAGAGGAGAAGACAAGAAGAGTCGGATGAAGATTTTTAATAAATTTTCCAAAACGTCTCTTGTCGTTATTTCCATACACTGCCTTTTATGGGGTGAATGGGTAGGGGTACAGTGTACCCCATACCCATTCACATAGGGAGGGGGTTCGGGATCTGGGGTGCCCCCTTGTTAAAGGGGGCTTCCGGATTCCGATGAGCCCCCTGCCCGCAGACCCCCACAACCACCGGCCAGGGTTGTGGGGATGAGGCCCTTGTCCTCATCAACATGGGGGCAAAGTGCTTTGAGGTGGGGGGTGCAGAGCTCCCCCTGCCCCAAAGCACCAACACCCCCCCATGTTGAGGGCATGTGGCCTGGTGTGGTCCAGGGGGGGTGGGGCCGCTCGCTCGTCCCCTCCCCTTTCCTGGCCTGCCGGGCTGCATGCTCGGATAAGGGTCTGGTATGGATTTTGGGGGGGACCCCACGCCGTTTTTTCGGCATGGGGCTACCCTCAAATTCCATAACAGACCCGAAGGGCCTGGTTTGGAACCCTGGGGGGGACCCCCACGCCGTTTTTTTCCCATTTTGGCGTGGAGTTCCCCCTCAAGATTCTCACAGCGCAAGTCGCCCCGCAAGTCGGATCCGACTTGCGGTGTTGCGGTGCGACCTCCATTCAAATCAATAGGCTCCCATAGGGAACCATTGATTTTGAATGGAAGAAAAAAAAACGCTGCTAAAAGCAACGTGGCAAAACGTGCAATAACGCCAATGGAAAAAGCTACTGAAAGCACGTTTTTACAGCTGCTTTTTCCGGCGTCAGAACTAACTTTGACGTACGTTTTTTCTAACGCCCCGTGTGCATGGGGCCTAAAGGTTTAGAAGCTAGGCTTTTGCATTGCATGTTAATGAGGACAGACTTAGGACATAGTCACTCTGACATTATTAAAAACAAGCCATGACACCCTCTCCTGAGAAACATCTAAAAGGTAATACTTTTTTTTTATTTGTTTTTTTATGTACAAATTATGCTGTGTGAAAAAAATACATAAAAAACATATAGTAAGTTGAAAAAAAAAGAGTTCATATGACTGGGGTTGTGGTTGCCATCATCCCTATTATTTTAACATTACTAGAATTCCAATTTTGGTGAGATTTTTGAAACAACTACAATTTAAAAATGTATTTATTCTTTATAATTGCCATTGGTTACTGTATTAAAAGAGTATTGCATAAAAACAGTTGATTTGTGTATCTGCACAAATGTGCCTTTTGCGGCCACACTGCCTCGTGTAGACATAAACTGCATACAATATGATCACATATATAAAAAAGAAAAAGTATAGACAGTGGTATTACCCAGCTACTTGCTATCAAGTCCCATCACCATATTTAACACAGTAGATGGTTTCAGAATTTAGGGATATCCAACACGTTTCGAAGAGATCAAATGGTATCTTCCTCAGGGATATTATACCACTTTGTAACATAAACACCCTTTTCTTAGAATTGTTACAGAATTTTCATATGAATATAGTACAATAAATGCAACAAACACTACTTATATAGTGTACGTCAACTCTTCTGGGAAGACTGTCCACAAGGACTGTCCACAGAGTGTGTCTATGGGAATGTTTAACCTTTCTTTCAGAAGCCCATTTGTGAGGTCAAGCACCGATGTTGGTCATGAAGTCCTGGTTCACGGTCTCTACTCTAATTCATCACAAAGGCTTTCTATCGGGTTGAGGTCAGGACTCTGTGCAGGCCAGTCAAATTCCTCCATCCCAAACATGCTCATCCATATCTATGGATCTTTCTTTGTGCACTGGTCCAAATGATTTGGTGGAGGGGGGATTATGGTGTGAGGTTGTTTTTCAGGGGTTGGGCTTGGCCCTATAGTTCCAGTGAAGGGAACTGTTAAGGCATTTTTAGGAAAAGTTTGGGGATGGCCCCTTCCTGTTCCAACATGACTGCGCACCAGTTCACAAAGCAAGGTCCATAAAGACATGGATGAGAGAGTTTTTGGGTGGAGGAACTTGACTGCCCCACCCAGAGTGCTGACCTCAATCCAATAGAATTAAAGCGGAGACTGCGAGCCAGGCCTTCTTTTCCAACATGAGTATCTGACCTCACAAATGTGCTTCTGAAAGAATGGTCAAACATTCCCATAGACACATTCCTAAACCTTGTGGACAGCCTTCCCAGAAGAGTTGAAGCTGTTATAGCTGCAAAGGGTGGGCAAACTCAATGTTGAACCCTATGGACTTCAATTGGGATGCCATTAAAGTTCATGTGTGTGTAAAGTCAGGTGTCCCAATACTTTTGACAAAATAGTATATATATATATATATATATATATATATATATATATATATATATATATATATATATATGTGAGTCCCAAGGACCAAATCATCCTTAAATGTGCATATACATGGATTCATATGTATTAATATATTAGAGAAGTCTCATGGGAGGATGTGTTACAGCCTCCCAACTTTGCCCATATAAGGTGTTAAATTAGTACTTACAAAAGCCAAAAATCTGATATGGGAATCAAAGCCACCATTTGATTGTACACAGGTATCTCTCCATTGTAGTTCCCAATGTTTCCTTTATACTGCCACAGAATGATCACATATACTATGGTCCTCTCCTGCATGAAAAATCGGCCCTCCTCCTTCCAGTCAGGAGAGGGAGAATGGCGCCCATTGAAATCTCTGGCATCCCCATATACAGCGCATGCACGCCATATTGACATCATAAGCAGTTTAGTCACTTCCGGTCCCTGCAGTGACCACTTCTGGAGACCAGCGGGCGCTATATTGGAGACCAGCCACCGACATGGAGAATCAGCACTCCCGCCAGCAAACAGTCAGAGGGGAGGGGGTGCTCATAAGATTTGGAGAACTGTTAAACAAGCAAATAGCTCTGATACAATACACTTAGCTCTGCTTACCCAAGGCAGACCAGAGCCGCTGGCTCCCTGCACGCATTGTACCAGCACAGGACCACACAGTTCAGGAAAAGTTCCTTTCTTCTGGTTGGCTGGTACTCAAGTCACCTTTCATCTGGCAGAGACTGTATGTTTTATGTAAAGTGCTGCCAAGAATACAGTGGGTGGACAGAATAATGGAAATGGCAACATGAAAAAGGATTTCGGCTTTGAAGTAACAATATCACAATTACAACTGTGAAAGTCGTATTAATTTGGTACATTGTTCTGAGGTGTCTGGTGCAGTTTATGCTGAATTGAAATCCTGATTTGATATCAGAGTTTGGGCAATCCGGAGAGTGTTTACCTGGAATTCGTGTACCACATTGTGGAATTATACCCCATACAAGGCGTTTCTGTTCCCATCCTGTGGTGAGTTTTTACTACCTAGGGGGGCACGTTTTTTTGTTGAGGTGTGGTGACGGTGGTCCATCTAAACAGGAAGTGACACTGAGGGTTCACGGGCTTGCACTCCAGGATCCTATTCAATATAAGAACTTTATCCTTCAGCATTTGCGGATATCACCTTGAATGGACATTTATTTGCAGAGAATAACTTTTTGATTCATTGTTTCTATATACAAGTTATTTTAATTAGCGCTGCTAGTGTGTGTGAGCCTCCTTCCGATTCTCATTATACACCTTTTGTTATCAATTGAATTTATAGCGGCTGCTTTGTATTTAGATTTTCTATTTTATATTAGCGCTGGGTTGAGTGGGTGTTTTTATACTTACTCCTATTTTCAATACTTGTTGGGTTAGTAAAATTGTAGGATGTTGTTAAAATGCAACTTACGTAAATTTGTATTCAATGTGATACAAAATGCAATGTTTAAGTACCTCTGTAGCACCCGGCACGTCAAGGCCCATTGTGGGATCACAGGGGCCTGTTTTGTATTGGCACTTAATTGAGAGTTTGTGTGGCATGGATGTGTCCTGATGTACGGTACTGTCTCCCCCTCTGGCTGTTTGGAGAAGGGAGTGCCGATTCTCTGTGGATTCTCTCGGCAGCTTCTCTCGGCAGCTGGTCTCCAATATGGCGCCCATTGGTCTCCGGGAGTGGTCACTGTGGGAACTGGAAGTGACACGACCACGCATGGCATCAATATGGTGAGCATGCACAGTATATGGGGATGCTGGGGATTGCGGTGGACGCCATTCTCCCTTTCCTGACTGCACGGAGGAGGGCAGATTTTTCATGCAGGAGGACACCATAGTATATGCGATCCTCCTATGGCCGTATAAATGAAACATTGGGAACTACAATGGAGAGATACAGGTGTTGCATCAAATTGTGGGTTTGATTATGCATTATGTAGTATTCTGCTACATAATTTTGGTAAAAAAAAACCCAAAACAATAAATGTACTATATTGATTGGTTTGCGCATAAGTTATAGTGTCTACAAACTATGGGATATTTTTATTTTTTTATTTTTATTTACTAGTAATAGCAGGGATCACCTGCAGCCACCGACATCTCATCTGCAGCCTTCGTTCGCACCATAGACATCTCCATCTCACCCATATCAGCCGCCCTCCACAGAGCTGGAGTCAGATCATCCGCCCTTGAGATAACATATACTATCTTCACTTCTAAAAGTGAGTGTATCCTTATCATTATTTTAATTTTTATCTTATTGTTTCCCATCCAAATCTATCTATTGTATATTTTTTTACCCCAGAAGGTTGGCGGCCTCTTCCTCTACTTGTATTCACCTAATATCGGTATTCAGGACCTACATATCACAGTAGCTCCCTCCACTTGTGTCTCATTCACCCATTTGTCCCTTAGTTTGTTTTTAGATTTGATCCCCCCCCCCCCTTCCTCATCCACCAGTATTACAGTAGCGCTGTAGTTCCTTTCTTATCCTACTGTACTAATAAAACTGGCTGGGAGGGGGTTAAACACCAGGGGTGATCAAGGCTTAACTGTGTGCCCAGCCAGTATTTTCTAACTGGTGGGAGGTGCTTTTACAAGGAATGGTATTAATCCATATATATATATATATATATATATATATATATATATATATATATGTAGCACTGCCCCCAGGGGACAGCTGGATATAACACTTTCTGGATTCCCCTGGGTTACCCTTAGCAACCGATAGCAGAAATGTAGTACTTTAAGTCCTTGGCTCAGTCAATGATCAGTCCAGGTGATGTTGTTTTTGTGTTTTTATTAAAAACTAGGATAGGAGAAGTTTGAAAGTAAGAGGGATGGCCCCCTGGTGGATCCACTTAGCAGTGGTGTTTATTCTTTAAAGTCTTCAACCCTTCTTGCAAAGATAAAAGTGGAAGGGATGATGGGAATAGGGCTTAAGCCCTAACAGCAATTGAACTTGAACTTTTTTGCAACCACATAGGCTAGCCAGCCTTGAAAAGATTCAGCAGTCTGTTTTTTTAGCAATAATAATCCTGATGGGGAATTCGCACAACTTTCCCCACTTTATCCTGCACTCAGATTTACCAAGCCTGGCCAGATCCATCTGGGCGGCGGACTTTCACCAGGTCTATATAGATAGCATGCCCATGATTCCAATGTGCCTTCACCGACTGTAAGGTCTTCCACAAATCTAGTTTGCACTGATTGCGGTGGGGTTTGGGAACAAAAAGGAAATCCCACACAGCCTCATCACACCAGGCTTCCCTTCTGACCTCTTTTTCCAGAATTACCTCCCGTGGAGCATAGGGATAGTCATACCCATACTCTAAGGCCATCTTCCTCTGTATCCATCTTTGCATCCTGGAGAATCTGGGGAGGGTTTACCGATTACCTCTCCCAGATGGGGAGTATGGGGTCTCCTCCTTTTTGATGAGGGAGGCCTCATAGGCTTCACTTTGATCCCAAGCCCGGGCATAGTTCTGATGTGGGGATAATTCTGGGACCCAGTTAGCGTAGGCCTCACAGAACCCCAGATTCCTGGCGCACTGTCCACGCACCATGGAATCCCTAGTCTCCTCATCAGGAACACCTGGACTGGCTGAATTGCTCTAGGCATCCGAACCCCAAGCCCATTCGGTCTCTTCCTCCGATTTCCAGATATCCAATCCCTCCTCCAAGGATCCATACCGATGATGGAAACTGAGAGACCCCACATCAATGACCCCGGCCTCTTCCTCGCTGCTCACACTTGCAGCCCCGGTCACCGCTGGCCATCTACTCCCCTCTGCATTGATTGGAGTAGATCTAGGTTCTTCCACTGCAGCTTTCTGTACATCAGGTGGCCGCTCCCCGGCCTGCACTACCTGCATGCACACAGACTCGGAAGTTAGGGTTTCCCTTACTTTACACACTGTATTACCGGCATATGGCATCGAGCCCAGTTCTATTAGCACTCTGAGCACTCCTCTTCCTCTGCCCATAAAGAGTCCCGATTCCGCAGCCGACAGGGCGTGAGTGACCCTGGTCTCCCAGGTCACACTCAATCTTCTGGGCCGACCTTCACTCTTCTTCACCCGCAGCAGCAGATTGCTGCAGTGCCCGCACTGGCCCCAAACTTGCATCCGCATGGTAACACTCAGACACTGACTACATACCAGGCCCAAGTGCTTCATGCCTCCTCCGGTGCACAATGCCAGTCTTCCATTGGGCACTAATAGCACCCCTGTATCCCATAGGGTCGATGTTGGCTTTCTTGTCTGCTCCTCAGGATCTCCGCCAACACGTGGGATAGCCTCCACGCTCCGGCTCACTCCAGTACTCGCCATCTTGCTCCTCCACACATGTGTCTCCCTCTCAGCCCCACCCGAAAGCGGAAGTAATTTTTGGACTCCCTTCCTCTTTCTGGAATGGCAGTGCATAAGCAGTGTCTCCCCCCACGACTTCGGATTGGCGGTGGCTCCTCCTGCTGGACAGATTTCTCTAGCTTGCGCTTTCCAGCGCGGTACAGTAACCCATCCACTGACTCTACACTCCGGAGTGGTCCCCTTCCCGGGCAGACCCCTGGGCAAGTTCCTCTGTACTCACGGACACTGTTTTTCCAGATTTACTTCAGCCCTAACTCCTTCAGTCAGCATCTCCAGGACCTCTGGGTTCAGACACACTGTCTGGTTCACCAGGCCAACTGCCTGTGACCACCATCCATAACTACAGAAGAAGAGACAGCCATCACACTCCATCCGGGACCTGGCTTCCCGCCCAAAGACCTCTTGCCTCATGTGCTCCTTGCTTTTATACCCTATCCCATGATGCACCACTTCCTGTGCCAAACCCATCGGACGGTATCTAAGCCTGTTTGTCATTGGCTGGGTTTCCTCCACTGTCCAATGTACCTCTCTATTGGATACAGTGGGGGCACTCCCTCAGTCCACATAAATCACACATGGAACACATGAGCAGGCCTAACTAGCGATCAGGCTCCCCTGATAGGAAGAAGGAGCAACTAGGCTTTACCTACCTAGCACCTATCTAGGAGGAAACTGCTATAGGGCGGTCAGCAAGTCATTAAAGAAAGCCATTCACTATGAACATAGCCTAATGCAAAATAATTTTATCTGACCACTATTTGCATATCAGTTAAAGTCACAGGGGAAATTTCTGGATAACAACAGCCATAACTACTTCATAATATCATTTGTAGAGGGTAGTGTATATGCATATAGAAACCTCCTAGACAATGGGATATAAAGATATTGGTGAAAAAGTGGAAAAAATTAACATCTGTTTTTTTTTTTTTTTTTTTTTTAGAAAGGTACATTTTTGTTTCATTTTCTTTTTTTTGTTTTTCAGAAATTGGAGCACACAACAAAACAGCTTTACATTAGAATTTTACTTTTAAAATATATATCTTAAAGTTATTTCATAATGTGACATTTTGAAGCTGGAACCACCCAAAGTGTTGCACAAAACATAAAGAGATAGCAATCTAATGAGTCAGACTACCACAGATGTCATGACACAACATGCTGAAATGATCTGGCAGTCTGTAATGGGCAGCTGGAACTTATTTACAGTACTGGCTATTGCTGATCACATAGTTATTAATATTATCAGATTTTTTTGTGGGAAGGATGCTCAGTATACAACGCTGAACATGTGTGCTGTATTGTGGGAAACTATGGTCAGTAAGCAAATTACAGTAGCTCCAAGCTGTTCTTGTAAATCTGACAGAGTACTGGGTAAATAAAAAGATGTTCAATGAGATTCTGACAGTACTTTAAGTGGAATTCACCAATAACAAGATAACCATTGGGTGGAAGGCTAGGATCGGTCCCTGGTTAGTGTTTACAAGTGGGCTGCCTCCTCCACAAAATAACATTCAGTCCTATGGTAAAAGGGCACTTTATTTATTCAGATATCGGGATGGCTGAACTGAGTACATTGCCTGTTGTTCTTAAATATCACCAATTGACTTTTATTACAAAAATATACCTGATATTGCAACAAGATTGAATGACCTCGAGGCACTTGTGACTCCATCATTCACACAAGGCTAAAGTCTACGCTGAACCTTTCTGATTAACGTATGCAGGACTTCTACATACAGTATGCATGTTGATAGATTATAAGTGTTCATTTTTATGATTATTAGTGAATAAAATTTTTCACTAGACGGATTTCTTCCTGCCATTTAATTATCCTCTAATGTCTATGAATAGTTTTACTAGACAATTTCTGATCTACATGTCCCAGGTCAGCGGTTTAAAAAGTGCTGAAACCAATGGACCAGCATAATTACAAGGCAACTAGTAATTTCAGAAGGAGAGGTCAATAATGACGGTCCATATTTTATACTCATTGCAAGAGTTCTGTAAAGGTCCACGCTATGAGCACAGTGGGTCCCCATTCTGTTACTGAAAATGAGGTAACAGAGGTACACTGGACTGTTGGAGTGGGTGCAGGCTCAGCATGTCCCTCCTAATGCAACATTTATCAAGTTACAATGTGTACTGATATAAGCCACCATGCTTTTAGAGAGCTTCTGCATTTCTACTGCACACAGTGTTAACGCTCATGTCTAAGGTGGAAATTGCCTTAATGTTGGATTTTTCACATGGCAGCAGTCCCCATCTGGTCCCGGGCATTAATGAGCGTGCTCCTCACTAAAGGCTCCTCACAAAAGGTACCCTCGTATGCAGGGTAAAGTTTGCCCCACTCACACACTAAATTCATCATTTAATATGTCCTAATCGGTACAGGAGAGTATCTTTCATTTTGGGATAGCTTTTTATAGGGGCGAGGGAACTCAAACTTTGGATTGGCTATAGGTGGTTAAGAGTCACTGGTTACCTTATTATAATTTTTCTGTGAGCTTGAAATTACACTGTTGAATGTATACAAATGTACTTGTCTGCATTACTCTTTTTGTACTTGTTAAAAAGAACTGAACAAGAGAATGTTCGGCCTCCTGGCTATTTTTGGTACACTCATACTATTAGTCTGTCTTCACAGAGACCCAAACTCTCTAAACTACACTGCCTGGTCAAAAAAAAAGTCGCCACCTGGAATGAACTAAGCAACTAACTAAACTAAGCATGCAGTATCTATCCTATTGGATAGTTACTGCATGTGCCCAAAGAATGAGGTCAGCTGACTACCTGAATATACTGAATGACCATGTAATCCATTTTTTCTTCCCTGATGGCACTAGCGTATTCCAGGAGGACAATGCCAGGATTTATCTGGCTCAAATTGTGAAAGAGTGGTTCAAGGAACATGACACAACATTTTCACACATGGATTGGCCACAACAGAGAAGGCTTTGCTCAGTGGTCCGACTCTCCCATCATCAATACAAGATCTTGATGAAAAATAAATGCAACACTGGATGAAAATAAATTTTGTGACCTTGCAGAAGCTTATCAAAAATATGCCACAGGGAATGTGTGTCGTAATCAAAGCCAACTAAATTTTAGAGTGTGTGACCTTTTTTTTTGGTGGTGACTTTTTTTTGGCCAGGCAGTGTATCTCTTTAAGGATAGCATCTGGAAGACGTCCTGGGAGTCTGGAAAAAAACTATTTTCTTTTTGTCTGAGAGGCCAAAAAACAGATAAACAGACCTACTATGTTAGTACACACCTTTTGCTCCATAGAGCATGACTTTCTACTGGGGAGGTAGGAGCTTTTCTGGCTACACTATCGTTTTGTGGTGCAACAACAACAACCTGACTCGTGAGTCCTTTCACTGCTGGAAGGACATAACCTGCATATACAGACAGTGACAGACTGTCTGTTTGATACATACCCCCCCCCCCCCATCTTAACCTGGGGGTTGGAACACACAAGTCCCCACAAAAATTAACTTATTTAAATAAATTAAATTCAATAAGCTTTTTATGAGTACAATTCCAAGAGCCATTTCTTCATAATGAAAACTGGGTTACATTTTCCACACTTTGGCTACATGAAAGTATAGGCTGTTCTAGTTGAGAATCAGCTTCCTTTTTATATGTGACCATTAACAACACTGAAAGGGGAAGATGCTAAGAACTTTCAGTTATTCCTGTTAGCTTCACCTTGGAGAGCTCTGGGCTAAATCTCTCAACTTTTGTACGATAGGATCCCGCTTTAGGTCCCTTTCACACATGTGGACCATTTGTTTCATCAGTTCAGTCATGTTTTTTCAAATAGAAACAAATAAAGTTTACATCAGTTTGTCATCAGTTGTTCATCTGTTTTTACATCAGTTTTTTACATCTGCTAGCTAAAGTCCTTAACCACTTGAATCCCAGAGCCATTTCTTCATGCAAAAATGGACCGTTTATCCGTTTAATTCCATTTTCATCCAATTCGTATATTTAAACTCACAAAAAAAGCTGATTTGTCTTGTGGAAAACGTAAGTACGCTTTAAATTTACCACCATTTGAAATCCATGAAATTCGAATTAGATGTTCGATATTAGGTGCCAATGATTATCATTTGCTTTGGGAGAATGTAGGTGGAACTATCTTATTTAAAACAGAAATGTAGGGTCCGGTGTTTTCTATTGAAATTTGTGGTGTCATTATGCCAAGAGCAAGCTCTCTATTGCCCTTTGAAAGAAGGCCATGGTTGCCTGTGAGTCTGGCAAGGGATTTAGAAAGATTGCCAAATGATTTAAAACCAGTCATTCGCTTCAAAGAAAATAATCTTTGTAGTGGCATAGATTTGAAATGACTGCTATTTTGCCCAGGATTGGCCGGCCCTGAAAATTCACCCCAAGTTGAATATGTGATGTTAAATTAGAGATCCAGTCATAACTCTAAATTTTATATTCCTTTTTTAGAGTCCATTAACCACAGTTTGTAACATTCATTCTTTCAATCCTTACTGGCTTTTTTTTCCTTTCATTTTGTCCAGTCCATTTACTCTCTCTGCTTGACAACTATAACATCACAGCTGAATACCCCTGCTGAATCCTACTTCCTTATAGCATTGTGGGACTCAAATCTCCTTTCCTGTCCTGGTGGTATGTGGGTACTCATTCATTAGAGAGCTTCAACAGTGTAAACATCTCCCAAACAGCTCCTCTCATCCTCCCAGCGTTACTTTGGCAAGCAGGAGAGACGGAGAGCTGTAAGTGTGGGTCTTCCCTTTTATACACATTTCACATTCTGTTGCAATAGAAAACACATGTACGAGTGGCATTACGTCACTCCAGGAAGTTGCACAGTAGCAGGGCAGGTACACAGCCACCAGCTACCCAATGTTTGCGAGTGCAAGAGACTTGTGGTCATGTGACTGTGTTGAACATTTTCTAAAAAAAAAGGTTCAAACACAACAATTTTTATTATTTGAGCAAGAGCAGCAAGGATCAATAGTATAATATATGGCAGTTGGACGCTTGAGGCATTAAGGCTTTACTTTTCTCTTAAAAGAAGTCTTGCAGAACCCCAACATTTCACTTTAGGGTGTTCAGGTAACTCTTACAACAGATGAGGTCAAAGTGCCTGCATCTCCGATCAGAAAGAGATGGTAAGAAAAAGCCTTTGCTGTCCTAAAAGATCATTACAACAAGATTTTAGTTACAGCTTAAACACACAGGCAAATATCAGGCCTTCTGGAGCAATGTGCAGAAGACTGATCAATCAAAGTTTTGTTTGGTCACAGTAACAGTTGACATGTTTGTCCCAAACCAAAGGCAGCTTTTCAAGAGAAGAACCGCATAACAGCGGTGATGCATGGTGGGGTAAATGTTATGATTTTATGTTGGTTTGCTGCATCAAGGCCTGAGTAGCTTACAGTCATCTAGTCAACTATACAGTTTGCATAATATCACAGTGTGCTCGATGAGAATGTGAGGCCTACATGAAGTAATTTCTACTAAAAGGGGCAATACAAGCTTCTGATGCCAAGGGGGTACTTACTTGTTCCATAATACACCATTACATCTATTGATATTTTTGTTGAATAAATGGTTGTTTTTATTCAAGTTTCTCACTTTTATCTTTAGACATCTGAATAAAGATCTAACATTTGCCTGTTCAAAATAGGTTGATTGGGTCAACAACATCAATAGGTTGTACATGAAAATTATATGAGCTGTTTATAATATTAGCCCTGAGATTTACACAACTTTGCCAGACAGCACTGCCAGTAGGAAGACGCAACTTGCTCTGGTACAGTTAAGGATTATAAAGGCATGACTTCCTTGCTCCAGGTCTGTATTTGACAGTCTAGGGGCAGCAACTCTGTTCTCTCTCCTCCAAAAGGCTCATACCCTGTCAACTAATTGCATATAACTTATTTCATTGGCTCCCAGGGCTTTGCCTGTTTCTCCTTGAGTGCTGCTGTTCAAGAGATTACAAGAGGCAGATGCTATGTCAAATTTGGGCATTTACACTAGTTGTATTAAAAACTATATTTAATAATTTATTAATGTATATAGAATTGTATGGATTTTCATTTGTGTCTTTTACATTTAACTGGAGTTCAACTTTATTGTAGCCAGTGGCATATTGCTGTGGATTGCTTGATGGGCCTAACCACTACTGTTGTTATGTTATTAGGCATTACTGTTAGTCATTACTATATTAAAGCCTGATGTTACTGGTACCTAAATATTCCCAGTGCTACATAGAAAAGTCATTCTACTGGTCATTACATCTGCTATTGTCTCAATATGGGTCATTACTGTTAGAGCCGGTTCACACTACCACGACCAGAAAGTCGCCCCGTGACTTGGAAGAGACTTGGAAGAGACTTGGAAGAGACTTGTGCACTACTTTGAAGAGACAGGCGACTTTGTCTGTGGGGAATGCCTGGCTAATCTCTTTCTTCTTCCTGGAAAGTCTGATAACAAGTCGCTTCAATTAAGATAAGGAGGCGACTCCCATTGAAGCATATGGGCTCTTACCAGCATATTATTTGGTATTGCTATTTAACTCCTTTATTTTATAAATAGTTTTTTATTTCTATTGTGCCTACTGGGCATTACTCTTGGTAGATTTCTCTTTTATAAAAGTATAGGTGATGCTAATATTATTTCTCAATGATTAATTACATGTTATTATTATATTAGAGAAAATTAATTAAAAAAGGGTTAGTAAGATTAAGAGCAAAAAAAATATTTAATGAAAAAATTAAAAATATAAGCCTGGCAAAAGCATTAAATGCTGAAAAAACTTTTTCCATTCGCTCTTTTAAATGTAAGAATATCATATTATTTGAGTGAACATAAAGGCATGCTGCATCTAATTAAACTATGTTGTATATTAATAGTATATCTACCCAGCTTATACACGATAATTATAGGTTTGGCAGATTAGAGGCCAATGTTGAGGCAACAGCTATCAAACAGAAGACAGCCAGATTTTCTGAACAGCGACTAAGATCAAAGCCAAGCTCATTAATACCACAAGAGGACCTCAAGCTGTCAATAGTCGCAAACACAAACAAAATGAAGATCCGGTGTAAGCAGAACCCAGAGTTACTGTATGTGTTGGGGAGCCTTATAGCCATAATGTCAAATCCAAGATCCCGATATATCTTAAAATAATAACAAGTGTTAATGCTACTATGCCCCACCTATAACAGTAATAAATATTGATCAACCTATACTAACACATATGACTTATTACCATTACCATTACCATCAATCAGAATCATCATGATCTTAAAAAAGAACAGTGGGAATTTTTTTTCACGTGCCTGGGTTAACTACTTGTTTTTGCCTAGGGATGAGGAGAGCGGAGATATACATACCTAATCTGCCTATCCTCCAAGCACAAGACTGGTCCTTGCCACTTCTGCCACTCCTGCCCCTAATGGTATGCATTGACTGTTCCTGACATCCTCACGCCCATAGACTGTTTCTTGACATAAGGACGGCAGGAGGAGTCCATCGCTGGACACGGGGGAGCGCTGTTTTCTGAAGGATTGAAGGATCGGGTAAGTATAGCCTTTTAGTGTGTCCCTGGGCAAAATGAACAGCTAACCAATGCAGCACAGGCACAGCCCCAGACATCTCTAAAACTGTATATACATGCAGACACACATATGTTTAGAGTATGTATCCTGACACCTCTAATGAACATGTCCAACTAAATGGTGAAACAAAGATAAATATAGCTGCCTCAAAATTTGCAGCAATAAAAACAAGTAAGCAATGGTGGGTAATGCAGACTTTTTTTAATAATACTTTTCTAAAGCAATATCAACATCTTTACTAGAAAATTTGACATCTGCAATGTGGTGCGTTAGATTGTCAGTAAAAATTTCTGCTCCTTTTTAGCTGTATTTTTTGGGCTTTTATCCTTTATAAAAAAAATGTTTTCCATTAAATCCTCTTGTACACTGTACTTATGTTTGAGCATCAGACATTCCTGGCAGAAAAAACATAATGATGGGCTGTATGTCACTTGGGAGTATTTGGGTGGATTTGCGAGTATTTGTGTGTATTTGCATATATTTGTAAGTATACATGCAAAAATACTAACCCGCAACTCAGATTTCCGAATTTGTTTTTTTACTGATCAATACGCAGAGCATGTTCATGGGCCTTTGTGTACAGGCACATTGAAAACAATAGGATGCATTTATATCAGTAAAAAATTGCTTCTATACCTGAAAACTTAGCGTTTTCAGGCAGCTGTGTGCAAGAGGCCTTAATCAGTTTGTTTGTTGACTTTTTAGCATTACTTTAACAAATGTACAATATTTATAAAACCCCCTAATTTCAAGTGTTAATACTTCACCATGTTATGTACCAGAAACATACTTTTACTGTGCAAAATGAGACTGAGGAGTTACAAATAGCCTTTGTAAAGTTAGTAAATACCTGGTTCTGATTTACCATACTCATGTGACTAAATCATATGAGTTTAGTCACACCTATTAAGCCATGCCCACTTTAGATAAGCCACATTCACATGCTTAGCTTCAACACACTATCCACACCGCAACACCAATATTAACTCATAGGACTGGCAGACAGGAGCAGCAATGTCTGTACCCTAATTATAACAAAGTGTTCCTGTTTTAATAACCTATAAATTTCTAGTCTTTATAATAGCAGGTGAGGGTATAAACCGTGAGGCTGGTCAGGAAGCAGTTAACATTGTGGTACACTGGATAAAGTCTGTCAGTCTTCATTGCTTAGCCATCCCCTTTGGAAATGTCAGTGCTGACAAAACATGACAGTGGTGGAGCTAGCAGTGTATTTTTTAGGAGCCCTATTGGAGGGCTTTGGAGAAATATCAGCAGGAGGAATCTGTGCCGCACAGGGTGATTAGGGTGTGCTCAGGCACACCCAGCACACCCCATGCACACGCCTATGTGTTATTGTCATCCTTTGATTGTTATAATTTGGGTATGGGATTTACTGCAGCAGCAGTGTGATATATAGTTTGGGATTATTGTATATATATATATTTATATTTTTATTATGTTGATTATTTAGATTTGTGATAGAGGGCACTGTTTTAGCGCAGAGTGGGGTTTCATTTTAGATTGTCTGTATCCTGCACTGTTAATTTAAATGTTCAGGCTGATCCCACCATCCACAGGCATATTCGCTGTAGGGCACTTACCTAAGGAAAAATATCCACCCTAGGCAGTAGTGATGAGCCGAACAACCCCCTGTTCGGTTCGCACCAGAACATCTCGAACAGGGGAAATGTTCTTGCGAACATGCGAGCTCCATTAAAGTTTATGTGACACAAACATGGAAAATCAAAAGTCCTAATTTTAAAGACTTAAATACAAGTTATTGGCCCAAAAGGGTGTATAGGGACCCAGGTACTGCCCTGGGGGACGTGAATCAATGTAAAACATTTCTTTAAAAAGTATCATTTTTACAGGGGCAGCTGTTTTTTTAATAATGCTTAAAGTAAAACAATAAAAATGAAAAATTCCTTTAAATATCGTGCCTGGGGGGCCCCCTTAATGTGCCTGTAAAGTGGCGCATTTGTGCAGTGTTTCTAGCCTGCTGCAGCAATACTGACATTTCTAAAGGAAAAAATTTAATTTAAACTTGCTCGCGGATGTAATGAATTGTCAGCTCCCTGCAATACAGAAAAAAAATGAAAAAAATGACGTGGGGTCCCCCCCAAAATCCTTACCAGACCCCTTGGGTCTGGTATGGGTTTTAAGGGGGAACCCCGCACCAAAATGTAAAAAAAAAGGGTGTGGGGTTCCCCCTAAAATCCATACCAGACCCTTATTCGAGCACAAAGCCTGGCTGGCCAGGATGTGGATGGGGAAAGCGAGCGCCCCCCCTCCTGAACCATACCAGGCCACATGCCCTCAACATGGGGGGGTGGGTGCTTTGGGGCAGGGCGCTCTGCCCCCCCACCCCAAAGCACCAAGGAGTCTCTTTCCAACAACCGTGGGCTGTGGTTGTGGGGGGTCTGTGGGGGGGGAGGCTTATTGGAATCTGGAAGCCCCCTTTAACAAGGTGACTCCCAGATCTGGGCCCCCCCCCCATGTGAATGGATATCGGGTACATCGTACCCCTACTCATTCACCAAAAAAGTGTA
Organism: Pelophylax lessonae; assembly: GCF_965119305.1. Taxonomy (NCBI): domain Eukaryota; kingdom Metazoa; phylum Chordata; class Amphibia; order Anura; family Ranidae; genus Pelophylax; species Pelophylax lessonae. The sequence goes on from NC_138772.1 coordinate 344,684,071, forward strand.
CAAAAAATAAAAAATAAAGACAAAAGCCAGTTTTGGAAAGGTCTTTTATGAAAAAATAAAAAAATAGCGTCCCCGATGATCAGTAGCCCGTCCGCCCGAGAAATAGAAAAAAAAGAAAAGAAGAAGCTCCTGCTTCTACGGACGCTTCCCTCGTAATGAGCTGTGTTGATTTTGGCAGCTCATTTATAGGGACCTGACATCACGAGCCGCCCCACAATGCACTGCTCAGGTGCAGTGAATAATCTACTGATGTCATGTAAAAAGCATACTTTAGCATTTTGTCGCAGGGTTCTTGTTCGGCTATTGGCTAACAGCCAGAATGTTGGAGAACCATAAACAATGGACTATATGAGAAACAGGATGACTAAATACACATTCTGATACAAAGTTGTAATGATTTATTCAAATACTGTTAGTAAGATTTAAAGGACCATTCCCATAAAAGTTTATTATTTGAGCAAGAGGAACATTCTTTAGCACACTCCAATATGCAATTTACAATTCCTATATGCTTGGTGTTTTATTACTTTATAGGGAATCTATAAGAATGGGATCTTTTGAGTCCTTTAAAAATCATTACAGTCTTAAGTAGGTGGGTGGGGATTAGAACCCCTGTGCTTTTCCAAATAACCAGCATCTAATAATTTTCTAATCTGCTATAACTTCCCTTTTAATAAAAATAAGAAAAAAGTACTATTTATCAATGATAGATAACATAGACACGTTAAAGACAGATGTTGCCAGATGCACCTCTTTTAATGTGAAAGTAAGTAGGAACTTGGATAGAACACTGGCTGGGGATGTAGTATGTTTCAACTTTCTTAAAACATTTGATGTGGTTCCTTACAGACTGGGGATGTGTAAATAAAAATCTGCTGGGAAAAGAAACTTAGCTTGTAAACAGATACAAAACAAGTTCCTAAAGCCCATCCTCAGGCAAAAAAAATGTTAACACTGTTTATTACTAATAATTGTCTTTATTTAGTGTAAAATACTGTTTTCACAATTTTTTCATTTTATTTATTTTTTGCATCTCAGTGCTAAGATTCTCTTTCAGACACTTTCACCCACTTCCTGTGTACGTGTGATTGTTCCAGTGACAGCTACATGTCATCACTCTGAACCTAATGTTGACTAGGGCAGAAAAATCTGCTTGTATTCTACATTAGGATTGTGTGAGACAAGGTTAGAAAGCAGGAGCACAACTTGAAGACAGTTGTTACCCTAAAACAGGAAGTGCATGAACCAGTATCTTTATGACAGGATCATCAGATATTATTTTAGACATAAAGCAGTGTTTAAAATGATAATAACATGATTTTTTCATGATCAGTTTAGATGTACTTTGAGGAGCGTATTATGATTATTATTTTACTCTGAATTGTCTAAAACAGGACTTCCCAAACTGTGGGTCGTGACCCACTGGTGGGTCGCGAGCCGCATCTGAGTGGGTCGCCGGCGGTAGAGCAGTCAGAGAGCAGTGAGCTGCCCACGCATCAGCAGCAGCCCGCACTGTGTTTCGAGCAGGAAGGCGGGCCAGGCAGGCGGGCAGGACCTAGAGCTCCACTGATGCTCTGACCCCACCCCTTGCCCAGGGGTCGGCAAGGTGTCCGCACATGAACACTGGTGTCCGTGAGCGGTCCTTGCAGGGTCCCCCTAGATCCCCCTTTAGAGCAGGCCTAGGCCAGGGTGAGGGTCCCCCATATTTATAAATCCCCCTTCAGAGCAGGCAGGTCAGCCATCCCAGGCCCCCCCCTAGATCCCTCTTTAGAGCAGGCCTAGGCCAGGGTGAGGGTCCCCCATATTTATAAATCCACCTTTAGAGCAGGCAGGCCAGCCATCCCAGGTCCCCTACCTGCTCTAAAGGGGGATGTATAAATATGGGGGACCTTCACCCTGGCCTAGGCCTGCTCTAAAGGGGGATCTATGGGGGACCTGCCTGCACTAAAGGGGGTTCTATGGGGGATGGTGGACCTGCCTGCCCTTGTCTTCTCATGCAACGGGTGTACCTGAAGATTCAGCTTTGTGAGCTTTATTCTTTAATGTGTAAATAATACTGACAAGTCGCTGAGATTCCAATACTGCCAGTACCGAATGAACCATCTATTGCTCCTGTAGACCTGCTTGCATAGACCTTTGTAATGAGGGTCTGTGTCATTTGGTAAGAGGCTGTGAAATTGGATGTTGGTGGTGGTCTCCGTAGCTCACTATTCATGGACTTTCTCTTCGTCTTCCTGGATGAGGAGTTCTGAAAAACTGATTAGCGCTACACCTTATTATATTCAATACTGCAGATGATATAAACCTATGTAGGTAAATACAGTCTGGAAGTTACAAACTGGTTTAGATATTCTGGTTGACTAGCTATATTGTAAATAAGATCAATTGTAGATAATTGTAAAGTTTTACTTGGGAGCTAAAAACATGCAACATGGGAAAGAAGAGTAAAATTAGATGAATCCACAATTGAGCAGCAGTGTCTTTAGTTCAAATATGTAAAGTGTATCTAAACGCAAAACAAAACAGTGTATATTGCAACTGACCAATTCTTAGATGCACTGGCTGAATTTATTTACTATTTTTAGTTTTTTTCCCTTTGTTTTCATCTGATAATACTCCAAATAACAAGCTTCCTATCCTTGGGTGGCTATGCTCACTTGCTCCATGGTATCTAATGCCGGCCATAGACGGTTTGAATCTAGGCTGGTTCAGCAGGGAAAGATTTAAACCATGTATTATTATGGCTGCTAGCAGTACCCACTTTGTTCTACCAGCAAAGATAGCTACCCCCCCCCCCCCACTAGGAGAATACAATGGCTCCATGGTTAGTGTTGGGGAATCAAGCAATTTTACCAGTGGTTGCAGGAAAGAAAATTACTCCATCTATGGCCAGCTTAAGGTGGTAGCCATGGTGTTCATCCAGCCTGCTCTTTGGATTGCAAACAGCTCCTTAACTTTTTGCCTCTATTACAAAGGGATAGGGAAATAAGTAGTTTCCAGAAGATAGTGTAAGAAGATAACTTAAAAGATAGCTTAACATAGGATTGTTTGTGCTTTTTGTTCATCTCCCCGGAAGTAACAAGGACAATGCATTTTTGGCAAGATCACCAGGTATTTTTTTGTACTTATGTAAAATATTCTTAACCTAAAAATTAAAACTAATAGCAGCCACCCCATCCAAGAACAATTAAGCTGAATACATGAATTTTTTGTTCTTGGGTTTGGATATCCCTTAATATCAGCATGCAATGCCAATCTGCAGCTTCTAAAGCTAGCTAAATGTTAATATATTGTTTTAATAAAAAAACAAACATAAGAGACACAGAGGGGGATTAACAAAGAGTGGCACAGGTACAAAGAGAAGTATGGGGTTTGGTGGTTTCTTCAGATTCATACTTACCTAAGTGGATGCATCATTGGTCCAATGCTGCATCTGTCCCCTACCGGCTCTAACACTGAGAACTGAGAGACCAGGGGGTAGGAGCCGCTGGATCAGGCTCTCAGCGGCTCGCTGAGAGGCTGAGCTTGTTGCCCGTCCAGGCATCCCGGTCATATGGTTGTGATCCTTCCCGAGCCTGGACCGGCTCGGTGACATCAGCTGACAGCGGGCTTCAACCTACTGTCTGCTGAAAACAGGTCACAGGAGTGCAGAATGAACATCACTCCTATGATCCACAGGAGAAGTACAGCCAAACAAGCTTTGGCTGTACTTCTTGTTTAATGGTGCACTACCCCTCAAAAAAGTACATACAGTATCTCACAAAAGTGAGTACACCCCTGAGATTGTTTGCAAAAATGTTTTTATATTTTTTCATGTGACAACACTGAAGAAATGACACTTTGCTACAATGTAAAGTAGTGAGTGTACAGCTTGTATAACAGTGTAAATTTGCTGTCCCCTCAAAATAACTCAACACACTGTCATTAATAATATACAAGAATAAATTGTGCTAGGACATAAAAATATCAAACGTATTGAAAGGGAGTGCAAAAAGAGTCCATAAAGAACAAATGAGCAGCAGACACAATGTCCTCTTGGTAAAGGATGATCAGAAATTCAAAATAGGTTAGCCGCGCTCAGAGGAGATACAAAGTTCTAAAAACGATCCCCCAGTGAAGATAAATCAAAAAACGTGCTGTCGGTATAGCCACCACCAGGAAGGTATAAACATGCAGCCTCTTACCAGATGGACTAAAGGAGACAGCATTCAATCAGGCTCAATCAAAATGAAGCGGACTTCTGTCGCAGACCAACAGACGAATCCAGCCAGGTGGCATAAATATATCATACAGAGGTGTATGTCCAAGGGAATGGACCCAACATAAAAAGTAGTTCCTCGTAATAAAAGTGAAATGAGAATATCATTGCACAGACATCCTTATGAAGGCTTTATTATACATATGATACAACTCTGCACACAGGGTACTCACATTAAATCCAAAGATAAAAGCATGTAGTAAAAAACAACGTGTGTCTGTTTCTCATCCAAAAACATGGCCGACCTCCAGCAGTATAACAGCATCATGTGGTTAAACTCCTCCCAACATGTTTCGTCACACTTGACATCATCAGGGGGCGTGGCCACATGATACCAATCAAATGTTTTATATAGGGGTTATGCCGGAAATGAGTGGAGGTCAAAGGTCATGAGATTAATAATTATAAAATAATACATGGGAAATATACAAATTATTAATACCCCCATGGTACACAGAGGAATAAAAGAATAGATAAACCAAATGAGATGGCAATCTGGCGAGAGTGAAGCCAAAAATAGCTGCTCTGCCCCGGAAATGGTAACCGGAAGTGACGTTCCGCCGTACCGGTGTTCCCTGAGAATTACCTACCCGTGAGAAAAACCTACCCTCGTCACTTCTGGTTGCACGGCACTGTGTGTAATGCGGCGTTTACATTAAAACAGCTGTGCTGCAATACGAGTCATCTCTGCTCCTGTCCCTGTCACTTCCCTCATCTCAGGTAGTAAATATAAAAGCGGCGGCGGGTGTATGAAAAGATAAATCAGGGAGCCGCCAGCCGCTTTTATATTTACTAGCCGAGATGAGGGAAGTCACAGGGACAGGAGCGGAGATGACTCATATTGCAGCCGAGATGTTTTAATGTAACGCGTGGGTAGGTTTTTTTCACGGAACACAGTGATAATTTCATACTAGTGCGCATGCGCACTAGTCAGCTCCTCAACTCTTCCATTGCGTATCCGGGGCTGTGAGCATGCGCACTGCTGCGCTGCTCAGCTGTTCCTGGCAGGAAGTGACGAGGGTAGGTTTTTCTCACGGGGTAGGTAATTGTCACGTTACACCGGAGCTCATCTCTAATTTGCCCATAATAAGGAAAAATGAAGATCCTTAATAGTGCCCCATGTTACTATATTATGTGCCTAATATGAGGTGGCGCACGGGCAAGAGCGGAACAAAGAAGAGACCGCTCTGCCCGGAGATCTCGGCCGGAAGTGACGCCCCCCCCCGCCGTACCGGAAGTGACGTTCTGCCGTACCGGAAGTCATCACTGCTTCACATGTACCCGGAAAAACAACAAGCGGAGCCATAGAGCGGGACATGAGAGGACACAGTCCATCACAGGAAGTGTCCAGTCGGCCTGCCTATAACTCTCTGTCCCCATATACTAAATATAGGAGCACTTCCAGGTGGGGTGACACCATTGGGCAAAATTAAATTGAAAAGTAATACAAATTATATTAGCGCATAAATACCCACACGTATGTATAGTGTATGAAACACGGGCAGTGTCGTTGGGTAAACCCAATATTTAACTCTCTTAAGGGTCATAAATTATATAAGAGAATTATGGGGGTATGATAACAAAAAGAGGGGGACTGATCACCCAATGTTTGAATCCCAAATATACAGAGGAAGAAGGGAAAAAAAGGAGGCCGGCCAATCAATTGGACCAGAAACATACAACACCAATATAATGTACAATGACACAATACAATTTTAAAAGAAATATATACAAAAATCAACTATTGTTAATGAACGAATTTATATCCCAGTCTACATTTCGGCCGAAGGGCTTATAGGATTTAAAATCAAAAATCCATCTTGTCTCAAGACGGGAAATACCTCTCCTAACATTATCACCTCTCCAATGGGAACAGAACTGTTGAATGGCCATAAAGGATGTGCCAGTGGGATTCCTATCATGAACGAGGTCATAATGCCTTAAAAGGTTGTGTTTAGGGAATCCTTTTCGTATATTTGCAATATGTTCCTTCATGCGCACTTGAAAAGCGCGCACAGTGCGGCCAATATAGTGTAGGCCGCACGGGCAGGTGATTACATACACCGCCTTCTTAGTAGCACATGTTAGAAATCGATCAATGTCATAGTTTTTTAAAGTGACATTAGACTGAAAGGAGGTGTACTTTCTACTCTTAAGTGAATTTGTGGAGCATACTGCACACCTTTTACAAGGGTAGAATCCTTTCAATTGACTGAAGAATGTTGGTTTCTTTGGTATGGTAACAACGTTAGGAGCAATCTGTAAACGAACTGGAGGAACCCCTCTAAAGGTGACTTGGGGTCTCTCAGGTAGGAGGGGGCCCAAGACCCTATCATTCCTGAGAACACCCCAATGTTTCCTCATAATATTCTTGACTGCATGATGTTGAGTAGAAAATGAGGTAAAAAAAGAAAACTTAGATGAGAAACCATCTGAAGTGGCATCAGAATTTTTCGGCCGCGGGGCTAGCATCTCATTCCTATCCCTCGCATCCACCTCTTGCAAGGCCAAATCCAAAGATTCGGAGGAGTAACCCTTCTCCAAAAATCTGGATTTAAGTACATCGGCCTCTTTTAAGAAGTCCTCCCTTAGAGTACAATTTCGTTTAAGTAATTATTATTATTATTTTGAATTTCTGATCATCCTTTACCAAGAGGACATTGTGTCTGCTGCTCATTTGTTCTTTATGGACTCTTTTTGCACTCCCCTTCAATACGTTTGATATTTTTACGTCCTAGCGCAATTTATTCTTGTATATTATAGTTGCTATTTATTGGTGTTTTTATTGCTGCTTGGATTAATTCAATTTTATACATTTCTAATTGTTTATGACCATGGATATCTTCGAATTTAGGACATCATGTACCCTGAAAATGGAAGATATGTTCTCAGATGTCTCTATTCCATCTAGTAATATAGATGCCCTGTTTATGAGGCTGAAAAACGTATTAACTACCGAATTGCATTTGAAATACGATATTGCATTTCTAGAGAGATACTTTGTTGAAAAAATTGTCCCTAGAAGCCTCCGCTGGGACTATGCTCCTCATAAGGAGGATCCTGAAACCACGGAGTGGCTCAAGTTCTTCAATGAGGCCGGCCTTTCTCTTGTTGATTTTCTTATCAAGAAGAAGAAAAGGAAGTTGATTGCCATCGATGATGAGATCACTGACCTCAAGGAGGCACTTGACAAATTTAAGGGACAAGATGAATATAATAAAAAATCCGATTCTTTAAGGAAGCATCTTGAAAAAGAGGATACTGATCAAAAACTAAAGAAAAGGAAAAAATACCTGAGAGACACAGGTGATTATAAACAGAACATGATTTTTAAATGGCAGGTTTCAACTACTCCTGTAGCTGCTACTACCATAGCCAATCCAACTCTCCTGCCTTTAAATCCCTCTGGAACCCCAAAACCTCCCCCCAGGCCTTGGTTGCCCTCCGGGAGTGGATTCCATAGGGGCCAATCCCCGAGAGGCACCGGGGGCTGGAGAGGTGTTCCCAATAATAGGAGGGGCAGGGGAAGAGGTGGCTATAACCAACAAAACAGAAGTAACGCTGTTCCTTTATATAATCATTATGCCCCATTGGTCGCACAGTATGATGAATGGGGTAATAATAGATATATTACTCAGCATCCCCACGAAGCTACACATAGACCACTCCGCGAGGATCCGCCACATGCGAATCCGAGGTTGAATTACAGCGGATACGAGGCTAATGGGTATGGTTCTCATCAACAGGGAAGCAATCCTCCTCCTCCCCTTTTGGATCCCCCAACTGGCCACCGTTTTTTTCCCAGGGGAGGTTTCAAGTCCAAAAGAAATGGCGAACCAGGAGGGGGTGTAGAAGCGGGAGGAGGATCCGCACAAAAAAGGAGAAAAACGTAGATGACTCTGGTTTGTTCAATTTAAGTGGTACTTCTCTCTCTCTTGAAGAGAAATATGTGCTAAACCAAGGCCTTAAGTTTTCACCCCCCCGCCCACTTAGTAAATTTGATGTTTTTGTTGATGTCCAGAAGTACATACGTAAACTTAATATTCAAAGATGTTTGGTTACAAATCCTATGAGAAGCATCCAGAATTCTAGTGATCATTTTGTTCACTCCAATCTATCGAACGCCTCCCTCTTTAATCCCCCTGGCAATATAGCCCCTTCAGTGGGTGTGTTTAGAGATTTAGTGGTAAAGGATCTTGATACATTAAAAATTAAGAAACCCCAGTTGAATCAAACATACAAAAAGGGTTTGGAACTTTTAAAAAAACGAGATGACATCATAGTCCGCCCAGCAGACAAAGGGGGTGGCATCGTCATCCTAAGTACTCAATCATACTTAGATGAGATGCAAAGAATCCTCTCAGATACATCCACCTATACTCCTCTCCCGGGCAATCCGAGTCTTACTTATAAGAAAGAACTGTCCAAATTAGTTGATGTTGGGTACCAGTCATCCATTTTGACTAAAAAAGAGAAATATTTTTTGATCCCTTCGGCCCCGAGAATTCCAATTATGTATTATTTACCCAAAGTCCACAAAGACCCTGTTTGTCCCCCTGGCCGCCCAATTATTAGTGGCATTAATTCAGTTACATCGAGGGTCGGACAATACATTGACAAATTTTTACAACCCTTGGTAGTGAAGTCTCCTTCCTACCTTAAGGATTCGACCCAGGTCATCAATTTAGTACAGGATATCGAGTGGAGAGATGATTACATATTGGTAACAGCGGATGTATCATCCCTGTATACTATAATATCGCATACACATGGGTATGATGCTGTCCAATACTATCTGAATAAAGACTCTACTCTCCCTCCAGTACAGCAGAAATTTATCTTGGATTTATTAGACTTTGCAATGAAACATAATTTTTTCTGGTTTCAAGGCAATTATTAATTGCAAAGCCGGGGAGTCGCAATGGGCACGAAATTCGCGCCCAGTATGGTGAATTTATTTATGGCCAAGTGGGAGGAGGACGTCGTCTATGCCAACAGGAGACCCGAGTTGGTCTTCTGGAAGGGATATATAGACGACGTCCTCCTCCTTTGGCATGGAGACGTCTCTTCATTGGATGACTATATCTCATGGCTTAATGCTAATGATCATGGCATTGTACTACAACATGAGTCTAGCGATAGACAGATGCATTTTCTAGATCTCAATATCAGGACAGATGGTGAGAGATTGGTCACTAGTAGTGTTGAGCGAACACGGACTGTATTATTCGTGTTCGTACCGAATAATTGGATTTTTTGTACCCGAACACGGACACGGACACTTTACTGTATGTTCGGGTAAAAATCCGTGTTCGGTCGTTTTATTTCCGGGTTTTGCATGCTTTGGCGCTCTTTTCATGGCGGGCTTTCAACAGCCAATCAACAATCGTTTAACTGGTGTGCCTTAAGCCATCCCAGCCATGCCTGCAAATGTCTCAGTAGCTGTGATTGGCCGTCTGAAGCATGTGACCAAGTCTTTATAAGTTCGAGGCAGCCGCAGCGGCGTCATTATGCTGCTTAGATTCAGGGACAGAGCACACATCAACGTGCTGGCTGCTGATTAGGGAAAGATAGGCAGGAAAAAACCATTTGTGTCCGGATAGAATTGAGGGACAGGTCGGAGTGTTTAGGCAGGGCGAGTTGTAGGCATTTTAGGGATAGAGTCTGCTGAATTATAGGGTCAGTGTCTTCTACAAACTACAATCGATATTGCTGTGTGGGGGGTGGGGTGAATCTGCACTCAATCCTGATCTACGATCTCTTCTCAATCCTGTTAGGGACAGAGTCTGCTGAATTTTAGGGAAACTGTGTTCTACAAACTACAATCGATATTGCTGTGTGGTGTGGGATTGGAGATAGGCAGGTGTCAGTGATCCACATCCATTTTTCTGTGTGTGAGCTGCAGTGAACACAATCTTTTTGGGCTGCAGTGAACACAATCTTTTTGGGCTGCAGTGAACACAATCTTTTTGGGCTGCAGTGAACACAATCTTTTTGGGCTGCAGTGAACACAATCTTTTTGGGGTGCAGTGAACAAAATCTTTTTGGGGTGCAGTGAACACAATCCTTTTTGGTGTGCAGTGAACACAATCTTTGTGGGGTGCAGTGAACAAAATCCTTTGTGGGGTGCAGTGAACACAATCTTTTTGGGGTGCAGTGAACAAAATCCTTTTTGGGGTGCAGTGAACAACATCCTTTTTGGGGTGCAGTGAACACAATCTTTTTGGGGTGCAGTGAACAAAATCCTTTGTGGGGTGCAGTGAACACAATCTTTTTGGGGTGCAGTGAACACAATCTTTGTGGGGTGCAGTGAACACAATCTTTTTGGGGTGGAGTGAACAACATCCTTTTTGGGGTGCAGTGAACAACATCCTTTTTGGGGTGCAGTGAACACAATCTTTTTGGGGTGCAGTGAACACAATCTTTGTGGGGTACAGTGAACAGAATCTTTGTGGGGTGCAGTGAACACAATCTTTGGGGGGTACAGTGAACACAATCTTTGTGAGGTGCAGTGAACACAATCTTTGTGGGGTGCAGTGAACACAATCATTGTGGGGTGCAGTGAACTCAATCTTTGTGGGGTACAGTGAACACAATCTCATACTTCTGAAGGTTTGAGGGTGCTGCCTGTTCCATACTCCCCCTACTCCTCATCTAGCCTTTTAGGGGTACAAACAATAGTAATTGGGGCCTAGTGTGGTTGTGTACGTGTGATATACATACACTTTTTTGGGATCATATTTTCTATTCCGCTATTTAATCAAAAACCTTTGGGGATCAGTTAAATTGGGGGATAGTCTGTGTTGGTACGTGTGAGAGAGATCCACCTTTCCAAGTTGTTGGGGTTCATCTCATACTTCTGAAGGTTTGAGGGTGCTGCCTGTTCCATACTCCCCCTACTCCTAGCCTTTTAGGGGTACAAACAATAGTAATTGGGGCCTAGTGTGGTTGTGTACGTGTGATATACATACACTTTTTTGGGATCATATTTTCTATTCCGCTATTTAATCAAAAACCTTTGGGGATCAGTTAAATTGGGGGATAGTCTGTGTTGGTACGTGTGAGAGAGATCCACCTTTCCAAGTTGTTGGGGTTCATCTCATACTTCTGAAGGTTTGAGGGTGCTGCCTGTTCCATACTCCCCCTACTCCTCATCTAGCCTTTTAGGGGTACAAACAATAGTAATTGGGGCCCAGTGTGGTTGTGTACGTGTGATATACATACACTTTTTTGGGATCATATTTTCTATTCCGCTATTTAATCAAAAACCTTTGGGGATCAGTTAAATTGGGGGATAGTCTGTGTCGGTACGTGTGAGAGAGATCCACCTTTCCAAGTTGTTGGGGTTCATCTCATACTTCTGAAGGTTTGAGGGTGCTGCCTGTTCCATACCCCCCCTACTCCTCATCTAGCCTTTTAGGGGTACAAACAATAGTAATTGGGGCCTAGTGTGGTTGTGTACGTGCGAGATACATACACTTTTTTTGATCATATTTCCTATTCCGCTATTCAATAAAAACCTTTGAGGATCAATTGAATTGCGGGATAGTCTGTGTCGGTACGTGTGAGAGAGATCCACCTTTCCAAGTTGTTGGGGTTCATCTCATACTTCTGAAGGTTTGAGGGTGCTGCCTGTTCCATACTCCCCCTACTCCTCATCTAGCCTTTTAGGGGTACAAACAATAGTAATTGGGGCCTAGTGTGGTTGTGTACGTGTGATATACATACACTTTTTTTGGATCATATTTTCTATTCCGCTATTTAATCAAAAACCTTTGGGGATCAGTTAAATTGGGGGATAGTCTGTGTTGGTACGTGTGAGAGAGATCCACCTTTCCAAGTTGTTGGGGTTCATCTCATACTTCTGAAGGTTTGAGGGTGCTGCCTGTTCCATACTCCCCCTACTCCTCATCTAGCCTTTTAGGGGTACAAACAATAGTAATTGGGGCCCAGTGTGGTTGTGTACGTGTGATATACATACACTTTTTTGGGATCATATTTTCTATTCCGCTATTTAATCAAAAACCTTTGGGGATCAGTTAAATTGGGGGATAGTCTGTGTCGGTACGTGTGAGAGAGATCCACCTTTCCAAGTTGTTGGGGTTCATCTCATACTTCTGAAGGTTTGAGGGTGCTGCCTGTTCCATACCCCCCCTACTCCTCATCTAGCCTTTTAGGGGTACAAACAATAGTAATTGGGGCCTAGTGTGGTTGTGTACGTGTGATATACATACACTTTTTTTGGATCATATTTTCTATTCCGCTATTTAATCAAAAACCTTTGGGGATCAGTTAAATTGGGGGATAGTCTGTGTCGGTACGTGTGAGAGAGATCCACCTTTCCAAGTTGTTGGGGTTCATCTCATACTTCTGAAGGTTTGAGGGTGCTGCCTGTTCCATACCCCCCCTACTCCTCATCTAGCCTTTTAGGGGTACAAACAATAGTAATTGGGGCCTAGTGTGGTTGTGTACGTGCGAGATACATACACTTTTTTTGATCATATTTCCTATTCCGCTATTCAATAAAAACCTTTGAGGATCAATTGAATTGCGGGATAGTCTGTGTCGGTACGTGTGAGAGAGATCCACCTTTCCAAGTTGTTGGGGTTCATCTCATACTTCTGAAGGTTTGAGGGTGCTGCCTGTTCCATACTCCCCCTACTCCTCATCTAGCCTTTTAGGGGTACAAACAATAGTAATTGGGGCCCAGTGTGGTTGTGTACGTGTGATATACATACACTTTTTTTGGATCATATTTTCTATTCCGCTATTTAATTTAACTGGGCCTCCATGCGAGACCTGTGTGCCTTGTTGCGCTGTTTTGAGTACTCCACCAACATGGCCAGTGGCAATGACGCCGTTCTCAGCTTAACTATCCCACTTCTATGCCTCCTTGAAAAAACAATTCGGGCGATGATGGAAGAGGATGTGGCACAGGATGAGGAGGAGGAGGAGGATGAAGAGGTAACATTTCCAAGGCTTTCAGGGCAGTCATTCGCAAGGGGCTCCGAGGGTGGGTTCCTGCACACGCAAACGCCAGGGACGCAATTGTCCAGCAGGGGCACAGTTCTGGAGGATGAGGAGGATGAGGAGGAGGAGGAGCTGGAGGAGGAGATGGAACCATGTTCACAGCAGGGTGGCACCCAGGCCAGCTCATGGCCATCACTGGTGCGTGGCTGGGGGGATACAGAGGACACGGACGATACACCTCCCACAGAGGACAGCCTTTCGTTGCCTTTGGGCAGCCTGGCACACATGAGCGATTACATGCTGCAGTGTCTCCACAACGACCGCCGAGTTGCCCACATTCTAACTTGTGCTGATTACTGGGTGGCCACGCTGCTGGATCCCCGTTACAAGGACAACGTACCGTCCTTAATTCACTCACTGGAGCGCGATCGCAAGATGCGCGAGTACAAGCGCACGCTGGTAGACGCCATGCTGCTGGCATTCCCATCTGACAGCGGGGCCACAGTGGAAGCACAAGGCAGAGGAGGAGGAGGAGGAGGTCGCCAACGCAACCAGGGCACCGCCAGCACCTCAGAAGGCAGGGTTAGCATGGCCGAAATGTGGAAAAGCTTTGTCAGCACGCCACAACAAACAGCAGCACCAGCAGCTCAGATGGAACGTCTTAGCAGGAGGCAGCATTTTACCAACATGGTGGAGCAGTATGTGTGCACACGCCTACATGTAGTGAATGACGGGTCTGCCCCCTTCAACTTCTGGGTCTCCAAATTGGGCACATGGCTTGAGCTTGCCCTTTACGCCTTGGAGGTGCTGGCGTGCCCTGCAGCCAGTGTATTATCTGAACGGGTATTTAGCACGGCTGGGGGCGTTATAACAGACAAGCGCAGCCGCCTGTCCAGAGACGATGTGGACAAGCTCACGTTCATTAAAATGAACCAGGCATGGATCCCACGGGACTTTTCCGTACCTTATGCAGAATAGCAATGGATACCGACCTTACCCACCCATTGTTCCATTTTTGCTCTTTCTCACTCTTTTGGGGTGTACCCTCATTTAAAATTTTTGAAAAGAAGCAGTGTTGGCTACCTCGTCCTCCTCCTCAGGGCCAGATTAATGTAGGGGCTATTGGAGCTGCAGCTCCAGGCCCCTACCTTTTATATAGGCCCCGGGTTGGCCATATTCACTGTTACCGCTCTTCTGTCACTTGTAAACACAGAAGTCTGGCTTCTATGCTCGCTTCCCCAGGCAGCACCCTCAGAACCTCCCCACACAGCGTGAAGGCCGGACAAGGAGGGACAGTTGGCGATGCATGGATGTGTTTATGGGCTTCAGAGACAGCATCCCATGTTGAATTAGGCATGCATGGCTGCACCCTTCCTCCTCTGGGTGCATGGCAAGGCACGGCCCTTAAGGCCCTTCAAAATCCTCAGCACCAAGCCCATGATGCTGTTAATCCGGCCCTGGTCCTCCTCCACCGCCGCTTCCACCTACACCGCCCATAGGTGTGCGCAGCCTATTGCATTAAGGTGTGCACCCCAAAGTTGAAATACACATGCATGTGTTTGCCAGCAGGGAGAGTAATGTATCGGGGCCATGTACCTGTAGGCAAGGAGAAATAGAGCAGAGCAGGTCCCAGGGAGATCTTTCCCATCTCCTCACTGGCAATGCTATGTGCCCTAGGTGATTAGGGTGTGCCCAGGCACACCCAGCACACCCTGTGCGCACGCCTATGTCACCGCCACATCCACCACCACCTCAACCTCCCTCCTACTCCATATGGGCCTCGTCCTTCAGAGATGAAGAAGAACATTGTTTTATTTTTCTGTTTTTTTTTTGTTGTTTTAAGTTATTTCCCTATCCACATTTGTTTGCAGAGCACTTGCCATGCTCTTAATTACGTTTTGCTGCCATTTGCAGCACTCTAGCCCTTTCCTTTGGTGTTTTAGAGCCATTTTAGTGCCTTAAAGTTCGGGTCCCCATTGACTTCAATGGGGTTCGGTGTCCGGGAAAAGTTCGGTAAAAGTCCGGGACACGGACCCGGACTTTTTTTTAAAGTTCGGCCGAACCCGTCGAACACGGACATCTAGGTGTTCGCTCAACCCTAGTCACTAGTACATTCTTTAAGGATTCAGACCGGAATGGATATATTAACATCTCAAGTTGCCATTATGGCCCTTGGTTGAATGCTATCCCTAAGGGCCAATTTTCGCGACTTAAACGAAATTGTACTTTAAGGGAGGACTTCTTAAAAGAGGCCGATGTACTTAAATCCAGATTTTTGGAGAAGGGTTACTCCTCCGAATCTTTGGATTTGTCCTTGCAAGAGGTGGATGCGAGGGATAAGAATGAGATGCTAGCCCCGCGGCCGAAAAATTCTGATGCCACTTCAGATGGTTTCTCATCTAAGTTTTCTTTTTTACCTCATTTTCTACTCAACATCATGCAGTCAAGAATATTATGAGTAGGGTTGAGCGGACACCTAGATGTCCGTGTTCGACGGGTTCGGCCGAACTTTAAAAAAAAGTCCGGGTCCGTGTCCCGGACTTTTACCGAACTTTTCCCGGACACCGAACCCCATTGAAGTCAATGGGGACCCGAACTTTAAGGCACTAAAATGGCTCTAAAACACCAAAGGAAAGGGCTAGAGTGCTGCAAATGGCAGCAAAACGTAATTAAGAGCATGGCAAGTGCTCTGCAAACAAATGTGGATAGGGAAATAACTTAAAACAACAAAAAAAAACAGAAAAATAAAACAATGTTCTTCTTCATCTCTGAAGGACGAGGCCCATATGGAGTAGGAGGGAGGTTGAGGTGGTGGTGGATGTGGCGGTGACATAGGCGTGCGCACAGGGTGTGCTGGGTGTGCCTGGGCACACCCTAATCACCTAGGGCACATAGCATTGCCAGTGAGGAGATGGGAAAGATCTCCCTGGGACCTGCTCTGCTCTATTTCTCCTTGCCTACAGGTACATGGCCCCGATACATTACTCTCCCTGCTGGCAAACACATGCATGTGTATTTCAACTTTGGGGTGCACACCTTAATGCAATAGGCTGCGCACACCTATGGGCGGTGTAGGTGGAAGCGGCGGTGGAGGAGGACCAGGGCCGGATTAACAGCATCATGGGCTTGGTGCTGAGGATTTTGAAGGGCCTTAGGGCCGTGCCTTGCCATGCACCCAGAGGAGGAAGGGTGCAGCCATGCATGCCTAATTCAACATGGGATGCTGTCTCTGAAGCCCATAAACACATCCATGCATCGCCAACTGTCCCTCCTTGTCCGGCCTTCACGCTGTGTGGGGAGGTTCTGAGGGTGCTGCCTGGGGAAGCGAGCATAGAAGCCAGACTTCTGTGTTTACAAGTGACAGAAGAGCGGTAACAGTGAATATGGCCAACCCGGGGCCTATATAAAAGGTAGGGGCCTGGAGCTGCAGCTCCAATAGCCCCTACATTAATCTGGCCCTGAGGAGGAGGACGAGGTAGCCAACACTGCTTCTTTTCACAAATTTTAAATGAGGGTACACCCCAAAAGAGTGAGAAAGAGCAAAAATGGAACAATGGGTGGGTAAGGTCGGTATCCATTGCTATTCTGCACAAGGTACGGAAAAGTCCCGTGGGATCCATGCCTGGTTCATTTTAATGAACGTGAGCTTGTCCACATTGTCTCTGGACAGGCGGCTGCGCTTGTCTGTTATAACGCCCCCAGCCGTGCTAAATACCCGTTCAGATAATACACTGGCTGCAGGGCACGCCAGCACCTCCAAGGCGTAAAGGGCAAGCTCAGGCCATGTGCCCAATTTGGAGACCCAGAAGTTGAAGGGGGCAGACCCGTCATTCACTACATGTAGGCGTGTGCACACATACTGCTCCACCATGTTGGTAAAATGCTGCCTCCTGCTAAGACGTTCCATCTGAGCTGCTGGTGCTGCTGTTTGTTGTGGCGTGCTGACAAAGCTTTTCCACATTTCGGCCATGCTAACCCTGCCTTCTGAGGTGCTGGCGGTGCCCTGGTTGCGTTGGCGACCTCCTCCTCCTCCTCCTCTGCCTTGTGCTTCCACTGTGGCCCCGCTGTCAGATGGGAATGCCAGCAGCATGGCGTCTACCAGCGTGCGCTTGTACTCGCGCATCTTGCGATCGCGCTCCAGTGAGTGAATTAAGGACGGTACGTTGTCCTTGTAACGGGGATCCAGCAGCGTGGCCACCCAGTAATCAGCACAAGTTAGAATGTGGGCAACTCGGCGGTCGTTGTGGAGACACTGCAGCATGTAATCGCTCATGTGTGCCAGGCTGCCCAGAGGCAACGAAAGGCTGTCCTCTGTGGGAGGTGTATGGTCCGTGTCCTCTGTATCCCCCCAGCCACGCACCAGTGATGGCCATGAGCTGGCCTGGGTGCCACCCTGCTGTGAACATGGTTCCATCTCCTCCTCCAGCTCCTCCTCCTCCTCCTCATCCTCCTCATCCTCCAGAACTGTGCCCCTGCTGGACAATTGCGTCCCTGGCGTTTGCGTGTGCAGGAACCCACCCTCGGAGCCCCTTGCGAATGACTGCCCTGAAAGCCTTGGAAATGTTACCTCTTCATCCTCCTCCTCCTCCTCATCCTGTGCCACATCCTCTTCCATCATCGCCCGAATTGTTTTTTCAAGGAGGCATAGAAGTGGGATAGTTAAGCTGAGAACGGCGTCATTGCCACTGGCCATGTTGGTGGAGTACTCAAAACAGCGCAACAAGGCACACAGGTCTCGCATGGAGGCCCAGTTATTGGTGGTGAAGTGGTGCTGTTCCGCAGAGCGACTCACGCGTGCGTGCTGCAGCTGAAACTCCACTATGGCCTGCTGCTGCTCGCACAGTCTTTCCAGCATGTGCAAGGTGGAGTTCCACCTTGTGGGCACGTCACATATGAGGCGGTGAGCGGGAAGGCCGAAGTTACGCTGCAGCGCTGCCAGGCGAGCAGCAGCAGGGTGAGAACGCCGAAAGTGCGCACAAACGGCCCGCACTTTCTGCAGCAGCTCTGACATATCGGGGTAGTTTTTAAGGAACCTCTGCACCACCAAATTCAGCACATGCGCCAGGCAAGGGATGTGCGTCAAACCGGCTAGGCCCAGAGCTGCTATGAGATTTCGCCCGTTATCGCACACCACCAGGCCGGGCTTGAGGCTCGCTGGCAGCAACCACTCATTTGTCTGCTGTTCCATGCTCCTCCACAACTCCTGCGCGGTGTGTGGTTTGTCCCCCAAACAGGCAAGTTGTAAAACTGCCTGCTGTCGTTTACCCCTGGCCGTGCTGAAGTTGGTGGTGAAGGTGTTACGCTGTCCGGATGAGGAGGCGGTAGAGGATGAGGAAGCGGAGTAGGAGGAGTTAGGAACAGGAGGCAAACTGAAGCGCCCTGCAATCCTCGGTGGTGGAAGGACATGCGCCAAATTGCTATCCGCCTCAGGCCCATCCGCCACTGCATTTACCCAGTGTGCCGTTAGGGAGATATAACGCCCCTGACCGTGCTTACTGGTCCACGTATCCGTAGTTAGGTGGACCTTGGCACAGATGGCGTTGCGCAGTGCACACCTGATTTTTTCCCCCACTTGGTTGTGCAGGGAAGGGATGGCTTGCCTGGAAAAGTAGTGGCGGCTGGGCACGACGTACTGTGGGACAGCCACCGACATAAGGTTTTTAAAACTGTGCGTCTCCACCAGACGGAATGACAGCATTTCAAAGGCCAATAATTTTGAAATGCTGGCATTCAGGGCCAGGGATCGCGGGTGGGTAGGGGGGTACTTCCTCTTCCTCTCAAGTGTTTGGGAGATGGAAAGCTGAACGCTTCCACGGGACATTGTGGAGATGGTTGTTGGTGACCCAGGTGGTGGTGTTGCTGACAGATCGTCTGTTTGCGGGGTGGCAGGTGCCGGTATCACTACAGATGTGGCTGGAGCGGCCGAGACTGCAGCAGAAGAGGAAGCAGGATGAGCCAGAGACGTTTCTTGGTTTTGAAGGTGTGTACTCCACTGCAGCTCGTGCTTTGCACTTAGATGCCTGATCATGCAGGTTGTGCTCAGGTTGAGAAGGTTCATGCCTCGCTTCAAGCTCTGATTGCACAGGGTGCAAACCACTCGTGTCCTGTCATCAGCACATTTTCTAAAGAACTTCCACGCTAGAGAACTCCTTTGAGCTGACTTTGGTGCGCTCGTTCCCTTGCTGCGTTGGGCAGTAGCGGGCGTAGTGTCTAGGGCACGGCCGCTCCGCTTCTGCACCCTGCTCCCTCTTCTGCTGTGCTGGTGGCTCTGTGCGACCACCGCCTCTTCCTCCAAACTACTCAGTTCACCTGCATGACGTTCATTCCATGTGGGGTCGAGGACCTCATCGTCCTCCACATCATCTTCCACCCAGTCTTCACCCCTGCCCTCCTTGTCGGTCTCCACAATGCTGAACGCCGCAGCAGTTGGCACCTGCGTTTCGTCATCATCGGAGACGTGCTGCGATGATCCTTGCATGTACTCATCTTGAGAAATAAGTGGTTGGGCATCGCTGCACTCAATCTCTTCCACTTCTGGGGCAGGGCTAGGTGGATGGCCCTGGGAAACCCTGCTGACAGAGTCCTCAAAAAGAATAAGAGACTGCTGTATGGCTTGGGGCTCAGACTGCTGGCCTGATTTGCAAGGGGGTGAGGTGAAAGACGGTTGGACATTGGCTGCAGGTGCCAACTCTGACCTTTCTGCAGTAGACTGGGTGGGAGACAATGTGAAGGAACTGGAGGCACTGTCAGCAGCAAACCAATCTACTATCGCCTCAACTTGTTCTGGCCTCATCACTTCTAGGGGCGTTTGATGCCCTACCAAATACTGATGCAGGTTCTGTCGCCTACTCACACTTGAGGAAGGTGTTTCACTTGTGCGTGTAGCTGGCACAGATCGACCATGTCCTCTCCTTGCAACAGGAGCTCTACCAGCAGCACCACGACCCAGGCCACGGCCCTTATTTGACGGTCTCCTCATATTTCTGTAATTTAAGATCTTGCCCTAGAAAGGTTTTTATTGAATAGCGGAATAGAAAATATGATCCAAAAAAAGTGTATGTATATCACACGTACACAACCACACTAGGCCCCAATTACTATTGTTTGTACCCCTAAAAGGCTAGATGAGGAGTAGGGGGAGTATGGAACAGGCAGCACCCTCAAACCTTCAGAAGTATGAGATGAACCCCAACAACTTGGAAAGGTGGATCTCTCTCACACGTACCGACACAGACTATCCCGCAATTCAATTGATCCTCAAAGGTTTTTATTGAATAGCGGAATAGGAAATATGATCAAAAAAAGTGTATGTATCTCGCACGTACACAACCACACTAGGCCCCAATTACTATTGTTTGTACCCCTAAAAGGCTAGATGAGGAGTAGGGGGGGTATGGAACAGGCAGCACCCTCAAACCTTCAGAAGTATGAGATGAACCCCAACAACTTGGAAAGGTGGATCTCTCTCACACGTACCGACACAGACTATCCCGCAATTCAATTGATCCTCAAAGGTTTTTATTGAATAGCGGAATAGGAAATATGATCAAAAAAAGTGTATGTATCTCGCACGTACACAACCACACTAGGCCCCAATTACTATTGTTTGTACCCCTAAAAGGCTAGATGAGGAGTAGGGGGGGTATGGAACAGGCAGCACCCTCAAACCTTCAGAAGTATGAGATGAACCCCAACAACTTGGAAAGGTGGATCTCTCTCACACGTACCAACACAGACTATCCCCCAATTTAACTGATCCCCAAAGGTTTTTGATTAAATAGCGGAATAGAAAATATGATCCCAAAAAAGTGTATGTATATCACACGTACACAACCACACTAGGCCCCAATTACTATTGTTTGTACCCCTAAAAGGCTAGGAGTAGGGGGAGTATGGAACAGGCAGCACCCTCAAACCTTCAGAAGTATGAGATGAACCCCAACAACTTGGAAAGGTGGATCTCTCTCACACGTACCAACACAGACTATCCCCCAATTTAACTGATCCCCAAAGGTTTTTGATTAAATAGCGGAATAGAAAATATGATCCCAAAAAAGTGTATGTATATCACACGTACACAACCACACTAGGCCCCAATTACTATTGTTTGTACCCCTAAAAGGCTAGGAGTAGGGGGAGTATGGAACAGGCAGCACCCTCAAACCTTCAGAAGTATGAGATGAACCCCAACAACTTGGAAAGGTGGATCTCTCTCACACGTACCAACACAGACTATCCCCCAATTTAACTGATCCCCAAAGGTTTTTGATTAAATAGCGGAATAGAAAATATGATCCAAAAAAAGTGTATGTATATCACACGTACACAACCACACTAGGCCCCAATTACTATTGTTTGTACCCCTAAAAGGCTAGGAGTAGGGGGAGTATGGAACAGGCAGCACCCTCAAACCTTCAGAAGTATGAGATGAACCCCAACAACTTGGAAAGGTGGATCTCTCTCACACGTACCAACACAGACTATCCCCCAATTTAACTGATCCCCAAAGGTTTTTGATTAAATAGCGGAATAGAAAATATGATCCCAAAAAAGTGTATGTATATCACACGTACACAACCACACTAGGCCCCAATTACTATTGTTTGTACCCCTAAAAGGCTAGGAGTAGGGGGAGTATGGAACAGGCAGCACCCTCAAACCTTCAGAAGTATGAGATGAACCCCAACAACTTGGAAAGGTGGATCTCTCTCACACGTACCAACACAGACTATCCCCCAATTTAACTGATCCCCAAAGGTTTTTGATTAAATAGCGGAATAGAAAATATGATCCCAAAAAAGTGTATGTATATCACACGTACACAACCACACTAGGCCCCAATTACTATTGTTTGTACCCCTAAAAGGCTAGGAGTAGGGGGAGTATGGAACAGGCAGCACCCTCAAACCTTCAGAAGTATGAGATGAACCCCAACAACTTGGAAAGGTGGATCTCTCTCACACGTACCAACACAGACTATCCCCCAATTTAACTGATCCCCAAAGGTTTTTGATTAAATAGCGGAATAGAAAATATGATCCCAAAAAAGTGTATGTATATCACACGTACACAACCACACTAGGCCCCAATTACTATTGTTTGTACCCCTAAAAGGCTAGGAGTAGGGGGAGTATGGAACAGGCAGCACCCTCAAACCTTCAGAAGTATGAGATGAACCCCAACAACTTGGAAAGGTGGATCTCTCTCACACGTACCAACACAGACTATCCCCCAATTTAACTGATCCCCAAAGGTTTTTGATTAAATAGCGGAATAGAAAATATGATCCCAAAAAAGTGTATGTATATCACACGTACACAACCACACTAGGCCCCAATTACTATTGTTTGTACCCCTAAAAGGCTAGGAGTAGGGGGAGTATGGAACAGGCAGCACCCTCAAACCTTCAGAAGTATGAGATGAACCCCAACAACTTGGAAAGGTGGATCTCTCTCACACGTACCAACACAGACTATCCCCCAATTTAACTGATCCCCAAAGGTTTTTGATTAAATAGCGGAATAGAAAATATGATCCCAAAAAAGTGTATGTATATCACACGTACACAACCACACTAGGCCCCAATTACTATTGTTTGTACCCCTAAAAGGCTAGGAGTAGGGGGAGTATGGAACAGGCAGCACCCTCAAACCTTCAGAAGTATGAGATGAACCCCAACAACTTGGAAAGGTGGATCTCTCTCACACGTACCAACACAGACTATCCCCCAATTTAACTGATCCCCAAAGGTTTTTGATTAAATAGCGGAATAGAAAATATGATCCCAAAAAAGTGTATGTATATCACACGTACACAACCACACTAGGCCCCAATTACTATTGTTTGTACCCCTAAAAGGCTAGATGAGGAGTAGGGGGAGTATGGAACAGGCAGCACCCTCAAACCTTCAGTATGAGATTGTGTTCACTGTACCCCACAAAGATTGAGTTCACTGCACCCCACAATGATTGTGTTCACTGCACCCCACAAAGATTGTGTTCACTGCACCTCACAAAGATTGTGTTCACTGTACCCCCCAAAGATTGTGTTCACTGCACCCCACAAAGATTCTGTTCACTGTACCCCACAAAGATTGTGTTCACTGCACCCCAAAAAGATTGTGTTCACTGCACCCCAAAAAGGATGTTGTTCACTGCACCCCAAAAAGGATGTTGTTCACTCCACCCCAAAAAGATTGTGTTCACTGCACCCCACAAAGATTGTGTTCACTGCACCCCAAAAAGATTGTGTTCACTGCACCCCAAAAATGATTTTGTTCACTGCACCCCAAAAAGGATTTTGTTCACTGCACCCCAAAAAGGATGTTGTTCACTCCACCCCAAAAAGATTGTGTTCACTGCACCCCAAAAAGATTGTGTTCACTGCACCCCACAAAGGATTTTGTTCACTGCACCCCAAAAAGATTGTGTTCACTGCACCCCAAAAAGGATGTTGTTCACTGCACCCCAAAAAGGATTTTGTTCACTGCACCCCAAAAAGATTGTGTTCACTGCACCCCACAAAGGATTTTGTTCACTGCACCCCACAAAGATTGTGTTCACTGCACACCAAAAAGGATTGTGTTCACTGCACCCCAAAAAGATTTTGTTCACTGCACCCCAAAAAGATTGTGTTCACTGCAGCCCAAAAAGATTGTGTTCACTGCAGCCCAAAAAGATTGTGTTCACTGCAGCTCACACACAGAAAAATGGATGTGGATCACTGACACCTGCCTATCTCCAATCCCACACCACACAGCAATATCGATTGTAGTTTGTAGAACACAGTTTCCCTAAAATTCAGCAGACTCTGTCCCTAACAGGATTGAGAAGAGATCGTAGATCAGGATTGAGTGCAGATTCACCCCACCCCCCACACAGCAATATCGATTGTAGTTTGTAGAAGACACTGACCCTATATAATTCAGCAGACTCTATCCCTAAAATGCCTACAACTCGCCCTGCCTAAACACTCCGACCTGTCCCTCAATTCTATCCGGACACAAATGGTTTTTTCCTGCCTATCTTTCCCTAATCAGCAGCCAGCACGTTGATGTGTGCTCTGTCCCTGAATCTAAGCAGCATAATGACGCCGCTGCGGCTGCCTCGAACTTATAAAGACTTGGTCACATGCTTCAGACGGCCAATCACAGCTACTGAGACATTTGCAGGCATGGCTGGGATGGCTTAAGGCACACCAGTTAAACGATTGTTGATTGGCTGTTGAAAGCCCGCCATGAAAAGAGCGCCAAAGCATGCAAAACCCGGAAATAAAACGACCGAACACGGATTTTTACCCGAACATACAGTAAAGTGTCCGTGTCCGTGTTCGGGTACAAAAAATCCAATTATTCGGTACGAACACGAATAATACAGTCCGTGTTCGCTCAACACTAATTATGAGGAAACATTGGGGTGTTCTCAGGAATGATAGGGTCTTGGGCCCCCTCCTACCTGAGAGACCCCAAGTCACCTTTAGAGGGGTTCCTCCAGTTCGTTTACAGATTGCTCCTAACGTTGTTACCATACCAAAGAAACCAACATTCTTCAGTCAATTGAAAGGATTCTACCCTTGTAAAAGGTGTGCAGTATGCTCCACAAATTCACTTAAGAGTAGAAAGTACACCTCCTTTCAGTCTAATGTCACTTTAAAAAACTATGACATTGATCAATTTCTAACATGTGCTACTAAGAAGGTGGTGTATGTAATCACCTGCCCGTGCGGCCTACACTATATTGGCCGCACTGTGCGCGCTTTTCAAGTGCACATGAAGGAACATATTGCAAATATATACAAAAAGGATTCCCTAAACACAACCTTTCAAGGCATTATGACCTCGTTCATGATAGGAATCCCACTGGCACATCCTTTATGGCCATTCAACAGTTCTGTTCCCATTGGAGAGGTGATAATGTTAGGAGAGGTATTTCCCGTCTCGAGACAAGATGGATTTTTGATTTTAAATCCTATAGGCCCTTCGGCCTAAATGTGGACTGGGATATAAATTCGTTCATTAACAATAGTTGATTTTTGTATATATTTCTTTTAAAATTGTATTGTGTCATTGTACATTATATTGGTGTTGTATGTTTCTGGTCCAATTGATTGGCCGGCCTCCTTTTTTTCCCTTCTTCCTCTGTATATTTGGGATTCAAACATTGGGTGATCAGTCCCCCTCTTTTTGTTATCATACCCCCATAATTCTCTTATATAATTTATGACCCTTAAGAGAGTTAAATATTGGGTTTACCCAACGACACTGCCCGTGTTTCATACACTATACATACGTGTGGGTATTTATGTACTAATATAATTTGTTATTATTATTACTTTTCAATTTAATTTTGCCCAATGGTGTCACCCCGCCTGGAAGTGCTCCTATATTTAGTATATGGGGACAGAGAGTTATAGGTGGGCAGACTGGACACTTCCTGTGATGGACTGTGTCCTCTCATGTCCCGCTCTATGGCTCCGCTTGTTGTTTTTCCGGGTACATGTGAAGCAGTGATGACTTCCGGTACGGCAGAACGTCACTTCCGGTACGGCGGAGCGTCACTTCCGGCCACGATCTCCGGGCAGAGCGGTCTCTTCTTTGTTCCACTCTTGCCCGTGCGCCACCTCGTATTAGGCACATAATATAGTAACATGGGGCACTATTAAGGATCTTCATTTTTCCTTATTATGGGCAAATTAGAGATGAGCTCCTGTACGGCGGAACGTCACTTCCGGTTACCATTTCCGGGGCAGAGCAGCTATTTTTGGCTTCACTCTCGCTAGATTGCCATCTCATTTGGTTTATCTATTCTTTTATTCCTCTGTGTACCATGGGGGTATTAATAATTTATATATTTCCCATGTATTATTTTATAATTATTAATCTCATGACCTCCACTCATTTCCGGCATAACCCCTATATAAAACATTTGATTGGTATCATGTGGCCACGCCCCCTGATGATGTCAAGTGTGACGAAACATGTTGGGAGGAGCTTAACCACATGATGCTGTTATGCTGCTGGAGGTCGGCCATGTTTTTGGATGAGAAACAGACACACGTTGTTTTTTACTACATGCTTTTATCTTTGGATTTAATGTGAGTACCCTGTGTGCAGAGTTTTATCATATGTATAATAAAGCCTTCATAGGGATGTCTGCGCAATGATATTCTCATTTCAATTTTATTACGAGGAACTACTTTTTATGTTGGGTCCATTCCCTTGGACATACACCTCTGTATGATATATTTATGCCACCTGGCTGGATTCGTCTGTTGGTCTGCGACAGAAGTCCGCTTCATTTTGATTGAGCCTGATTGAACACTGTCATTAATGTCTAAACCGCTGGCAACAAAAGTGAGTACACCCCTAAGTGGAAATGTCCAAATAGGGCCCAAAGAGTCAATATTTTTTGTGGCCACCATTATTTTCCAGCACTGCCTTAACCCTCTTGGGCATGCAGTTCACCAGAGCTTTACAGGTTGCCACTGGAGTTCTCTTCCACTCCTCCATGATGACATCATGGACCTGGTAGATGTTAGAGACATTGCGCTCCTCCACCTTCCGTTTGAGGATGCCCCACAGATGCTCAACAGGGTTTAGGTCTGGAGACATGCTTGGCCAGTCCATCACTTTTACCCTCAGCTTCTTTAGCAAGGCAGTGGTCATCTTGGAGGTGTGTTTGGGGTCGTTATCATGCTGGAATACTGCCCTGCGGCCCAGTCTCTGAAGGGAGAGGATCATGCTCTGCTTCAGTATGTAACAGTACATGTTGTCATTCATGGTTCCCTCAATGAACTGTAGCTCCCCAGTGTTGGCAGCACTCATGCAGCCCCAGACCATGACACTCCCACCACCATGCTTGTCTGTAGGCAAGACACAGTTGTCTTTGTACTTATCACCTGGTTGCCACCACACACGCTTGACACCATCTGAACCAAATATGTTTATCTTGGTCTCATCAGACCACAGGACATGGTTCCAGTAATACATATCCTTAGTATGCTTGTCTTCAGCAAACTGTTTCTGGGCTTTCTTGTGCATCATCTTTAGAAGAGGCTTCCTTCTGGAACTACAGCCATGAAGACCAATTTAATGCAGTGTGCGGCATATGGTCTGAGCACTGACAGGCTGACCCCCCACCCCTTCAACCTCTGCAGCAATGCTGGCCGCCCTCATACATACGGGAGCTGGAGGCGTGGGGTGACAAACATCCCAATATTTGTCACAATAGAGACCAAGTGGTAGTGAGAAATGTCCTTGAATATCTGTGTATGCTGCTGAGACAAATATATGTAAGTATGTAAATTTGGGTATTGCACAGTGGCGGCTGGTGCTCAAAATTTTTGGGGGGGCGCAAAAAGAAAAATGTAATAGGTATTGCTTCGCGTCAAAAAACGCAGTAAAAAATTGCGTGACTTTGAAGTCATGGTACAGGCATGGCACAGGTGATGGTATAGGCATGGCATACGTGATGGTACAGGCATGGCATAGGTGATGGTACAGGCATGGCACAGGTGATGGTATAGGCATGGCACAAATATGGTATAGGCATGTCACAGGTCATGGTACAGGAGATGGTATATGCCCCCTTTCAATGCAGTGACCAGCGTACATGCCCCCTTTCAATGCAGAGACCAGTGTACATGCCCCCTTCAATACAGAGTTCAGCGTGCGTGCCCCCTTCAATGCAATGAACATTGTGCTGTGCCCCCTTCAATGCAATAAACACTGTGCTGTGCCCCCACAATGCAGAGTTCAGCGTGCATGCCCCCTTCAATGCAACTGTGCTGTGCCCCCTTCAATGCAATGAACAATGTGCTGTGCCCCCTTCAATGCAATAAACACTGTGCTGTGCCCCCTTCAATGCAACACTGTGCTGTGCCCCCTTCAATGCAACACTGTGCTGTGCCCCCTTCAATGCAATAAACACTGTGCTGTGCCCCCTTCAATGCAATAAACACTGCGCTGTGCCCCCTTCAATGCAATAAACACTGTGCTGTGCCCCCTTCAATGCAATAAACACTGTGCTGTGCCCCCTTCAATGCAATAAACACTGTGCTGTGCCCCCTTCAATGCAATAAACACTGTGCTGTGCCCCCTTCAATGCAATAAACACTGTGCTGTGCCCCCTTCAATGCAATAAACACTGTGCCCCCTTCAATGCAATGAACTCTGTGCTGTGCCCCAACAATGCAGAGTTCAGCGTGCATGCCCCCTTCAATGCAACACTGTGCTGTGCCCCCTTCAATGCAATAAACACTGTGCTGTGCCCCCTTCAATGCAATAAACACTGTGCTGTGCCCCCTTCAATGCAATAAACACTGTGCTGTGCCCCCTTCAATGCAATAAACACTGTGCTGTGCCCCCTTCAATGCAATAAACACTGTGCTGTGCCCCCTTCAATGCAATGAACTCTGTGCTGTGCCCCAACAATGCAGAGTTCAGCGTGCATGCCCCCTTCAATGCAACTGTGCTGTGCCCCCTTCAATGCAATGAACACTGTGCTGTGCCCCCTTCAATGCAATGAACACTGTGCTGTGCCTCCACAATGCAGAGTTCAGCGTGCATGCCCCCTTCAATGCAACTGTGCTGTGCCCCCTTCAATGCAACTGTTCCGTGCCCCCATCAATGCAGAGTTCAGCGTGCGAGCCCCTTTCAATGCAGAGCGCCACAGCATTGTCCCCAATCACTGCAGAGCGCCACAGCATTGTCCCCCAATGATTGCAGAGCGCCACAGCATTGTCCCCCAATGATTGCAGAGTGCCAGCATTGTACTTCAATGATTGCAGAGTGCCACAGCATTGTACCCCAATGATTGCAGAGTGCCAGCATTGTACCCCAATGATTGCAGAGTGCCACAGCATTGTACCCCAATGATTGCAGAGTGCCCACAGCATTGTACCCCAATGATTGCAGAGTGCCCACAGCATTGTACCCCAATGATTGCAGAGGGCCAGCATTGTACCCCAATGATTGCAGAGTGCCACAGCATTGTCCCCCAATGATTGCAGAGTGCCACAGCATTGTCCCCCAATGATTGCAGAGCGCCACAGCATTGTCCCCCAATGATTGCAGAGTGCCCACAGCATTGTACCCCAATGATTGCAGAGTGCCACAGCATTGTCCCCCAATGATTGCAGAGTGCCCACAGCATTGTACCCCAATGATTGCAGAGTGCCACAGCATTGTCCCCCAATGATTGCAGAGTGCCACAGCATTGTCCCCCAATGATTGCAGAGCGCCACAGCATTGTCCCCCAATGATTGCAGAGCGCCACAGCATTGTCCCCCAATGATTGCAGAGCGCCACAGCATTGTCCCCCAATGATTGCAGAGCGCCACAGCATTGTACTCCAATGATTGCAGAGTGCCCACAGCATTGTACCCCAATGATTGCAGAGTGCCCACAGCATTGTACCCCAATGATTGCAGAGTGCCAGCATTGTACCCCAATGATTGCAGAGTGCCACAGCATTGTCCCCCAATGATTGCAGAGCGCCACAGCATTGTCCCCCAATGATTGCAGAGTGCCCACAGCATTGTACCCCAATGATTGCAGAGTGCCCACAGCATTGTACCCCAATGATTGCAGAGTGCCCACAGCATTGTACCCCAATGATTGCAGAGGGCCAGCATTGTACCCCAATGATTGCAGAGTGCCACAGCATTGTCCCCCAATGATTGCAGAGTGCCACAGCATTGTCCCCCAATGATTTCAGAGCGCCACAGCATTGTCCCCCAATGATTGCAGAGTGCCCACAGCATTGTACCCCAATGATTGCAGAGCGCCACAGCATTGTACTCCAATGATTGCAGAGTGCCCACAGCATTGTACCCCAATGATTGCAGAGTGCCCACAGCATTGTACCCCAATGATTGCAGAGTGCCAGCATTGTACCCCAATGATTGCAGAGTGCCACAGCATTGTCCCCCAATGATTGCAGAGCCCCACAGCATTGTCCCCCAATGATTGCAGAGCGCCACAGCATTGTCCCCCAATGATTGCAGAGCGCCACAGCATTGTACTCCAATGATTGCAGAGTGCCCACAGCATTGTACCCCAATGATTGCAGAGTGCCCACAGCATTGTACCCCAATGATTGCAGAGTGCCAGCATTGTACCCCAATGATTGCAGAGTGCCACAGCATTGTCCCCCAATGATTGCAGAGTGCCAGCATTGTACTTCAATGATTGCAGAGTGCCACAGCATTGTACCCCAATGATTGCAGAGTGCCAGCATTGTACCCCAATGATTGCAGAGTGCCCACAGCATTGTACCCCAATGATTGCAGAGTGCCCACAGCATTGTACCCCAATGATTGCAGAGGGCCAGCATTGTACCCCAATGATTGCAGAGTGCCACAGCATTGTCCCCCAATGATTGCAGAGTGCCACAGCATTGTCCCCCAATGATTGCAGAGTGCCACAGCATTGTCCCCCAATGATTGCAGAGTGCCCACAGCATTGTACCCCAATGATTGCAGAGTGCCACAGCATTGTCCCCCAATGATTGCAGAGTGCCCACAGCATTGTACCCCAATGATTGCAGAGTGCCACAGCATTGTCCCCCAATGATTGCAGAGTGCCACAGCATTGTCCCCCAATGATTGCAGAGTGCCCACAGCATTGTACCCCAATGATTGCAGAGTGCCCACAGCATTGTACCCCAATGATTGCAGAGTGCCAGCATTGTACCCCAATGATTGCAGAGTGCCACAGCATTGTACCCCAATGATTGCAGAGTGCCACAGCATTGTACCCCAATGATTGCAGAGTGCCACAGCATTGTACCCCAATGATTGCAGAGGGCCAGCATTGTACCCCAATGATTGCAGAGTGCCACAGCATTGTACCCCAATGATTGCAGAGTGTCAGCGTGCGTGCTCCGTTCAAACTTACCTGGCGGCGGCGCGGCTCAGCTTCTTCCTCCTCTTCTGCGGCGGGTCCTTCTCCCTCGTCGTCTCGGCGGCGGGAACCGGCGGGCGGCCTCTCCTCTTCTCTGAGCGGCGGTGACGGTGAGTGATTGACGCACGCACCGGCACCGCCCCCATTGCGACGTCAGCGATATCCTGGATGATGATTGGTCCAGGCTGTAGACTGGACCAATCACAGCCAGGATATCAGAAAGTGGGGGTGTCCAACCGCAAAGACTTGCGCCCAGGATACCCCCCTACCTCCCCAGAAGGCAGCCAATCGGCGCCTCTTCTGGGAGGTAACCCCACCCCCTCCCAGCCACCAGTTCCTTGGGTTCAGGCCGGCGAACCCAATTTTTTTTTGAACAACTTTATTTGTTCGTTTTGTTTTTTTTTTTTTTTTTCGTTTTTTTTTTCTTTTTTTTTTAGGGGTAGGGGGGGGCGGCGCCCTGGCGCCCCCTATGCACGGGCCGCCACTGGTATTGCATCACATGATGATGTAGCAAAGAAAAAAGTAATGGGAGTATTTTCAAGTGTGCATGCATTACTACATCACCTGATGCAGATGACATAAAGGGGAAGTGTAATAGAAACACCAAAGGTGTAGCAGAAAAATGGATATAGGGGCAGGAAAAGAAAAAGGACAATGAAAGAAAAGAAAAGAGAAAAGGAGAATAAAGGAAAGGAAAAGAAGAAAAAAAGAAGAAAAAAGGGGGGAAGTGAAGCTGCCAATTGTGAATGAAAACATAGTGCTTGAAAGTAATAACTAAAATGTAATGGATAAAAACAATATGAGCAAGCTGAAGAGCCAAGGTGAAATCAAGTGATAGATTGGGGTAAAGAGTATCAAGAAAGGAGTACTAACCACATAGGTGTTGGAGGATGTGAATAAGTAGGTGTTGTCCATTCGTGTTGATTGAGTGGTCTGAGAAAGAGAAACTCCAAGGATACTGTCCGCCCCTTTGTAGCCCATGTTGGGTGCAATCAGCACCCCACCTGCACGCCATGTCAGGTGGCTCAAGGGAGGCCATGTGTTTTCAAGTGTGTATGCATTACTACATCACCTAATGCAGATGACATAAATGGGAAGTGTAATAGAAATATCAAAGGTGTAGCAGAAACATGGATATAGGTGCAGGAAAAGAAAAAGGACAATGAAAGAAAAGAGAAAAAGAAAATAAGTAAAGAGTGTCAAGAAAGGAGTACTAACCACATAGGTGTTGTAGGATATGAATGAGTAGGTGTTGTCCATTCGTGTTTATTGTTCTGAGTAGAACCTGTCCTGTTAAACTGTTGTATGGTCTTGGCCACTGTGCTGCAGCTCAGTTTCAGGGTCTTGGTAATCTTCTTATAGTCTAGGCCATCTTTGTGTAGAGCAACAATTATTTTTTTCAGATCCTCAGAGAGTTCTTTGCCATGAGGTGCCATGTTGAATATCCAGTGACCAGTATGAGAGAGTGAGAGCGATAACACCAAATTTAACACACCTGCTCCCGATTCACACCTGAGACCTTGTAACACTAATAAGTCACATGACACCGGGGAAGAAAAAGGGCTAATTGGGCCCAATTTGGACATTTTCAATTAAGGGTGTACTCACTTTTGTTTCCAGTGGTTTAGAAATGAATGGCTGTGTGTTGAATTATTTTGAGGGGACAGCAAATTTAAACTGTTATACAAGCTGTACACTCACTACTTTACATTGTAGCAAAGTGTCATTTCTTCAGTGTTGTCACATGAAAAGATATAATAAAATATTTACAAAAATGTGAGGGGTCTACTCACTTTTATGAGATAGTGTATATGCATCGATTAAAATCCACTATTTTATTTACATATATCAAAGCACACTAGCAGAAAACTGGTTGATAATGTTTAAAAACAACATATGCAGAAAAAGCAATGGACATCATGAACAGAACTCTGAACAAAACCCCTTAAGTAATTTGCCCTATTCACAGTAGACATATCAGTTAGGCTTCCCTGGACAGTCGGCAGTCTAACCCAATATAGTTTCATGGTATGTACAGTTTATATACATATACACTGTATATATATTTTCTATTATAAGTTTCTGTAGTGATGTAAGGTGCATATAATATTAGTCTGTTGGATGCCCCAACTCGCTAATGTCATTATATTTGGTATAATGACATTTCTTTTTCTTTGTCATTTTCTGCTTTAAGTATATATTTGTTATAATTTTTCTTTTCTATCTTTATTATTTAGAACAACCCGCCCTGAGGGAGCACATCTGCAAAAGAGAAACGTTAGCCCCTTCACATTCTCCAAGCTTATTTTCTACTTTCTATGCAATACGACTGAGTAGACTGGTATATATCTGGTGGGTGGGATTTATACAACCCTTTCCAGGGATGGGAAAAGTAACTGATATGTTTACTGCAGATGGGATGAAATACATAAGAGGTTTTATTCAGAGTAGTGTTCGTGATGTGCGTTGTTTTTAAAGATTTTTGTCCCTGTATACTGTTTTTAAACGTAATCAACCAGTTTTCTGCTGACATGAATTACAATAAATAAACAAGTGGATTTTTACCGATTCAGGTGTGTACCTTTTTGAGAGGTAGTCCACCATCAAGGTTTCTATACCTTTCTTGTTGTCTTCATAGACAACCATTCTCTAGGTTAGGATCAGGCAATTCCTGGATCCGCTTCGGTCCCCTTATCC
Organism: Pelophylax lessonae; assembly: GCF_965119305.1. Lineage (NCBI taxonomy): Eukaryota > Metazoa > Chordata > Amphibia > Anura > Ranidae > Pelophylax > Pelophylax lessonae. The sequence continues at coordinate 344,717,898 of NC_138772.1, forward strand.
CTGACTGGACTGCTTGAGGATTCATGACACTGTTCAAGGTAGCGTCTATCCCTATATATCCCAGAATATTATCTATTTTCCCCTCTCATATTAATACACTAACACAACCCATATTTCCATTTTTTAGACACATTTTTAAGCTCCTGATGAATGGACGGAGGTCCACGAAACGCGTAGAGCCTACAATTACTCCAATGTTTTATCTAAATATGTCATATTTAAAGATTATGAGCACAGAGAACATTTATGCATTGATGTATCCATTATATTTTTGAGTGATCCATTTTTTGGTCCTAGAAATATTGTATTAATTTTGGATTTATTATGCATTATTATATTTGCTCTGTGCTGTATCTCTGTATATGTTTATGTAACAGTGATTTTTTATCATATGTATCCAATCAATAAAATATCCTATGTCCAATTTTGCCTCAATTAAAGTCCCGCATTCCTTTTCTTCTTATACATTTATACTAAAAGTGAGAAGTAAGGGGAAAACTGTTAACTCTCCCTTTGCACAGGCAGTGACAAATGTGAGTTGTTTGCAGACAGTTTTTATCCAATACACCAGGTCCAATCTGGTAGGGATTTATGGCTGTTTCCACATTAAAAACTGCCATGGGTCTTTGTTAAATATTAAAAGGAAGCTGAGAGCTAAAATTACATTCGGTAGAGCTCAGTGAGGAGAGCTGAGAGCTGATTGGAGGGAAGGAACACACCCCTTCACACAGCACACAGGAACAAACTGGAGGCCGTCAATCAGCTGGAGGTCCCTCTCCTGCCACCCCTTTTTTTCTCTTAGTGTCAGGAAAACTTGTAAGATGTGCTTAACGCTGGAGAGGAACAAAGCAGCAAACGGAAATGACACAAATGGCACTTTTCCACTGGAAGTATCGGCTCGGCTCTACTCTGCCCTGCTTGGCCCTGCTTGGCCCGGTTTGCTTTTCCATTGCTGGTACCGCATGGTACGGTGTTGGAATGGTTCGGTACGGTTTGGTATGGTTTGCTTTTCCACTAAAGTAGTACTAAAGTTAAGTGGGTGGGATAACAACGATTCTCTGACCAATCAGTGGCTAGTAGTGATTGCATGCAAAGGATTGTGGGATATGGTACCGGTATGGTACCTCTTGGAACCACAATCGAGGTGGTACTGTTTTAGAGAGCCGTACCGTTCAGTTCCATGCAGGGGAAAAGCGCCGCCGTACCGTACCGTACCGAACCATTCCTACACTGTACCATGCAGTGGAAAAGCACAAAAGCGAGCCGAACCGTTCGGTTCCATGCAGTAGAAAAGCGCCATTAGTGCTCCTGATTGAGTCAAGTACACACTATACAAGGATATGCTTTGTTCATATTTCATGATTTTCCCTTGGGTTGAATAAAGTATTCTGAATGTAAATTGATGTTTACAGCTACTTTAATCCTTATGAGGTGACAATGTAAGTGTTTTATTACTTTGTACCAGTTTCCTGGTGCAGAAAGCTGTGTTAATTGCCCCCCTCCCCATTAAAATACATGCAGTCCAGTTGTGGTCATCAGTTACAAAAAGGATGTTCTGGAAATGGAAAGGGTGCAGAGGATGGTAACTTAAGTAATTATGGGCATGGAAGACTACAGCTTGGAAACAAGAATAGCTGCATTTATTGACCCTTTTGAGGTGATAATGGAAGTGTTTTTTTTTTTAACTTGTATGGATATACTGTATGATGATAGAATAATATTTAAGGGGCCCACAAAAACCATGAGGACATTACTAGTAGCTGGAAAAGGTTTAACCTCTGTATATGCAAAGGATTCTTTACTGTAACAATCATAATAATAGTCTCTCCTAGAAACTGAAAAGATTTGGTAAATTGCTTAAAAATAGATTAAATACATTTCTAAAAGCACAAAAGTGACTTACATCTATAACAAAGTAAAATCCTAAGGTTGATTCAAGTAGTTACCTGTTTGCTTCAAGGATTCAGGAAGGATTTATTTTTATTTGTTAAAGTACATAGGAGAAATAGGACAACAATTATTAAAGGCTATTTCCTTTCCTCAACTAGAAATTCAGGGTTCTGAGAATTCATTTTTTTGAACTAGATGGACTTTTTTCAGTCTATGTAATTGTGCAAGAATAAATTTGGTTTATGAATGTAATGTAATTTATTGTTTCCTACTGCTTATTATCTGAAGTATAGTCTGAAAATACTAATGCACAGTTAAGAGAAGAAAAGAAAACACAAATCTAAAACATTATTCAGCTTCCGACAAATAACTGAGACTGCTGTGCAAACATATCATTATTACCAAAGAATCAGAAAGCTAGCAAATCATGATATCAAGTGGTTAAGTTATGTCACTGTGACGGAGGATCACAAAACACTGAACTTGTCATCCAGTTATTTTAATTGTTTTCATTTTACAGCACAGCTGGCTTTGATCCGAGTGTACTTTCCACTCTTCTCAAGTGATCTGCACAAGTGTGCTTTTAAAGGAGTTGTATTGATGAGCCAAAACCACCTAAGTAAACAATAAGAATTAAAGGGAGCATATGGAAGAGTTACGGGAAGGAGCGAGAGATGTTTAGAGGCCTGGCTAGAGTCAGGAAGTCTAGACTCCAGATGTGAATACACAACACCAGTAAGTTCTAAACTGGGCCTGATACACGTCTCTGCCAGATGTCACAAGGCCCAAAATAAATCCACACATATGGCAACATAGTTGGCTAAATTTCTTTATTAAAAAACAACTATGATACTTAAAGCTGAACTCTGTGAAAATGGAAAACTTCCTTTTTAGTGGGGCTCCTCTGCACTACAAGGGTTAAGTGTTCATTTTTGTGTAGAGCAGTGTTTCTCAACCTTTTTTAAGTCAAGGTACCTTTAAAATTATGGACAATCTCGAGGCACCCTCCAAAATATGGACAGTCTTGAGGCGCCCCATTCTAAAATGTAAAAACTATTCTGAAAGGTTTACATAATGCAGCAACAGCAATACATGTTGTACAACCTAACGTTAGAGGTAATTTATTCTTCCAAAGCAAATACTCTTTTGCAAACTGGTACTGACAAGTATACCAATGTTTCTCTTCTCCCTCAGTTTTGAGACCCCAAAGCTGATGGAGAGGAACAAGGGAGGATCAAACAAGGATGTTACGCAGGCAACTGATCCTCCTTATCAACTGATGAGGTCATTGGTCATTAGGAGGTTGGCAGTTAGAAGGTTGTAATGGTGTACAATGGAAACCTGTGGCTTTGTGTAACTAAAAGGGCAGGTTTTATCCACCCACCCACTTATATACAATTTTGGGGTAAATTTTAGGCATTTTGCCAAGGCACCCCTAAAGAAACCTCAAGGCACCCTGGTTGAAAAAGGCTGTAAGTTAAAGAGGTTTAACTTACCCTGTCCTACACTCCAGCAGGCCCTCCTCTCTTCTTCTTCTCTCAGGAACCTGAGGACCCGTCCAAAACCCAAAGTGTTGGAGGAAAGAGGAAAGCGCCATCTGTCAGAGGACTGAGGAATAAAATAAGAAAGACTACCTTTTTAATATTTCTCTAGACAAAAAGAACAAATATACCTTGCAGTGCAGAGGAAGAAAGGGTCGTTTTTACATTTTGGACAGGTTAATTCGGTTGGTAAGCAGACTGGTTGGTGAGTTGAGCTGGGAATTTTCTCTGGTTTTGTCTTGCTTGCATTGCCCTTCCATGTGCTCCTTGCCATTAAGGCCAGTTATAGATAGGAGCAGGGGCCATTTGTTTGTTACTGATGTAATATTGATTAGGGGGACACACTGGACGCCTTTGCTGCCATTGCGCTATGTGCTGTGTGTCCAGTGTGCCCCTGTCAGAGGACTGAGGAATAAAATAAGAAAGACTACCTTTTTAATATTTCTCTAGACAAAAAGAACAAATATACCTTGCAGTGCAGAGGAAGAAAGGGTCGTTTTTACATTTTGGACAGGTTAATTCGGTTGGTAAGCAGACTGGTTGGTGAGTTGAGCTGGGAATTTTCTCTGGTTTTGTCTTGCTTGCATTGCCCTTCCATGTGCTCCTTGCCATTAAGGCCAGTTATAGATAGGAGCAGGGGCCATTTGTTTGTTACTGATGTAATATTGATTAGGGGGACACACTGGACACCTTTGCTGCCATTGCGCTATGTGCTGTGTGTCCAGTGTGCCCCTGTGCCTTTAAGGAGGACTGGGCTACCTCCAGACCCACCTGCTCTCTATCTATCCTTTAGAATGCATGTGTTCCTTCTCCATTGTGCAGGGTCTGATGTCTAAATTTATCTGGAGGGGGAGACATTCTAGGGTTGCCAGGTCGATCACCCTAGAGCATTGGGTGGTCTAGCTCTTCCACAGGTGAAACTGTATTACCATGCTGTCGTTTTGTCTAGGAAAGCTGATTTGAAATGCACGAGCAATGTTAAACTGTGGGTTCAACTGGAGCACTACCTGAGTGGGTCCCCCTGGATTCCACGCAAGTGTCGGTCCCTCTCCCCTATGATTTCCCCACTTACTATCTCCACTTTTGATATTTGGGACTCCTTACACAAAAAATTCTCCTGGAATTACAACTCACCTCTCATGCCCCTCCTGGACAATGCTCTGTTTCCCCCCAGTCTCATGGACCCAGGCTTTCAGCAGTGGAAGCCTGATTCAGAACTCCTTTTTCATCATATATTCAAAGATAATCGGCTTAAGCCCCTACGTGATATCTTACACCCTGGGCAGCCTTCCTTTCTGGATGAGTGTAGATATCGACAACTGTCAAATTTTTTGAGATCACTCCCACAGCCCATACGCAGCTCCTTCCATCTTACTCCTGTCAAATCTCTCCTTTGTAACCAACAACCGATCTCCCATGCTGTTTCCCTGTTCTACAAGGCCCTCTTGGAATTGCAATACTCAGATGATGCAGGTTACCTACTTAAGTGGGAATGGGACTTGGCCACCCCGCTTTCTGACTCTCAAAAACCCATGATCCTACAGCAAGCACTGTCCTCCTCCCTCTCCACAATGTTTCTATCTTACTCGCCGCTCTGTTGGAGGAACTGTGGACAAGTAGCTACTCATGCTCACATCTGGTGGTCTTGCCCTGTCATACGGACATACTGGGAGACAATACTTTCTACCATAACGCGGATCACGGCCTTACTTTACCTTTGGACCCATGGACTGTCCTCTTTCATTGTTCTCAAGAACCTCTGGGTTCCTATAAACGCTCCATCATACCTCATCTCTTGAACGCTGTGAAATCCGTGATCCCGATCCCTGAATGGGGCCAGCCTGCCCCGCCCTCCCTACGTCAGTGGTTCAGTAAAGTGGATTCTGTTGCAATTATAGAGGATTTGACCTTTGTTTCCAAGGGACAAATTGATCGGGGTTATAAGATTTGGGCTACTTGGATTCACTTTAAGACCACTCCCTCCTTTGTTGACCTCTCTACCTCGGGTCCCTCTGTGAGTCCACCTGGAATATCCACTGCCTAGGTCATCTTTGTGCCCCTTTGATATTGATATTGTAATTTTGTGATTTAGTTTACAGGTTATGGTAAGACCCTGATACCAAAGCCCCCCCCCCCCACCTCTTACCCCTCCCCTCTCCCTCCCCTTTTCCCTTCTTCTCTTCTCTTCTCTTCTTCTTCTCCATCTTGCTTTCCTTTCCCTTTTCTCCCTCCTTTCTCATTTATCTTCCTCCCCTTCTTGCCTCATTTCCTTTTTCCCCTCCTTTAATGTATCCTTCTATTTTGTTTTATGCATCTGTCTGCCAACAGTTATATTGCAAATATTTATGATCATTATGCTGTCCCAAATTCACTAGTTGAATTGTTTTCTTTCATTGCTTGGACTTGAATGCTTACAACTTGTTTACTTGTTGCATTGCTTTTTTTTGTTTATGGCAGATCTGGATCTGTACTATGTTTTCATGTTGCTGGTTTCTTGCTAATAAAAACTTATTGAACAAAAAAAAAAGAGAATGCATTCGTTCCCACAGTTAAGACTCTCATAAATTTACAAGGGTTAGGACTACAGGTAATACAGGGTGCCATGAAGGGGAAGGGGAGAAGCAGCACCATCAAAGTGTAGATTAAAAAGGATGGTTTATTGCACATGGACAATTAAAAACTCACATGACATATGTGAAAAGCCAGCATATAAGGCATTTATCTGCTCTGTTGGGGGAAAGAGCTGGGAGAAAGGGGAGAAAAGCCTCTGGTCCCGGCTGTGTTGGTGGTGTCCGGCACTTCCTGGTTTCTGGGCAGTCTGCAGTTTATGCTGGCATTTGCAAATGTGTGCTAACTAAACCCTGTTGGACAGGTTAATTTGGTTGGTAAGCAGACTGGTTGGTGAGTTGAGCTGTTTTTTTCTGGCATGCGTTGGCCTTCCATTTGCTCCTTGCTGTGAAGGCCAGTTATAGATGGGGCAGGGGCCATTTGTTAGTTTTTACATTTCCCAGGAGCTCAGCTTGAAAAAGTAAACTTACATTTAACCAACTATTACAGCAAGTGTGCTTGTTTAATGATACAAAAACTTTTTAATTAAGCATGAAGCTTGTAAACATGACTGACATGAGTGGCAAGGGCTAACATAGCATTTGCGTAAGTTCTGGTACTTAATTTTTACAATGCTGAGGTTGGAGGTTGCTGGAACTTCCTCCCATTGTTCAGTTCTAGGACAGATGTGAAGACACAATACCCTAATCGTACTCCTTCTTTGTAATGCCTGTGTCACGGTCTGGAGTCAGGCTCTGAGGCCAGTAGCTATAGCAGAGGAAGCTCACACGGGAACCGGCAGGATAGGAACCAAGGTAGGTCACCCTGGCAGATGACGTAGGTTCACCTGAGTTGCGGAATTTAAGCCCTAACTGGTGTTCACCAGAGCTCCTGAAGGTGGAGAAGGATTTTGCTGCGTGTTAGCACCAGGTCGCAGTCCTCAGGATCGCCCAACCAGGAGGTGAGCAAGCCTGAGTCCAGTAGCAGATATAGCAGGTAGGGATCAAGCAGAAGCGTAGTCAAGGAGTAGCCAAAGGTCGGTAATGAGTAGTTGCAGGTTGGGATTAAGCAGAAGCGTATGAATGATATGATAGCTAAGATATAGACGGCAGCAGGAGAGACAAGGGAGATATTGGCTGGTAAAGGCACAATATTCTGGCAACCAGTAAGTACAGAGACATGTTTAAATCAGGAAGTTCATGGAAGAAGCAAAGGGTTCAAGACAATTAAGATTCAAGATCATTCAAGGATTTGTCAAGGGAACTGTCCAGGTGGCTCAGCAAGTAGTCATTGCCGGACACATCAGAGGTCCCAGGTACAAGTGTGGGTCCTGATAGCCTGGGTGGTGTCTGTCAGTGAGCCCCTCCTTCACTTCCTGCCTGTCCAGCATTGAGACATAAATAGATCTCTATTTGGCATGGAATTGAAGTTGGTTCTCACTTCACAATTTAAATTATATATTAAACCTAAGAGAAAGTTTTGAATATTGCAAAGTCTCTTTATTCGTTTTTTTTTTTTTTTACTAAGGTAGTGGCCTAATGTTCCCCCACAAGGGAAGGGAGCCCCATATTGACTCTGTAAGGTGGTTGGTAATACGTGCATGCCATATTACTTAAAGAAACTCTTCGATGCAGTCCTGGAAAGCATAAACAGATAGAGTTAGTTTAAAATAGGCACTTACAGGTTTTTGCAGACGTCTTCTTTACATTACCGATATTTTATTGAAACCAATGTTTTTGTGGTGACCCTTTTTCTTTGACAAAGTCAGACTGTGCTCCACCAAAACTGCAAGCGATAATTAAAACAAATTGGATACATGGAACTTGTTCAGGTGTTTTTGAACCTAATGTTTTAAAATGCTTTTCTGATTCATAAAGCTAGGAGGGTGAAGAACTATGGCTCTGTCTGGAAATTCATCAAAATAAAATGGAAGCCATAACTTGGTAAAACACATTTGTATTTATTAAAACATTTTAAAGTCAAATGCAGAAAAGCAACCAATTGCAATCTATCTTGTAGTGGCCTGGCACTAGTAAATTATGACTGCTTATGGTTGCTTGGCTTCTATGCTTTCTACTCTTCTCATTGCATTATTTATGGCAGGAGTCCATTAGTGCTCTAAAGTTCTTAGGGTTTTATTTGAGAAACATTGGTTTAAGTAAATTAATGCACTGTGTCTCACAAGGTTTTATTTTGAGTACCAGCACTCCCTAGTTTGATAATTAAAGCGGAGGTTTAAAAAAAAACTATAATAGTTTGGGCCATTTTTTAAAATTGTTTTTCTTAATTTTTAAATAGCTGCTTTATAAACACTATATTACCAAAAGTATTGGGACACCTGTCTTTACACGCACACAGACTTTAAAGGCATCCCAGTCTTAGTCCGTGGGGTTCAATATCGAGTTGGCCCACCCTATGAAGCTTTGACAGCTGCAGCTCTTGTGGGAAGGCTGTCCACAAGGTTTAGGAGTGTGTCTATGGAAAGTGCAGAAGTGCATTTGTGAGGTCAGGCATTGATGTTGGAGAGAAGGCCTGACTCACAATCTCCGCTCTCATTCATCCCAAAGGTGTTCTATCTGGTTGAGGTCAGTCAAGTTCCTCCACCTCAAACATGTTCATCCATGTCTTTATGGACCTTGCTTTGTGCACTGGTCCAAATCATTTGGTGGAGGGGGGGGATTATGGTGTGGGATTGTTTTCCAGGGGTTGGGCTTGGCTCCTTAGTTCCAATGAAGGGAAGGCGACAGGGTACCAAGACATTTTGGAGAATTTTATGCTCCCATCTTTGTGGGAACAGTTTGGGGATGGCCCATTCCTGTTCCAACATGACTGCACCCTAGTGCACAAACAAGGTCCATAAAGACATGGATGAGCAAGTTTGGGGTGGAGGAACTTTACTGGCCTGCACAGAGTCCTGACCTCAACCTGATAGAACATGTGCATAAGGTTCACTCAGCAGCTGTACAATATGCGCTGATCAAAAAGTACAGAGTACCCTTGCAGGGGTGAGAAATTGATGACATTAAGTCACAGCAATACAACAACAATCTCATGGTGCAAGTATTACAGCAATTAGGGGAGACAGAGGGGGGGAGACAGGCAGCACATCACCTTGGTCCAATCCGTCAATCACCCATCCCCCGAACCTCCGGTACTCAAGCATTCGGCAAGCAGAGGTAAGGAAGAGTCCGACAACCACCTGGCCCATACAGCATGTTTTTTGGGGCACCCTCTGTGATGGTACGTGTCCGGTACAGTGGTATCACCGAGTCTACCAGTGCCCTCCATCGCTGGAGCGAAGGGGGGGGACCACTGCCTCCAGTGAAGCACAATATTCTTTCTGGCGTAGAAAAGGAGGAGACCCATAAGAGTACGATCTGCCACCCTGGGCAGCAGGTCATCAAGCAAGCACAACAGGGCCATTTTGGGCGAGGGGTCAGTTGAAACCTGAAGGACACCGTTCACAACTGCAAACACCCGGGACCAATAAACAGAAAGTTCCGGGCAGGTCCAAAGGATGTGGATGAAGTCACCCGGGGTGCGGTCACACTGCCAACAGTCTGGAGAGTGGGAGCTGTGAATCTTGTGCAGGCGGGAGGGGTAATGTATGCCCTGTGAGCAATTTTATATTGGACCAGACAGTCTCTGAGGGAGACCAGGATCTTGAAAGGAGAGTCCCACACCTGCTGCCAGTCCTCCGAGTCCATGTCCGGGACATCCCAAGCCCACCGGTTGTGGAGACCCGAAAGCTCCGGAGAGAACACCCGAAGGAGATGGGCGTGCAGGACAGAGGCGGCGTGCTCGGAGCAGTCATAACGGAGAACCCGCTCCAAGTCCGACTGCACCTCCTGCGCCACCCCTTGTGGGAACTGGGCTCTGAAGGCATGGGACAACTGCAAATAATGAAAGAGATTGGAAGGGGGCAACCCGTGGGAGTCAAGGAGTTGATTGAACGTGGGGAGGGAAAGGTTTGAGGAAAAATCTGATATCGTTTTTATGCCAAATTTGGTCCAGGACGCTGGGTCAGGAAGGGAATACAAATGCGGCAGAGTGGGGTGGATCCATAGGGGGGCATTGGGGCAGACAGCGGTGCTCGAGCGCCAGGCCTTGATGCCAGGCCCTAATAGACGTCTGCATGGAGGAAGTCAAGGCATATGGAGCCCTGGGCCCCCTAAACAGCAAGTGAGACAACGATTCCACTGACCCCAACACCGCTGCCTCTGCCACCACCGCCGAGTTACAGGCATCAGGAGACAACCACCGCACCGCAGAGAGCAATTGGGAGGCCAGGAAGTATTTATGGCAGTCCGGGAAGGCCAGGCCCCCCTGCGAAAGGGGCCTCATAAGCGTAGAAAATTTGTATGGGGGGGAGGGGGCGGGAGCCCCACAGGAAGGAGGAAAAGAGTTTATCCAGGTTAGTAAAAAAAGATTTAGGGATCCATTGGGGCGAGTGGCGAAATAAGTAAGTTAGTTTAGGGAGAAGCTTCATTTTCACCAAATTTATACGGCCCAACAGGGAAAGGGGAAGATTCTCCCATGCCTTCAGTTTAGCCCCCCTCACCACCGGGTCTAGATTGAGAGAAACGAAATCCGTCAATTTTGTCCAGTTGACCCTCAGGCCTGTCACCCTAGAGAAGCTGTCCATGATATTGAGATCCCCGCAGAGAGGGTCCTGCATCCTGTAAAAATAATAGTAGGTCATCCACATACAGTGCCACCCTCTCTTCCAGCCACGCCACCCGCAGCCCCGGAATGTCCAGAGAAGTTCGGAGTGCCTCGGCCAGCAGCTGCATAGCGATGGCGAACAAGGCTGGAGTGAGAGGGCAGCCCTGCCGCATGCACCTGGACAGTGGAAATGTGGAGGACAGTCTGCCCCCAGTCGGATAGCTGCCACCGGGGATGTATAAATAGTTTGCAGCCACTAAATAAATAGGAGGGGGAAACCCATGCATCTGAGAACCTCCCACAGAAAGAGCCACTCTACTGAGTCGAATGCCTTCTCTATATCGAGAGAGGCAACAACCCTCGTACCGGAGTTCAAATGGTGCATTTGCAAGTTAGTATAAAGCCTACGCAGGTTAACATCAGTGTACCTATGGGCCATAAAACCGGTCTGGTCCTGATAAACCACAGAGGGAAGGATGGGACGGAGTCTGGAGGCAAGTATCTTGGTGAGAATTTTGAGATCATTGTTAAGTAGTGCAATGTGTCGGTAGGAAGCGCACAATTTGGGATCTTTTGGAAGCTTATGAATCAGGATAATATGAGCTTCTGCCATCGAAGGTGGCAGCAAGCCCATCTTGAGGCAGTCATTATACAATGCTGCCAAGAGAGGGGCCAAGATGCCAGAGTGGGTTTTATAAAATTCAATGGGTAGCCCATCCGGTCCAGGAGCCTTGCCTCCAGGAATAGAACGGATCACGACCCGCGCCTCCTCCTCCGTGACTGGCCGGACCAGTTCAGAGCGTTCGGAATCCGACAACCAGCCTAGGGCCACCGGATCAAGGAGATGCTGCATGTCCTCCGGCTGGAGATGGGGGGGCAGGGTAGTGTCCTACAGTTGTGAGTAGAAAGCCCAAAATGCCCCCAAGATCTCCACCGGGGAGGGGACAGCCTCCCCCATGGGGGAGGTGGGCTCCGGTACCAGGGTGAGAGGGGCGTCATGATGGGACATAATTGCCAGTAGTTTCCCATTCCGGTCCCCATGTTCAAAAAAACATTGCTTAGACTGGTACATGGACACCTAGGTGATTTCAGACAGGTGGAGATGTAAATCCCACTTGGCCGCCTGCAGCCCCTCGAAGTTGTCGGCCAAGGAGTCCTGACCATAACAGGCAGAAGCCACCCCGACCGCCGCATCCAAGGTAGACACCACGGCAGCCTGAGTCACCCTGACGGCCTTAATAGCTGAGATATAGTGACCCCTAGTAACCGCCTTGAAGGAGTCCCAAACCAGCCCAGGAGAGGAGGTACCAGCGTTAACGTCCCAATACACTCGTATCACCGATGGAGTCTGTGCCGCTATGTCAGGCTGGTCGATCCACTGGGCCCCCGAGACGCCACATGGAGCCACTGCGGTCACAACCCGAGCGCAAGACCTTCTGCAGGGGACTATGGTCCGACAAGCCGCTGGGTAGGTATGAGACCTCTTCCACATCTGATAACAGGGACGGGTTAGCAAAACCATAGTCAATCCTGGAGGACGTCTTGTAAGTGGAGGAGAACCACCGCCATACCTCCTGGATACCGGCAGCTGCGGACCAGTTATGGAGGTCCCCGGAAATGGCCTTGGGAGGTATGGGCCTATCCAGATCCGGAGAGAGGATGGCATTGAAATCCCCCAGGAGAAGTAGCTTGGCAGGACAATAAGCGGAGATCCTCTCCAGGATGGTGTACAGATCCTCAACCTTAAAAGGTGGGGGAACATATATGCTCACCACTACATACCTCTGCTGCCACATGGAGAACATTAGCACGACATATCTGGCCAAGGGGTCAGTGTGAACCGCCTCCACCACACAGGGCAGTGACCTACGAATCAATATGGAGACACCGCTTGCATAAGTGGAGTAAGAGGCATGAAAGAACCTCTGCACCCACGGTTTTCTCAAAGACAATAGCTTGCTGCCCACCAGGTGAGTTTCTTGCAGAATCAGTATGGATGGATTATATTGCTGTACATATTGAAAAAGAAGTGCCCGCTTAAATTTGGAATTAAGGCCCCTCACATTCCAGGATAACACAGAAAAAGTATCCAGCTTATGTGGTGCCATCATGGAAGGTTGGAGAAATGGACACCCCAAAAAACATGTAAGTGACCCCAGTCATCCGGGGAGCAGCAAGACAGAATAAACCTATGCACCAAACAGCAACAACATTGGCGCTCTGCGTGTAAGAGCGCAACACCCCAGGCACATAGTGCCTACCCTACCGTTCCCCGACGCACCCCCAAAAATGTATGGGGGGGTCAGGGGACAGTTTAGACCAAAAACTAGGAAGAAAAATGAATGGCTCCGGCAGTCTAGCCAGCCAGGCCTATCATGGGAGCCAGCCCTGTGGCAGGAGCCACAGCCAGAGACTATGTGGGACAGTCACTGCGATCAGTTCAGCAGGCAAAGTCTAGTTCACAGTGTGGAGTCGAAGTGTGACAGTTCTGGCGCTTGGGGCTCAGCTTCGATCCGGATGAGAAGCCAGCAGGTATGAAGTTATGGTCGGCACCGACCCAAGGGGGAGTGGAGGGAGGGGGGCAACAGAGGGCCAAAGGCAGTTAGAGGGGAAGATGAGCCAGCTGAAATAGTCCGTACCCGGAAGGAAAACAAACAGCCCGTGGCGGGATGAAGAAGGGGGAGACCGGGCGTACAATCCTAAGGCAAGAGTCCGCAACAAAGGGGGAATCCGTACCTTGCTGAGCAGAAGAATAGAAGAACCGGAGACTGCCTGTCATGAAGAGCACTGCAGGTGATTTGGGAAGTGGATCCGATACCGGCAGCCAGCCACGGCGGACTCAACGGACCTCCAGCCAGGCCGCCACCTCTGGGTCCTCGAAGAAGCGGGTGCGATCCCCGTCAATCACCCGCAGCCTGCTGGGGTAGAGGAGGCTAAATTTGATGCCCTTCTCTCGCAGCCACTTGCGGATGTCAGCGAAGAGGCACCGCTTCTGCTGGACCTCCGGGGAATAGTCAGGGAACAGCATGATCCTGGAGTTTTCAAAATGGAGGTCTTGCTTCGCTCTCGCAGCGCAAAGGATGTGGTCACGGTCCCGGTAATTAAGGAGTCAGAGCAGGAATGGTCAGGGCGGAGCTCCCGGAATCGGGGGGGGCGGGGGGACCCTATGTGCCCTCTCCACTACAAAAGTGGGGGGCATGGCCTGCAGATCCAACAAGGTAGTAAGGAACGTCTCCGCAAATTCCCCAGGCCGGGAACCTTCTGCCCGCTCCGGGAGCCCCAGGATGCAGATATTGTTTCGCCGAAGCCGATTTTCGGTGTCAATCGCTCGGTCCTGAAGAGCCCGGACTTGTAGCTTGTAGCATGAAGGTCCCTGAAGTCCACCCGCATTAAATCTTCCAGCTGGGAAATGCGATCCTCCGCCTCCGACATCCTGGACCGAAATTTATCCAAGTCATGGCGAATGAGACTAATATCCATCGCCAAATAGTCCATTTTCACTGTAAGGGCATCCTTGCATTCTTTGATGGCCTCCAGGATGTCGGATGGGGATGGATCCTTGGAGCCTCCGGGACTATTCGCAGTCTGAGTGCCCCCTGACATCATGGAGGTAGTAGGCCTCGTGTGCAAGATGGCCGCTGCAGGACTCAGAGAAGAGCCCGAGGCCCCGGACTTTTTGGCGGAGCGCAGCTTCCCTGGAGACAGCGGAGGAGCCCGCGGGGTGTTGCCCTGTCTCCTGGAACCCAGGGTTGAGGTAGAGGGGTGCCAAGATGGAGAGAAATAGCTGGAAGGTATGAGAAAATCAGCGTATGATCGGAGCTCGAGCACAGTGCGACCGCTCAGCTTCACATCCCGGCCACGCCCCCAGTGTATGGCTTTTTAGTTGTACCTCTCACACACAGTCAATCTCTGAATAGCCATCTTCAGTGGCGCCTAAGCTGTTACTATTAAGCATTCAAAATGCAATTTGTTGTTAGTTCTTTGATTTAACTTTGCTGAACGATCATAATTGTGACTTGTCCCTATTGACTTGAATGGGTGAGTATGACAAGTGGTGCTTCCAGCCAACTCGACAAGCCATGTTAAAGTTGCTGTGACTGTGACAAAGTGAATCACAGCATGGCATGTGTACAGCCCTCTCCAGGTGTATGATTGGATTTAGATGGGCAGTATGGTAAAACCATGATTCCACCTGTTTTTACCAGCAGCCCATGTGAAAAATGTCAAAACCTTTATTTTGTACATATGAATAACATGGGTTCTGTCTTCACTGCACATGTGTTGTCCTACAGGTTGTCAAACAAAGGACATGGGGAACTGAGCACTGACAGGGGAGATTTGTACAGTAGCAATGCAAAGAAAAAAAAAAGTTGATAAAATATTGTTTGCCAGGAAGCATCTCTTTTATTAAGGCTTAAAATGAAACATTAAGGCCCCATTCACAATTGGTGATTTGAAATCAATAGCAGAATTTTCAAAATTCTGCCTTTGGTCCCAAATCGCAGTAAAATGCTTGCTAGACATTTGGGTGTCATTCATTCCTAACCCCCAAATGCGGTGCACTTCTGCTGCGATTGTCACATGGAAATAGCTGCAAAAATCACAGGAAGCTCTTCACCCAAAAAGGAGCAGGAGCTTCTTTCGGATCAAAAAAGCACATTGAAGTGGATGGGCTTCCCTATGTGCAATACGTTGAAAATAGTGTAAATCAAGCTTAAAAATCACGAGCCGAAATGCTCATTCCCTCTATACAAGATTTGAACGGGGCCTTAAAAATGCACATTCCCATCAAATAAAATGTATGGGGAATGCCTTAAACATGTATGTGAAGGTTGCACCTGTAGGGCATACTAAAGCAAAAGTCAAATTTAGAAAGAAAAAAAATACCATTTGCCACTAAGGGTCGGTTTACACCATGCCCTCACATGAATCGCACAGGAACGGGCTGTGAATTCCTGTGCGATTTCAACCCATTCATTTTGAATAGGCAAAAATTGTACTGTAAAATGCTGCACCAAAAACAGTGAATTCGCATAACATGCACTGTAACTGGATTGCATGCTGTTCGGGCAGGTGCGGAAAAACACACTGCATTTGCGCCCTGCGTTTGGGTTGTCTTAAACTTTCTATTGACAGATTGCAAATGGAGCGCATTTTGCATGTGTGCGGACATGGTGTGAACTGGCCCTAAATGACATTTTTCCACTATCTTTGTTCTATTTGTACAAACAAAGCCATTTTCAAGGCTAATAGGGGATAGTCAATAAAGGATTGTCAAACCAAGGGGCATGGGGAGCTGGTCACTGTTTTACCAACACAAAAAAATATAGTTCAGTGGGGAACAACTTGTTTATTTGAAAAATACATGAATGATTAGTGAACCCAAATGCAATATACTGTATTACCTATTTTTTGGTGAAATATAAAAGGCTAGGATACATTGAATAAATATATACCCAACATTTTAAACATTAAAATTGTGAGCACCCATCAACAACAACAATCTTTGGTACCCAATATTTGGGCATCTCTTTAACCACTTCTGGACCTGAAGGTTTTACCCCCTTAATGACCAGGCCTTTTTTTTTTTTTTGCAATACGGCACTGCGTTACTTTAAATGACAATTGCGCGGTTGTGCGAAATAAAAACAATGTCCTTTTTCCCCAAAAATAGAGCTTTCTTTTGGTGGTATTTGATCACCTCTGCAATTTTTATTTTTTGTGCTATAAACAAAAAAATAGCAACAATTCTGAAAAAAAAACAATATTTTTTACTTTTTTCTTTAAAAAATTCTCCAAAAAAATAAAAATTAAAAATCATATTTTTTTATCATTTTAGGCCAATATGTATGCAGCCCCATATTTTTGGTAAAAAAAATCCCAATAAGTGTTTATTGATTGGTCTGCGCAAAAGTTATCGGGTCTACAAACTAGGTGAAAGATTTATGTCATTGTATTTATTATTTTTTACTAGTAATGGCGGCGATCAGGGATTTTTAGCGGGACTGCGACCCTGCGACGTACAGATCAGACACCTAACTGATATTTTTGACACTTTTGGGGGGACCAGTGGCAATACTACAGTAATCCGTGCTACAAATATGAACTGTTACTATACTAATGACACTGGCAGGGAAGGGGTTAACACCAGGGGCAATCAAAGGGTTACATGCGTCCCTAGGGGGTGCTTTCTAACCGTGGGGGGATGGGTTTGCGGGATTGAACACAGAGACCTGTGTTCCTAAATAGGATGAACACAGGATCCCTGTGTTCATTACTGACAGAACAGCGGTCTACCGTGTTTAGTAAAAAAAGATTTAGGGATCCATTGGGGCGAGTGGCGAAATAAGTAAGTTAGTTTAGGGAGAAGCTTCATTTTCACCAAATTTATACGGCCCAACAGGGAAAGGGGAAGATTCTCCCATGCCTTCAGTTTAGCCCCCCTCACCACCGGGTCTAGATTGAGAGAAACGAAATCCGTCGGCTTTTTGGAGACCCACACCCCCAGATACAAGAAGCTGTCAACCCATTGCAGCGAGAGATCGTTCGGAGCACCACTCCTGGCCGCTTCATCTATCACAAGCAACTGTGATTTAGTCCAGTTGACCCTCAGGCCTGTCACCCTAGAGAAGCTGTCCATGATATTGAGATCCCCGCAGAGAGGGTCCTGCATCCTGTAAAAATAATAGTAGGTCATCCACATACAGTGCCACCCTCTCTTCCAGCCACGCCACCCGCAGCCCCGGAATGTCCAGAGAAGTTCGGAGTGCCTCGGCCAGCAGCTGCATAGCGATGGCGAACAAGGCTGGAGTGAGAGGGCAGCCCTGCCGCATGCCCCTGGACAGTGGAAATGTGGAGGACAGTCTGCCCCCAGTCGGATAGCTGCCACCGGGGATGTATAAATAGTTTGCAGCCACTAAATAAATAGGAGGGGGAAACCCATGCATCTGAGAACCTCCCACAGAAAGAGCCACTCTACTGAGTCGAATGCCTTCTCTATATCGAGAGAGGCAACAACCCTCGTACCGGAGTTCAAATGGTGCATTTGCAAGTTAGTATAAAGCCTACGCAGGTTAACATCAGTGTACCTATGGGCCATAAAACCGGTCTGGTCCTGATAAACCACAGAGGGAAGGATGGGACGGAGTCTGGAGGCAAGTATCTTGGTGAGAATTTTGAGATCATTGTTAAGTAGTGCAATGTGTCGGTAGGAAGCGCACAATTTGGGATCTTTTGGAGGCTTATGAATCAGGATAATATGAGCTTCTGCCATCGAAGGTGGCAGCAAGCCCGTCTTGAGGCAGTCATTATACAATGCTGCCAAGAGAGGGGCCAAGATGCCAGAGTGGGTTTTATAAAATTCAATGGGTAGCCCATCCGGTCCAGGAGCCTTGCCTCCAGGAATAGAACGGATCACGACCCGCACCTCCTCCTCCGTGACTGGCCGGACCAGTTCAGAGCGTTCGGAATCCGACAACCAGCCTAGGGCCACCGGATCAAGGAGATGCTGCATGTCCTCCGGCTGGAGATGGGGGGGCAGGGTAGTGTCCTACAGTTGTGAGTAGAAAGCCCAAAATGCCCCCAAGATCTCCACCGGGGAGGGGACAGCCTCCCCCATGGGGGAGGTGGGCTCCGGTACCAGGGTGAGAGGGGCGTCATGATGGGACATAATTGCCAGTAGTTTCCCATTCCGGTCCCCATGTTCAAAAAAACATTGCTTAGACTGGTACATGGACACCTAGGTGATTTCAGACAGGTGGAGATGTAAATCCCACTTGGCCGCCTGCAGCCCCTCGAAGTTGTCGGCCAAGGAGTCCTGACCATAACAGGCAGAAGCCACCCCGACCGCCGCATCCAAGGTAGACACCACGGCAGCCTGAGTCACCCTGACGGCCTTAATAGCTGAGATATAGTGACCCCTAGTAACCGCCTTGAAGGAGTCCCAAACCAGCCCAGGAGAGGAGGTACCGGCGTTAACGTCCCAATACACTCGTATCACCGATGGAGTCTGTGCCGCTATGTCAGGCTGGTCGATCCACTGGGCCCCGAGACGCCACATGGAGCCACTGCGGTCACAACCCGAGCGCAAGACCATCTGCAGGGGACTATGGTCCGACAAGCCGCTGGGTAGGTATGAGACCTCTTCCACATCTGATAACAGGGACGGGTTAGCAAAACCATAGTCAATCCTGGAGGACGTCTTGTAAGTGGAGGAGAACCACCGCCATACCTCCTGGATACCGGCAGCTGCGGACCAGTTATGGAGGTCCCCGGAAACGGCCTTGGGAGGTATGGGCCTATCCAGATCCGGAGAGAGGATGGCATTGAAATCCCCCAGGAGAAGTAGCTTGGCAGGACAATAAGCGGAGATCCTCTCCAGGATGGTGTACAGATCCTCAACCTTAAAAGGTGGGGGAACATATATGCTCACCACTACATACCTCTGCTGCCACATGGAGAACATTAGCACGACATATCTGGCCAAGGGGTCAGTGTGAACCGCCTCCACCACACAGGGCAGTGACCTACGAATCAATATGGAGACACCGCTTGCATAAGTGGAGTAAGAGGCATGAAAGAACCTCTGCACCCACGGTTTTCTCAAAGACAATAGCTTGCTGCCCACCAGGTGAGTTTCTTGCAGAATCAGTATGGATGGATTATATTGCTGTACATATTGAAAAAGAAGTGCCCGCTTAAATTTGGAATTAAGGCCCCTCACATTCCAGGATAACACAGAAAAAGTATCCAGCTTATGTGGTGCCATCATGGAAGGTTGGAGAAATGGACACCCCAAAAAACATGTAAGTGACCCCAGTCATCCGGGGAGCAGCAAGACAGAATAAACCTATGCACCAAACAGCAACAACATTGGCGCTCTGCGTGTAAGAGCGCAACACCCCAGGCACATAGTGCCTACCCTACCGTTCCCCGACGCACCCCCAAAAATGTATGGGGGGGTCAGGGGACAGTTTAGACCAAAAACTAGGAAGAAAAATGAATGGCTCCGGCAGTCTAGCCAGCCAGGCCTATCATGGGAGCCAGCCCTGTGGCAGGAGCCACAGCCAGAGACTATGTGGGACAGTCACTGCGATCAGTTCAGCAGGCAAAGTCTAGTTCACAGTGTGGAGTCGAAGTGTGACAGTTCTGGCGCTTGGGGCTCAGCTTCGATCCGGATGAGAAGCCAGCAGGTATGAAGTTATGGTCGGCACCGACCATAGGGGGAGTGGAGGGAGGGGGGCAACAGAGGGCCAAAGGCAGTTAGAGGGGAAGATGAGCCAGCTGAAATAGTCCGTACCCGGAAGGAAAACAAACAGCCCGTGGCGGGATGAAGAAGGGGGAGACCGGGCGTACAATCCTAAGGCAAGAGTCCGCAACAAAGGGGGAATCCGTACCTTGCTGAGCAGAAGAATAGAAGAACCGGAGACTGCCTGTCATGAAGAGCACTGCAGGTGATTTGGGAAGTGGATCCGATACCGGCAGCCAGCCACGGCGGACTTAACGGACCTCCAGCCAGGCCGCCACCTCTGGGTCCTCGAAGAAGCGGGTGCGATCCCCGTCAATCACCCGCAGCCTGCTGGGGTAGAGGAGGCTAAATTTGATGCCCTTCTCTCGCAGCCACTTGCGGATGTCAGAGAAGAGGCACCGCTTCTGCTGGACCTCCGGGGAATAGTCAGGGAACAGCATAATCCTGGAGTTTTCAAAATGGAGGTCTTGCTTCGCTCTCGCAGCGCAAAGGATGTGGTCACGGTCCCGGTAATTAAGGAGTCAGAGCAGGAATGGTCAGGGTGGAGCTCCCGGAATCGGGGGGGCCGGGGGGACCCTATGTGCCCTCTCCACTACAAAAGTGGGGGGGCATGGCCTGCAGATCCAACAAGGTAGTAAGGAACGTCTCCGCAAATTCCGCAGGCCGGGAACCTTCCGCCCGCTCCGGGAGCCCCAGGATGCAGATATTGTTTCGCCGAAGCCGATTTTCGGTGTCAATCGCTCGGTCCTGAAGAGCCCGGACTTGTAGCTTGTAGCATGAAGGTCCCTGAAGTCCACCCGCATTGAATCTTCCAGCTGGGAAATGCGATCCTCCGCCTCCGACATCCTGGACCGAAATTTATCCAAGTCATGGCGAATGAGACTAATATCCATCGCCAAATAGTCCATTTTCACTGTAAGGGCATCCTTGCATGCTTTGATGGCCTCCAGGATGTCGGATGGGGACGGATCCTTGGAGCCTTCGGGACTATCCGCAGTCTGAGTGCCCCCTGACATCATGGAGGTAGTAGGCCTCGTGTGCAAGATGGCCGCTGCAGGACTCAGAGAAGAGCCCGAGGCCCCGGACTTTTTGGCGGAGCGCAGCTTCCCTGGAGACAGCGGAGGAGCCCGCGGGGTGTTGCCCTGTCTCCTGGAACCCAGGGTTGAGGTAGAGGGGTGCCAAGATGGAGAGAAATAGCTGGAAGGTATGAGAAAATCAGCGTATGATCGGAGCTCGAGCACAGTGCGACCGCTCAGCTTCACATCCCGGCCACGCCCCCAGTGTATGGCTTTTTAGTTGTACCTCTCACACACAGTCAATCTCTGAATAGCCATCTTCAGTGGCGCCTAAGCTGTTACTATTAAGCATTCAAAATGCAATTTGTTGTTAGTTCTTTGATTTAACTTTGCTGAACGATCATAATTGTGACTTGTCCCTATTGACTTGAATGGGTGAGTATGACAAGTGGTGCTTCCAGCCAACTCGACAAGCCATGTTAAAGTTGCTGTGACTGTGACAAAGTGAATCACAGCATGGCATGTGTACAGCCCTCTCCAGGTGTATGATTGGATTTAGATGGGCAGTATGGTAAAACCATGATTCCACCTGTTTTTACCAGCAGCCCATGTGAAAAATGTCAAAACCTTTATTTTGTACATATGAATAACATGGGTTCTGTCTTCACTGCACATGTGTTGTCCTACAGGTTGTCAAACAAAGGACATGGGGAACTGAGCACTGACAGGGGAGATTTGTACAGTAGCAATGCAAAGAAAAAAAAAAGTTGATAAAATATTGTTTGCCAGGAAGCATCTCTTTTATTAAGGCTTAAAATGAAACATTAAGGCCCCATTCACAATTGGTGATTTGAAATCAATAGCAGAATTTTCAAAATTCTGCCTTTGGTCCCAAATCGCAGTAAAATGCTTGCTAGACATTTGGGTGTCATTCATTCCTAACCCCCAAATGCGGTGCACTTCTGCTGCGATTGTCACATGGAAATAGCTGCAAAAATCACAGGAAGCTCTTCACCCAAAAAGGAGCAGGAGCTTCTTTCGGATCAAAAAAGCACATTGAAGTGGATGGGCTTCCCTATGTGCAATACGTTGAAAATAGTGTAAATCAAGCTTAAAAATCACGAGCCGAAATGCTCATTCCCTCTATACAAGATTTGAACGGGGCCTTAAAAATGCACATTCCCTTCAAATAAAATGTATGGGGAATGCCTTAAACATGTATGTGAAGGTTGCACCTGTAGGGCATACTAAAGCAAAAGTCAAATTTAGAAAGAAAAAAAATACCATTTGCCACTAAGGGTCGGTTTACACCATGCCCTCACATGAATCGCACAGGAACGGGCTGTGAATTCCTGTGCGATTTTAACCCATTCATTTTGAATAGGCAAAAATCGTACTGTACCATGCTGCACCAAAAACAGTGAATTCGCATAACATGCACTGTAACTGGATTGCATGCTGTTCGGGCAGGTGCGGAAAAACACACTGCATTTGCGCCCTGCGTTTGGGTTGTCTTAAACTTTCTATTGACAGATTGCAAATGGAGCGCATTTTGCATGTGTGCGGACATGGTGTGAACTGGCCCTAAATGACATTTTTCCACTATCTTTGTTCTATTTGTACAAACAAAGCCATTTTCAAGGCTAATAGGGGATAGTCAATAAAGGATTGTCAAACCAAGGGGCATGGGGAGCTGGTCACTGTTTTACCAACACAAAAAAATATAGTTCAGTGGGGAACAACTTGTTTATTTGAAAAATACATGAATGATTAGTGAACCCAAATGCAATATACTGTATTACCCATTTTTTGGTGAAATATAAAAGGCTAGGATACATTGAATAAATATATACCCAACATTTTAAACATTAAAATTGTGTGCACCCATCAACAACAACAATCTTTGGTACCCAATATTTGGGCATCTCTTTAACCACTTCTGGACCTGAAGGTTTTACCCCCTTAATGACCAGGCCTTTTTTTTTTTTGCAATACGGCACTGCGTTACTTTAAATGACAATTGCGCGGTTGTGCGAAATAAAAACAATGTCCTTTTTCCCCAAAAATAGAGCTTTCTTTTGGTGGTATTTGATCACCTCTGCAATTTTTATTTTTTGTGCTATAAACAAAAAAATAGCAACAATTCTGAAAAAAAAACAATATTTTTTACTTTTTTCTATAAAAAATTCTCAAAAAAAATAAAAATTAAAAATCAAATTTTTTCATCATTTTAGGCCAATATGTATGCAGCCCCATATTTTTGGTAAAAAAATCCCAATAAGTGTTTATTGATTGGTCTGCGCAAAAGTTATCGGGTCTACAAACTAGGTGAAAGATTTATGTCATTGTATTTATTATTTTTTACTAGTAATGGCGGCGATCAGGGATTTTTAGCGGGACTGCGACCCTGCGACGTACAGATCAGACACCTAACTGATATTTTTGACACTTTTGGGGGGACCAGTGGCAATACTACAGTAATCCGTGCTACAAATATGAACTGTTACTATACTAATGACACTGGCAGGGAAGGGGTTAACACCAGGGGCAATCAAAGGGTTACATGCGTCCCTAGGGGGTGCTTTCTAACCGTGGGGGGATGGGTTTGCGGGATTGAACACAGAGACCTGTGTTCCTAAATAGGATGAACACAGGATCCCTGTGTTCATTACTGACAGAACAGCGGTCTACCGTGTTTACGTCGGCAGACTGCTGTTCTGTCTCCACGGGGAGCAATCGCGGGTGACCGGCAAACATCGCGGGCGCTGGACCTGCTGATTGGCTCCCCCATGGCCAATCAGCATGTGCGTGTGCCCCCCACTAACTGTCCCGCGAAACAACGTACTTTGTTTTGCAAAACAGAACCGACCTGCTGCAGTATAAGTACGGCGGCTGATTGGCAAGTGGGCTAAAGCCCTCACAGGCCGTCAGTTTGGAGCTAACCTTATAGCATGGCCCTAAAATGTTTGCTTATTTATAATTATTTAAATCTCTATCTGGGATAAGGGTCTGGGATGGATTTTGAGTGGACCTAACTTTTTTTTGCACCATAATAACCGACTGTGTGGACACTGGCACCCTAGCGACGAATGACATCATAATGAAGACAGCAAGCCCAACCAATGACATCATAATGCAGACAGTGGCCATCAGCAATATAAAAAAACAATGAGTGGGCGCAGATGCACATTTCTGAGTGGAAAGCTATTACATTTAGTGGTAGTAACATTTTTACATCTTGTCAATACATTTTTATTTAGTTTTGGAATATGTACAAAGCAGTTAGATGTTAGCGGGTAGTCAAGAAGAAATCATAATCAACGTAAAAAAACATGGAAAACGTGAGAGAACAAAGCACCGATAGTCCACACGATGTATCATGTTCAGTAAAAGGATCAAGCTTACAGTATGGTACAAGTCAAGGGATAGGTCAATTAGCAATCCAGGTCTTTCAGGGTTCCCATAGGGAATCAAAGGCCACAGGGCAAGAGTAGGCAAGAGTAGGTTCATAAGAGTGGTGAAGTTTAAAGAGAGTAATGAGGATTGGGAGCATATTGCTAATTGAAATTATTTGAAATTACACCTTTGGGAGTGAAGTTAATTTCCTTTCTGTTTATTTGGAAGGTAAATAAATCAGATTTCCTATCTCAGTGAAGACCAAGACTGTGCTACACAAGTAATGTGTCTGTCTCTATTTCTAAGACTGGCCATACATAATTACATATTTTCATTCAACCAGCAGGATGAACCGGTTCCCCCAGCCCCACATTTGAGGTATTGTTCCCTGCCATCAGAATACAATGATTAGAGTTACCAACTACACCTGGCAGTACTGATCGTTCTGGAAAATCTTGACAGGCTGGTTGTTTATACAACCAACTAGCCCCTACATGGGTTGAAATGAGGTTGGTCCCTGCTGAATGTGATCCATATAAGGCCGGTTAAGTCTCATAGCTCATTAGAGTGGTCTTAGAAAGGGAAAGCTTCCTTTACTTCTCTGCTATTGAGAAATGAGCAGACAAGCATTTTCTTAGGCTCGTTTTAGAGAATTGATTACATACAGACTCATCTGAAGGCACGGATTTGACAGTCCCCACAGTTTTCTACAATATTTTTACAAAATTGTAAATGTGTCTGTGGGAATTTGTGCCAATATAACCAAAATAGTATTTGTAAAGTTAGGTATTAAACCTTTCACTGCCAGGTCTGTACAGTGTATGGAGCTACAGCACTGATTGCAGCTGGCCAGGTCCATACGCCATAAGGACCTAATTTCTCCCCCTGCTAAAAGCTCATGGTTATTTCAATGACCATGAACTTATAACAGAATTGTTCAGCAGACTCTGCTGAACAATTCTTTAACTCTGATCAGCAGATTACAATCTGCCCCCTCTCTGTAGTGCAGTAAACCAAGGTAGACATCACTACTGATGGCTCCTATATCCACTGACAGCTGATCAGCTGATCATAGTAAACTGAGAGTTTACTATTTATCAGACTGTCAGTTTATGAATTGATAAGAAGTCTCTCTACAGACTCCTTATTCGTTCATTTAAAGCGATGCAGAGAAAGAGACGTTCCTAAGATCCTTTCTCTGTCCCAAAAAAAGATATGGGGTTCTGTTTAGACATCTGATATCTCACCAAAAAACCCCGCTTCCACCCCCCCCAAAAAAAATTTAATAAAAAAAATCTAAAAATTTAATTGTAAAAAACATGGAGTGGACTTTGTCAAGCAGATCTGCCTGCTCTGCGAGGGATCTCTCTGCTGATCACTGCTGAGCAGGCAGATGACAGGTCCACGTCCGCTCCACTGATGCAGAGTGG
Organism: Pelophylax lessonae; assembly: GCF_965119305.1. NCBI lineage: Eukaryota > Metazoa > Chordata > Amphibia > Anura > Ranidae > Pelophylax > Pelophylax lessonae. The sequence continues at coordinate 344,743,630 of NC_138772.1, forward strand.
ACACGGACACAGCCCACTGTTCCCTATGGGGCGGTCGGATGGAAACAGGCCATCTGTCCATTTCCATCCTATCAGATTTGCTAGATGGATGGTGAATGGGATCCCCATCTGTCTGTTTTTAGTGGACTGGATCAGATCGGATGCAGGCAGGTGTAAATGTCCATTTGCATCAGCCTCTCCATAGAAAACAATGGGTGGTCTGATTGGGCCGCTTGAAAAACGGACAGTGTGAAATGGGCCTAAGGACTTGTTCATACAGGGCATACACAGCCTACTTTTACAGGGATGCACAGGTGTTCCATGCATCTCTGTGCAGGCAGTCCCATTGATGTCATTTGGGATGTAGCAACTGCACGAACAGAGCTGTTGCTCCAAATTTGACATCCATATAGGTCCACGTTCATGTCCCTGAGCTCACAATGTCTGCGTTCGGGGTCGTGCACCCACACCCACACGGATGTCAGATTGGGAACAGCAGCTATGCCTAATGCCTGTGCAGCCGTGGCATCCCAAATGACATAAATAGGACTGTACAGGGGTGCACAGAACACCTGTGCATCCCTGTGCAGGTAAATATGGCCCTCCATGGGTGTACACTTGAGTATGCCACATGTGAACGATGCTTTAGTAGTTATTTAGAAGGAATTTTGCAAGTTATGTTGTGTTTATGTGCACTATTAATGATTTTAGTGTATTTTTAGTGAAAATATCGATATGATAAACATTTGTGCAATTATTGGGGGGCTCAAAAAATCAGTAACAGTTTTTTTATCCTACAGGTCATGTGCTTTCAAAAAATATCTGGTTTAACCACTTGCCGACCGCCGCAAGTACATACACTGCGGCAGTCAGCCCCGGCCAGGCAAAGTGACGTATGGGTACGTCACTAGCCTGTGAGCCAATAGCGGGCGGGCGCGTGCCCCCGGAGGCGCGCTACCGCCCCGGCTCATTCCCTAACAAGTGTGACCAGTGGACCCGATGTCCGCCGGTCACTCGCGATCGTCCGCCGTGAAGGGAGAAAGGCAGGCGGCTAATGTAAACAAAGCAGCCTGTCATTCTTCCCTGTGTAACAGCAGTGATCTAACGGTCCTGCTATGTAGGACCGTTGATCTCTGCTGTTACATGTAAAGCCACATCCCTGCACAGTTAGAAACATGCCCCTAGGGACACACTTAACCCCTCCTTCCCCAATAAAGTTAACCCCTTCCCTGCCAGTGTCATTTTTACAGTAACAGTGCATATGTATAGCACTGATTACTGTAGTAATGTCACTGGTACCCCCAAAAGTGTCAAAAATGTCAGTCAAGGGTCCGATCTGCCCGCCGCAATGTCGCAGTCCCACAAAAAAAATCGCAGATCGCTGCCATTACTCGTTAAAAAAAAAAAACAACAAAAATTACAAAAATCTTTCCCTTAGTTAGTAGACGCAATAGCTTTTGAGCAAACCAATCAAAATACGCTTTTTGCTATTTTTTTTTACCAAACATATGTAGCAGAAACAAATTGGCCAAAAATTTTAAAAAATTTTGATTTAAAAAAAAAATTGAAAAATATTGTTATTTTTGCAAAATTGTCGCTCTTTTTTTGTTTTTAGCGCATGATCAAAAAATCGCACAGGTGATCAAATACCACCAAAAGAAAGCTCTATTTGTGGGAAAAAAAGGACGTCTAATTCATTTAGGTACAGCGTTGCACGACCGCGCATTTGTCCGTTAAAGTCACGCAGTGCCGAATAGCAAAATAGGGCCTGGTCAGGAAGGGGGTAAAATCTTCTGGGGCTTAAGTGGTTAAAATCGGTAGCACCTTCTTTTTATTCTACTGGCCATGTTCTTTCAAAAATATACGGTTTGGTTTTTTTTTTTATAAACTCTGAAAGCTGTAAGTGAAAAAGGAAAACCTCCAGATTTTTAGAGAAATGTTTGTGTACGTTAGATTTTCACTATTTCTCAAAAAGGCGCAATTTAAAATGTACAAATATTTGTTATTTAATAACTCAATACAGGTTTAGCTTTTATATTTAGAAGGAACTTAGCAGGGATTTTGTAAAATGTGTTGTGTTTGTATCTGCTAATAATGATTTTGTGCATTTTAGTGAAAATATTGTTTTGGCAAACAATGATGCAAATATTGTGGGGCCTCAAAAATCAGTAGCACCTTCCATTTATTTTACTGGCCCTTTGCTTTTAGAAAATGTATCATTTGGGGCGTCTTTAAAAACTCTGAAAGCTGAAAGTGAAAAATGAAAACCTCCAGATTTTTAGAAAGATTGGGTTATTTACAGTTTTTGTGTACGTTTTGTTTTCACCATTTTGCAAAAAGGTGCAATTAAAAATGTACAAACGTTTGTTATTTATTAACTCAATACAGGTTAACCTATTATATTCAGTAGGAATTTATCAGGAATTTTGTAAAATTTGCTGTGTTTGTATCTACTATAAATGATTTTAGTGTATTTTTAGCGAAAATATTGATTTGGTAAACATTTGGGGAAATTATCGAGGTCCTTAAAAATCAGTAGCACCTTCCTTTTATTCTACTGGTCCTATGCTTTCAAAAAATATATGGTTTGGCGGGTATTTAACAAACTCTGAAAGCTGTAAGAGAACAATGAAAACCTTCAGATTTTTTGAGAAATGTGTTTTTTTTACATTTTTGCATACATTCAACTTTCACCATTTTACAAAAAGGTGGAATTTAAAAATTACAAATATTTGTTAGTTATTAACTCAATATAGGTTAAGCTTTAATGTTTAGTAGGAATTTAGCAGGAATTTTGTGAAAATTGCTGTGTTTAGATCTGCTAAAAAGGAATTTGGATAATTGTTAGCTAATATATCGTTTTGATACACATTTGCGCAAATATCGCCGGGTGTTAAAATCAGTAGCACCTTCCTTTTATTCTACAGGTCATGTGCTTTCAGAAAATATATGGTTGGGGGGGGGGGGGTTCGGGTCTTTAACAAACTCTGAAAGCTGTAAGGGAACAATGAAAACCTTCAGATTTTTTGAGAAATGTGGTTCTTTACATTTTTGTATACATTCAACTTTCACCATTTTGCAAAAAGGTGGAATTTAAAAATTACAAATATTTGCTAGTTATTAACTCAATATAGGTTAAGCTTTTATGTTTAGTTGGAATTTAGCAGGAATTTTGTGAAATTTGCTGTGTTTATTAGTGTTGAGCGAACACGGACTGTATTATTCGTGTTCGTACCGAATAATTGGATTTTTTTTACCCGAACACGGACACGGACACTTTACTGTATGTTCGGGTAAAAATCCGTGTTCGGTCGTTTTATTTCCGGGTTTTGCATGCTTTGGCGCTCTTTTCATGGCGGGCTTTCAACAGCCAATCAACAATCGTTTAACTGGTGTGCCTTAAGCCATCCCAGCCATGCCTGCAAATGTCTTAGTAGCTGTGATTGGCCGTCTGAAGCATGTGACCAAGTCTTTATAAGTTCGAGGCAGCCGCCGCAGCAGCGTCATTCTGCTGCTTAGCTAAGGGACAGAGCACACATCAATGTGCTGGCTGCTGATTAGGGAAAGATAGGCAGGAAAAAACCATTTGTGTCCGGATAGAATTGAGGGACAGGTCGGAGTGTTTAGGCAGGGCGAGTTGTAGGCATTTTAGGGATAGAGTCTGCTGAATTATAGGGTCAGTGTCTTCTACAAACTACAATCGATATTGCTGTGTGGGGGGTGGGGTGAATCTGCACTCAATCCTGATCTACGATCTCTTCTCAATCCTGTTAGGGACAGAGTCTGCTGAATTTTAGGGAAACTGTGTTCTACAAACTACAATCGATATTGCTGTGTGGTGTGGGATTGGAGATAGGCAGGTGTCAGTGATCCACATCCATTTTTCTGTGTGTGAGCTGCAGTGAACACAATCTTTTTGGGCTGCAGTGAACACAATCTTTTTGGGCTGCAGTGAACACAATCTTTTTGGGCTGCAGTGAACACAATCTTTTTGGGCTGCAGTGAACACAATCTTTTTGGGCTGCAGTGAACACAATCTTTTTGGGGTGCAGTGAACAAAATCTTTTTGGGGTGCAGTGAACACAATCCTTTTTGGTGTGCAGTGAACACAATCTTTGTGGGGTGCAGTGAACAAAATCCTTTGTGGGGTGCAGTGAACACAATCTTTTTGGGGTGCAGTGAACAAAATCCTTTTTGGGGTGCAGTGAACAACATCCTTTTTGGGGTGCAGTGAACACAATCTTTTTGGGGTGCAGTGAACAAAATCCTTTGTGGGGTGCAGTGAACACAATCTTTTTGGGGTGCAGTGAACACAATCTTTTTGGGGTGGAGTGAACAACATCCTTTTTGGGGTGCAGTGAACAAAATCCTTTTTGGGGTGCAGTGAACAAAATCATTTTTGGGGTGCAGTGAACACAATCTTTTTGGGGTGCAGTGAACACAATCTTTGTGGGGTGCAGTGAACACAATCTTTTTGGGGTGGAGTGAACAACATCCTTTTTGGGGTGCAGTGAACAACATCCTTTTTGGGGTGCAGTGAACACAATCTTTTTGGGGTGCAGTGAACACAATCTTTGTGGGGTACAGTGAACAGAATCTTTGTGGGGTGCAGTGAACACAATCTTTGGGGGGTACAGTGAACACAATCTTTTTGGGGTGCAGTGAACACAATCTTTGTGGGGTGCAGTGAACACAATCTTTTTGGGGTGGAGTGAACAAAATCATTTTTGGGGTGCAGTGAACAACATCCTTTTTGGGGTGCAGTGATCAAAATCCTTTTTGGGGTGCAATGAACACAATCTTTTTGGGGTGCAGTGAACAAAATCCTTTGTGGGGTGCAGTGAACAGAATCTTTGTGGGGTGCAGTGAACACAATCTTTGGGGGGGTACAGTGAACACAATCTTTTTGGGGTGCAGTGAACACAATCTTTGTGGGGTACAGTGAACAGAATCTTTGTGGGGTGCAGTGAACACAATCTTTGGGGGGTACAGTGAACACAATCTTTTTGGGGTGCAGTGAACACAATCTTTGGGGGGTACAGTGAACACAATCTTTTTGGGGTGCAGTGAACACAATCTTTGTGGGGTGCAGTGAACACAATCTTTGGGGGGGTACAGTGAACACAATCTTTTTGGGGTGCAGTGAACAACATCCTTTTAGGGTGCAGTGAACACAATCTTTGTGGGGTGCAGTGAACAACATCCTTTTAGGGTGCAGTGAACACAATCTTTGTGGGGTACAGTAAACAGAATCTTTGTGGGGTGCAGTGAACACAATCTTTGGGGGGTACAGTGAACACAATCTTTGTGAGGTGCAGTGAACACAATCTTTGTGGGGTGCAGTGAACACAATCATTGTGGGGTGCAGTGAACTCAATCTTTGTGGGGTACAGTGAACACAATCTCATACTTCTGAAGATTTGAGGGTGCTGCCTGTTCCATACTCCCCCTACTCCTCATCTAGCCTTTTAGGGGTACAAACAATAGTAATTGGGGCCTAGTGTGGTTGTGTACGTGTGATATACATACACTTTTTTTGGATCATATTTTCTATTCCGCTATTTAATCAAAAACCTTTGGGGATCAGTTAAATTGGGGGATAGTCTGTGTTGGTACGTGTGAGAGAGATCCACCTTTCCAAGTTGTTGGGGTTCATCTCATACTTCTGAAGGTTTGAGGGTGCTGCCTGTTCCATACTCCCCCTACTCCTCATCTAGCCTTTTAGGGGTACAAACAATAGTAATTGGGGCCTAGTGTGGTTGTGTACGTGTGATATACATACACTTTTTTTGGATCATATTTTCTATTCCGCTATTTAATCAAAAACCTTTGGGGATCAGTTAAATTGGGGGATAGTCTGTGTTGGTACGTGTGAGAGAGATCCACCTTTCCAAGTTGTTGGGGTTCATCTCATACTTCTGAAGGTTTGAGGGTGCTGCCTGTTCCATACTCCCCCTACTCCTAGCCTTTTAGGGGTACAAACAATAGTAATTGGGGCCTAGTGTGGTTGTGTACGTGTGATATACATACACTTTTTTTGGATCATATTTTCTATTCCGCTATTTAATCAAAAACCTTTGGGGATCAGTTAAATTGGGGGATAGTCTGTGTTGGTACGTGTGAGAGAGATCCACCTTTCCAAGTTGTTGGGGTTCATCTCATACTTCTGAAGGTTTGAGGGTGCTGCCTGTTCCATACTCCCCCTACTCCTAGCCTTTTAGGGGTACAAACAATAGTAATTGGGGCCTAGTGTGGTTGTGTACGTGTGATATACATACACTTTTTTTGGATCATATTTTCTATTCCGCTATTTAATCAAAAACCTTTGGGGATCAGTTAAATTGGGGGATAGTCTGTGTTGGTACGTGTGAGAGAGATCCACCTTTCCAAGTTGTTGGGGTTCATCTCATACTTCTGAAGGTTTGAGGGTGCTGCCTGTTCCATACCCCCCCTACTCCTCATCTAGCCTTTTAGGGGTACAAACAATAGTAATTGGGGCCTAGTGTGGTTGTGTACGTGTGATATACATACACTTTTTTTGGATCATATTTTCTATTCCGCTATTTAATCAAAAACCTTTGGGGATCAGTTAAATTGGGGGATAGTCTGTGTTGGTACGTGTGAGAGAGATCCACCTTTCCAAGTTGTTGGGGTTCATCTCATACTTCTGAAGGTTTGAGGGTGCTGCCTGTTCCATACTCCCCCTACTCCTCATCTAGCCTTTTAGGGGTACAAACAATAGTAATTGGGGCCTAGTGTGGTTGTGTACGTGTGATATACATACACTTTTTTTGGATCATATTTTCTATTCCGCTATTTAATCAAAAACCTTTGGGGATCAGTTAAATTGGGGGATAGTCTGTGTTGGTACGTGTGAGAGAGATCCACCTTTCCAAGTTGTTGGGGTTCATCTCATACTTCTGAAGGTTTGAGGGTGCTGCCTGTTCCATACTCCCCCTACTCCTAGCCTTTTAGGGGTACAAACAATAGTAATTGGGGCCTAGTGTGGTTGTGTACGTGTGATATACATACACTTTTTTTGGATCATATTTTCTATTCCGCTATTTAATCAAAAACCTTTGGGGATCAGTTAAATTGGGGGATAGTCTGTGTTGGTACGTGTGAGAGAGATCCACCTTTCCAAGTTGTTGGGGTTCATCTCATACTTCTGAAGGTTTGAGGGTGCTGCCTGTTCCATACTCCCCCTACTCCTAGCCTTTTAGGGGTACAAACAATAGTAATTGGGGCCTAGTGTGGTTGTGTACGTGTGATATACATACACTTTTTTTGGATCATATTTTCTATTCCGCTATTTAATCAAAAACCTTTGGGGATCAGTTAAATTGGGGGATAGTCTGTGTTGGTACGTGTGAGAGAGATCCACCTTTCCAAGTTGTTGGGGTTCATCTCATACTTCTGAAGGTTTGAGGGTGCTGCCTGTTCCATACCCCCCCTACTCCTCATCTAGCCTTTTAGGGGTACAAACAATAGTAATTGGGGCCTAGTGTGGTTGTGTACGTGTGATATACATACACTTTTTTTGGATCATATTTTCTATTCCGCTATTTAATCAAAAACCTTTGGGGATCAGTTAAATTGGGGGATAGTCTGTGTTGGTACGTGTGAGAGAGATCCACCTTTCCAAGTTGTTGGGGTTCATCTCATACTTCTGAAGGTTTGAGGGTGCTGCCTGTTCCATACTCCCCCTACTCCTAGCCTTTTAGGGGTACAAACAATAGTAATTGGGGCCTAGTGTGGTTGTGTACGTGTGATATACATACACTTTTTTTGGATCATATTTTCTATTCCGCTATTTAATCAAAAACCTTTGGGGATCAGTTAAATTGGGGGATAGTCTGTGTTGGTACGTGTGAGAGAGATCCACCTTTCCAAGTTGTTGGGGTTCATCTCATACTTCTGAAGGTTTGAGGGTGCTGCCTGTTCCATACCCCCCCTACTCCTCATCTAGCCTTTTAGGGGTACAAACAATAGTAATTGGGGCCTAGTGTGGTTGTGTACGTGTGATATACATACACTTTTTTTGGATCATATTTTCTATTCCGCTATTTAATCAAAAACCTTTGGGGATCAGTTAAATTGGGGGATAGTCTGTGTTGGTACGTGTGAGAGAGATCCACCTTTCCAAGTTGTTGGGGTTCATCTCATACTTCTGAAGGTTTGAGGGTGCTGCCTGTTCCATACTCCCCCTACTCCTCATCTAGCCTTTTAGGGGTACAAACAATAGTAATTGGGGCCTAGTGTGGTTGTGTACGTGTGATATACATACACTTTTTTTGGATCATATTTTCTATTCCGCTATTTAATCAAAAACCTTTGGGGATCAGTTAAATTGGGGGATAGTCTGTGTTGGTACGTGTGAGAGAGATCCACCTTTCCAAGTTGTTGGGGTTCATCTCATACTTCTGAAGGTTTGAGGGTGCTGCCTGTTCCATACTCCCCCTACTCCTAGCCTTTTAGGGGTACAAACAATAGTAATTGGGGCCTAGTGTGGTTGTGTACGTGTGATATACATACACTTTTTTTGGATCATATTTTCTATTCAGCTATTTAATCAAAAACCTTTGGGGATCAGTTAAATTGGGGGATAGTCTGTGTTGGTACGTGTGAGAGAGATCCACCTTTCCAAGTTGTTGGGGTTCATCTCATACTTCTGAAGGTTTGAGGGTGCTGCCTGTTCCATACCCCCCCTACTCCTCATCTAGCCTTTTAGGGGTACAAACAATAGTAATTGGGGCCTAGTGTGGTTGTGTACGTGTGATATACATACACTTTTTTTGGATCATATTTTCTATTCCGCTATTTAATCAAAAACCTTTGGGGATCAGTTAAATTGGGGGATAGTCTGTGTTGGTACGTGTGAGAGAGATCCACCTTTCCAAGTTGTTGGGGTTCATCTCATACTTCTGAAGGTTTGAGGGTGCTGCCTGTTCCATACTCCCCCTACTCCTCATCTAGCCTTTTAGGGGTACAAACAATAGTAATTGGGGCCCAGTGTGGTTGTGTACGTGTGATATACATACACTTTTTTTGGATCATATTTTCTATTCCGCTATTTAATCAAAAACCTTTGGGGATCAGTTAAATTGGGGGATAGTCTGTGTTGGTACGTGTGAGAGAGATCCACCTTTCCAAGTTGTTGGGGTTCATCTCATACTTCTGAAGGTTTGAGGGTGCTGCCTGTTCCATACCCCCCCTACTCCTCATCTAGACTTTTAGGGGTACAAACAATAGTAATTGGGGCCCAGTGTGGTTGTGTACGTGTGATATACATACACTTTTTTTGGATCATATTTTCTATTCCGCTATTTAATCAAAAACCTTTGGGGATCAGTTAAATTGGGGGATAGTCTGTGTTGGTACGTGTGAGAGAGATCCACCTTTCCAAGTTTTTGGGGTTCATCTCATACTTCTGAAGATTTGAGGGTGCTGCCTGTTCCATACTCCTCCTCCTACTGCTCAACCATCCTTTTAGGGGTACAAACAATAGTAGTTGGGGCCTAGTGTGGTGGTGTACGTGCGAGATACATACACTTTCTTTTTGATCATATTTTCTATTCCGCTATTCAATTAAAACCTTTGGGGATCAATTCAATTGCGAGATAGTCTGTGTCGGTACGTGTGAGATCCACCTTTCCAAGTTGTTGGGGTTCATCTCATACTTCTGAAGATTTGAGGGTGCTGCCTGTTCCATACTCCTGCTCCTACTGCTCAACCATCCTTTTAGGGGTACAAACAATAGTAATTGGGGCCTAGTGTGGTTGTGTACGTGCGAGATACATACACTTTTTTTGATCATATTTCCTATTCCGCTATTCAATAAAAACCTTTGAGGATCAATTGAATTGCGGGATAGTCTGTGTCGGTACGTGTGAGATCCACCTTTCCAAGTTTTTGGGGTTCATCTCATACTTCTGAAGATTTGAGGGTGCTGCCTGTTCCATACTCCTCCTCCTACTCCTCATCCATCCTTTTAGGGGTACAAACAATAGTAATTGGGGCCTAGTGTGGTTGTGTACGTGCGAGATACATACACTTTTTTTGATCATATTTCCTATTCCGCTATTCAATAAAAACCTTTGAGGATCAATTGAATTGCGGGATAGTCTGTGTCGGTACGTGTGAGATCCACCTTTCCAAGTTTTTGGGGTTCATCTCATACTTCTGAAGATTTGAGGGTGCTGTCTGTTCCATACTCCTCCTACTCCTCATCCATCCTTTTAGGGGTAGAAACAATAGTAATTGGGGCCTAGTGTGGTTTTGTACGTGCGAGATACATACACTTTTTTGGATCATATTTCCTATTCCGCTATTCAATAAAAACCTTTCTAGGGCAAGATCTTAAATTACAGAAATATGAGGAGACCGTCAAATAAGGGCCGTGGCCTGGGTCGTGGTGCTGCTGGTAGAGCTCCTGTTGCAAGGAGAGGACGTGGTCGATCTGTGCCAGCTACACGCACAAGTGAAACACCTTCCTCAAGTGTGAGTAGGCGACAGAACCTGCATCAGTATTTGGTAGGGCATCAAACGCCCCTAGAAGTGATGAGGCCAGAACAAGTTGAGGCGATAGTAGATTGGTTTGCTGCTGACAGTGCCTCCAGTTCCTTCACATTGTCTCCCACCCAGTCTACTGCAGAAAGGTCAGAGTTGGCACCTGCAGCCAATGTCCAACCGTCTTTCACCTCACCCCCTTGCAAATCAGGCCAGCAGTCTGAGCCCCAAGCCATACAGCAGTCTCTTATTCTTTTTGAGGACTCTGTCAGCAGGGTTTCCCAGGGCCATCCACCTAGCCCTGCCCCAGAAGTGGAAGAGATTGAGTGCAGCGATGCCCAACCACTTATTTCTCAAGATGAGTACATGCAAGGATCATCGCAGCACGTCTCCGATGATGACGAAACGCAGGTGCCAACTGCTGCGGCGTTCAGCATTGTGGAGACCGACAAGGAGGGCAGGGGTGAAGACTGGGTGGAAGATGATGTGGAGGACGATGAGGTCCTCGACCCCACATGGAATGAACGTCATGCAGGTGACCTGAGTAGTTTGGAGGAAGAGGCGGTGGTCGCACAGAGCCACCAGCACAGCAGAAGAGGGAGCAGGGTGCAGAAGCGGAGCGGCCGTGCCCTAGACACTACGCCCGCTACTGCCCAACGCAGCAAGGGAACGAGCGCACCAAAGTCAGCTCAAAGGAGTTCTCTAGCGTGGAAGTTCTTTAGAAAATGTGCTGATGACAGGACACGAGTGGTTTGCACCCTGTGCAATCAGAGCTTGAAGCGAGGCATAAACCTTCTCAACCTGAGCACAACCTGCATGATCAGGCATCTAAGTGCAAAGCACGAGCTGCAGTGGAGTACACACCTTCAAAACCAAGAAACGTCTCTGGCTCATCCTGCTTCCTCTTCTGCTGCAGTCTCGGCCGCTCCAGCCACATCTGTAGTGATACCGGCACCTGCCACCCCGCAAACAGACGATCTGTCAGCAACACCACCACCTGGGTCACCAACAACCATCTCCACAATGTCCCGTGGAAGCGTTCAGCTTTCCATCTCCCAAACACTTGAGAGGAAGAGGAAGTACCCCCCTACCCACCCGCGATCCCTGGCCCTGAATGCCAGCATTTCAAAATTATTGGCCTTTGAAATGCTGTCATTCCGTCTGGTGGAGACGCACAGTTTTAAAAACCTTATGTCGGTGGCTGTCCCACAGTACGTCGTGCCCAGCCGCCACTACTTTTCCAGGCAAGCCATCCCTTCCCTGCACAACCAAGTGGGGGAAAATATCAGGTGTGCACTGCGCAACGCCATCTGTGCCAAGGTCCACCTAACTACGGATACGTGGACCAGTAAGCACGGTCAGGGGCGTTATATCTCCCTAACGGCACACTGGGTAAATGCAGTGGCGGATGGGCCTGAGGCGGATAGCAATTTGGCGCATGTCCTTCCACCACCGAGGATTGCAGGGCGCTTCAGTTTGCCTCCTGTTCCTAACTCCTCCTACTCCGCTTCCTCATCCTCTACCGCCTCCTCATCCGGACAGCGTAACACCTTCACCACCAACTTCAGCACGGCCAGGGGTAAACGACAGCAGGCAGTTTTACAACTTGCCTGTTTGGGGGACAAACCACACACCGCGCAGGAGTTGTGGAGGAGCATGGAACAGCAGACAAATGAGTGGTTGCTGCCAGCGAGCCTCAAGCCCGGCCTGGTGGTGTGCGATAACGGGCGAAATCTCATAGCAGCTCTGGGCCTAGCCGGTTTGACGCACATCCCTTGCCTGGCGCATGTGCTGAATTTGGTGGTGCAGAGGTTCCTTAAAAACTACCCCGATATGTCAGAGCTGCTGCAGAAAGTGCGGGCCGTTTGTGCGCACTTTCGGCGTTCTCACCCTGCTGCTGCTCACCTGGCAGCGCTGCAGCGTAACTTCGGCCTTCCCGCTCACCGCCTCATAAGTGACGTGCCCACAAGGTGGAACTCCACCTTGCACATGCTGGAAAGACTGTGCGAGCAGCAGCAGGCCATAGTGGAGTTTCAGCTGCAGCACGCACGCGTGAGTCGCTCTGCGGAACAGCACCACTTCACCACCAATAACTGGGCCTCCATGCGAGACCTGTGTGCCTTGTTGCGCTGTTTTGAGTACTCCACCAACATGGCCAGTGGCAATGACGCCGTTCTCAGCTTAACTATCCCACTTCTATGCCTCCTTGAAAAAACAATTCGGGCGATGATGGAAGAGGATGTGGCACAGGATGAGGAGGAGGAGGAGGATGAAGAGGTAACATTTCCAAGGCTTTCAGGGCAGTCATTCGCAAGGGGCTCCGAGGGTGGGTTCCTGCACACGCAAACGCCAGGGACGCAATTGTCCAGCAGGGGCACAGTTCTGGAGGATGAGGAGGATGAGGAGGAGGAGGAGCTGGAGGAGGAGATGGAACCATGTTCACAGCAGGGTGGCACCCAGGCCAGCTCATGGCCATCACTGGTGCGTGGCTGGGGGGATACAGAGGACACGGACGATACACCTCCCACAGAGGACAGCCTTTCGTCGCCTCTGGGCAGCCTGGCACACATGAGCGATTACATGCTGCAGTGTCTCCACAACGACCGCCGAGTTGCCCACATTCTAACTTGTGCTGATTACTGGGTGGCCACGCTGCTGGATCCCCGTTACAAGGACAACGTACCGTCCTTAATTCACTCACTGGAGCGCGATCGCAAGATGCGCGAGTACAAGCGCACGCTGGTAGACGCCATGCTGCTGGCATTCCCATCTGACAGCGGGGCCACAGTGGAAGCACAAGGCAGAGGAGGAGGAGGAGGAGGTCGCCAACGCAACCAGGGCACCGCCAGCACCTCAGAAGGCAGGGTTAGCATGGCCGAAATGTGGAAAAGCTTTGTCAGCACGCCACAACAAACAGCAGCACCAGCAGCTCAGATGGAACGTCTTAGCAGGAGGCAGCATTTTACCAACATGGTGGAGCAGTATGTGTGCACACGCCTACATGTAGTGAATGACGGGTCTGCCCCCTTCAACTTCTGGGTCTCCAAATTGGGCACATGGCCTGAGCTTGCCCTTTACGCCTTGGAGGTGCTGGCGTGCCCTGCAGCCAGTGTATTATCTGAACGGGTATTTAGCACGGCTGGGGGCGTTATAACAGACAAGCGCAGCCGCCTGTCCAGAGACAATGTGGACAAGCTCACGTTCATTAAAATGAACCAGGCATGGATCCCACGGGACTTTTCCGTACCTTATGCAGAATAGCAATGGATACCGACCTTACCCACCCATTGTTCCATTTTTGCTCTTTCTCACTCTTTTGGGGTGTACCCTCATTTAAAATTTTTGAAAAGAAGCAGTGTTGGCTACCTCGTCCTCCTCCTCAGGGCCAGATTAATGTAGGGGCTATTGGAGCTGCAGCTCCAGGCCCCTACCTTTTATATAGGCCCCGGGTTGGCCATATTCACTGTTACCGCTCTTCTGTCACTTGTAAACACAGAAGTCTGGCTTCTATGCTCGCTTCCCCAGGCAGCACCCTCAGAACCTCCCCACACAGCGTGAAGGCCGGACAAGGAGGGACAGTTGGCGATGCATGGATGTGTTTATGGGCTTCAGAGACAGCATCCCATGTTGAATTAGGCATGCATGGCTGCACCCTTCCTCCTCTGGGTGCATGGCAAGGCACGGCCCTTAAGGCCCTTCAAAATCCTCAGCACCAAGCCCATGATGCTGTTAATCCGGCCCTGGTCCTCCTCCACCGCCGCTTCCACCTACACCGCCCATAGGTGTGCGCAGCCTATTGCATTAAGGTGTGCACCCCAAAGTTGAAATACACATGCATGTGTTTGCCAGCAGGGAGAGTAATGTATCGGGGCCATGTACCTGTAGGCAAGGAGAAATAGAGCAGAGCAGGTCCCAGGGAGATCTTTCCCATCTCCTCACTGGCAATGCTATGTGCCCTAGGTGATTAGGGTGTGCCCAGGCACACCCAGCACACCCTGTGCGCACGCCTATGTCACCGCCACATCCACCACCACCTCAACCTCCCTCCTACTCCATATGGGCCTCGTCCTTTAGAGATGAAGAAGAACATTGTTTTATTTTTCTGTTTTTTTTTGTTGTTTTAAGTTATTTCCCTATCCACATTTGTTTGCAGAGCACTTGCCATGCTCTTAATTACGTTTTGCTGCCATTTGCAGCACTCTAGCCCTTTCCTTTGGTGTTTTAGAGCCATTTTAGTGCCTTAAAGTTCGGGTCCCCATTGACTTCAATGGGGTTCGGTGTCCGGGAAAAGTTCGGTAAAAGTCCGGGACACGGACCCGGACTTTTTTTTAAAGTTCGGCCGAACCCGTCGAACACGGACATCTAGGTGTCCGCTCAACCCTAGTGTTTATATATGCTGAAAAGGAATTTGGATAATTGTTAGCTAATATATCGTTTTGATACACATTTGCGTAAATATCGCCGGGTGTTAATATCAGTAGCACCTTCCTTTTATTCTACAGGTCATGTGCTTTCAGAAAATATATGGTTTGGGGGGGGGGGGGTCTTAAACAAACTCTGTAAGCTGTAATGGAACAATGAAAACCTCTATATTTTGTGAGAAATTTGGATATTTCCATTTTTGCGTATGTTCAATTTTCACCATTTCGCAAAAGGCGCATTCTAAAATTTACAAATAGTGGTTATTTAGTAACTCAATACAGGTTATATTTTATATTTACCAGGAATTTTGTAAAATGTGCTGTATTTTTACCTGCTAATAAAGATGTTAGTGTATATTTAGCAAAAATATTGTTTTAATAAACATTTGCCAAAATATCACTGTGCCCTAAAAATCAGTAGCACCATATTTGTATTCTACTGGTCATGTGCTTTTAGAAAATATATAGTTTGTGGGGGTCTTTAACAAACTCTGAAAGCTGTAAGGGAAAAATAATAAAGCAGAGGAAAAATGGAAAAAATGGCCTGGCCAGCTAAGTTTAAGTGGAGCACAGGGCCTGGCAGCGGAAGGGTTAATGATGGACAAGAAGACTTGGCTCCCATTTGGCACTCTAATTTATCCCAAAGGTGTTTAATAGAGTTGGGGCCAGGGTTCTCTGCAGGCTGCTTGGGTTCCTCCACACCAGGCTATATCTTTATGGACTTAGTTCTGTACAGGAAGGGGGGGCAGTTATACTGGAATGGAAAATGGTTGTTAAAAAGTTGGAAGCATACATTTGTCCAAAATGTCTTTGTATACTATAGCATTGAAGTGGAACTTCATGATAGACTTTACTTTTTTTTTTTCTTTTGTTTTTTTTTTTTTGCATGTGCTTTGCAGCATTTGTATGTTTCAAAGCTCCCTCTCTGTATGTGTAACCCCCTCCTCAATCTAACATTTTATAAACAATTGTATGTTTCTAATTTGCTGATGATGACCTTAGAATGTGCGAAGAACTTTTTTATTGACTAATACTTGTTTTAATATGTTTATGCTTATAATCGGTAATCATTTCTTATACTACTTCTACTTAATACTTAATGTTCATACAGTACTCTGCTGTTCATAGCTAATGATATCAGTTCAACAGAAAAAAATTATAGAAATAGTACATTCTGCTAATTTCAAAAGACTTTAATTTGGTATCTATCTACAAACATTTCCTTGATTTGTTTACATAGAAAATTTTCATGCGAGATGCAGCATACCCATTTCTATTAAAATGGTCTTTACATCTTGTTATTTGTATGTGAAGAGTTTTTGACAGCATTGTTGCAGTCTTAATTATTTGAAATTGTGTTCGTTGTAAAAAAATAAATATATTAAACAGAAAAAAAGTGATTACATAATCATTTCCCGCGGAGTGTCCTTGGCATCAGCTGTAAGATTTCTAAGAACTTAATTTACTTGATTGATTTTATTTTTTTCTGTGTTTTAAAGGGTACCATACCCAGCAGCATATCATTTTAATTTCTATGAAACCGAATACAGACAACTGAAATTTAATTAGCTTTTTTGTATTCCTCCTGCTTTCTTTGAGAAGCTACAGTTTCTATCACAATAAAATTGGCTGTTCTAATAAATATGTTATCTAGAGTTAATGGGCATATTGTTTTGATGGTGACTTGCAGTTCCTTTTTGTTCTCTGGTGCAAGGCTACTCTAATTATAAAATACCCCTTTGGCTTAATTGATCAAAGTATTTAGAATCCACGTTCTTAATGTTTTGCATTTTCACACTCTGTAGAAAATTCAACATCTTGTTTAGCTTCTTTAATGCATAATATTAAATTACATTTCAAATTACAGATGAGGAGTGATCCAGGTACAGCAAGAGGAGAAAGGCTGAGACATCTTCAAGGTTAGATCCATATGCAGACCTACACTGGCCATAAATGGATCAAAATTTGGCTGGTTCGACAGGGACTGACTGATTTTCGATCCCTCTATAGACAGTCTGGTTGTACAGAAGTTAATCACCGAACTGACTTCTGTACAACCAGTCTTATGGAAAATGTTCGCTCAGTCAGTGCCGACAGCGGGATTCCCTTATCCATATAGAAAGTGTGGATGGGGGAATCAAAAAATTTTCTTTTATTCAACCCAGTTGGTTGAATAAAATAAAATTATTCATGTACAGGCTGCACTAAGGGCACCTGTGAGAAGAGGGGTAAAAAAACAACTTCTATGGGTAAGTACCCATGAAATCAAAAAGTCAAACCATTTCAGAGATATAGTACCCTTTTCTTTAGTCCTGCAAAATAAGATAAAACTAATTACAATAAAATATCTACAAATTTCCCCCAAAAAAGGTTTTATCAAATTGAAATGCATTTTCAGTTTTCATTTTGAATTACTTCTAGAGGCTCAGTCAGTCAAGAGCAGCCAAATAGAGACTTTGTTTATTCAACCATACATAGCCAATTTCACAAATTCTGGGTCTAGTGCTGACCTTTTCTTCATCATCCTTCAATATGAAGTCACTACCGCCTGCATTTGCATGGTGTTAATTTGCAGGAATGTTAATCATAGACAGAATCAGTATATGCTGAGGAGAAATGTCTATTGTCTCCCCTTTTCTTTGTGTACATTTAATTTCAGTCCTCTGCTATTTTTTCATTTGAAAAAAAAAAAAAATTGCTTAGCAACTAAGGTTATATAAATAAAAGCCAATAAGAATTCTCTCTGTTATCCCGAGTTCCAAGATTATGCGTATTCAATGAGAGTTACTATTCTCTCCCAATCCCACCATTTTCAAGGGCTTACCTGTATAAAGCAGTGTATATCATTGTTTAGTTTAGTTTGGCCAAAATTAAAGTTTAATTAAGGAAAAAATGCTTTCCTTAGTTCTGGATAGAGTGTAAAGGTGTTAGAACCACTGTCAAGTTATTCTTGTTTTCTGTGTCCCAGACAGCTGCATGCTATTCATGCACAGAGATCCGTGGATGAACAAACAAGTCTTGTCTGCCACTGTAGCAGACAGACTTTAGGCTCTCAATGGAACTACAGATTTCTAACAGAAAACCCATACAGAGGTATAGACAGAAAGCTGGAGAACATGTCTACAGAAGCCTGACATTGCACCCATTATCCACTTATCACAGGTGCAATGCTTTGCAGGCTACTGGCGAAATAAAATAATAAATGCACATTTATAACGCTTGCATTTATACATTTTTTCCTAAAAGGTGGAATTAGCCTTTATTTGTCCTAATCTCCAATGTCAGTGGAAATTAAAGTAAGTGTAAATCCAAAACTTGAGTTGCCACCAAAACACAAATATAGGTAATTTTTTCCTATGTGGATACTTACTCCCAATTCCATGGTCAGGAATTTCTATTTCCATGAATGGAGGGAGTGGACCTTTTAACCACTTAGCGACCACCCACCGCAGTTTTACTGCAGCAGTCAGCTGCTCCTGGGCAAAGCAACGTAGTACTACGTCGCTCGCTCAGGAGACTCTAGGGGGCAAGCGCACCGCCGACGGCATGCTCCCGACCCCCCCTTGTCAGCTGGGGAGCCAGTGCGTGTGACCGGCGGCCCCGATGATGAATCTTGAACAGCTGTCACCACAACAGCTGCTTTTTGTTTGCAGCAGACTACGACAGATCCCTGATGTGCTGTTTAGTCCACCAAATGTGTCTTATCTGGAACACATCCTCAATCTTGTGGTCCAGTAATTCCAGAATTGGTACCCTGGGTTACAAGAACTTCTGAAGCAGGCTAGAAGAGTGTGTAGCCTTTTCAGATGGTCTTACCCAGGCAGTGTTCGGCTGGGTAAAATTATCTCTGCCCCCAAACTCCCTGATCATTGACATGCCCACCAGGAGGAACTCAACTGTGGCCATGCTGCAGCAGCTGCACATGCAGCAGAGGGCCATCAACAAGTGCCTGTGTGAGAATGGCATTAAGACAGGCTCTGGGGAGCTGGGAATTTTTTCCTCACCATTGAGGAGGCAACAAGAATGATGAGCAGACACAATGCATGCATCAGCCACACGGTACCAGTAGTGTTCCTGCTGGAGCATACACTGTATGGCATCATAGACAGGGCACTTGAGGTACCCTGCATATTGAGGGCATATGGAATGGTATGGTTTAGGAGAGGGGGGCTCATGTTCATCCCCCCTTTTCCTCGCCTGCTGGGCTGCATGCTTGCATAAAAGTCTGGTATGGAATTTTTGGGGGAGACCTCACACCTTTTTTTCTGGATATTTGCTTGGGGTTCCCCCTTAAAATCCATACCAAACCCTTTGGGGAACCTCACATTGCTTTTTTTGTGGGGTCCCCATTAACAATTTATTCCAGACCTAATAGCCAGTTATAAATTAGGAAAAGGTCCCCATACCATTTGTTTTTTGTTTTTTTAACTATTCTCAGCTCCTTTACTGATTATGGCCAGGGATTTCTGGCTAAGTAAGTGTTCAAGGCCAGTGACATCACTGGTTTTATAGGACATGACAGTTCCTGCACTTGTGTTCAGTCCCAACCTTAAGGTAACTAACCATGCCATCCTTAGAACCCATGAGGGCTTGTGTTTTTCTGCCTCTAAGATGCATGGGCACTCATGTTCAAGAGCCTGTGAAAGGACCCTAGGATTTGTGACATTAAGGAAACTGACATTTCTTGGTTGCCAATCCTCTTTGCACAGCTTAACCTGCCCTTGCAGAGTGAGTATAGGGTGAAACATCTGGAAGATACACTGCTAGACATGTGTAGAACTGAAAAATTTGTTTTGTTTAGTTTGGGATAGCTTAGTTGTTACTAATTTCATTTAGTTGATGTGTTTGGAAATTCATTTAGTTTAGTTTTGTTTAATTTAATTTCATTTATTTCGTTTTTTTTATTAATTTTCCAAAGAATTCAAATTTTTTTGGAATGATTAGAATTTGGACTGGTCGAAAAATGATTCAAATTCTGTGTGATGAATAGCTGGTTGTTAAAAAATGGGCTGGGAAGCTGGCTGCCAAATCCTTAACAACCGATGACTCATCAGCTGTTAGTGAGCTTCCCCATTGACAGTTGAAATGTAAACAAAAGAATGCGGGCAATGGAGAAATAAAGATAAAAAACAGGTGGGGCCTCCCCTTTGGGTCTGGTATGGATTTTAAGGGAAACCCAACGCCAACATTTTAAAAAAATATGGTGTGGGCCCTCCCCCGATCCATACCAGACCTTAATCCGAGCATGCAGCTCGGAAGGCCAGGAAAGGGGGAAACGAGCGAGTGCCCACCCCTCCTGATTCATACCATGCCACATGCCCTCAACACAGGAGGGGTGCTTTGGGGCAGGGGAGGCTCTGTCCCGTGCACCTTGTTCCCCACAACCCTGGCTGGTGGTTGTGGTTTTGCGGGGGTAACTTATTGGAATCTGGATGCCCCCTTTAAGCCCCAGATCCCCCCCCCCATGTGAATGAAAAGGGAACAAAGTACTCCTACTCATTCACCAAAAATGTGTAAAAAGTAAATAAAAACACAGAGACAGATTTTGACAATTCATTTAATAATACACAAAAAAAACCCCCAAAAAATAAATTTCCGCCGAAGTAGATCCAATGTCAATCCTGATGCCTGCCGCTACCGTCGACCTGGAAAAAAAAACCTCTGGTCCCGACAAAGGCTCCTGACATCTGCCAGCTCTGCCATCTGTCAGTTCTTAAATAACTTAGGGGCGGGGGCCAGCTGATGACATAATCAAGTGACCCCACCCCTTGTGATATCATCGACCTGGCATGCTGAACTGAGCGTCACATAGTTAGGGATTACCAGATCTAGTAGGCCATAATTTCTAGTTGGGGCTTCTATAAACTGTACCATGAAATTGCCTTGTAATAGATTTGCTGTTTATATGTGTTGGCAGTCTACATCCTAGGAGTGTAAGGATGGATGCTAAACTTTTTTATTTTGGATAGAGTAATATAGGGTTAATAGGGCTGTCATCTTTTTTTTTTCCCATCCTTGTCTCTTTGAGGAGATTTCTCTTCCTGGACTATGTTCTACACAGGCAATGCACCATGCTTTCTTAAAATACATCACCCTAAAACCACTCGCTCATGTGGGGGTTCCCTTTCAAGACCCATACCAGACTCAAATTGCCTGGTATGGATCTTGAGGGGACCCCACGCCACTTTTTTAAAAAAAATTTTGGTGTGGGATTTCGCTTCAAGATCCTCAGAGCACAAGTCATACCACAAGTTGGATCATCATGATCCGACTTGGATGCACTTTCCATTCAAATCAGTGGGCTCTTATATGGAACCACTGATTTTGAGCTGATCCCGGCTGAATTGACTGAATTTGGATCCATCTATGGGCAGCTTTAATCGCTTTTTCTTCAGAATTCCGTAACTCTGCTACATGGAGGATATGGGGAACAATACCTTTGAAAGGTAAAACCAATATTTAAAACTACAAATATTGTTGCTAAGCAGGCTTGTGACTTTATACAGTTGACACCACAGAAAGTATGACTTTGTAAATGGAACCAGATATGAATGCATCATTGATTGCCTTTAAGTCCCAACATCACGTGTATAAACAAAATCAATTATAACATTTTTAGACTATTTTCACCTTTTTAGTTATAATTTCAAAGCTGAACTCACAGAAACTCTCATTTAAATATATTTTATAAATAGACAAATAGGATATAAATCCAATTTGTATGCACCAAATGCCTTTGCAAACCCAGATATTGCCTGCCTAAATTAGCAGTGATACTAACACTTTGCTACACATAGCAGACACACTCACAATAGGCTGCCTGCAGAAAACTACAGGAAGGTGGATATAAGAACGATCACACTACAGAAGAAGAGAGCACAGCAGTGACTGATCTTTATAATAGGAAGCAACCACACAGAGGAGATGTCTCATGCTGGATTACTGCACAGATCTGTAAGGAATATAAACAGCACACCAAGATTCAAGTAAGAAATGATTTGCCTCTTGAATGAAGACAGAATTTACTTATCTCAGAGTAGAGATGTAACATTTCTAGAAATGTTGAAGCCATTGTAAACAAAAATGTTTTTTCCCTGTTTTTTTTTTTTTCAGAAAAAAATTGACATTTTGGAAAATCTTAAAAAAAAGTGGAGTAATTTTACAAATTGAAAGTCATTTTGTTACACTGGGAAGGTATAATGCAGTGTATCGGAAAGTATTATGCTTGAAATAAAAGTATTTTTTATTATCAATAGAATAACAAGGACTGTATATGTTAAGAACATTTCACCTATACATAAGAACAGGTAACTGTCCCCCCACCCCCTTCCCTCATAATAATGTAAAATCTTCCTGCCAACTTTCATTTTCAGTTATATGTCAGTAGTTTTAATTAAAGTTTAAGCAAAACAAACCAAATAAGCCAACAAGCTCACAACTACAAAGTATAGGAGAATGATTGTTTGTAATTCCAATACTGTACTGAGGTAGTTGTAAAGGATACATACGTACATATGCAGATTATAAGTATAGTCAACATTGTGAACTTGAGTGGGAGGGAAGGGATTTTGGAACCATACAGGCCTTGCTTTAGTAAACTTAACCACTTTACGACCGGCGCACGACGATCTACGTCGGCACTCAGCCCCGGCCAGGCAAACTGACGTAGGCCTACGTCAGCACTATTTGCCGGCCCTGTGCGCGCTCCCGCGCGTCCCCGCCGCCGACGATGACTCGATTGGGTTCAGAACCGATCAGTCATCAGGTCCAGGCCAATCATTTTTGGTCTGGACCTGTTGATCGGTCCTGCCCAATCAGATCATCCTCTAAGCCTGTGAAATGTAAACACAGGCTTAGAGGAGATGTGCCCTCCCCCCACAACGGTCTTTTTGGATCCAGCGTGAGAGGAGAGCACATCTTACTGTGAGTATTGCACCAAGAACACCCACACACAGGTAGATAGGCACATTTCACCCCCGATCGCCCCCCCCCAATTAACCCCTACAGCACCTGACACAACACACACTATATACAGCATATAGCAGTTACCTATATACCTGTATAAGTGTGATTTGTGAACAGGTGTAGCACTTGCGACCCCCCCTTTTCCACTCAAATTACCCCCCACCCCCCCCTAATAAAGATTTAACCCACTGATCTCCCCTGACCCCCCCCTGATCACCGCCGTTAACCTCTACACCCTCTGTCACATCAGCACTAATACAAACGTAATATACTGTGTTTTTGTATATTTGTATTAGTGTCATTGTGATCAGAATTAGCGCAGGCGACTAAGTTTGTGTCCCAAGGAGGTTTAGGGTCCCCGCCACAAGGCCCAATAAAGTTTTAATCCCCTGATCCCCCCCTGATCACCCCTACACCCCCTGCCACAACGCACACCGTATACAGTATATAGCATTTTCTATATACCCGTATAAGTGTGACTTGTGACCAGGTTTAGCGCTTGCCACCGTTCCTTTTATCCTTAGGATACCCGCCAGTCCCTTCCAATAAAGATTTAAACCCCTGATCCCCCCCTGATCACATCCCGTTAACCCCTACACCCTCTGTCACATTAGCACTAATACACACATAATATACTGTTTTTACTGTATTTTGTATTGGTGTCATTGTGACTTGAGGTTGCGCTAGCTAGCTAGTTTCTTTCCCAAAGGAGGTTTAGGGTCCCCGCCACCCCCCCCAGATCCCCGGCGCATAGTTTAGAAGTAACCCCTTGATTGCTACGCACGCACGCACGCACCTACACTTCCATTTCTAGTATAGTGTTTGAACAGATCAATATCTGATCTGATCAGAACTATACTAGCGCCCCCATAGTTTAGGGTTCCCAAAACGCGGTGTTTGCACGATCAGTACTGATTCCGGCCAGCACCTGCGTTTAACCCTTTCACCCAGGCAAGTGTAGTAATCAATAGATTACTGTCACTTGCAAAAAAACACAAGACGCAAAACCGCTGTGTTAGCAGAGTCAGGCCTGATCCCTGCTAGCATTAGCAGTTTTTTTTTGTAGCGCTTGAAATAATCTTCGACAACCAGGTGCTTTTATTACCTGTGAGTCGCATCACTGTACGGGTAAATTTAGTTACCAAAATGACCAAACGTTCGTACAGGGATGAAGAGCTTATCAGTTATATGCTGACCGAGTCATCTGATAGCGAAGGGGAAGCTACAATGAACGAATTAGTGTCAGTATATGAACCTGATGACGGCAGCGGCTCCCTGACAGATAGCTCCGATGACAGATGGGTCCCTGTTAGACCCAGGCGTACCCGACCCCATTCTGAAGTTGTTGAGATGCAGGAAGCGCAGGGTGCTCGTATGGAGCAGAGTGTGGGTACTAGTGCCGCTCATCCTTCTGGCGACCTGGCAAGTGCCAGCGGCCTAGTACAACCTGGACCTAGTACAACCAGCACTGCAGTAAGACCTGGTGACGTGGCGAGTCCCCTAAGTGCAGTTGAAGCTGGTGCGGTGGCTAGCACAAGTAGTGGCCCGCAGCCACCGCGTATTCGAAGACAGGCCCGTAGAGCCCATAGTGCCCTCCCTGATGCGCTGGCATTTCCTAATTGGCAACCCACTGATACTACAGCGCCAGTACTTCCCCCATTCACCGCCCAACCTGGAATCCACGTGGAGACAGCTGGTTTTACGCCCCTGAACTTTTTTGAGCTGTTCTTCACGGAAGATCTTTACAGATCTATTGTGGATCAATCAAATTTATATGCACAACAGTTCATCGCCGCCAACCCAAATTCACACCTTGCCAGACAATTCAGCTGGAAACCTATAACGGTTTCCGAATTTAAGATCTTTCTGGGCCTTTCCCTCCACATGGGCATAACTAAACAGAGTGAATTGCGGCTATATTGGTCCACTAGCCCAGTTCACCATATGCGCATGTACTCTGCCTCTATGTCCAGGACGAGATACGAGCAAATTCTGCGATTTATGCATTTCAGCGACAATGAAATCTGTCGTCCTCGGGGAGACCCTGCATACGATCGGCTCCACAAAATTCGGCCCCTCATAGACCACTTCAATCAGCGGTTTGCAGCCTTGTTTACCCCCGAACAAGTTGTCTGCGTTGACGAGTCCCTGATTAAATTTACTGGCCGCCTTGCTATGAAACAGTACCTCCCCAGCAAGCGTTACAAGTACGGGGTCAAACTGTATAAATTGTGTGACAGGGCCACAGGCTATACAGTTAGTTTCCGGGTCTATGAGGGAAAAGATAGCTGTGTGGAGCCCCCCAACTGCCCAGACTACATAGGGAGCAGCGGTAAGATCGTTTGGGACTTGGTGTCACCCTTATCCGGAAAGGGGTACCATTTGTACGTGGACAACTTTTACACAAGCGTGCCACTATTTAGTCACCTTCTCGATTTACAAATTGGCGCATGTGGCACCGTGCGACCTAATCGCCGGGGCTTCCCCCAACGGCTTGTAGATTCCCGTCTTAGTCGGGGGGCGAGAGCCTGCTTGAAAACGGACAAATTGCTTGCGGTGAAGTGGAAGGATACACGGGATGTTTATGTTCTGTCCTCCCTTCACCCAGACACGACGATCCAAATTCCTACGGCAACTGGCGTTATGGAGAAACCCCTCTGTGTCCACGAATATAACCTTAATATGGGAGGGGTGGACCTTAACGACCAGCTTTTGGCGCCGTATTTATTTGCCCATAAAGCCAGACGCTGGTACAAAAAAGTGTCTGTTTACCTATACCAATTGGCTATGCTGAACGCCTTTGTCCTATACAGGGCGTCAGGACGAACTGGATCTTTCCAGGAATTCCAGGAAGAGATCATCCTTGCCTACCTGTACCCAGGAGGCATGCCTGCCCAACTTCCCCTTCCAGATGCAGTGAGCCGGCTGCATGAGAGGCATTTTTCACATGTCCTCCCGAGTACCCCTACCCAAAGATGGCCCCAAAGAAGATGTCGTGTCTGTAGCAAGCGCGGATTTAGGCGTGACACCCGTTATTACTGTCCCAAATGTCCTGACCAACCTGGTCTCTGCATCGGGGAATGTTTCGAGCGCTACCATACACTAGTGGATTATTAGCGTAGGGTACAGCACGACACAGTGTAGGGCACATAAACACAGGGTCTCGAAGGATGTTGGATGTCCATCGACATTTTGAGAGACCCAAGCTGGAAGAGAAGATCGCAGAAGATCGCAGTCCCTCCCAAATCAAGAAATAAAGGAACAGTTAGAAAGAAAAATAAAAGGATCCAAAAACTGTCGTGGTGTCAGTAATTTTATATGTCCTTCTACTCCTTCCTACTATACTTTTTTCAATGTCCTTTGTTTGTTTTTTCATTCTTTTGTGACCTGTTTCTCTTGCAGGTACTCGTCAGCTACCACGCATTGATTTTATATATTCTGACACAGTGTTTGCGCTCAGCATATATGGATACCTTTGCTGATAGCAGCTGTGGTGATTTTCTGATTTCAGCACTGCAGTTAAAATCCTATTTTGGTATACGTGGATAGCGCCGTGTATACCCATCATTAAATTCAGTGGGTGGTTGTTTGGGCGGTTAATGATGAAGATCCAAAAACTGTTGTTGTCAGTCATTTTATATGTCCTTCTACTCCTTCCTACTATACTTTTTTCAATGTCCTTTGTTTGTTTTTTCATTCTTTTGTGACCTGTTTCTCTTGCAGGTACTCGTCGGCTACCACGCATTGATTTTATATATTCTGACACAAACAGCGTTTGCGCTCAGCATATATGGATACTTTTGCTGATAGCAGCTGTGGTGATTTTCTGATTTCAGCACTGCAGTTAAAATCCTATTTTGGTATACGTGGATAGTGTCGTGTATACCCATCATTAAATTCAGTGGGTGGTTGTTTGGGCGGTTAATGATGAGTAATACTACGCATTATTCCTGTGCTGATTTCTGATAGGTTCTCTTTTTTTCCGTTCAGCCCACAGGCTGCATGAAAAAAAAAAAAACCTATATGCCAAACAAGGACCAGCAATGTACTGGTACGTTGCTGGACTTTGAGTGGTTATACCAGGATGATGCCTGCAGATTTAGGCATCATCTTGGTATCGTTTTTTACAGCCAGCGGTCGGCTTACATGTAAAAGCAATTCTAGCAGGTAAGTGGCCGCTAGACTGCTTTTACATGCAGTGGGAGGGGCCTCCCCCCCCCACCGCCGCCTTCCGCAGCCTTCCATGGTTTTTCTCTGGCTCTCCTGTCCCACCGGTTAACCCGAGAGTGCAGCCGGTGGTTCAATTATCTAACCATAGAGCTAATTGGAGATGAGAATGGCTCCAATCATCTCTATGGCCTAAGATGCCGGAGGCTACGAGCATTTTATGACTTCTGTTTCGCCAGAAATAAACAGGGCCATTGGGAAATTGGGAAAGTATTTTATCACACCAATTTTGGTGTGGTCAGATGCGTTAAGGTCAGAGGAGAGATCTAGAGTCTAAAAGACCCCAATTTTTTTAAAAAAGAGTACCTGTCACCACAGATTGCTATCATAGGGGATATTTAAATTCACTATGATAACAATAAAAATGATTTAAAAAAAAAAAAATTAAAGGAAAGGTGTCAAAATAACATAAAAAAGCAAAAGAAAAAAAAAAAAAATTGAGCCCCCCCCCCCCTTACCCCCGGTGCTTGCGCGCAATGGCGCACGCAAGCGGTGGTCTAGTGTCATATGTAAACCACAATTGCAGCATGCATGTGAGGTATCGCCGCGATCGCCAGATCGAGTGCAGTAATTCTTGCAGTAGACCTCCTCTGTAAGTCTAAAGTGGTAACCTGTAGAGACTTTTAAAGGTTTTTAAAAATGTACATACGTTTTTGTCGCTGCGCAGGCATGCGCAATTTTTAAAGCATGTCATGTTAGGTGTCTATGAACTCGTCATAAGATCATCTTTTAAATTTTACCAAAAAAATTGGAATTATATAGTGTATTTGCGCAATAAATTAAAAAAAAATGTATTTTTTCGCAAAAATTGCGTTTGAAAAATCTGTGCGCAAATACCGTGTGACAAAAAAATTTGCAACATCCACCATTTTATTCTATAGGGCCTCTGCTTTAAAAAAATATATAATGTTTGGGGGTTCAAAGTAATTTTCTAGTAAAAAAAAAATATTTTTTCATGTAAACAAAAAGGCACAGAAAAGGCTTGGTTTTCAAGTGGTTAGAAGAGTGGGTGATGTGTGGATAAGATTGAGCATAAAATGCCGGGACTGTTCAAACACCCCCCAAATGACCCCTTTTTGAAAAGTAGACACCCAAAGCTTTTTTCTGAGAGGCATGGTGAGTCCATGGAGTATTTTATATTTTGCCACAAGTTTCGGGAAAATTATTATTTTTTTTTTTTGTTGTTTTTTTACAGAAAGTTGTCACTAAATGATATATTGCTCATGCATGCCATGGGAATATGTGAAATGACACCCCAAAATACATTCTTTTGCTTCTCCTGAGTACAGGGATACCACATGTGTGAGACTTTTTGGGAGCCTAGCTGTGTACGCACCCCGAAAACCAATCCACATCTTCAGGTTTTCTAATGGCGTAAATTGCTGATTTTACCCCTGACTACCTGTCACAGTTTCAGAGGCCCTGAAATTTCAAGATGGCACAAAACCCCCCCAAATGACCCCATTTTGCAAAGTAGACACTCCAAGCTACTGGCTGAGAAGTATGGTGAGTCCATGGAATAGTTTATATTTTGCCACAAGTTTCGGGGAAAATTTTTTTTTTTATTTTTTTTTATTTTTTTACACAAAGTTGTCAGTAAATGATATATTGCTCACACAGGCCATGGGTATATGTGAAATGACACCCCAAAATACATTCTGCTGCTTCTCCTGAGTACAATGATACCCCATGTGTGAGACTTTTTGCCAGTCTAGCCGCGTACAGGACCCGGAAAACCAATGCGCACCTTTAGGCTTTCTAAGGGCATAAATTGTTGATCTCACTCCTTACTACCTATCACACTTTTGAAGTCCATAAAAAGCCAAGATTGCACAAACCCCCCCCCCCCAAATGACCCCATTTTGCAAAGTAGACACTCCAATCTATTTGCTGAGAGGCATGGTGAGTATTTTGCAGCTCTAATTTTTTTTGGAAAATGAAGAAAAAACAGGAAAATGCATTTTTTTTCCTCTTTTTTCAATTTCCAAAACTTTGTGACAAAAAGTGAGATTTGCAAAACACTCAACATGCCTCTCTGCAAATAGCTCAGGGTGTCTACTTTCCGAAAAGGGGTCATTTGGGGGGGGGGGGGGGTTGTGCTGTCTTGGCATTTCATGGCCTCCAAATCTGTGATAGGTAGTCAGGAGTGAAATCAACAATTTACGCCCTTGGAAAGCCTGAAGGCGATGATTGGTTTTCGGGGTCCTGTACTCGGCTAGACTGCAAAAAAGTCTCACACATGGGGTATCCCTATACTCAGGAGAAGCAGCAGAATGTATTTTGGGGTGTCAGTTCACATATACCCATGGCATGTGTGAGCAATATATCATTTACTGACAACTTTGTGTAAAAAAAAAAAATATATATATATATATATATATATTTCCCGGAACTTGTGGCAAAATATAAAATATTCCATGGACTCACCATGCCTCTCAGCAAATAGCTTGGGGTGTCTACTTTCCAAAATGGGGTCATTTGGGGGGGTTTTGTGCTATCTTGGAATTTT
Source organism: Pelophylax lessonae (assembly GCF_965119305.1). Lineage (NCBI taxonomy): Eukaryota > Metazoa > Chordata > Amphibia > Anura > Ranidae > Pelophylax > Pelophylax lessonae. The sequence goes on from NC_138772.1 coordinate 344,773,240, forward strand.
AGGGCCTCCGAAACTGTGATAGGTAGTCAGGAGTGAAATCAACAATTTACGCCCTTGGAAAGCCTGAAAGCGGGGACTGGTTTTCGGGGACCTGTACTCGGCTAGACTGCAAAAAAGTCTCACACATGGGGTATCCGTGTACTCAGGAGAAGCAGCAGAATGTATTTTGGGGTGTCATTTCACATATACCCATGGCATGTGTGAGCAATATTTCATTTACTGACAACTTTGTGAAAAAAAAAAAAAAAATATATATATATATATATATATATATATATATATATATATATATTTCCCGGAACTTGTGGCAAAATATAAAATATTCCATGGACTCACCATGCCTCTCAGCAAATAGCTTGGGGTGTCTACTTTCCAAAATGGGGTCATTTGGGGGGGGTTTTGTGCTATCTTGGAATTTTAGGGCCTCCGAAACTGTGATAGGTAGTCAGGAGTGAAATCAACAATTTACGCCCTTGGAAAGCCTGAAAGGCGGACTGGTTTTCGGGGACCTGTACTCGGCTAGACTGAAAAAAAGTCTCAAACATGGGGTATCCCTGTACTCAGGAGAAGCAGCAGAATGTATTTTGGGGTGTCATTTCACATATACCCATGGCATGTGTGAGCAATATTTCATTTACTGACAACTTTGTGAAAAAAAAAAATATATATATATATATATATATGTATTTCCCGGAACTTGTGGCAGAATATAAAATATTCCATGGACTCACCATGCCTCTCAGCAAATAGCTTGGGGTGTCTACTTTCCAAAATGGGGTCATTTGGGGGGGGTTTGTGCTATCTTGGAATTTTAGGGCCTCCGAAACTGTGACAGGTAGTGCAGAGGTGACATGCACAATTTACGCCATTAGAAAACCTGGGAGTGTTGATTGGTTTTCGCGGTCCTGTACACAGCTAGGCTCCCAAAAAGTCTCACACATGGGGAATCCCCATACTCAGGAGAAGTGGCAGAATGTATTTTGGGGTGTAATTCCACATATACCCATGTCATGTGTGAGAATTTTATCTTTTAGTGACAACGTTGTGTAAAAAAAAAAAAAAAAAAATAGTAATATTCCCAAAACTTGTGGTAAAATATAAAATATTCCATGGACTCACCATGCCTCTCAGCAAACATCTTGGGGTGTCTACTTTCCAAAATGGGGTCATTTGGGGGGGTTTTGTGGTATCTTGACATTTCAGGGCCTCCTAAACCGTTAGAGGTAGTGAGAAAATGCAATGAAAAATGTACGCCCTTTGAAATTCTGATGGCGGGGATTTGTTTTTGTGGTCCCGTACACAGCTAGGCTCCCAAAAAGTCCCACATATGTGGTATCCCTGTACTCAGGAGAAGCAGCAGAATATATTTTGGGGTGTAATTACACATATACCCATGGCATGTGTGAGCAATATATCATTTCAATGACAACTTTGTGTAAAAAAAAAAAAAAAAAAAATTTTTAGTCATTTTTCAAACACCTGTGACAAAAAAATGAAATATTCAATGAGCTAAACATGCCTCTCAGAACATTCCTTAGGATGTCTACTTTCCAAAAAGTGGTAGTTTGGGGGGGTTTTGTACTGCCCTGCCATTTTAGCACTTCATGAAATGAGATAGGCAGTCAAAAATTAAAGCTGTGTAAATTTCTGTATTTACACCATAGTTTGTAGACGCTATAACTTTTGCGCAAACCAATAAAAATACGCTCATTGAATTTTTTTTGTCAAAGACATGTAGCTAAATATATTTTGGCCAAAAAAAAATACATAAATTGAGTATATTGGATATTTTTTAAAAGACAAAGTTGAAAATGTCATTTTTTTGCAAAATTTTCGCAAATTTTTTTATTAATATCGCAAAAAATAAAAAGCGCAGAGGTGATCAAATACCACCAAAAGAAAGCTCTGTTTGTGGGAAAAAAAGGACGTAAATTTCGTTTGGGTACCACATTGCATGACCGCACAATTGTCAGTTAAATTCACGCAGTGCCGAGTCGTAAAATACCCCCTGGTCGGAATGGGGGTAAAATCTTCCGGGGCTTAAGTGGTTAAGAAGAGCAGAGGACCTTAGAGCGAAGCACCTTTCCATCTCACATTGGTAGTTAAGATCTGAGATCATATTGGACGGTGAGGGAACTAAATCAGACTTCCAGAATCTAGTAATATTGATTTTTGCTGCATATAATGAGTGTATAATAATCGTTCTGGAGTTGGTAGGGAATTGTTTCACACCCAGGAAAAGTAAGGCTGATGTAGCACCCTACAAGGTAGGTGCTAGGTAAAGTGTAGTAGGCCTTGTCTGCTTATCAGCAGGGCCATGCTTTTCAGCTAAGTTGTCATGGTTCTCAGGTGTGGCTGTTGAGACTGGGGAGACTCCCCACTGTGCTCAATAAGAGCTCACATTGGGCAGTGGAGGAAACCCGGCCAATGGCACACCCAGGCTTGTATCTACCCCAGAAGGGCAGATTCTGACGCACAGCATTCTGGGAGTGGGTATACGTTTGAGGGGAGCACATGATGCAGCATCTTTGGCGGGAAGCAGAGTCCCAGGAGGGAGAGTACGGCTGTCTCTCCTCCTGTCAAGAGGAATTGGGTGTCCCAGGTGGCTTGCCTGAGGGGACAAAGGTCTGAGCTGCAGAGAGGATCCGGTGCTCTGAGGACGAGCAGAGCTGAGAGGGGTCGAGTTTCAGGAAAGCATTCCCAGTGATGAGTACTGCAAACTGCCTCTGGGGGTCTGCCTAGTGAGAGGGGACCACTCCAGAGAAGATCATAGGGATCCGGATCTAGCTAGCCAATGCAGGAAGAGTAAAGGGGGTGCCAGTGTTGGCCCTGAAGAGTAAAGGGGGCGCCAGTGGTTGAGCCCTGAAGTATTCAGTGTACGGTGGAGGTGTGCAGTGGAAGTGTACAGGGTGCAGTGTACAGTGTTGATAATTGCAGCAGCAGTGTTACTAAAGGCTATCTCAGTCAGGAAGGACTGGAGGGAGTAGTGTCAAGAACTTTTAAGCTAACCATAGTGTCAGAAGTCAGTCTTCAGTACAGTCAAAGACTTTTGAGCTAACCAGAGTGTCAGAAGTCAATCTTCAGTACAGTATCACAAGTCAGTGATCTCAAGCACCAGCAAGGGTTGGTTGGCATTCAGCCGGCGTCAAGTCAGCGCTGAAAGGCATTTTTTCCTCAAGTGTTCCAGTTTGCATCTAGTTGAGCCAGAGGAGTATCCCACTCATTCCCTTCTCCCATCCCCATATAAAATAAACAAAATAAACCCAAGATGCCGGACTGTTCCTTGACTCAGATCTCACACTTGGGCAATCAGCTAAAATGTGCTGTTGGTGTTACCGGTAGGGATGATCGAACGGTTCGGGTCCACCATCGGTTCGACCCGAACATTGGGTGTTCGAGGTTCGGCCGAATTTAGAACTTTTTGCCCAAAAAGTTCGGAATTCGGCAACCAGAACCGCCCAAAATGCAATGCTTCAGGAAATGGGCTTTAAAAGCCCGTGATTGGACCAGAACCATTAGCAAAAGCCAATTGAGGGGGCAGGAGAATGCTAGGAATGTGATTGGAGTGACTAGGGGGTCCCTAGACCAATCATTAGTGAATACGCCCTCCAGTATATAAGATCGCCCCGCCATATTCCTAGCATTGTTATACTGGACATGGAAGAGAATGGAAGCAGTTCTGTTAATTTTACTTTAAAAGTGTCATTTAGCTATTTTTAGTGTGAGGAAAGGGATATCTAGTGTAGTTAGAGTGCTCCTTTACACTTAAGTTAGCTTCAAAAATTGAGTTTCTGTAGGGAAAGTGTTAAGTGTAAGGGGACCGTAGTGTAGTGTAGGGTTAACTGGCAGTGACTGCTATGGCAGGGTGACAAAACCCTTCCATAGCAGGGTGACCGCTATAGAGAAATGATCATTTCTCTGAATAGCTTCGTAACTGGAATATGGCTTCTCACCAGCCAAGCATTTTTTATGCTGCAGGGGCTGCCACTGCCAGTGCTTTTTTGAGGACATGTTTGATGTCAGACATGACATCTGAACATGTGTATAGGGGGTATATATAGACATATATGTCTGAATATATACCCCTAGACATATATAGGTGTGATAGTAGCAGAAATAAATGCTTGCGCTAATTAAATCTTTTACAGGAATATATTTCTGCTACTATCACACCTATATATGTCTAGGGGTATATATTCAGACATATATGTCTATATATACCCCCTATACACATGTTCAGATGTTTTGCCTGCCTCAAAAGAACCAAAAAAAATGCCAAAAAAACGCTAGCGTAAAAAAAAAAATGCCCAGGTGTGTTTTTGCTGGCATTTTTTGGGGGGTTTTGGAGGCAGGCAAAACATCAGAACTTGTGCACAGGACCACTATACACATGTTCAGATGTTTTTCCTGACTGCAAAGAACCCCAAAAAATGCCTGCTATTAAACCGGGAGAGAAGCTAACTACCTGTGTTTAAAGTGTTCTAATACAAACAATCCTTTTTTTTTCTGGTTCTGGACATGCTACAGAGCTGAAACTTCACAGGTACACCTTTTAGACCCCCCAGACACAAAATCACACAAAAAAAGTTCTTAAAAATTGTCATTTTTGATAAAAAAGCCAATTATTGAAAAAAAAAAAGAAAAAGAGATTTTTTGATTTTTACTTTGGATTTCGTATCTGGGGGGTCTAAAAGGTGTGCATGTGAAGTTTCAGCTCTGTAGCATGTCCAGAACCAGAAAAAAAAAAGATTGTTTGTATTAGAACACTTTCTTTCAGGACAGGTAGTTAGCTTCTCTCCCGGTTTAATAGAAGGCATTTTTTGGGGTTCTTTGCAGTCAGGAAAAACATCTGAACTTGTGTATAGTGGTACTGTGCACAAGTTCTGATGTTTTGCCTGCCTCCAAAAACCCCCAAAAAATGGCAGCAAAAACACACCTGGGCATTTTTTTTTTTGGACGCTAGCGTTTTTTTTGGCATTTTTTTGGGTTCTTTGCAGTCAGGAAAAACATCTGAACTTGTGTATAGTGGTACTGTGCACAAGTTCTGATGTTTTGCCTGCCTCCAAAAACTCCCAAAAAATGCCAGCAAAAACACACCTGGGCATTTTTTTTTTTTTTGACGCTAGCTTTTTTTTTGGCTTTTTTTTGGGTTCTTTTGAGGCAGGCAAAACATCTGAACTTGTCTATAGTGGTGTATATACACACATACATATATTTATATACACACCTAGACATATATAGGTGTGATAGTAGCAGAAATATATGCTTGCGCTAATGAAATCATTTACAGTAATATATTTCTGCTACTATCACACCTATATATGTCTAGGTGTGTATAAACATATAAGTATGTGTGTATATATACCACTATAGACAAGTTCAGATGTTTTGCCTGCCTCAAAAGAACCCAAAAAAATGCCAAAAAAAATGCTAGCGTCCAAAAAAAAATGCCCAGGTGTGTTTTTGCTGCCATTTTTTGGGGGTTTTTGGGGACAGACAAAACATCTGAACTGGTGCACAGAACCACTATACACAAGTTCAGATGTTTTTCCTGACTGCAAAGAACCCAAAAAAATGCCAAAAAAACGCTAGCGTCCAAAAGAAAATGCCCAGGTGTGTTTTTGCTGCCATTTTTTGGGGGTTTTTGGAGGCAGGCAAAACATCAGAACTTGTGCACAGTACCACTATACACAAGTTCAGATGTTTTTCCTGACTGCAAAGAACCCCAAAAAATGCATGCTATTAAACCGGGAGAGAAGCTAACTACCTGTCCTGAAAGAAAGTGTTCTAATACAAACTATATATTTTTTTCTGGTTCTGGACATGCTACAGAGCTGAAACTTCACATGTACACCTTTTAGACCCACCAGATCTGAAATCCAAAGTAAAAATCAAAAAATCTCTTTTTTTTTTTTTTTTTTTTAATTTTTTCAATAATTGGCTTTTTTATCAAAAAATGACAATTTTTAAGAACTTTTTTTGTGTGATTTGGTGTCTGGGGGGGTCTAAAAGGTGTACCTGTGAAGTTTCAGCTCTGTAGCATGTCCAGAACCAGAAAAAAAGATCATATAGGTGTTAAAGTTAAAGGAGGGTCCCGACCCACATCCCTGTTCTACTGAAAAATTATCTTTTTTTTTTTCATGGTTCTGGACATGCTACAGAGCTGAAACTTCATATGCACACATTTTAGACCCCCCAGATACTAAATCCAAAGTCAAAATCAAAAAATCTCTTTTTTTTTTTTTAATTTTTCAATAATTGGCTTTTTTATCAAAAATGACAATTTGTAAGAACTTTTTTGTGTGATTTGGTGTCTGGGGGGTCTAAAAGGTGTACTTGTGAAGTTTCAGCTCTGTAGCATGTCCAGAACCAGAAAAAAAGATCATATAGGTGTTAAAGTTAAAGGAGGGTCCCGACCCACATCCCTGTCCTACTGAAAAATTATCTTTTTTTTTTTTCATGGTTCTGGACATGCTACAGAGCTGAAACTTCACATGCACACATTTTAGACCCCCCAGATACTAAATCCAAAGTCAAAATAAAAAAAATCTCTTTTTTTAAAATTTTTTCAATAATTGGCTTTTTTTATCAAAAATGACAATTTTTAAGAACTTTTTTTGTGTGATTAATAGTTAATGGGGCATGACCCAGAACCCTGGGCACTTTTTAGGGGCGTTTATTGGGTTTTAGGGCTTAAAAATGGTGTTTTTTGATTACCGAAGTTCGGGTCCCATTGATTTCAATGGGGTTCTGAAATCCGGGCCGAACTTTCGGGAAGTTCGGATGTTCTGGCCGAACTGAACTTTTCAAAAGTTCGATCATCCTTAGTTACCGGTGACCATGGCAGACCAATGGCTCAATGCCTGGAAATCCTGCTACACTAACTTGGGATCTGGTTGGCTTACTTGAATTCTTAGTTATTGACAATACTGATCCAGAAGCATATATTGCTCTTTGAAGAGCTTGATGAATATTCTCCTAATTTTCAGGTGTCATTTTCTCAATAAATGAAGAGATTGTGTATTTTTGGGAGGCAGTGGTTTGTAACGCTTCCTTACTTGAAGATGCTGCTTGTGAAGAAACACTTTGTGATGATCCAGAAGCAGCAAAAAGAGTGTTTCTGGAATGAGAAATCTGTAGGGAAAAGCTGCTTGACCTTTCATTCTGGTCCTTCTTATTTCATTCCATAAAGTATTTGTTAATGTCTTTAGGGCATCTCTGGCATGCCAGGATGTGTGCTGTCATCTTTGTAGCATTTGGGAAAGAATATTTCTTCTCACAATATTTGCAAATTGCAGCTTTGCTCTTAGCAGAAATTGCACTGTGGAAATAATTTCAAACTTTAGATGTTGGTCTCACCATTTTACCGAGAGGATAAAAAGAAAAAACTATTTACTGAGCAGACTATGGGTAGACATTATGCTGTAATGGTGGAGAACATTAATAGGAATCATGTAAAGGATATAAAGATAAACTAATTTGTCAGATAAATTTACCCTCTTATCTGTCAATTAAGGCCTGAGAGGACAGACACCATCATGTACTGTATCCCAACAATCACCAAACTATAGGAGGCACAAGATGAAGTCCACAAGCAAACTAAACTGGAACCTTACCACAGAAGTGCCCCCTAGTGGCAGAAATGCATATTTTCTCCTTTTTGAAAACTGCATTAAGAAGAACAGTGTTACTTGAATTGCATTTGAGAATTTGCTTGTCTTCAGCTGGGAGAACTTGCAATACTTTTAGACTTTACATAAAGTCTCAGAAATATTTCATTAAGGTCTTCATGTTATATAGTTAAAATACCATGTCACAGATATATTATTTATTAGTTAAAAAAAAATCTACACTTCTTTCAACTTTTTGTCTGGAAAAACAAAAAACGGCTTAAAAAAAATGAAAACAAAAAAAAACAGTCTTTTCCAATGTTTCCGTTTTTTTTCCAGGCCTTCTCATCTCTATCCCAGTGTTCAGTTTTATTTATACATTTTTTTTCAAAAAAGCTTTCATGCTTTTTTGCTATGAGTGGCTGAACTTTCAGTATTGAAAGTATATAATCACTTTTCAGTCTTTTCAGATTTAGCTATCTGTTGTCTTGAGCATTAACCACCTTAGCGGTAATCCCGAGCGTGACTCGGGGTTGATTTTTCATATCAGGAGCGGTAACCCCGAGTGACGCTCGGGGTGGATTGCAGAGAGCGCAGCGGAGCTTCTCTTACCTTATCCTGGCGATCCAGCGATGATCTCTCATTGCTGCGACCGCCAGCCGAGAGTCCCGCCGCTCCTCCGTCCCTCCGTCGGTACGATCACTTCCTAGTTCCGTTCCCTGCAGCAGCAATGCTGCATGGGAGCGGAACTAGGGAGGGAAATTCAAAAAAAAAAAAAAAAAACGTTGCACAAAACACACTTTATATTGTATATATATATATATGCATATATATATATATATATATATATATATATATGCATTCATATGTATATATATATATATATATATATATGCATATATATATATATATATGCATATATATATATATATACACCGGTATATATATATATATGCGTATATATATATATGTATATATATATATATATATATATATATATATATATATATATATATATAATATGCACACACACACACATATATATATATATATATATATATATATATATATATATAAAATTATATTATTGATTCAATTATAATTCATGCGTTATATATTATATATATATATATATATGTGTGTGTATATATATATATATATATATGTATATATATATATATATATATATATATATATACACACACACACACACACACATATATCTATATATAATATATAATGCATGAATTAAAATCTAATCAATAATATAATTTTATTATATATATTATATATTAAATAATAAAATAATATTATTGATTCGATTATAATTCATGCGTTTGTGTTTCAAATTTATCACATCTGGGATGTCTACTAGAGTCTTGTTTTGGTCAGGTTTAAGTCAGTAATTACTAAGAATTATAGGCCTATAATACATAACGCCAAATTTCCATGAAAAGAATTGTACCGCTTTTGGTATGTAATTCCAGACATAATCATACCGCCAGGGAGGTTAAGAAGCAGAATCTTTTGTGAACTGTACCAATGTTCAGTCACAAACCCACACATTTATGAAACTCCAGTACTTCTTCTAAACCCAGATACAAATAGATCCTGACATCTAACTCCAATTAGCTCTTGGAGATATCATTAGTCTAAGGGTTCACATACTTTTTCCACCTGCACTGTGAATGTTTACATGGTGTGTTCAATAAAAACATGGCAGCATTTCATTCTTTGTGTGTTATTAGTTTAAGCAGACTGTGATTGTCTATTGTTGTGACTTAGATGATGATCAGATCACATTTTATGACCAATGTGTGCAGAAATCCATATCATTCCAAAGGGTTCACATACTTTTTCTTGCAGCTGTTTTGCAAAACAATAACATATTTTGACTTTTTTCTTTAATATAATCAAGTCATAACTGGGCAATTCAAGTTGTTCACGTTATTTGCTGTCTTTCCTTCTTTTAGTTTCATACTCTTCGTCTGGCGCCCTCTCTTAGGGATCGATTTATCCAAAAGCTAATAGGCTGTTCACCAACTAGACCCCTCGCTTTATAGTGGCTCACATGATTATGACGCAGTTCCTGAGTCTTTGACAGCTGTTGTGCTATGCTACCTGCTATTTTGAGAGTTTTCAAGTGTTCTCATGTTTTTATATGAATGTCTGTGGGATGATGCTATGCGGAGGACCACCTTAAGAATTCTCACTTCTTGGGGAGAATATCTAAAGCCGTTTCAGATGATCCTCAATCTGGTTGTCACTTTTAAGCCCTTTGTGACCTGTCTTTAAGTAGAAGGTCATTTGCAGCTGGTAAGCTTGCATTTCTTTCATTAAGGTGGCAGTTTTATGCACAAATTTTCTAATTTCGTGATGGACATTCCCTAAGTTGATGTGAACCCATGAGCACTTAAGAAGAGGACTCTTTATTCCAGAGGACTTTTTTACTCATCTGATACATACATATACGTTGCACATTTTTTAACATATCTGGTAATATTACATGATGTATGTCGATTACTAATTCAGGTTTATACCCACTATTTGGTATTTTATTTTTAGCACATCTCAGTATATTGTGGCTTTGGTATCACCGTGTTTAATATCTCACAGTAGAGTTGCTGCTTTATACACATAAAATATTTAACATAATTTATTATTGGTTTATGCACAAGCGCTTTTCCTTGTTGGTTTCATAATAATAGGCTGTTCGCTTTGCAAGAGAATTTTCCGTTAGCTTAAAATATGAGGTGCAGCTCTGTTTAGTTTAATCATACAATCATGTATAAGCAAAAATGCATTTTTATATTTTCCTTGCACATCATTGGGTGATCTTTGCAAAATGAAACTTAACCACCTTCACTAAGCTCTGGGGCAAATTTCCATTGAAAAGTGTATAGCTTTTTTGCCTTTAGTAAATCAACACCATGGTGTTCTTGAAGCCCTGCTCCATCAAAGGAATTACATTATCAAATCAAGTGATATCACTTCATGCCTGCCATGCTCAATGACTTGTTTAGGTTTGATGAAAAAACTCTAGGTACTCTGATAATACGTTACAAGGAATATTGAATCATGTGCAAGGAAAATTAAAAACAAAACAGCATTTTTGCTTGCACATGATTGGATGATAGAACTAGTCAGAGGAGCTTCACTTCGCTTCACTTCGCTTCACATCATTCACTAAGCTCTGGGGAAAACTCTCTGGTAAAGTGCAACTTTCCTTGGAATGTGTACAGTCTATTTGCCTTTCGTAAATCAACCCCTATTTATCCATTGATTTCTCTGAGCTACAATAAATATTATTTAGGAAGGATAGACAGCCAAATGTGTATAAATATAAACTTTGTGTTACAATGGATATTTTATAATTAAGAATGCTTTAGCGTAAAACTCGTAAGAAGCCACATTTCTCTTGTTGTACTGGTCTTAAGGGATTTACCATTAACCTCCCTGGTGGTCTGATTATGTCATAATTTTTGTGCTAAAAGTGGTACATTGTTTTGCATGGAAACATGTTGTTTAATATTTTAGACCTGTAATTGTTAGGAATAAGCCACTTAAATCTGTCCAAACAAGAGTCTAGTAGACATCCCGGGTATGATAAAGTTTGAAACACGAAATCATTATAATATAATAATAATAAATTTTTTTCAATAATATAATCAAACCAAAAACACTGAAATGTGTACAAACAAGGGGTGTGATATTACTAGTCATTGTAATAAAGGTTTTGTAAACATCTCGGGTATGAAATATTTTGAAACATGGGTCTGTACAAAGTCCAACGTCACAATCGGGACAATAGAATCTGGTTTCTTTTCTTAATTTGCCTCCACTGTCATCTCTCTTCGAGCAACAAACCACGCACATCATTGTAGGTGCTGAATTTTTCTCAGTTGGTGGGATGTAGTCAATGAAGTGACGACCAGTCAGGCGTTCCGGGTTGAAAATGCCAACAGCACGAAGTCCAGATCTGTTTACAGCCATTGATGGTGTTTGGCGACTCAGAAAGATTTGTTCGGTAACTTTCCAAATAAAGTCCGCATGAATCACAGGCTTGTCACTCTTTTTATTTTGAGCAGAATGTATTGCTCAAAAAGATGTCTGAAGATCTTCTTATAGTATTTTTTTTGCTGCTTCCTCATAGCCGTGTAGAATGTTATTGCTTGGTCGGCTCTGTCGACACCTCCCATGGTGTTGTTGTAGTCTATCACTACTTGTGGCTTTATGACTTCTTTCCCACCTTTCATGCATACCATAACAGTGGAGGTGTTATACACTGTACTCATTAGGCACACATCTTTCTTGTCCCTCCATCGCAGTGCCATCATTTTGCCTTTCTGACAGGCAACCATTTCTCCTGTCTTGAGCTTCTTTTTGCCAAACATTGGCTACATGTCGTACCAGTTAGCCCTTACGGTTCCATAGATATCGGTTTTGTTGTGCAGTAGAACCTCATAAAGTTCAGGAGATGTTACACAATAGCCCTGATTTAGCAATGGCTCAATTAGTGAAATAACAGAAGATGTTGCCATTCCATAATTTATGTATTTTTCATCAAATTTTGTTCCTTTTCCAGTGTATATCACTGAATTCCAAACGTTGCTAGCTGACGATTCGCACAGCATGTAGGAATTTACGCCAAATCGTGCCCTCTTTGATGCAATGTATTGCACCCAGCTGAGCCTTCCCTTGTAGGCCATTAGACTTTCATCTATGCTGATGTCTCTTTCTAGCACATAGCTCCGTTGGAAATTCTGAAGAATTATTTGATATTCTTCCCATATTTTTTTAGTTTTGGTGCAGGATGAGTAGTTTCATCAAATTCTTCATTATTTTCAATGTGCAGATATTTCATTATGAGGGAAAATCTGTATTCTGTTATGACCGTGCCAAACAGTGCAGATATTTCATTATGAGGGAAAACCTGTATTCTGACATGACCGTGCCAAACAGTGCAGATATTTCATTATGAGGGAAAACCTGTATTTTGACATGACCGTGCCAAACAGTGAAGTAGCAAGTAATGTATTGGTTGTCCAATACCACTTCTGCAGGGGTTTCCCCACCACTCCCTTAAGAATTATTAGGCCCAGAAATTTCCAAAGGTCATCTTTGGTCACTGGTTCCCACTTTCTGCATCTTGCAAACCTCTGATGCGTAGCACATTGTTGCTCTTTGGTCTTGGTAACTATTTTCTCAATAACCTCATTGAACAAAAATAATTGTGGGTATGCCAAGGGGTTATCTTGGCAACGTCAACTTTCATACCAGGTGCTCCTGTAAATGGGAATCTTGGGGACGCTGCCTGATCCATACCACAGAAGAAAGATAGCAAAAGTAGCTTTTCCGATACATTCCCATGGCACTGCCGGTCGTGCTGTCAGTGCATACACACGCTGACAGTAATCTGGATTCCGGGAACCGGAAGTGCGGGTGGATGCATTCCACCGCAACCAACATCACTTCCGGAGGAGGCTGGACCCGCTCCAACCCGGAAGTGCGGGTGGATGCATTCCACCGCATGTTACATCACCTCCAGAGGAGGCAGGACCCGCCCAGAGCCCACATTCCCTCCTCCCTAGATCAGCGCCCAATGACAGGGACACTGAGGACCACTGGTACCCGCCCACCTGCACGAATGGCATCAAAAGTGCCGTGCAAGCAGCGGGGGAGGGGCAGAGCACAATGCCAGGGCAACGAGCCTGTGAGGGGCCATAAAAGATAGAAACACTAATGTCTTGCAGCACACATATGGGATGTCAAGAAGATATGACAACCCTGTGTGATAGACAATGCTTGGATGAATGAATATTGAGTAAAGGAAATAATGGTAGACTAGTGTCCAAAAAAAAAAAAAAATGAAAATAAAAATAAATAAGATTATAAACATGGAACTGGAAATAAAAATAAAAATGAAAATAAAAATAAATGTAAAAATAAAAATAATGATAATAAGATGAAAATAAAAATAGAAATAAAAATACAACTAAAAAAAAAAAATAATAATATTTTATTATTTTTTTTATTATTATTTTTTTTATTTGTATTTCTATTTTATTATCATTATTTTTATTTTTACATTTATTTTTATTTTCATTTTTATTTCCAGTTCCATTTTTATTCTTATTTATTTTATTTTCATTTTCATTTTTTTTTTTTTTTGGACACTAGTCCAAACATAGAACATATTTGAAGGAATCAACAAATCACAATAAGTCCATGACACTCTTTTAAGCTAAGAAAATAGAGCAGTGCTTGATGCTAACAACCAAAATAGGTACAAGAGACCTGCTCTGTATTCATAATGTGTGTGTATCAGACACAGTGCAGATAGCAGTTCAATTGGAACTGTTTACTTTGACTACTTCTGCCTGCCTCTTCCTGCTTAGGTGTGATTGGGAAGGGGAGGAAGACAGTTAACCCTGCAGGCTCAGCTCGTGCAGGGTAATCGCTGCACAGACAGAGAGGCATGTGAGCTGACTGCAGACATATCAAATCCCATATGCCAGGTCTTTTCTGGCAGGGATTTGCAACAGTTTTCTTTTGAAACCTGTTGCAATCCATTTGTTAAGTACCATGTTTTTTTTTCACTCTGAAATAGAAACTGGCGGTGGTGGAGCAGATAGACTTGAAATAGGTTTATCTACTTTGTTAATGTGGTGCAAACTACTTTTGAAAGTTTTTTGGGGCATTATTATAGGGCAGGAAGCTTAGTTAATTCCGCCATTGTTGCTATATCCTTGAATGCAGCTGTGCCTTTCCACTTACCATACTGTACTTTGAATGCTGAAACACCTGAGCTGGCGGTCTTAAAGTTCCATCTTCTGATCACAATTTATAATGGCTCTCTGTGACATTCTGTATTTGCTTCTTAAATCACAGTACCAATTAATTTTTCCAAATCTCTTGATGCAATTACTGCCTTTGTGTGAAGCAGCAATCCGCTTATGGAACTCTAGAGGGGGAAAACACATTTTAATTCATTGTGTACTGCTTTTTTTATGTTATTTAAATTTCCGTTTTTTTCTAGGTAAAACAAAATATATGAATAAAAAAGATGAAAGGTTGAAAATTGTCTGCAATACATATTACCTTAAATCCAATAATGAATTTTAATGAGTAAATTTTACTTTTTCAGTAAGGCTAAGAAAAGAGTGAAATGCTGTTGAAAATACAGCACAGACAATTAGAATTCAGTTAAATGTAATCAGATCAGTAAAAAAAAAAAATATTTCAATGTGGCAGCTGTGGTTACTGTATATAGCAAATCTTAATTTTTAATTGACTTACTGCAAAAGCCCAAATCAACTTATATGTTTATGTATTTGTAAAATATTGTATTTATTATCATAGCAAAAATTATTAACATTAGGGATGAGATTCAGGTTCTGGTTGGCGGAGACAGTTCAACCCAAACTTTAGTTGTTCAAGGTTCGCTAAATGGGTGAACTAAATGGCCAGATTTGGCTTGTTTGCCTGTCTGAACCTTTAGCTAGTGCTGCAGACAGAAGTTGTTCCTGGTGGTATCTAATGATAAGCTGATTGTACTTGCTTTATTTTCAGGCCAGATTTGCTAAACATCACTGAAGTTCAATTGGCGAATCAGAATCCCATTGAATACAAGAGCTGAATGTTAAAAAGACTAATGGGCAAGGTATTGTCAATCAAATAACATGGGGGGGGGGGGGGGGGTGGGCACTTCCCTGGGGAACATGTTCCATATCAATAAATAAATAAATATTTAATTTGGCAGGAAGCAGGAATTTCAATAATGTTTAAAGGGCACTATTAAAAAACAAAATTCCCTTAACCACTTGAAGACCAGCATGTTAAATACCTTCCCTGTCCAGGCCATTTTTTAGCTTTTAGGACTTTACTTTTTTGGATGACAATTACACATGCAATACTCAAACCCAAATGAATATTAAATTATTTTCTGAGAAAGAAAAAACAACTTTGCAAATAGTTAATCTTCATAAATTTTTTTTTTTTTTTTTCACAATAGTAAACTTTATTTAGAAAAAATACAAGGGGCATACATAGTGCAATACAATGAATAAAGTGCTACATGCACTCAACATAAGATAAAAATAAAATCTCTTTCAGTAACAAATGTTATGGAGCATTACATCATTGCGAATACAAAGTATGAATTCTTATAAATATTGTAGAAGAAGATATTTGGCACATACTCATTTGCTCCTTAACTTAGATTTACTTATATATAAGTTTTGATTCTCATAGTTACTGTTTTCCAAAGGTACATCATAGATGGGCCTAAAGCAGAGGTCCATCTAAAATATATAGAAGTATTGGAAAGTATAGAAAAGACTAGAAGGAAGAGAAGGGAAGGAGGGGGAGGAAAGGGGGGGGGGGGGGTGGGGGAAAAGCTCTGATGTTTTGACAGCATATGACTTTCAATTTCAACCTTACATTCAGCTTTTCTTGAGATCTAAGTATTCCTGTGATACTGTAAAAGTTCTCCAGGGGTACCATTGTTTATGAAACAAATCATTCCTTTCATTTTTAATGGCAAGTGTTTCTTCCATTTTGTGAATATGTCCTACTTTAACAAGCCAGTCATTAAGTGTGGGTACATTTTTCGAGTTCCATGATAATGGAATTAAGGATTTAGCTGCATTTAGGAGGTGTCGTGTCAACGACTTTTTATATTTTTTGTATGGGTATGAATTTATGTGTAAGAGGCAGCAGGCTGCATCTAGTGTCAACTTTGTCTCGGTGATATGTTTCACCCATTTCTGAATTTCCTTCCAGAATTTCTGTAGTGCTATACAGTCCCACCATAAATGAAGAAAGGTGCCAGGTTCTAGGCCACATCTCCAACAAATTTCTGAAGTATGTTTGGACCATTGATGTAATTTAATTGGAGTGTGGTACCACTGCGTCCTAATCTTATAGGATGTCTCCTGTAGCTTAGTGCTCAGTGAGCATTTATGAGAAAAATAACATGCTTTCTCCCATTGGGCCGAGGTAAAGGAGCATCCCAAATCTTTTTCCCATAGCGCTTTATATGGGTCCCTGAAATCAGGAGGCGTAGCAATCTTCATAAATTTAGGTTAAAATTTCTTCAATAGACAAATTACAGGAGGAATCCCCTTTTATTCCTCCTGGAAACGATAGCAATTCTCACCTACTTAGTCTTTCATGTATACAAACAGGGCCATTGATAAGCAGTACAACTGCTCCTGCTGTGCTGGGCCCAGGCCCTATCATCTAAACAGGGGGGGGGGGGGCAAGGCAGCTTTATTATTAATTTCTGCCTAAATTAATACATTTATTTTACTAGACCACACCCCCACTCCTACTTAAATTGCATTTCCCTGGGCCCCATCAAGTCAACAGAGGGACCCAAGAGGTGGGAACTGAAGAAGGACTTTTTTGGGGCATAGGCGGATAAAGTCAGAGTCACTGTTATACTGCACCCTGGGGGGAGGGGGGTGTAGGTAGTGTTGGGAGTCCCATCAGAAAAGCCGTTCAGGGCCCCATGACTTCTACTAGCAACCCTGTATACAAAAGTCCAAAAGTTACTTTCTAGCAGCAGTCTCAACTTAACTCTCCTCTTCCTAGATTTCTCTCTGTTAAACAAACTTGCTGTATTATATATTGCCAGAAAGCACATACCAATTCCACGGTAGCAATGTCAAAAGCCTGCTCACACTTAGATTGTTTGAATTTGTGCAGTCCCAGCTCACTGTGCTCCAAGTCTCAGCAATTGTGGGTGATACTGCCCTAGCTTCCTGACTTCCAAAGCCTGCATCTTTTGGAGAGGCAGGTTGGTGAAAGACCAAAGGGAGTAACACTGGAGAAAGGCTGACAGTGAGGCTTGGTCAGTTGAATACTTGTAGCCGAAAGAGTGATCCAGAGAGAGGCCTGAACCTTGGAGGCTTGGTATCATCCACCATTGTTGCAGGAACGCATTGGATACCTTCAGCTGCCATTGTGCTCTTGGCTGGATGTCCAATATATCCCTGTTTCTTTTGGGAGGATTGAGCTACATCCAGGCAAACCTGCCATTAATTTATCCATTGCTATACAGTACGTGCTCCAATTTGGAGACTATCAAAACTATGGAGTTAGGACCCCAGGATACTACGCACTGTGGCTTTCACATATATTTGCAAGTATGTGCAGCTAAAACTTCTGTTTTACCATAAACTGTTTGACAGGGCTAATTTGGTTTTGTTGCTGGCTAGCTGGTAAGTGTGCTGGGAAATTTTCTGTTGCTTGTAATGTGGAAAGTCCCTTTTATGTGCACATTACTATAAAGGCTAGTTATAGATTGGGGTGGTTGCCATGTATCTGTATAACTTCCAAACATAATTTATCTGGGCACTGATACTTAGATGCCCCAAGGAACTTAGACACAAAGGGTGACATGTTTAAGGTAAGTAACCATAGCTTAGCACCAAAACCTTATCAGAGAGCAGGGACATAGTCAGAAGCACAGCCAAAGTCAGGGGAATCAGAGTACTAGCAAGGTCAGGTCAAGCAAGTGGTAAGATTCAGGGAAAGAAATACTTTGTCTGCCAGTTCCAGGCTTCTTCTAAAACTTCCAGCTACCTAACTGACACTGTGAGCCAGGCCTTCTTGGCCACTTCAGTGCCTGACCTCACAAGTGTGCTTTTGGAAGAATGGTCAAACTTTCCCAAAGACACACTCCTAAACCTTGTGGGGAGCATCCCCAGAAGAGTTGAAGCTGTTATAGCTGCAAAGGGTGGGCCAACTCAATATTCAACCCTCCGGGATGCCTATAAAGTTCATGTGCGTGTAAAAGGCAGGTGTCCCAATACTTTGGTTATATAGCATATGTCCCTTGTGCTGATTTTTCTGTTTTTGATTTTGGCTTTAAATTACACAGGGTAATAAGGCAACTATCCTTGATGCCTTACTCATTCCCTATCACTTTCCTACTCAGATTTTCTCTTATTAACAAACCATACACCCAACCCTTCCTAAAACATTCTACATCTGTGGCCATGTCCCTTTGAGTTACTAAATGTCATATGATTATTGACAGCTAAAATAATCAATCAGTTGCTAACAAAATAACTGACCCTGGTTTCCTTCTTGAAAATTGCCTCTTGTTGATATGGTTTCTGTTTGTCTGCCTGGTTCTGACCTTAGCCATCCTTGCATCTGCACCTGCTTGCCTGTATCCTGCTATGCCACCTCCATCTGAGGTTTCCAGTCATCTGCCTTTCACATGGTGACTCCATTCTGCCAATAATGCCAGTGCAACACTGTTCTCTTCTCTTAAAAACAAAATTCCTTTCCCTTTTTGACAGCATTTAAAAAAAATATTGCCTTTGGTACATTTTATTGTATACTCTTGGTATCCGTAAAAGGTGAGCTGAGTGCTGTTTTGATGCCACTGAGTTGCACATTTACAGGAGTTGCATCATTACTGGCTGCCAAATGGTTGAAGAAGAAAGATGCTTGGTGTTGAAGATACATCACAGAAGATGGCAGGAATGGTTACAGAGCAGACATGGAGATATTCTTGTTGCAGATTTTCCCTGACTGATGAAACCATTGTCATCCTGACAGTAAGCGAGGGAAAATTTCTCTAACAAAGCCCTAAATTGCAATAAAGACCCAACATTAGTTCTACTCCTTCTACACTCTATGCAAAAGTTAAAAAAGCTTTAGATTGAACACACACTTTATTAATGTTATAACATTGCCATTTTTTCTGATTTCAAAACTGATATTTAAAAAAAATTGAGTCTGACTTTTGCACATCCATGAATTTACATTTTAAATAGTCATAATTATGTATGAGCAGAATCGGTGCATGGGCATTGTATAATTAATTATATTTTTAGAACTAGAGATCAGCATGGTAAACAAAGCCAGGTTCAGCCTGCCTCTTAATTAATCTAGGTTAGATGTTTTCTAGTGAAGGTAAAAGGCTCAGCATGGTGTGTCCTATATAATATCCCAATATTAATAAAGACGAATTTCTATGATGTTTAAACTATGCCTTCTCTTTGATAGGGGTCTGCCCTGGGACCTAAGTATGCATTAATATTGCATTGTTTAGCCAAAAGCTTTTGCCACGCTCTTTGATCTAGTCTCATCTGTAAAACTCTCTAGAGGCCTCATAATATAGGCATATAACTAAACTAAAGTAAATGAATGGAAATTCTGCACATTTTTACAATCAATCAACATGATGTGTTTTACCAAGTTATTACAGTTAAAAAAATATTGTTGTGCTAGTATAAGCATTGCATATAAGTAAACCAGTTGTGTCCAAACAGCCGTAGAAAAAAACACAGCTACAGTACATGAAACATACAGTATATTTGATTTTCCTGTGGATAGACATAGAAATAAAGTAGATGTAAATCTCAGATGAATGTGTGTATATATGGCCACTTGCAGATGGCCAGATCATCCTAGGAGGTAATTTAAATTCCCCTGTGATCCCGTCCTGTGGCACCAGGCAAAACACATTTTTAGCAGCAAAGACTTATATAAACTTAAATGTAAAATGTATAATTTAATGCTATTGGATTTGAGGAGAATCCTCCATCTGACAAAAAATGCCCCTGAGTTATATAGCAGGATAAGCCTAGACAAATGAGAGCAACATGAAATTACATACCCTCTAAGAGGGACATCCATAACTGTGGAAGCATGTGGTAGAGAAGGGCAAATTTCATTACACTAAAAAAGGGGATTAGCATGTCCAGTCACCACAGAGCCACTGTGATTAACAAAACAAACATGCATACTCACCTATGTGGCTGCAGTATTGACCCGATGCTGCAAGCTGTACCCCACTGGCTCTAAGACTGAGAACTGAGTAAACACATTACCACGGATAACTAATTTCTCAGTCTCCAATGAGCAGAAAACTGTGACTGTTAGTCACTGGCTCTCTGCTCTGCCCTTCTAGTGCTCATTGGAGCTCTAGGCTGTGGAGGGGGCGTTGCAGGTCCAGCATTTGGGTGGATACCAACATTAAAGTGATTGTACACCTAAAACATGTTATACTTACCTGCTCTGTGTAATGGTTTTACACAGAGCACCCGATTCTTCTCTTCTCAGGTCCTCCACTGACACTCCTGGCTTCTCCCCGCTGCCAAGTGCCCCCATAGCATGCGACTTGGTTACTCCATCCTGTGTGTCCATTGCCCCTTTCTGCTTATTGGCTGTGATTGACAGCAGCAGGAGCCAATGACTTCTCCCGCCTCTGCGCTGAATCAAGATTAGGCTCAGGTAGGAATAAGGTGTTTTGCTTTCGTCTATTAAAATAAGGTTCTTGTGGTAAAATCAAGGAAGCTTAGACTTCTGTAGTGTAATAAAGTTTTACTTAACAGAAAAGCTGCACATACAAATGTACAAAACACAATTTATAGCTTACAAAAAATGAATACAACTTGCACATGCCAATTATCCTTTCTAGCAAAAGAAGCATGTACAATATGTATGCAATTAGTAAACTAAACAGTTACTTAACTTCCATTGATGTAGTCATCTCATGGTTCTTTGCTCAGTCCAACTCAAAACGTCTCCAAAGTACTCGAGCTTCCAACACACGTCTTGTCTCTTTGTCTTCCAAAAACCAACTCCTTTGATCTCTCCATATGCTTGTTTCAAAACCTAATCTCTTCCCCCTACTTCCTGTTGCATCATATCCTGCAAAGAGCTTCCTCTAAAACCTGTCCAACTGGTACATTTGCATATCAATAGGGGAGGATTTGCTTTTAACACAGCACATGATCTCAAAAATATAACTATGCTATACTAACTAACAAATACAGATTCCCCAAATGTGATCCCCTATGCGAATGCGTGCGCATTAGCCATTTATACACTTGCGCCAAAATGGAACTTTTTAAAGGCAGCAGCTGAACTAGTGCTTATCTCCAGTCCTGACCCCAGCTTGCCTAGACTTTATTATCCCTGCTTATCTGCCAGATATCCTGTTGCCAACCTCTGCCTGTATTGTCTGACCCTGCTCCAGTCTTTTGCCTTTTGCCTCTCCTGCTCTGTCCAGTGCCTGGCGACGCTGTCCTGCATCCGCACTGCTGTTCCTGCTGCTACCTGCTGCTCAGCAATCCAGTCCAGTCTGGTGTCTTATCAGCCACACATCTCTGCTGCCAACAGAAGACCTTGCAGGCACTCTTACCCCACTGCGCTCTCGCATCCACTGTTGCAACTCCAGTGGTTCCTGAGCCAGGGCTGTACGAGAGGTCTCCCTCTGCACGTCACACTATGCCAAAAACTACGTGACAGTGATGCTAGCCCTAGACTGAATGAGTATGCATTGTCCAAAAGAAAGGGAGGATAGCAGCGTAGGGGGTGGTTGAACAAAGGGATCTTGCAGAATAATTATAGGAGAAGCAGTCTTCTGCTGGCTATCATTGGGGCCCTTTAAGAGAGTCAGTGCATTTAATGACAGTTCCAGTTAACCTGCCTGCAGTATAGGTACAGTAGAGGTATGGTATAGTCTTGACACTGGTGCAAGGTAAATGTGGTTCAGATGTGGTAATGGTTCAGTATAATGTGATATAGGGTTGCTATAAGTGCAGTCTAGGTTTGGAATAAATATATTATAGAGTGTAGTATGAATGCAGTATGGATTGGGTGCACTTGATGCCCCTCTCCCAGTGGCTCATTCCCTACTAGCAGTATCAGCAATAACCAAATAGCCCTCTCACTAGTCCCCAGGATGCTGTGGTGACCTCTCACAAGAAGAGGGGGCCCCTTGGTCTCTCCCTGAAGGCCACCTGTAATCAGCAGTGGGTAGCAGAGGGTGAATGGACACACCAGTCTCTAAGCTGCAGTGTAAGGAGTCTTTTCCTCCCAATATATAGCCACCCTCTCAAACTACAACTCCCAGGATTCTCAGCACTCTGCATAGAAGTCTATGGACTTGCTTGGCTTTAGTTTTCCCCTGATGGCTGGAAGAGAATGGTGCAGTATAACATCAGTATATCAGTATAGGGAGAGAAGAATTAAAGGCAATGTCTCCTACTCCATATTGCTGTAGCCCAGCACCTGGCCACACTTAGAACTGATCAGCAATTTCTGGCATGCTGGGAAAATACATTACTAGTAATAGTTTTCCTAGCTAGAGCTTCATCATGAAAAATAAAAGCATCAACAGCTAGGTGATGATTTTTTAAAACTATATAAACTACTAATCAATGAGCTTCTATTTGGACCTTAAACCCAATAAACCCACTTCCTGATAAATACTTGGCAGTCATTTAAAAAAAGTCATATGAATAGTGCAAAAAAATGCTGCAAAGTTGGGCATGCACATGAACCCTCAAAACTCACAGATGGACAAGAAATTTTAGTAGGCAGGTCTGGTTGTTGGAGTGTGTTAGGCATTAGCCCACCTGGTTCCACTTAAAATACTGTAATTAAATTTTGGGTTGTTACTCTTGTTAACTGGTAACTTTTCATTTTCTTGTGCGGGATCTGTATGAATATTTGGCCCAAGGAGTGCGTGTTTTTTTTTCAGAGATCAACTATTTATGTGTTGCATATTTTATATATTTGTGACCATATTGCTGCATTTCAAGCAATTGCAAGGTCACCTGACAGATTTGAGATGGCAAATGAGGAAGAATTGAAAATGTATAACTCATTCTACCTTCATTTTAGCTTCCCAAAGAGATGTTTCACCTTTTTGCACTCTCTTTAAAATGTCTCACAACCAGATGGCTAGTTCCCAATCTCCCAGCATGATTGTGACTGACAGGAGATTTTGATAAACCTCTGAAGAATTAAGTCATCTCACAGTCACCTTCCCTGTCTGACCTTTAACATTGCACGTTTGCCACCATTATATTGCTGAATAGCAAACAAAAGATGTGAGCTGTGACTTTCACTTCTGCCAAGGCATCCATAAGAATCTAAACACAGAAATACAGCAATGGCC
Organism: Pelophylax lessonae; assembly: GCF_965119305.1. Lineage (NCBI taxonomy): Eukaryota > Metazoa > Chordata > Amphibia > Anura > Ranidae > Pelophylax > Pelophylax lessonae. The sequence goes on from NC_138772.1 coordinate 344,796,784, forward strand.
TTTGGTTTCATTAGAAAGGTACAAATGTCACCTATTGTGAAAACAAACAGAAGGCACTGGCTGATGACTGAAGATTTGTTTTTAAGACTTTGCTATTCAAGTTGAGCTCTGCACTAAACCCAGCAATTTACAAACTGAAAATTATTGCCCTTTACCTGTCTGGTTGCAGAGAGGGTAAATCTATCTTCATTTCCATTTATCTGTCTGTTTGTCTGTTTATATATTAATCTATTCTAAACTAAGCTGCTCTAATGTTTTATTCTAACTGGTTGCTAGCTGTACCTCTTTACTTTAGGGCTCTTTCACATGGAGTGGACCCTATTGCGATCTGCTCCGGTACCTTTTTTTTTTTTTTTTCACGGACACGGCTCCGTATGTCCACATATCATCCCATCCGTTTGCGGATGATATACGGACATAATGTATGTCTATGGGCATTGCGGATGTCAGCGGATGACACCGCTGACATCCGAATTTGCATCTGTTCCGTTTTTTAAACGGAACAAAAATAGGATTCTGTTACGTTCCAAAAAACAGAACAGAACTGAAAGGACGAAAATCAGATGTCAGAGGATAGTCATCCGCTGACATCCGCAATGCCATAGACATTCATTATGTCTGTATATCACCCGCAAACGGAAGGGGTGATTTACGGACATACGGAACGTCCGTGTGAAAGAGCCCTTAAGCTTCAGATTTTTTTCCCTAATCAATGTCAGTTTCTGTCACTGCCGGACTATGGACTATCTTTAAATTTAAGGTGTGAAACATTAGACCCATATTCAAATGCAAATATTTTTGCTGTCTGAAATATTTTGGTGGGTGCATATATCAGGGATGCAGTGTGGTGCAGTGGCAATAGCACCAAATCAAGTGCGAAGTAAAGAACTTGTATTTAAGTAATGCAAAAACAGTTCACAAAAAAAAAACAGTGGAAAAACAGCTCAACTGAGAACAATCACGGATCACAACAGTTTTCAGCTGAACTGATAGCGCCTTTTGGTTGGGATAGACAGAATGCGGCCTGGCCATCTCGTGCCCAATTAGGAAGATGTCTAGAGAAGTTGCAAACCCTACGTTTTCCCTCCTCATCAGGAAACTTTTCCCTGTCACTGGTTCTGTCCCTAACAGATGGGGTTCCTGTTCCTACTCTACCCACTCGCAAATGTGCACCAAGTCTGGGAATAAGGGACTTGAATAGGCTCTGTTTGACCCAAGATGGCTGCTAGAGTCACATGGGGTGGCAGCATCAAATTGGATAGCTTCACCAGTGACCCAGGAAACCATAGAGTAAACATGTCCCTCTTGACTTCCTCTCCAATTGCAATGCCGCTGCGTACAAGCACAACCTATAGTGGAATAGACTGCACCTGACCTGCCTACATGCATGTTTCAAATATACTAAACTACAGCAACATGCTTTAAATCATGGGACTTATGCTGTTAGCCTGTTTATTGGTATTCACAAAGGTGACTTTACTGCTGAGTGTAACTATTTAAACACCTAAACAGAAATATTGGTATCCATCAGTTCTATCTGTTTGTCTTATGGGACGTTTCCCCACAAATAGAACTTTATTTTGGTGGTACTCGATCACCTGTGCAATTTTTTTTTTTTTTTTTTGCGCTATGAACAAAAAAAAGAGCGACAATTCTGAAAAAAAAAAAACAAACAAACAATATTTTTTACTTTCTGCTATAAAACATTCCTAATAAAAAAAACTTTAAAAATCAAACTTTTTTATCATTTTGGGCCAATATGTATTCTGCTACATATATTTTGGTAAAAAAAAAATCCCAGTAAGTGTATATTGATTGGTTTGCGCAAAAGTTATCGCGTCTACAAACTAGGGGAAAGATTTATGACATTTTTCTTTCTTTCTTTATTTTTTCCTAGTAATGGTGGCAATCAGCGATTTTTAACGGGACTGCGACATTACGGTGGACAGATCGGACACCTAACTGACATTTTTTGACACTTTTGGGTGGACCAGTGACATTACTACAGCAATCAGTGCTAAAAAATATGCATTGTTACTGTACTAATGACACTGGCAGGGAAGGGGTTAACTCCAGGGGCGATCAAAGGGTTAAAAGTATCCATAGGGGGTGCTTTCTAACTGTGAGGGGGATGGACTTCCTGGATGAACAGAGAGACCTGTGTTCCTAAATAGGAGGAACACAGAATCCCTGTGTTCATCACTGACAGAACAGCGACCGCCCTTTTGTATCCACGGGGAGTGATCGTGGGTACCCAGCGGACATCGTGTCTGCCGCACCTGCTGATTAGCTCCCCTGTTGCCAATTGGCGCATACTCCCACTAGCTGTCCCACAAAACGACGTACAGGTACATTGTTTCTTGGGACAGAGACGACCTGCCGCTGTATAAGTACAGTGGCTGGTCGGCAAGTGGTAATGAGCAAAGAAAAGGTTGTCTTTAAATATAGACTTCCCACACACTTCCCACACTCACCTTGATTTGAATGGAAAACACATAATTAAACACAGTCCTATAGGTGCAGAATTGCGCGATTTGTCCACTAGTCACTGGAAAAAAAGAAGATAATTTTCAGTGTGTAGAAATGGCCCCAAACAACATATCACTTGTTTATCAAATGAATCTCATGGGCCAGCACCTCTTTCATCTTCTTTCTATCTCTAGATGATTTAACAAGAATGCTCTTATATGTGCTTAAAGAAATAAGTTGCCCTGCTATGTACTCTATACCAGTGCGACTATGCCCAGCAGAAACTTCTTAACAAACTTCCTGCCCATTACCAAGAAAATGCTTATCTGTTGAAATAAGTGGGATATATGTTAGAAAGTGAGTTCCTGTTTGACATGCGACTCTGGTGCAGATTGCACAGAACTGTCAATGATGCCAGTATCAATTACAGCATTCCCTGCTGTACCTCTTAAAAGCATAAGGAATATCAAGTATAACACTAGACCTTGACACCTGGGTCATGCGATATAGGTATCCTGTTAAATTGTATTGCTCTAGCTAAACACAGCCAGCTTGCAGGCAGAGCTTGGACGATTGATCTTATGCCTAATGTTGTCTGCATAGTTTCAGCACTGATGTCATTCAACAGAGACAGAACCTAAGGCATGGAATCAGATGAAACTCTTAATTGATTACCAAATTAAGGGTCATTTTACCACTGATCACCATTGTAAGTTCTCCAATGGCAACCATTGAGCACTAGTCTGACCATTGTAAGAGGGAATTTCACCGCTGACCCCCAATATAGAGAGCAGTTAAATGTATGGAACCACTTACCCACAGACGACCATTGTATAGGTCCACTATATTGACTGCCAAAGGGAAGGGAGGCTTCACCACTGACCAATAGTGTAAGCAGAAAATACACTACAGACCACTATTATAGGGGTTTTTCACCACTGGCCAACAATATAAATGGGAAAAACTCCCCAAAGCATCACCATTGTAAACAGGGTCTACATTGGCTACTCTACACAGACATACAGTGCAGACCATTGGGCTCTGTAAGCTGTGTACAGTACAAATTCCTAACTGCTGCACTATGTAAGCTGTGCTGTACACTACATATTTCCAAACAATATGTTTGTTGTCCTACCAAATACTGCAGAATAGGTATATAGCCTTTAACTATATTTACGAAGTTGTGCTTATATTATATGTGCAAAAATCATACCTTTTGGAAGGGCCCATCCCAAAATGTTTTTTTATTTTTATGGAGTGGAAGGGATAAAACCTATTTTTTTTTTATTACGGTCTGGATTTAATCATGATCTTTTAAGCCACACCAACTGTTCAGTGTAATGTGGCTACATGCACTATTTGCCACGGCATTGATAGTTTTTCTTCAGTGTGCTTCAGGTCTTTTACAATTCTAGCAAAGCCCCTAGGGAGTAAAAAAGCACCCAGCCTTATTTCCATAGCCTATTTACTAGTCCTCATCTTAAAGCAGAAGTTCAGCCTAAGCTAACTAAATCTAAATCTACTGACAGCCACATTCTAAGACTAATCTATCTAACTCTGTAATGCAAAACATGCTATACATACCCTTTCTGCAGCCGATCTGGCAGATGCTGTGTGGAAGAGACAGCTGACAATGGCTGGGAAATGCCAGGGAAGTGACGTCACCCATAGACTTACTATGGGGCTTCCATTTCCGGCTGCCTCTTCTGCACATGCCTACACAGAGAAGCCTCCACTGACAGCTCAGCGTGGGATCGGAAGAGGTCGGCTGCAGAAAAAGTATGTATAGCGATTTTTGCTTTACAGGGTTAGCTACCTGTATGTTAGTCTTAGAACGTGACTGGCAGTAGATTTAGAGTAAGTTTTATTCTAAACTTCTACTTTAAAGGTCCTGAAATTTTATTATAAGATATTTGATGATGAAATGTCATATTTAATTTCTTGCTTGCCCGATATCAGTTCTGTGCATACAATATTTGCCAAAGCGAGTTTTGAAAAGTTCTCTGATCCAATTTAAAAGAGAAAAATATATAGATTTCTGCAGGAGCAGTTTTAAATGTGACTACAAAAGGTTTATTATAGCCATACTGAAAAATGACATTGTGAAACAAATGTAATGTTTACAGTAAACAGCTACAATAAGAGCGGTATTTTAAAAGTAATTAAGAAAATGTGCATACTGGTTGAACGTAGCAGCTGTTGACATTTCCCAGTCACTCAAGTACAGTGAGTTATTGATAATCGGTTTCGTTATTCCCAAGTAGAATAATACCTGGTATGTCATGTAGGCAACACACTCGTATATCTCATATGAGATACAAGAAAAAAAAATATCTATAAAAACATAGCAAGACATATTCACAATACTTTGGTAGATACCAAGCCATGTAGATAAAGTTACCTTTATCTATCTAATCTTAACCTCCCTGGCGGTATGATTATGTCAGGAATTATGCACCAAAAGCGGTACAATTTTTTGCATGGAAATTTGGCGTTATGTATTATAGGCCTACAATTCTTAGTAATTACTGACTTAAACCTGACCAAAACAAGACTCTAGTAGACATCCCAGATGTGATCAATTTGAAACACAAACGCATGAATTATAATCTAATCAATAATATAATTGTATATAATATATAATATAATAAAAGTATATTATTGATTAGATTATAATTCATGCGTTATATGTGTGTGTATATATATATATATATGTGTGTATATATATACATATATATATATATATATATACAGTATATATATATGTGTGTATATATATATACATATATATATATATATATATATATATATATATATATATATATATATATACACATGTATATATATGTGTGTGTATATATATATATATGTATATATATATATATACATATATACATATATATGTAAATAGATATATATATATATATATATATATATATATATATATATAATATAAATGTTATGTATTTGTGTTTTGTGCAACATTTGAATTTCCCTCCCAGTTCCGCTCCCATGCACCATTGCTGCTGCAGGGAACAGAACCAGGAAGTCATCAGACCGACGGACGAGCGGGGAGATCATCGCTGGATCGCCAGGAGAAGGTAAGAAACGCCGCTGCATGCTCTGCACATCTACCCCGAGCGTGACTCGGGGATACCGATAGTAGCATAAAAAATACACCTCGAGTCACGCTCGGGGATACCGCTATGGGAGTTAAACAAATTTATATAATTTACATGCCGCTAGCCTGTTATTCAAAGGGATAGTTGAACTTTATTGGCCATTTTCCAAAATATACCCTATTCATATAAAAAATACTTAGTTCCACTTTAAAATGCAAATTGTGGTATCTATCCCAAAATCAGACATAAAAAAATCAACCTCAGACGGGATTGGCAAACAGGGAAAGGGAAATTGTGATACCAGGGAGGTAAGATGGAAAATATAGATGCAAGGGAGTGTATAAAAAAGTATCAAAAATACAATAGTATTTCTGATACTGTGATGCTACTATAGCATACGGAGTCTTTTTACTTGAATTCATATAATAGATAATTTTTTATATACTCCTTTGCATCTATATTTTCCATCTTACCTCCCTGGTATCGCAATTTCCTTTTCCCCATTTGCCAATCCCGTCTGGGGTTGATTTTTCTATACCTTGTACATTTTGGCATCCCGAGCATAATACATACCACTTCTCTGCTTTTCATATAGTTGCATCTTTCCCACTCCTGATACATGTAGGCTGTGCACAGACTGTCCAGCAAAAAAACTCTTTTGTAGCTGACCTCCTTCTGTCCTGCCTTAATGGCAGGAATGGCCAGACATTAGAAGTGCACCCCTAAATGGCTGTTCTGTTCTCTCAAATGCTGTGACATGTGCAGTGCATTCTCAGTTGCAGAGCTCAGTCATTGCTGCTACAGGAGTGCACTATATGAATGAGCCAGAGGCCACTAGAGCAGCACTTCTAACATCTGTCATTCCACTGCTGCTTAGCAAATGCTGCCAGGTTGTTTCTCCATGAGGAGAGTTCAGTACTGTTTCTAATATAGATCTGTGAAGAGGGAGTGGTGTTTCCCCTGAATGAGTTAACCGTTTACTTTTTTTAACAATAATTAAAATAATCTTAGGCTCTTTTATCGATTTTGGTCCATCGCTCCTTTCTGTATGTGTTTCTCTTGGTTTGACTTTTTGTCATTAAGGCATGATGGAGGGAGGTCAGCTACCAAATTTTTTGGGACAGTCTGCACATGGCCTACATATATGGAGAGGTACAGGAGCAACCGTCTAAACAGCAGAGTTATATGTGATGTGTTGGGAAAGCTAAAATGCATGAGAGAGTTTTTGGAAAAATAACCATTAACCACCTGTCTACCAGGGTATGTTTATACAGTAAATGGCATGGTAGACAATTGGTAAATCAAGCTCACAGCTTCAGCAACCTGTAGTAGATTCTATTTCACTTCTAATCCTGGTCACAGCAGGACAAAAAAATCAGGAGAACCGTTGTCACTGCAAAAGCGCAGACACAGACAATAATAGTAGCTTGACAGGGGTTCTAACCTATCTATTTTTTTAAGTGTTTTGCAGGCAGTTGAACAGGAAGAGTGGATCAATTTTAAGACAATGGGCTTTAAATATGCAGCCCAGAAATTATTAATTAACCATGCACCAACATTAACAGCTAAAAAATGTGCAATGTTGCAAAATGGATCTTCTTATTAACCACTTGCCCACTAGGAATGTATAACCCCTTCCTAACAAGGCCAATTTTCATCTTTCAGTGCTTTCACATTTGGAATGACATATACGCAGTCATGCAACACTGTACCTATATAAAATTTGTGTCTTTTTTGTCACACAAATAGAACTTTCTTTTGGTGGTATTTATTCACCACTGTTTTTTTTTTTTTTTGCGCTATAAATAAAAAAAGACTAAAAATTTTGTAAAAAAAAATGCATTTTTCTTTGTTTCTGTTATAAAATTTTGCAAATTAGTAGTTTTTCTTCATACATTTTGGCCAAAAGTTATACTGCTACATATCTTTGGTAAAAAAATACCCCAAATCAGTATATATTATTTGGTCTTTGTGAAAGTTAAAGAGTCTACAAGCTATGGTGCCAATCATTGAAAATTGATCACACGACCATTTCCTGCCTCTCAAATGACCTCCCAATTTTTAGAATTGTAAAAGTACCATGTGGTACAGCTTAAAGACCCCTGGGGTACCCGTCCTTCTACCTTCTCTATTTCCCTTCCCTCTCCTGCTTTTTCTCTCTCTCTTTCCTCTAATTTCCTTGCTGACTGCCCTTTCAGGCTTTCCTCCCTCACTGTTGAGCTCCTATAGGCTCTGGATTAACAGTATAGGCCATGGCCATCTATATTATTCCCCCCTTTCTTTTTTTGGGCCAGGCATCGCACTCATATCTTCCATTTGTGCCACAGAGTTTTGAAGACATCAGTGGTTCAGACTGCATGATATTGCTTGGATTGCCTGGATGTTGTTGTTTTGGCATTTTATGTGAAAAAAAAATGACTATTATGTCTTAGACGCACTACTTATCCTCAAAAATGAATGTTCCATATGTCCTGTTCTGTTACAGTATTAAATTGTTGCCGCTCTCATTTTGCATTTGGGGAGCAATACTTGTACAAAGTGTACTGATATTTTTGTGTACACTTTGTTTCTGTACCACGTTTTTTCTCTTGGTATATTTAAAACTTTAATAAAATCTCAGTAAAAGAAAATTGATCACACTTGAACACACCTGATGTACTGATGGCCTATCTCATTTCTTGAGACACTAACAAGCCAGGAAAGTACAAATACCCCCCAAATTATCCATCTTTGGAAAGTAGACATTCCAAGGTATTTAGTAAGAGGCATGATGAGTTTTTTCAAATTGTAATTTTTTCACACAATTCTTCACAAAATGAAGATTTTTTCCCCCCACAAAATTGCCCTGTTAACAGGTCATTTCTCTCACATGTCATATGCATACTTGCAACTACAGCCCAAAACACATTCTGCTACTCCTTCTGAGTATGGCGATACCACATGTGTGAGACTTTTATACAGCCTGGCCACATACAGAGGCCCAACATGCAAGGAGCACCGTCAGGTGTAATAGGGGCATAAATTGCACATCTAATTTCTTGACTACCTATTACACTTTTGAAGGTCCTGAAACACCAGGACAATGGAAATGCCCACAAAATGACCCCATTTTGGAAAGTAAACACCACAAAGTATATTCTATGAGGCGTAATGAGTCTTTTGAACACTCCAACACAAAATTGCAAACAGCAATGTATGAAAAATAAAAGACAAAAAAAAGCAAAAATGAAAAACTAAGAAAAGAAAAATGTAATTATATTTATCATATAAACTAATAAAAAAATATACATATACACTCTATTCTTTTCTCTCTCCCTCCCCTGAGCAGTGTTGTGCTCACAGTCTAAAGTATGACATCCAAAACCCCAAAAAATGTCTGGCAATGGGGCTTTCCAGGTTCCCAGTGGTAAAATCACTGGCATGGTCCCTGATCCTTTGGCAGAACACTCTCTTTGTCTTTACTACATAAAGTGAACGGCATCCACATGTGTAACGCTCATGCGTTTTTTGTTAGTGAATGGATTTGCAGCTGCAGAATTATTACATTCAGTAGTCATGTAGAGAATGTGTTGAACAACATATCCAACTCTCAGGACTTCATCACTGTGTACAGCCTGTTATGCAAATATACATACACTCAATATGATGTTCCTGGAGTGATAGAATGTATATGATAGAATAGAGGTGAGAGACAGGCAATAGAATGGTGAGCACTTAGTAGTAGTATTTAGGAGAGTGGTAGGTGATGATAGTATGCAGATAGGTTTTAGCAATCATGTATAGTAACAGGTGGTAGGGGACAGCAGATGAAGTATGCAAGAGAGAGTAACCTAGTGCAATGATAGGTGATGGTAGTCCCAAGAGCTAGCAATCTATGCAGATGATAGAAATAGCTTAGATAGTAATAGTCCCTTTAGTATGCAGTAGTAGATAGTGAAAGTTAGGTTGAGGAAGGAATCCCCTGCGGGGTACTTATCACTAGATGGGTTAGTAGTAGCAAGGTCCAAGAGTAATGGAGTAATCCGGTAGCGAGATACTGGATCGGTAGCGAGGTTCCGGTCTTGTTCAGGCAAGGGGAATAGCTTGAAGCTCCGGCAGCATTGGACAAGACAAGGCAACATGCGGTTTGAACGAGCAATGAGTGAGAGAAAGCCGGCGATTGAAATAGCCGCTCATAGCGGCGCCCGGCGATGACGTCATTGCCCTTAAAGGTGTATGCGTTCCATTTGGATAGCAAGATGGGACGCAATATTAAGAGAGAAATGTGGAAATAAGGGTACCAGAGGTACCAGAACATTACAACATGTAAGTAGGTAGACCACTCCTATTATTTCACAGTTAACAAAATGATGTGGTTTTAACTGAATTGAACACAGCCTAAATATATTGGTGAATTTGCAAAAGGAACAATGTCCATACTTAAATGCCCCCCTTGGACATTTGTGGATTATAGGACCATCTCTAGAAAAGCATCTGGAAACCAGCAGATCTTTAATCGACTCATAGCAATTTCAAAAAGCCTAAACGTAATAATAAATTTGCAAAAGGAACAATGTCCACAATTAAATGTCCCCCTTGGTCAGAGACATGTGGATCTATGGACCCATCCTTAGAAAAGTGTCTGGAAGCTAGCAGATTTTTAAGCAACTTTTGGTAATTCCAAAAGCCTAAACGTATTCATGAATTTGCAAATAGGAAAAATGTCTACACTTAAATGTCCCCCATTGATGGGAGCCATTTGGATCTTTATGAATGTAATCTTCTTCAGTAAATAAATGCCAATGTTTCTCGAATATATTCCTAATCAGATCAGTTTGTCGATTGGCCATGAAACAAAAGCAAGTCTAGTTGGCTACTTTTGGCCCTATGGGGTCCTAAGGGGTCCCTCCATCTGGGGGTCTTATCTCAGCCATTTATTTGGCAAGTTTTTCCATTATTTCAGTGGTTAATGGTGCTGTCCTTGGGGGACACAGTGGATATAAAGTAAGGGATATAGTTGATGTTGTGACTCTTTTCTTTCATGACAGCATGATCACACATGGTGTGTTTAGCTGCATTGAGGAGTTACGCTGCAATGGATATCACTTGTGTTATTACTTTTTTCTCAAATGGTTTTCAAAAAAGTTTTTGAATTTTTATCTGACTGAGTGCTTACATTTGGCTTGTATTTTTTTAGTGATTAGGAAACATTTTAGAGCTCCTCTCAATTTTTTAAACATTTCCTTACATTTGTATATTAATTTATCCTTCAGATGTGTGATCTTTACTTTTGGCCCTTATTTTAGTAAGTTTATGAATAGATTTACCTTGTTTCCCTTTGGACTTAGGAGAAAGTGATGGGATATGTATATATTTATCTTTACATCGTGTATACTAGGTTTATTCATGCCCCTTTCCAATTCCTTGTGCCCCCTTCAGGCTGGGAAGAGGGGGGGGGGGTGGGGGATATGACAAATTGATGGATAATTTATTTTTGCAAAAGAAAAGGTGCACCTAAATTAGAGACTGTTGTGTCCTGTATGAACTGGGCACAGAACCGTCAGGAGACCTATTGGAATTCCAGATAGTCTCACATAGTAAGTAGGGAGCCACCGCAGCCAAAATAGCACTATAAAAGAAAAATGTAAGGGGCCATAATACAACCCCTTGGAACGGCTGCAGAAAGGGATGCTCAAACCAACTTTGTTAGAATTTTCAAAAAACTTTATTGAAGAGCAATTGACACATTGTCTAAAAATACCCCAATGCAGGGGAGCAATATACAAATGTTAGAAGGTGCAAAGGTTAATAACCAACAACAAGCAAGACAAATGACATAAAAAACAATGACTCACACTCACAAGGCCGGCCACACATTCATTCCTGAAGATCTGACCAGCAGATACCTGAGCGGGCTACATACATTCCTGAACCGGAATATGTGAATGCTGCTGGCTCATGGGTCTGCTGGTCGGCATGCCACAATTAGTAAAGATATCTGATGAAAATAGTATGACCAAAAACTTCACCAGAAATTCAAAAGGATCGTAAACATCATTAAATATACTCCCATCTGGTCAACCTAGTACTTCTAAACCAAAAAAATGGAAAGTAGAATAATTCTGGAGTCCGCATAGCAGGCATTCATATAAATAGGAAGTACTTGTTGATTGTTCAGACACAGACCAGACCGTAACACTCCTGCTCATAGATAGCTAGAATACATTTTAGCTCTTAACTTCCAGTGCAATTCCAATATAGGGGGGTGTATCTGGAGGAATGTCTGCGTACCGACGGAGATGGGCTGTATGTAGTACCAGTCCTACACGATGGACAATGACTGATGTCCTTAAAAGGGTGAAGTATAGGCCCACTAAGATTTGGAGTAGCAATTTCAGACCGACATTGTCACCCTGCAACAGAAAGTCTCTCCTTATTTTGTGGGTGTTAGTGCGGGAGCTGGGGAGAGACGCAGTATAGCTTGATGACTGCGCGGGCTCACACCATGATTAGGCTGTATTTAATATGGGTAAATTGCCATTGGCCCAACGGTGGCCATTCACTGGATTGCATAGAATTTGCTATGTGCCCAATACAGCCAGGTGTTCACTGCCTTTTCTCTATCCCCTACCGTAAATGCCGACCAGCAGACCCATGAGCCAGCAGCATTCACATATTCCGGTTCAGGAATGTATGTAGCCCGCTCAGGTATCTGCTGGTCAGATCTTCAGGAATGAATGTGTGGCCGGCCTTGTGAGTGTGAGTCATTGTTTTTTATGTCATTTGTCTTGCTTGTTGTTGGTTATTAACCTTTGCACCTTCTAACATTTGTATATTGCTCCCCTGCATTGGGGTATTTTTAGACAATGTGTCAATTGCTCTTCAATAAAGTTTTTTGAAAATTCTAACAAAGTTGGTTTGAGCATCCCTTTCTGCAGCCGTTCCAAGGGGTTGTACTATGGCCCCTTACATTTTTCTTTTATAATTTTTTTTGCGGCTGTGTTGTTCTTAGGTAAGAGCTTGTTGTTTACTTCTTGTAGACGGATCTTACTTTTTACCAGAGTTTGTATGAAAACACATCCTCGGTTCTTAAGAAGCGGAGTAATCGGGAAATCCATAGACTAAATGTAATAGACTATTTTGGGATATCTTTATGTTTTTATGTACATATCTATTGTAATTAACAAGGAGATTCTTTTTACATTATATGCCTGTTGAATTTTAGCATTATGTATACAGTAAAACATTTTTTTAGCTGTTCATATTGGTTCATGGTTAATTTATATTTCTTGGGGTGCATATTTAAAGTCCCTTACACATTGCTTGTGTCGATATTTGATTTAACTGGGATGATGCGCCCATGTAAATATTATGTTGATGTGTAAGAAATTATGCCACATATGCTTTGTCATTTTTGAATGAGGAGTAATTTCTAAAATGAGGACAACAAATTCTCTCCCTTCTTCTTCGTGCCAAAAAGGGTTTTTTTTTGCTGGTGTTGGGCTTTAACAGAAAATCTCTCAGCTGATTTTGGATTTCTTGTATGGAAATATAGAGAACCCCCCTTCTTGTTCTTGCAGTTTCCTGGTTTTACTAGCACTTCAAGGCAACTTTTGTATAAACTAACTGAATTACAGAAGTTTATAGATGCTGGCTTTTTTTGCTACAAAAAATATTTAAAACACTTTACCTAAAATACTATTTTGATTTGCTTCTGTTTCTTATGAATGCTTAATGTGCTCGCCTATAAAAATAAAAAAAAAAAAACATTTTGTTGAGAACAGATTTAAATACATTTCAGATTTCATAAAAAAAGGGGTACAGGCAGTCCCTGAGTTACATACAGCCAACTTACATATGACTCATACCTACAAATGGAGGAAGACAACAGGAAGTGAGAGAAAATCTACCCCTAGGAAGGGTAATTCACTTCTGTAAGAGTTCTCATGGGAAAAAGGTGTCCCCACTGAAGCTTTATTACTAATCCTTGTTTCCACAACAACCCAAAATTTTTAAAATCCAATTGTCACAGGGACAGAAGGTGAGGTAAAATCTTATGAACAGGGGTACAGACAGCAAAACAAATGTTACAGGGGTGTCAACCTTTCCCTATTCTATGTAAAAAATGTAAAATGTATTTTTTGGGCTGGAGTTACACTTAAAAAATGTACCTGTTCTGACTTACATACAAATCCAACTTAAGAACAAACCTACAGAACCTATCTTGTTTGTAACCCAGGGACTACCTGTAGTTATATGACATAAGGTAAGCTAGGGTGAAGGGGTAGGGATATGGATTATTAATCATTAAAAAAAGGTCCCAGAAAAAAAGTCAATTGAAATTAGTCCATGATAGTCAATGATATTCACTGAGGATCACTATGGCATGATGGCGGCTCCATTTTAGAGGATTGGATTTCACTCTAGGATCTGAATGAAGAGAAAAACATAGGAAGCGCCACCACCTAAGTATAAAATAGTAGGTAAAAATCAGGCAAGAATGAAACCATTGCACTCTTTTGCAGTCAAATACCTCAGCTCATATTATTATTCTGATGTACAGATATATCTACACACAAATAAGAGGACAATTTATGAAAACTTGATTTTTTTCAGAAATAATGTAATCTTCATTGATCAACATTTGATGGATTTTGTAATGTGGCTATACCATGCTAATAGAACAGTGTTTTTCAAAATAACCAAGGCACTTCAACAAAAAAAACACAGAAAACACAATGATCAAAATTTGAGAACAGCAACGGCTGTAGCACAGAGAAAGATTACAACTAAAAATTCTGAAGGTTACAAAATCAACAATTAGTAGGAAGTGTACAGGCCCTTGCTTTAAAATGACTTCAGTACGTCTGCGGCCAGAGGACATCACTACTCTCTCATACTGATTTTGTTCCACTCTTCTTCCAGTCTTTTCCACAGTTCGGTGACTGTACTGGGTTTTTTGGCCATAACTTTGTCGTCAAGGATTTTCCAGAGGTCTAGATCAGGACTCTGGGCTGGCCATTTCATTATTTCAATGTTTTCAGCTTCAAGGAACTGCTTTACCCTGTTTTGCTGTGTGACAGGGGGCATTGTGGTTCATGAAAATTGCTGGCTTGTAAAAAATATGTTCTGGCTAAGACAACTCAATAGTTCTCCTAAAGAAATCTTAACACATGCATTTGCAGGCTCAACCAACTATTACTGTCATTAGGGGACTCTTACTTGCCTTACCCGCAGTTCATTTTTTGCATTCTAGAACAATGTAGCATCATGAGGACTCTGAAAAATATGGAAAAGAAATATACATTTTTCTCTATCTCCCATTTGAGCCAGGGAGTATTATCGAGTAGATTTAATGATCAGGCTAACACTTTTTGTTTAATAGAAATTTAATATAAAAAATGTACCTCTTTTCATGATGGATATACAGCTGTCATGTGACCCAGCTCTTCCTCAGCCCATCTGCAGGAAAACGCAAGCAGGAAGAGCTTCTAATCCTCTGGATTTTTAAATACAAAGAAAACCACATAATTAATATTAAATAAATATTTTAAATCATCATACAAATATGTACTCAAATCTTTATAAGAGAATATTATATTATATTATATTACATTTATATAATATTATACTATATATTATTATATTATATTATATTATATTGTATATCTAGAGGAGCTTCTGCCAATTACAGCCTATTTCATGCTCTTCCAGCTTGTCCCTATTTATTTAGAGGGAGGTGGTGCCTCCATCAATCAACATATAATATCCCACCCCCATTGTGTTTAGGTATTTAGAGGGCATGTGGGCGGAGGGAGGGAGGGAGTGGGCTGTCATTTATCTGGAGTGTATTTGCCTACATGTGTGACTCTATAGTCATGTGGGCTGCTCAGATAAGAAAAAGGAGGAAACAACTTAGAAGGGAGCTGAAACTGGTGCATGCTCAGTAGATGTGGCAATGACTGGTCTACACAATCTCAGGCTGCAGCAGGGACACAACAAGGAATATGGGGCAGTGAACAGCAGGATCACCAGATTTTTTGCTTAACCACTTTACCACCAGAGGATTTTCCTGCTTTACGTCCAGGCCACTTTTTGCAACTTGGCACTGTGCGACTTTAACTGACAATTGCGCGGCCATGCAACGCCGTACCCAAACGAAATTTACGTCCTTTTTTTCCCACAAACAGAGCTTTCGTTTGTTGGTATTTGATCACCTCTACGCTTTTCTTTTTTTGCGATATTAATAAAAAAAAGCGTCAATTTTGAAAAAATAACAATATTTTTCTACTTTGACAGTTAAAAATATTTAATATATTCAATTTTTGTCATATATTTATGCCAAAATGTATTTAGCTACATGTCTTTGACAAAAAAATTCTCAATGAGTGTATTTTTAACCGATTTAAGACAGGAAGATTTTACCCCATTCCTGACCAGGCCATATTTTGTGATTCGGCACTGCATTACATTAACGGACAATTGCGCGGTCATGAGACGCTGTACCCAAATTAAATTTATGTCCTTTTTTTACCACAAATAGAGATTTCTTTTGGTGGTATTTGATCACCTGTGCGATTTTTACTTTTTGCGCTATAAACAAAAAAAGAGCTCTGGGGGGAGGGGATTGAGTGACACAGGCACAGATCGCAGGTTTAGCTATGCTGAATCCTGTAATCTGTCCCTGCCTGTCACATAGGAGATCCGCCCGCTTTGTTTACACAAGCGGATGGATTTCCTCACTCGATCCCCGACGATTGGGGAAGAGCGGCGGTGATCACCGCCTCTCCTCCCCTGGCCTGACTCCCGCTGTGTCTGAATACAGTGGGAGCGAGCCTCAAGCGGCGCGCACGCGCCGCCCACAGGGGGAGGAGTCCAGTGACGTAGGTCTACGTCGCTGGACGATAACGAGCCACTTTGCCGCAGTACGCTCAATGTGAGCGGTCGGCAAGTGGTTAATACAGAAAATGAATCCCACAGTGACTGGGGATGAACAGCACGTAATACCACACGTACTGACAGTTTTTAATGATGTTTGTTTAATGACACTTTAATTTTACCTCATTGTTTTGTATAGCAGGGTCTATTAAAATAAAATAAAAAATATTTTGTAGTGAGAAATTTAGAATTTAACACTATAAATTCACATTCATATTTTAATATAAAGCTATTTGTTTAAAAATATTTTTTTTTCATGTGTTTACCTATGACAGGCATGTTGTGAAGACAAAAAAGAGTGATCACAAAACTGTCTGTTGGGTTCTTTGTTCAACACTTTAGAGCCCTAAAAAGTTACTTTTTATGTATGAGATGCATCTTTATTTGCTAGTCTTTGTTCATGAGAGGTTTTACTTTACCTTTGAGCACCAGTGCAACTTAAAATTATCATTTCTTTTTGAACCTTTATCACAGCTATAGTATTGCCATAATTTTATGGCCAGTTAGAATCTGTGATTATACTGCTGAGAATGCAATGCAACACCTTCATTTTCTTTGCTTAATGGCTGTAGCTAACCATCTACCTTTAGCAGGGTATAAAGAAATTAGACAATTATTTTTGTGTGCTCAACCTTTTAATGGCATTTTTACATTTGCATGTTGTGAATAGTACTACCTAAATTAGGAAAAACACTGAAGGAGAAATTCTCTCAGGATTTCAAAGCAAATCCTGACCAGGGTCCTAAAAAATATTTAATTCTGTTTAAAACATGATTTTCTTTAGAAGGAATACAATATATTGTTTCTTAGTAAACTTTATCGACTAAACTACTTCCTACCATATGATGTGGATTGTGTGCCCACTAAGAATTTTCTATATCAACAGACCCTCAGGGATGTTTGCATGCTATTTTTTACTCCAATGAGCTGGGAATTCATAGAAAAGGTGTAGGCAGGTGAAGTAGAGATGTAGGCCCTACCTTAACCACACACAATTCATATACAAGCCATATACAAAAGTATAACATATAAAAATATAAATATATAAAAGTCCAAACAACTG
Source organism: Pelophylax lessonae (assembly GCF_965119305.1). NCBI lineage: Eukaryota > Metazoa > Chordata > Amphibia > Anura > Ranidae > Pelophylax > Pelophylax lessonae. Next base: position 344,814,355 of record NC_138772.1, read on the forward strand.
ATAGTTGATTGCACACCATGCACAACTGCACACCATGCACAACGTGTTTACAAAGTGCTAAGCACCTAAATCTTCCTTTAAAGTGCTCCACCACATGCATATACACTCCGCACTCACCAGAACACTTCGGCCAACAAATTGACAATCAGGCTATGTAAAACCCAGGTCCAAACCATGAGAGGTTTGGAACAGAATCTTCTCCTAAGCGCTCACAATCTCCAGCCAGGGTTAAGTTATCCAAATAAACAGCAGGAGAGGACATATATAGTGTAATATGTTTTATTGAGCATGAGAAAAAGAATAAAAATGGTGTGCACTCACATGTACATAAAAGTAAACCAGCACAGACACACACAGCTTGACTATTTGTGGGAAGAAGTCCCGCACTGCTGCTTGCGGCCCCAGATTCTGTTCCAATCCTCCCATGGTTAGGATCTGGGTTTTGCATAGCCTGATGGTCACTCTGATGGCCGAAGTATTCTGGTGATTTTGGAATGTATATACACATGGTGGAGCACTTTAAAAGAAGATTTGGGCACTTAGTACTTTGTAAACATGGTGTTTGATAATCAGCTATCAGTTGTTTGAACTTTAAATTAATATTTTTATATGTTATACATTTGTATATAAATTATGTGTGGTTAAGGTAGCGCCTGCTTTCACTATTTATATGCCACTTAGTGTTTCTTTGCACTTAAAGGGCATGCAGCCTTAGTTATTATTGGGCACTTGTGTTGTTTTTAAAATTAAAATTAAAATTATTATTATTATATTTATTTGTTGCTGTAATGCTGACCTGTCTGATCAAATATGGGAATTTCAAATTTAGGTGCAGTTTAACATGTATCTTATGTTGATTTCTTGTATGAGATGGGGAGGAAGAATAATTGGGTAAATAATCCTAGGAGACAAGTTCACCTTTTGAAAAAAAAAATAAATAAATGCACATGCTTGTGCATTTCTCAGGAGCCTGCAGAGCCTGCAGATCAGTGGTTAATGGGTGCAGTATTAGGCTCCTGCAGATGCCTGCTACAGCTGCCTCTGTATGGGCTGTTAGAAAGCTGTGGGTGATTTCAATGAACTACGAGTTTAACAGCACCCTCATAGTTCATTAGGAACTAAAAGCCATCTGCTGCATTGGTAGATGGTACTTGTAGTTCTCTCATTCACAGATTCCTGTATATGAATGACATGTGTTGCCTGGGTTATGGACTTGGTAACTCAATTACTAACGCCAGCAGACTGGTTTCACACAACTTAACCTCATATAATTTTACATCAACTATCAGTTGAAATCAAAACCCAATATCGTATACACATATATATATATATATATATATATATATATATATACACACACACACACATCTATTTACAGTTGCTAATGGAGATTACACATAAACTCCTCATTAGGCAACACATGGCTGTGCGGGTGTTTTTGAACTCTAACAGTTGGTGCGGGGAGAGGATCTCTCACCCGCTATCACAGTGGGTAGGGATGCAAGAACAGAGGCTGGAGGGGGCAGGGTCTCCTGATGACGTCACCTGGCGGCCACTCCCACAATGGCTATATAACAAGCTGTTGAGAACGGAGACCGGCATAATAACCAGAGACATTGGACCGGAGGAAGAAGAAGAGCCGAGGGAAAAAGAGCAGAAGATTGGACAGCAGAAGAGCGGACAGCAAAAGAGCAGAAGACAAGAAGAGCGGAGAGGGAGAAGACCAGAGGGGAGAAGTCCGGATGAAGATTTTGAATAAACTTCCCAAAACGTCTCCTGTCGTTATTTACATACACTGCCTTTTATGGGGTGAATGGGTAGGGGTACAGTGTACCCCATACCCATTCACATAGGGAGGGGGTCCAGGATCTGGGGGACCATCCTTGTTAAAGGGGGCTTCCAGATACCGAGAAGCCCCCTGCCCGCAGACCCCCACAACCAACGGCCAGGGTTGTGGGGATGAGGTGCAAGGTGCTTTGGGGTGGGGGGTGCAGAGCTCCCCCTGCCCCAAAGCACCAACACCCCCCCATGTTGAGGGCATGTTGCCTGGTATAGTCCAGGGGGGGTGGGGCCGCTCGCTCGTCCCCTCCCCCTTCCTGCCCTACCGGGCTGCATGCTCGGATGCTCGGATAAGGGTCTGGTATGGATTTTGGGCGGGACCCCAAATTCAGCATGGGACTACCCTCAAATTCCATACCAGACCCGAAGGGCCTGGTTTGGAACCTGGGGGGGACCCCCACGCATTTTTTTCCCATTTTTGACGTGGAGTTCCCCCTCAAGATTCTCACAGCGCAAGTCGCACCGCAAGTCGGATCATCCTGACCCGACTTGCGGTACGCCTTCCATTCAAATCAATAGGCTCCCATAGGGAACCATTGATTTTGAATGGAAGAAAAAAAAAACGTATAACGTGGCTGAACGTACTTCATCACGTTCAGTCGCGTTCTGTCCCGTTTTTGCATTTGAAACGCCGGGAAATACACATTCGAACGCAAATAATTGCGTTCCAAAAAAACGTCCCTGAACTGAACTGCCTGCAAATGACTGTAAACGACCCTGTGTACATGGACAGATAAGAAAACAAGCAGGTGGGTTCAGGGGCTTCTGAAAAAAACGCCCAACTGCTCCTAAACGCTCATTTACAACGTCCCGTGTACATGGAACCTTAATAATCCAATATCAAATAATTATATAAATAAAGTTCATTGAATAAAGTCCATACTGCAATCCTCCCGTGACGCTGAGACAAAACGGCTTGATTGTAAGGACGTACTGCTATACTGCATCCCATTGTATTTTTTTATTTTTTGCAGTTGCACTTTTGCGTATAGAAGATATCTTTGGGATATATTAATTCTGATCAAAAAAAGTGTTTTCACTGTATTATATTAACCGTTCACTAGCAAACAGCAAGTTTTGGGCTTATAATATTTATTATTTACTATTTTTAGACATTTACCATTGCACTGAAATATTGGCACTTTAAGTCAGCATATATTTGCATTAGCACTTTTCTCACATGCTTCACATGAGATCTAATTTCATAATCTGACTTAAGCCTCAGCGTATTACAAACAGCAGAGTAGGTCCTTCTCTGGTGGCAATTTCTATGATGTTGTCTCCCTCTCCTCAAGGGCATTGCTTTGGGATATCCCAGATAGTTGTTATAACTGGCTCTGTGCTCTGTGATGTACGATAAAGAAAACTGGATTTTTCCTACATACTTTTTTACAAACAAGGTTGCTCTTTATTAAAAAACAAGGAGGAACCTTACAGAATACAACAGAAAGTGTAGCCAGTGTACACCATCACATAGGAGGGGGGAACGGGTGTGCAAAGAAGAATAACATACATTCAGGGGGAGTGCACCACAAAACAATGTGAAATATACAGAAGATACAATATACAGAATACAAGAGAGTTTAGACAAATAGGGCAATAAAAGAACACGCAATAATCCTAACAGTCCAACCAGGGTTGCCAGATTTTCTCATATTTCTGGAGGCAATTCCTATTGATATAGGTGAGCTTATACATCGGGAGGGCCCCGTTGACCAGGGCCTCCCACGAGGCCATCGTGGGGGGGAGAGACCCAGCGAGGGACAATCTCCTTCTTAGCATAGTAGAGTAGCAGAGAAATCAATAAACGAGTATACTTAGACCGTCTAACTGTATCTGGAATGCCCAGGAGTGCAGGCTCTGGGGCGAGAGTAACTGAGAGCTGCAGGCGAGTATTTAGAATGTCAAACACTGACCCCCAGAACTCAGCGACCCGTGGGCATGTCAAGAACATATGGAAGTACTAAACCTCTGCGGCAAGACATTTAGGGCATGTAGCTGATCTGGCAGGATACATTCTGTGCAGCCTCTGCGGGGTAAAATATACCCTATGGAGGAACATTGTTTGAATGAGTTTGTCCCTAGACGCTATCAACAATTTGGAGCCGCCCCCCAAGCAGTCCTCCCTATTCAGGTCAGGTATGTCCGTGGTCCCCCGGATATTTCCTACATACTTACCTGTAAAATCCATTTCTTGGAGTACATCACAGGACACAGAAGTCCCTCCCCTCTCTTTGGGAATTTATTGCTTGCTACTGAGGTACTTCCTATGTAGGAGTGGGTTATATAGGGGAGGACTTCCTGATTGACCTTATTGATCTACCAGTGTCCATGCACCTATAGGTGGCGCATAACCCAGATAATTATTATTAAAAACTGGCTCTGAGTCCTGTGATGTACTCCAAGAAATGGATTTTACAGGTAAGTATGTAGGAAAAATCAAAATTTTCCTAGGTTTAAATACACTTTAGATTTTGCAATGGATGAAAGCCTTCTTATTATATGAGGGAAAGGGGGGGGTGCAACTATGTATATGTGCAAGTAGTAAAACATTGTAGTAGTTGTAGAATTTTGCCAACTTCAGGACTATGCAGTAGTAATGCAGAAATAAATGGCACAATTAGTTTCATTACCATATTTATTGGTTTTGTGTAGAAGTGAAACAAGCATAGCATGTTTTCAAACCAGCTCATCATTTTTCAGAAAATAATGGACCTATATATCAAATGACTTCACACGACAATATTGCAGAGAATTTGACATTAGCAGTGCCATCTAATGTATGCTTCACAAATTTTAATCAAGCCTTTCAGTACTGAAACAAGAACAAAATGTAATGAAAATGAACACTGATAATAATGTAAAGAGGTAAAACATTCTACATAATTTGAATAAAATAAAAGCATGTACTCTACTGTTTTCACTTAGTGCTCTCTTTAGCAAATATGCATTACTGGTTGAAGGATTTTTTTTTACCATAAATAAAGATATCAATGAAAAAAGTATTCAAAGAAAAGAAAACTGTTAAGCCAAGCGAATCAGTTAAGGGTAAATCGAGCCAAACTCCTAAATGTGCATTTGAAAAATCAATATAGGTGCCATATCACTTACCAAAATAATGCAAATCCTTTTGTGATTTACCCAACTCTGTTGTATTTTATGCTGCATAACACAAAAAAAAAATCATTATTCATACCTAGTTGTGAGCTGACTGTATCTGGGTCCGGTTCCCAGGACATTTGCCCCACAGCTCCTAAATTTGAATGTAATATCAATCCCAGTTGAAGTCAATGGCAGTCCAGTGTTTTAAAAAAATACAATTCTGGCAATTTCTGTTTTAATTTTATTAAAGGGAGATCCAGTCATTTTTTTGATAGCAGGTACAAGTTTTACTGCGGCAGGCTGGCTCGGGTGTGCGAATCGACGTAGGAGTACGTTGGTTAGCGGGAGTGGTGCTGGGTGGCAATCGCAAGCTCCTGCCCCACTAGGCAGCGGGGATGGCGATCCATGGGCGTGATCCCCGCTGAGAGAGAAGCCCCTCCCCCCACAGTTAGAAAGCACTCCCCTAGGCTCACAATTAACCCTTTGATCACCCCTAGGTTAACCCCTTCCCTGCCAGTGTCATTATTACAGTAACAGTACATATTTTACTGTAGTAATGTCACTGGTCCCCCCAAAAGTGTCAAAAATGTCAGTTAGGGGTGCTATCTGTCTGCCGCAATGTCACAGTCGTGCTAAAAATTGCCACCAATACTAGTAAAAAAAAAGGCATACATTTTTCCCCTAGTTTGTAGACACGATAACTTTTGCTCAAACCAATCAAAATATGCTTATTGAGATTTTTTTTACCAAAAATATGTAGCAGAATACAAATTGTCTTAAAAGGATGTAAATTTTTGATTTTTACATTTTTTTTGGAGAATGTTATATAGCAGAATGGGAAAATTTGTTTTTGTTTTTTTTTCAGAATTGTTGCTATTTTTTTTGTTTATAGCGCAAAAAATAAAAATCGCACCGGTGATCAAATACCACCAAAAGAAAGCCCTATTTGTGGGAAAAAGGGACATCAATTTCATTTTGGTACAGTGTCGTACGACCGCACAATTTTCGGTTAAAGTAACGCGGTGAAAAATCGCAAAAAATGGCCTGGTCATTAGGGGGCAAACCCTTCCAGTCCAGAACTGGTTAAGTAAAATCCCAAAAATATCACAGACACACACACATGCTTCAGATGTCTATAGTAGAATTGTATAATAGCTATACTCATACTGTTTTTATGTCTAAATGTGACAACAAGGCCAAAACAATTAAAAATACATGTACATAGAAACTAGAGAAAAAGAGAGTAGCAACTGTAGGCAAAATAAACAGCCAAAGACAATCACCTCTAACGTGAGAATGAGTAAAAAAGATAAAAGGAGAAAAGTAAGAGAGAAAGAAAGAAGCAAGCAAGAGTCAGGGGATGAAAAAGAAAACAAGAGAAAAGAAAAAGGATGGGACTGGCACAGTTGCCTCCAGTATGGGTGAACAAAAAGCAAAAGTGACTGACCTACGTTCCCCCTCCTCCCTAACACCAAACATCTCAAGAGTGCCTATGGTTAGCAGTTTCCATTTCCAGGTGGTATAGCAATATACCTACTAGTGTTAACTTTGCAACAAGCAAAATAAAATAAGTAAGCACTTGCTGTTTTCTAGATAACAGATCAATTGTACAATATTCTGACCTCCTACTCTTTTATGTCAGCAATGCAGAAGTAATGATTTAATTGTGTATGCCCCCTCATAACTTTCTTACCTTAATTCTGTACCTGCAGGAATGCCCTTGCAGAACAATGTTTTAAAGAGATACAATATCATTGCCCAGAATGTTGTAGAAAACAGACATGTGCAGCAAATATGTAGCATGGTCCCCTACCTCAGTGCAGACCCATATTTGTCCAAAAATACAGAATTTAGTAAAATAATGAGGGGACCATATACAATTGCATAATTATTTCTGCATTAGTGACATTAAAGGAGTAGGGGGCCACATTATTCCAGGTATTCTTCCCGACTAGATTGCAGGTCCATCTCCCATTTTCTAACATATACTGTACATGTTGGTTGCATTTCAGAAGATTATACAACTGGGCATATAAAAAGCATAATCATTTTGGTATCGCCTGGAGTATGTAGGCAGGCCTGCTCTAACGGGACATGGACTTTGATAACCCCGGGATGTCAACCAAGCCTACAATCTAGGATTAGAAAACCTGGACAAAATGAGGGGTTGTGAAAAAGGCCAACGATTTCTCATACTGAGCAAATTTGGGACTGATGTATGAGCAAGAAATGAGCAAGAGATCATTGGCAAATAAGCTCATCTAGATAATAAACCCCCGCCCATGGAAACAAAAACACCGACCTGCCAACATTTCCATGTCTGGTCAATGATATTAGCAAGCATCCAACCCCTATGTTTACATTTAGCTGCTGGCCAGCCATTGAACCTCAATCCCTATGTTTACATTTAGCTGCTGCTCAGCCATTGAATGAATGAGGATGGGGATGTGTTGCTAGGCTTTTCAGCAACCAGGAGCTGTGAGCAGGAAGCTGTCACATTTAATGTAGCTGTAGTATTAATTAGAGATGTGCTGAGCACCCCCCCCCCATTCGGTTTTCACCATAACTCCTGAACAGAGAAAAAGTTCTGACCCGAATGGCGTACCCCATTGAAGTCTATGGGAGCCAAACTGGAAAATTCAAAAGTCCCCATTTTGAAGGCTTATATGCAAGTAATTGACCATAAAAAAGTTTATTGGGGTCCGGGTGCTTCCCTGGGGGACATGCATCAATGCAAAAAAATGTTTTAAAAAGATTGTCTTTACAGGAGCAGTGATTTTATAAAGAAAAAAAATGCATGAAATGACATTCAAATTGCCGGCAATACAATACCATTGCCAACAATAGGAAAATATGTAAAAAAAAAAAAAAAGCTGTATGGGGTGCCTTCCAAAATCCATACTATCTTGAGGTGGACAAGGGTCTCTTCCCCACACTAATGTTGAGGGCATGTGGCTTGGTATGGTTCAGAAGCGGGGGAGCCCATTGCCCCCCCCTTTTCCTGACCTGCCCAGCTATATGCTCGGATAAGGGTCTGGTATGGATTTTGGAGGGACCCCACACCATTATTATTTTTTTTTGGAGTGGGGTTCCCATTAAAAATCCATACCAGACCCGGCACTAGTTAGTTTATGGTCTGCTTTCAGAGGGTAATCCCATTGACATCTAAAGAGTCATAGGTTTGTTAAGGACACAGCAGCCAGTAGACCATCCTGCTCCTTAACAACCAGCTTATTGAATTCATTTGAATAATTGTTTCATTTTATTTGTTGAAATGTGTTACTGTTCTATTCGAAAATTCTGATACATCCGAATTTCCGAATAACAAAACTATTTCTTCTAAGTTTTAATTCGGAATGAAACAAACCTCACATGTCTAATATTGTGTTGTACCTCAAAAGTCCCATCAATCTTGCTATTGTTTTAGACATTTTCTATAGGGATGTGGTGTCAGAACACTTATAATGGCTAAATGCATAGTTGCTATATGTAGATGTACAGTACTTAACTGCCAAAAGATTTTTGATTCTGTACAACCAGTTTCGCCAGCTCTGCCAGGCAGCATATCCAGGTTAATGACCTTACTTTGTGCCACTCCATTTAGGCAGTACACCTTGGGCACCTCTCTGCTGCTGATTGAACAAGGAGGGAGCATAACTGTATTATAAAGGTCATTCTTGTCCTCAGTGAAAACTGCCACAATTGGATTAAATATACTGTGTGGTGCGGTCGTACCTGAATGGTTCAAAATGCTTGCCCTACCTTGTCTTCTAATATTCAAAGAACATTAATTAATTTTTATTTAATGCATACCTAGATTAAATAGCGCATTTTCTATTTGCTTTGAGTTCAGCTTTAAACCAACCCCTGTGTGTTTACTCAGTTTTGAACATGAATAAAAATTTCCTTTAACATTATTAAAATATTCCTACAAATTGCTACATCTTCAGATGTGAAGAAAAGTAAAGTCCTCCTCCTGATGTTAATAAGCACTAAAGTATGCTATAAACTGAACAACAGTGATGGACATATAAATGCTTTACACATCCTAAGGGCTGTATAAACTTTAAAAATATTAATTCATGCATAATGTATTTATATTGCATTGCTTCATTTTTATAGTAAATGTTGGGACTGCATTTTTCAACTGTGCATCAAAATAGCCTTTCATTTCAAACCTACACAGACTTGAATATTAATAATAAAATATATCTATAAAATATTTAAAAGCTAATGAAATGTGTGCGCTTTTGGTTCAAAGAAGATTATAGTATGACATATTTTGTTTTAAATAAAACATGTTTTACGCAGCATGTAATGCTTTGTGCCGTCTTTGTTTCCAGCTCCATTTTCCAGAGCATGGAATGCTGCCAGCTTTTGGTCAGACTGACTTCTTAGAGAAATTAGGACACAGAAAAGTATTTTGTCCTAAAATGATAGATACTTGTAGCTCTTAGACGTTGATGCACCTCTAATTGCAACAAATGGAAATTCGATCAATGCCTGCTGGGCCTTTTCCTGCATTTCAGTCTTCATTAGTCTCCATGTGCAGGGTTCTTCAAAAAAAAATTGATATAATAAAAAATAATAACCCAATCAGCTGAAATCTCTGTGGCACTGATGACCTATGTTTTAAAATGAACTTATGCTTTGCTCATGTATAAAGGAGCAAGTGGGGTCCCCTTGAATCCAAATGTTGTCTCCTGATCCATGAGTAAACTCCAACCAGACTAACCTAAGGTTTACAAAAGGCTTTTTTTTGTACTCATTCCAGTGGGTGAATAAATTGGATTTTAAGGCACCACATAAGAGAAATCTCACAGGAATAATACTTCCATAAAAGGTGAATTCATTGTTACGTCCATATTAACACTAATAAAATGAACATTAGTATTTATATATAGTATACAGTACATATATTACTTGAGTGCTTTCATGCCATGATAATGCTGCAAATCAAACATCAATACAAGGTTTAGCGCATACTGTATGTACTTCTAAACCTTCAGAATGTGATCAACAGCAACTCATGGCAAGCGTGACTCTACACATTTCACAGTGGGACACTGCTTCCTCACGAGTCCTTGCTTAGGAACACAACATAGGCACTTTACAATGTTAAAAGTTTTACTGCATGCAGCCTAGTCTACCTCAGTGAGCCCAGTGAAAAGAATGGTTGCACACCATGCTGGTGTCCAAGTCCATTTTATTGAATAGACTGTATAGCACACACCAGAGGACAGCGACAGTGGACAGTGGAAGGTTGAAGCTTCCACTGTCCACTGTTTCTGTTGTCTGGTGTGTGCTATACAGTCTATTCAATAGCATGGACTTGGACTTCAGCATGGTGTGCAGCCATTCTATTCACTGATCCTGTTCTCAGAAGCGAGCCGGGGCTTCCACTCATACATGGAGTTGCACACTGATTGAATCACTCACCTGGAGCCACACCTCTCCTTGTTCCCTCAGTGAGCCCACCAAAGATACCAAGGCAACCACATCTCCTCCCCAGCGTCAATACGTTTGAGTACAACCAGGGAACAGCCACAGCCAGCAGACACCCCAAAAATGAAGGTTTGGCTGGGGGTACAAATATAGAATCCTCATAAGACTGTCCTTCAAGGGCTAAGCAGCAGGTATATTTCAAGCAATGGGTTACCCAATGCATTCTATTTATGTATGGTTAAAATGGAAGCTGATGTTGGGTGGACTGAGTCTTTGTGTACATGTAAACATAAAGTTTAGCTTAAAAACATCCCTACAGCTTTAGTCACATCATTTGCCTGTAATGAAGTATTTCCTGCATTGGACAACTGGATCCTGGAGAAACCTTCACAGTAGGGATGCAGAAATGCCTGTTCTCGTTCTGTCTCTGAACATCAGACACCGCATTGGATAAAAGCTTTGAATCTTTAGAGGGAAGATGGTCTGATGGGAACAAATCTCCTCCACCCCAATCCTCCCCGTGCAGTGCACATTCCCACTGTTGATATTTCACCAAAGCTTCCCAACGGGGCTTTACTGACACCGTCCACTGCCCTGTTAACACTGTCCATGTTTTAATACATTTGGGGCCCACACCCTAATGCAAAAGGCTGTGCACACCTATAATATATATATGTATATATACAGTATGTACCTGATTCTGCACTCCTGCCTAGGGGGTGCACACACGAATACTCACAGCAGAAGCCAATCTGGGGGTGCGGGGCACTGGATGTCTGTCGGCACCCACCAATCGTCAGGCAGAGACACAGAACGGAGCTCTGCCTACGTAAAGACAGATCTCTGTTATGACAGGGGGGAAGGGATGGATTTTGTGTCTCTGCAAAACAGGGAATACAAAAAATCACTTCCCTGAGTAAAAGCAGCACACATAGTACAATAAAACACGGGCTGGGCACACAGTTAACTCTTTGATTGCCCTAGATATTTAACTTATTTCTAGCCAGTGTCATTAGTACAGTGACAGTGCATATTATTAGCACTGATTACTGTATTAGTGTCACTGGTTCCCACAAAGTGTCAGTTAGTGTCAGACTGTCTGCCGCAATATCACAGTCCCGCTGTAAGTCACTGATCACGGCTACTACTAGTATAAAAAATAAAAAAATAAAAATTCTAGTATATACTGTATACACCATAGTTTGTAGATTCTATAAGTTTTGTGCATACAAATCAATATATGCTTATTGGGATTTTTTTTAACAAAAAATATGTAGCAAAAAACATATTGGCCTAAATTTATAAAGAAAATACATTTTTATTGGATATGTTTAATAGCAGAAAGTAAAAAATATTGTTTTTTTTCTACAAAATTGTCAGTCTTTTTTGTTTATTGCACAAAAAATAAAAAACGCAGTGGTGATCAAATGACATCAAAATAAAGTTCTATGTGTGGGGAAGAATAATATATATTTTATTTGGGTACAACATTGAATGACCCCACCATTGTCAGGTAAAGTAACGCAGTGCCATATAGCAAAAAATGGCCTGGTCATGAAGGAAGGTAAATCTTTCGGAGATCAAGTGGTTAAAAGTGTTCCAGTACAGGGGAATTTGTAGGAGGGAAGAAGTGGTTGACTAAAAGGAGGGGAGGGGAAACCTGAAAAATGCTCAAAGAAGCAGCAAATGAAACGAACCAATTATTTTGCCACTAGGGCTTGGAAAGTGGAAGAATCACTAAGGCTAGTTTCACACAATGCGTTTGAAAACAATGCATGTGATTCGCACCAGAATCACGCCACATTTCTGTGCACATCACATGCAATGTCTGTGCGGTGTGATTTCAGCCATACATTTTATATGGCTGAAATCACATTGCATCCGCACCAAAATGGTGCCGGACCCTTTTTTTCTCCTGCACCTGAATTGCATCACATAGGTGTTTACACCCATGGGATGCAATTCTGGCATTTACACTGAATTTTGCCATCTGTTTCGGAGTGTCATTATGATAACACTGACACCCGCAGGAGATTGCATGGACTCTGTGAGATTGCTTAGAGTGCAATGCGATGTGGGGAAATGCAGTAAATATTGTGCTTTTCCCGCATAGCATTAGTGTGAACCAAGACTAAAGGCCTGTCAGCACGTCCATGTGGTGCGCACCTTACCAGGATTGGGGCCATCTTCTGCGACCAGGGTTTACATTGCCATGATCTCATTTAAAATCTCTGCCTATTCCAAGAGGTGGGGCTGAAGGGTGGATCTTCAATGTCAGGAAATGGCCACCAGGGCTGCTAGTAAACATGCAGTAGGATGCCCTTTTTAGTTTTGGAGATATATCCAGGGATCATCGACAATAGGGCAATGGCTGGGGTGTGCTGGATATCGGAAACGCCATTTTTCTTTACGTTTATTTGAATTTTTGGGTGGAACTAGCTTTAAAATATCTTAAATTATGTGTGCATTAAATTCTTTTTACTCTAAATGTAGGCTTCCCAGGCTCAGCAATGTTGAAGTTACACTCACATTCTTTTCAAATTGAAAGAAGTGCAGGTAATGACTTTATTTATGGGGATGGATAGCTATTTGATTGTCTGTAAAAGCAGTAAGTTACTGCAGTGGAAATCGTATTACACACTTGAATAAGATAATTTAACAGTTCATGCACAAGCAAAGGCAAGTCTAAGACAAAGCTAATTTAACTTACTTGATATTGGATATGCTGTTGACTCTTGTCATTTAATACAAAAAAGAAATAAATCAACTTTTAATCTTCGAGGGCAGCCCAAAACTTGTCAGGTGTGCATTGCTTTGACAATGGCGATAAGAGATTTCAATAAACTGTGTTGCAAATATTAGTGTCTGGTCTCTATATTTACATGCCTGTGCTCCATAAAAAAATAAGCGGCCCTGGCCAAATCGCTAGTCATTCTCTCCTCCCCCATTTTTAAATTTTTTGGCCATTCCGCCTTCCTCTATTTTAGAGTATGTACTGTGCATTATCGAAGAACTCCTTGCATCTGTCGCCCAACTGTATTTTTTTAATACATATTTGATTCATCCTTTGTTGCATCTTAGAGCTGCTCATCACATTCAGCCCATTTGTAATAACCACTGACCGCCCAAATGCATGCACCCCCGTGATGGCTTTAAGACTTCAGGACATTTCTCAAATTGAGTCTCCTGATGGTGAAAACAGAGGAATGTACCCACAGAATGTGTTGTAGTATCCATTGGAAGTAGAGTGACATTACAGAAGCAAGTTGGGAGACAGAACATTGTTACACTATCACAATCACAAGTGCCTTCACAAATATCATTACTGCAGGATCACCAGGATTATTTTAATCAATGCTAGATTTTAAGATACTTAACCACTTCAATAACGGGCACTTTTCCCCCTTCCCGCCAGGCCAATTTATAACTTTTAGCGCTGTTGCATTTTGAATGACAATTGTGTGGTGATGCAACACTGTACCTAAACTAAATTGATGTCATTTTTTTCCCCACAAATAGAGCTTTCTTTTGGTGGTATTTGATCCCCTCTGGGTTTTTTCTCTCTTGCTAAACAAATAAAAAACGACCGAAAAGTTTGAAAAAAAAAAGTTTTTTTTGTTTAGGTTATACAATTTTGTAAGTAGATGCATTTTTTTCCTGCACTGATGAGCACTGATGAGGATGCACTGACAGGCACTGATGAGGAGGCACTGATGGGGTGGCACTGATGGGGTGGCACTAATATGCGGCACTGATAGGCAGCACTGATATGCAGCACTGGTTGGCACTGATATGTAACACTGGTGGGCACTGATAGGTGGCACTGATAGGCGGAACTGATGGGCACTGATAGCCGGCACTGTTGGATGGCACTGATGGGCACTGATAGGCGGCACTGGTGGGCAATAATGGGCACTGGTGGGCAGCACTGATGGGGAGGGCACTGGCAGGCAGCACTGATGGGGAGGGCACTGGCGGGCTCCCTGAGCCCTGATTGTCATCCCTGGTGGCCATGGTGGGCATCCCTGGGGGTCATGGGTGGGCATCCCTGGGGTCATGGGTGGGCATCCCTGGTGGTTCTAGTGGCATCCCCCCAAGGGTCTGCACTGGTAATAGTGATTCAGGCTACGTACTTGTTGAGACCTAATCTGGCAACGCACTTTAGTATAATGCTAACAGAGAATAGACAGTGTTGTGCAAGAGTTTTGATATACAGTAAATGGACATTGTATATTTTCATAAACTGTGATGTCCTGTTCTGCCTCACACAGCTACCAACCACCGAATAATCGAGCACTTGTACCCAGTGAACTTTTTCCAGCTTACCTCACAAAAATGACTGTTATATCATTCACTGGTCTATAACTAATTATCTTTACCCACCACCATCCCCAATAATTTCTTATTGTTACCACTACAGAAAGAAAACTGGACGAAAAATATAATATTATAATATTACTTATAATGGTAGGGAAAAGTTTACAAATAATCATATTGGAAAAAGTACAGCGCCAAACATTAAATTTGCATCAAAACATCTGTACATCAATTTGCATCAATACATCAGTGAATAGAAAGACTAGTCAAAGTCCATACAAAGTCCGTGAAACCAGGTGCTTAAGGGTCAGAAATGAAATGAAATGGAGATTCCAACACCGTAATAAGAAACACAAGTCCTGGAAGAACCCTGTGCTCAAGTGTAATAATTCCCTTACCGGAACATTAGACCTCCGATTAAGGAAGGTCAAATGGGCATGGATCACAAACACCACCAAACCGGATAGGGTCCACTCAGATGTTGGGCATCGTGTTCCCCACGGCAAACTTATCATAGATGACGTATCCTCACACATTCATGCTCCATGTAAAATGGACAGATATACCCTCCAAAAAACAAATGGGGCTCCAATGGTGAAGTATGCACATTTATATGAAAGAAATAATGGATAAAAAACTCACATGTCATTTGCTTGATACAAGGCATGTATGCATATAGGCCGCGGCTGGAGGCGTGACTGCATATGGGCTGGCTTTTTCTGACGCGTTTCATCGTACCTAGACGTTGTCAAAGGCCCCCTGAGGAAGACACATGGTCCCTGTGTCATCACGCGTAGGGGAGGGGCGAGGACGGACTGAGCACTGCACCGAAGTTAGGTGAGACTGTCAGCATTCAGCGTACGCTGCACTTCTGAAGCAGCGCTGATCGGTCTCCCCCACTGTACCACCACGAGTTCCATCATCTAAGAAGGCGATTATACATGTGCATGTTATGCACTTATCAATGTGAGTGAGACCTTCATATATTTTTCTCAATAAACGGTTTGTTTAAAGGATTTCATGCACTATGCAAGTCTCTCTATTTTATATTATACTGCATTGAGGGATACTGCAAGCTGTGGATAAGAGGAGTCTTAAGGTCATACTCAGTGAAATTGCAGCCCGTTTTTCAGCTGTGAACAAAGAGGATTCTTATCGATAAGAATGGCTGCCTCATAGGATCTCTGTATTCAGGCATTTTTTATAAGAAGTTGAGGTGTGCGCCCAATCACAAGGGGGTGCACGGTTGTGGCTATCTACTGTGACACTCTGGTCACACATCTTTGGGAGCACAAAGCACTTTCTAATATTGTTTGGACTGCATATAACTATTTTTAGCATGTTTATATATTTATACACACTGGACTCTATTTATAACTTTTTCACTCTTATTTATAATTAATATTATACAACATATCTATTGGCACTATTTGGCACTTTTATATTGTATTATTGACATGTTTTATATATTTTATAGTGGTATTTATAATTATAGATTTGCGCGACACTATTTATTCATATATTAAAAAAAAACTACTGTGTGCAGCAGCCCCTCTCAGCCCCTCCAATACTTACCTGAGCCCATCTCCATCCAGCAATGTTGCAGGATAGACTGGGAGTGCCACTGGCTTTCACTGCTGTCAACCAAAGTCAGTGAGTCAATAAGGAGAGGGGGCATCAACATCAAGTTTCTTGATTAAATAAGGCAGATATGTATAGGGTATTAAAGCAGAAAAGGGGTTCTTTTTTAAAAATCTCCCACTGACTCCCCAATTTTACCATATTCCAAAGCAGCACACATATTTGGAGGTCATGCCCAGTAGAACCAACATTTTAAGCATTGGAAGCCTCCAATAGCCAAGGGTTGAATGTCAAATAGTTTAGGGTAACTCCACTTTCATGAGGAAAAAAAGCAACAAAAAAAATATATTAATAATAATAATAAAGCATATACAATTGCTACACAACCATATTGTGATTTAATGTTTTTAAACATTTTCTTTACAATCAGCAGCCCTGTAAATTTCTGTAACATTTTCAATGCAATATGGCAACCTGGAGGTGTTCTGTACACAGTTGGCATAAAAAACACCTTCAGAAATGTCATTTGCTGCTTATATGATTGGCTTATTGATTTTCCCAGAAGTCTGCACTAAGATACAAGGTACATTTTAGGCATCCTTTGCAGCAAAAATCTAATTTTTGGTGAGATACTGCTAAAGGGTTAATCACTTCTAATAGGATTCAGACCCTACAAAGCTCCTCATTAGAACCTTGCAAGTGCATCCGCTGAGTAATAATGGAAAAGTCACTATCTTTCAGATTTACTTTGCACATTGACAGAGACAGATTTCTGTAATTTTGAAGGGAGATTTTAAGGGGGACCTGCCACTTTTATCAAATAGTATAGAGCCAACTTAATTGATATTTAGTAGTGATTTTTTTTCTAAATGTCACTTTTATAAAAAGTAGATTGTTTAAGTGTAGCGCACCCCTAAGGAGCCACAAGTAGAATGGGATCCCCCACTCTGCACAGCCAGACTGTGCACAGAATTTCCACAGGCACTAAGAGCCAGCGAACAGTCTGTGACCTTGTTTTTTTTTCTGTTTTATTGAGGGATAATAACTTGGATAGGGATTAGAGAATATGGGATGCCTACTTGACTTCAGAACTTCAGGGACAACTCTTCCTATTTACAGTCCTATATACAGTCTCTGTATACACTCCACTTTTTCCTCCAGCACTCCACCAAGCTGGCACACTGTAAAGATCTGACAAATTCTCAGTCAGATTAGAGAAATAGCTTGTTATAGGCAGGAAGCCGAGACCCCATAGATGTGTAGCAAAAGTTCAGTGTCCAGCTTACATTCATCCTGTGGCTACTGATCCCACCACCACCTCTTCAGGCACTGCCAACCCACCTGGCTGCAGCTGCCCCTTTCACTAACCCCCCCAGGCTAACTTCTCCCCACAGTCCTCCAGACTTACTACACTCTCTCCACAGTCCTCCAGACTGACACTCACTCAGGAGATCTCTTGGATGTGCTGACCTTCTCCCGCTGTCCTCTCCTTGCTCATGTGCCTCAAGGAAGGGCTTCCCCTGTGTGTTTTGGGGGATCCTTCCAGCATCCGAGCCCCAGGACTAAAGTCACCCTTCCCAGACAAGGGGGCACCGTGAAGGACCACCGACAGCCTCCTCAAAACTCCATCTCCATCTTCCAGCCGACTGCCTCAAATGGCAGGATTCATGCCTATTTATAAGGAGGCCTCCCCCTTGTCAGCCCTTTTACTGGGGATTGGTTGAGGTCCTCAGAAATATGCATGACAGCCCCCCCTAGCTCCCTCCCACTATGTCTAGAACATTCTCCAATGTTCCAGAGAACAGGGGGAGGCACCAGAAGAGCTGTCAGGATGAGTCACCCAGCTTCCTTGAGTCATTAAACCTGACCCAGATTCAGAACCAAGACCTGCCTCTCAGGCAAGCCAATTTACCTACACTAACAACTAACCTATTTACACTAGCACACTAGCTGGGGGGTGCTACACAGATATGAAACTTCACATGGCAGTTTAAGGCATTATAAAGCATGTTATTTGAGGGAATTGCATATTTCTAATATTGCTACTGAACAGTATTTTTATTTTTTTATTTGCATTGGTACATGTTCCCCATGGCAGTGCCCATCTCTTCATGTTCTTTTGTAATAAAAAAAGAAATTGGAATGGCAAGATTCAAATCCCACAGCCTTCAGTGGTGTTCAGGTGCTATGTTAGAGGTTTGCAGATTTCCCACTGGGTTAAGCAAATGTCCAGTGAACTGAAATGTGCTCATTCCTACCTGTAGGTTGCATAAAGTACAACATTTAATCTACATTTAATTTTACACTTAGGGTTATATTTTTATTATAAAAGTACATTAAACAGTGAATGGAAGGTTTGTAGATGAGCAAAGTAACTGTAGTCTATGGGGAAATGTAAATTTGGACTATGAATCTGCTAACTTAGGCCGGCCATAGATGAGGCATTTTTTTTATTCAACCAGTGGATTGAAAAAAAAATGACTTCATTACCCCATCAACACACTCCTGGTAGATGGGGGAATAATTCCTACTGTGCTAATGTTTTATGACAGCAAGGAGACTTCCCTGCAGCCGGGTTGGGCTGATCAAGTGGCAAAAATCTGACAAGGTGGTAGTACAGAAATCAATCAATAGATCAACTTCTGTACAACCACACTGCCCATACATGGATCAAAATTCCGCCAGTCCATGCTGAATTTCAATTTATGCATGGCCGACCTTAGAGAGATGCTAAATGGTTGATTCTTTAGCCTGCTGAACCTCAATCATTCCTGTTGTAAAAAAATGAGAGTGACTTTATAGTCAATAATGGGAAAAAGTGACCTGCAAATTTAACACAGCATGGGGGCTATCAATTTATTTTAAACACAGCATAAAAGTCTGCAAAAAGTGATGGACTCCACTTTACTTTCATAGCATTATCCAACTTGGATACAAGAATATAAACTAGTGTTTGTGTGCCTTTAAAGCCTTTATACACAAACTTTATTATGTTTTCCTCTTATATGTCTAATTAGAAACCTGCATGGTCAATTCATTTTTACAACCAATATATTTTATGAACTTCAGACTGAGTTTGTTCCTTTGTAATACGTTTTATGTTGTATGCTGGTATTTTATATATTAAAGCACACAAGGACACACACAAATATTGTAAATATCATTTAAAAACATAAAACTAACCCGAGGTCATGGCATAATGTAGTAATCTATTTTACAGCAGGTATTTAGCATTTTACTTGTTTTTATTACAGACAGCCAAAGCAGCCAGAAGCCAGAGTGATTGGCAAACTTCCCAAAGTACTCAGCTGCATGTGGGAATAGCAAGTAACAAGTGTTAGCACATGCCAAACAGATAGGTGTAAATGTCTTTGTTAACAACAGACATTGCTGGTAGCAGTCATCAGAGTAAAAATGCAAATCTGTTACTACTCTACCACTACATCGCAGCTGATGTCCACGCTGCCCTAATTAATTCATTTATTGCAGAAATGAATGATCATTACTGAACTACATCTTTGGGTTCCCATAGTAGAAAATATTTTGGACTTTACAGCAAAATTAAAGAAACATCAAATAGAAACCATGGACAATAGAAAATAAACATCTATCATACAGTATATAGACGTACTGTATATATAGTATATAGGAATTTCTGAGAAAATATATTAAAAATGTGTAAATCAATGCAATTAGGTACATAACCTGTAAATGTGTATATACTGTAATTATGTGTAATTAACCACTCTACAACCGCTCACAGTAATACTACTGCGGCAGAGTGGTTCGTTATCGTCCAGCCACGTAGTATTAACGTCGTTGGACACTCCCCCTTCTGGGCGGCGCTTGCGCGCCGCCGGAGGCTCGCTCCCGCTGTTTTCATTCACAGCGGGAGTCGGGCCAGGGGAGGAGCAGCGGCGATCGCCGCTGCTCTTACCCGATCGTTGGGGATCGAGTCTGGAGATCCGCCCGCTGTGTGTAAACACAGCGGGCGGATCTCCATAGTGACAGGGAGTGACAGATCGGACTGTTCAGCATAGCTGGACATCCGATCTGTCCATGACTCACACAGTCACCTCCCCCCCTACACGTCAGTAAGCACCAGGCATACATTAACCCCTCCCTCTCCAATAAAATTAACCCCTTCCCTGCCAGTGTCATTTTTACAGTAACAGTGCATATTTATAGCACTGATTACTGCAGTAATGTCACTGGTACCCCCAAAAGTGTCAAAAATGTCAGTCAAGGGTCCGATCTGTCCACCGCAATGTCGCAGTCCCGCAAAAAAAATCGCAGATCGCCGCCATTACGCGTTAAAAAAAAAAACACCAAAAATGACAGAAATCTTTCCCTTTGTTAGTAAACGCAATAACTTTTGCGCAAACCAATCAAAATACGCTTATTGTGATTTTTTTTACCAAACATATGTAGCATAAAACAAATTGGCCAAAAATTTTTAAAAAAATTGGTTTTTACATCTTTTTTGGGGGGAATTTCATATAAAAAAATGTTAAAAATATTGTTATTTTTTCAAAATAAACGCTTTTTTTTGTTTATAGCGCAAAAAGTAAAAATCGCACAGGTGATCAAATACCACCAAAAGAAAGCTCTGTTTGTGGGAAAAAAAGGACGTAAATTTCGTTTGGGTACGGCGTCGCACGACCGCGCAATTGTCAGTTGAAGTCGCACAGCGCCGAATCGCAAAAAGTGGCCTGGACGGAAGACAGCAAAATCCTCCGGTGGTAAAGTGGTTAATGGATGACTGCATGTATTCGTTCTTTTGTGCCTTACATACACTTCACTGCCAAAGTTCATAGTAATAAAAGTGGGATAATTCACACCATTTTAAACATGCAATTTGAATGTATTTATTTCATCCTTCTGCAGAACAAGCAAAATCCTTGTACAACAAACATACAATGGTTTTGGACATGTCGGTGTTTTTTCTTGTTCCCCTGTGCAGGCTTCCCTGGACGGGATGAAGTGACCGGTGCAGCAGGGAGGGGGGGGGGAGGTTACAAGAAACAATGCTCTGAATGGCTTTCAATGCAGGAGCTGAAAGCTGCTTCTCCTCCTCTCCCTGCATGGAGGGCCATTCAGGCAGGGCATCAGTTCTTGTCATTTCCCCCTCCCCCACTGATCCCTGCCCCATCGCATTGGCTCTGCCTCTGCTGCTGGAGGTTGTTGGGGTCATTGTAAGGTTGTGAGTGTGTACCCATCATCTGCCATGTTGTCCTGCATTGACAGACCCACCACCTTTAGCCTTTTCAGGGGACTGTCCACCAGTGCTCAGGTGTCTCTCTGGGGTGGAGAGCATTCCACCATTCAGAGGGCTGCCTGTATGCCAATGCTGATTTCACATGCTTATTTAGTAGTCTCAGGTCAGGCTATGTCTTCTTAATGATTGGGCATGGGAGTCACGGGTTGCTCAATTCCATGCACATACAAAACCAAGAATCCAATTTATTATAATCACTACATAAAGGATCTACAGATTGCTTTAATGAATAGAAACGCCATTTTAAACTTTAGAGGAAAAAGTCAGGGGGGCCCTTTATGGCTTCTTGTATCGGGGTCCTGAAGGTTCTAGTTCCACCTCTGAGTAACATATATCTTTCCTAAGAGGAAATACATCATCATTGCTTAGTTATCAAGGGGTGGAGCTGCATGTGTTGGTTCTTTTGATCCTTACATCCCACATAAGTGGGTTAAAAAGGTGGGATGCTTGATCACCTTAAAGCAGAGTTCTACCCCCTCCTCCAAAAAGTCAGCAGCTACAGCTCGTGTGCCCCCTACCTGGAAATGCTGGATCGCCTACATATACGTGATCTGGCACAGAGCGGCCACCCGGACGCCGTATATATGCATGGGTCGGTCTGCAAATATGTGATGATGACTAGGGCTAAACCACATGTACCCGAGTATTTTTTGGGGAATTCTGTTTGATGGGGAGCAGCAATTTTAACAAAGCTTAACCGACATTAAAACGCTAAATGAGTTTATATAGGGGTTGATTTCTTAAAATCCGCTGCAGTTCTGCATAAAAACCAATCAGCTTTCAGGTTTTTTGCAAAGTTTAATTGAACAAGCTGAAGTTAGAAGTTGATTGGCTACCAGGCACAGCTGCACCAGATTTTGTACTTGACCTGCCTGTGGTGTGCGGCTTCAATAGGATGTACACAACCTACAGCAAAGGTGAAATTTACAAAGAAATAAAAGGTTGTCCAGCTCCTGGGTTATTCATTTTGCTTGTAAACAAACTATCAGGGATTCTTTTCATCTGTACAAGACGCTTATCCTTGGTGTAATTCTGGGATGGATGTCAAAGGGGGCCCACTCAAAAAAAAGCAAAAAAAGCATTGCTCCTTTCCAAATCTATACCAGAACCTTTGAGTCTGCTATGGATTTTAAGGGGAAACCCGATGAAAAAAATGTGGGTCCACCTAAGACCTATCCCGGAAACTTTCTTGAGCTTGCAGTTCAGGAAATGGGGAGCAAGCATGAGCGCTTCTCCTAAACCATAGCAGGCCATATGAAATCAACATGGTGGAAGAATCTTGCCAGGGGCCACCCCTCTGGCAGGGCACTTTGTCCCCATGCTGACTCGGACTAGGGCTTCTTCCCCACAAGTCTGGCCAGTTGGTTTTAAAAGTCTGCAGGCAAGAGGCTTATCAAAATCTGGAAGCCCCCTTTAAAAATAATATAGACATAATATACCAGCCCTATATGAATGAATGAATGCTTACTCATAAAAAATAGAAAAAGTAAGTAGCAAATAAACATACCACATTTTAACTTATTAAAAAATCACTACTCTCACCACAAAAAAACAGCCCTTGTCCCCACTGATAAATGTAAATAAAAGGGAAGGGTATACCCAGTGATGGGCATGGGTCACTATGCCTGCCCCATTATTTAAATTGGCAGGGATTCCAAACCAGCAAATGAATGGGGCCAGGTGATGTCACTGGTTGCCCAGGACATGGAGGTTGAAGGCACCATGACAGTCAAAG
Organism: Pelophylax lessonae; assembly: GCF_965119305.1. Classification (NCBI taxonomy): domain Eukaryota; kingdom Metazoa; phylum Chordata; class Amphibia; order Anura; family Ranidae; genus Pelophylax; species Pelophylax lessonae. Next base: position 344,837,652 of record NC_138772.1, read on the forward strand.
AAGGAAGCTGCCATATAAACTAGCAGTAGAAAAACAGTTACTATATATATATTTGGCTTTGGTTTCTGACAAATAAGCTAAAAGTCCAGTGTTTGGAAAAATGCCCCAACAAGCAAAGTTTGGTCTGAAACTGTGTTCGGACTGATTTAACAGCTTATCTGTAATAATGACTGCCTTGCGCACACATTTGAAATTGAGAAAGAGAAGTCCAAAACTGTTGTTTTTTTTGTTGTGAATAGATTTTTCTTGTCCCACTGGAGGATGAAGTAAATAAATTCAAACTGTGTGTGTAACATCCGCAGTGTGGATGTACTGTATACAATGAAATTCAATCTCTACTCCTTCACAACTGTTTCTGTTTCAGTTATAAAATGTGTGTCAACCTACATATGAAATAAATAATCACTAGCACCTGCTTGATATAATTGGTTAATCATACACCTGACTCTAATCCTACAAAATCCCTGACTTTGTGCAAGTGTACAAAGCGTGCAAGTGTAGGTACTGATGCTGGTTTGAAGCCAAAGGGTCGTCACATCAGCTAGTAATTTGATTTAGATTTTTCTGTTCGCTCACTTTGTATTTTTAAAGTTAATAAAAATAAACAATTTAAATAAATATTTTTGAAAACATTCTTACTTTACAACATTTCTGAAAACCTGCCTAAGGCTCGTGTCACACTATTGCGATGCGGGAAGGCTGCGAATTCGCAGCCTGTTCCCGCATCGCACACGCACCCCCGGCAGTTCACACTGCCATATGCGATCCGCTGGGGGTGTCAATGTAATCTTAACGACACCCCCAGTTTGATCGCATATCGCAGTGCGATCGTGCAGTTCGCACAGGATGGGATCGCACAAGTGTGAACCGCTGTGCGATCCGATCCTGATGCGGCTGCAAAAATGCCTCCTGTGCGTGTTTGCACCGGGTGCGATGCGAATTTAGCCATACAAACTGTATGGCTAAACTCGCACCGCACAGCTGATCGCATGTAATGTCGGAGCAGTGCGCTCCGACATTACATGCGAACCCGGCACTCGCATGAGTGTGAACCGGGTCTAAAACTTTTACACAGTACTGTATATCCTAGGAAACTGTAATGCTTATGATTTATAGCCATACATTGAGCTGCTGTATTGGGTACTTTTACATGTTAACCGTGCTCATCATAACTGCTTTCCTGAAAAACAGGTCTGTTAGTAAATGAGCTTTGTAGCTAAAGACCAGATTACAGACATAATTCAATTATCAAAGGTCATTACAATTACATGAAGATCACAGATCTTTTCGCTTATCTTAGATAACAAACTGATCTTTTTTTTATATATTCACAAGACCTTCAAGTCCTTGTGTAGCAGCAAACAATTTTTGGGATACCAAAAATGGACTCCGGATGCAGACTCCAGGAAAACAAACCTTTTTTATTCTTCGCTAGTAAAGAAAACTGTGGCAAAATAGGCACGTACATCACATATATATCAGCAGTTGCGTTACAGATACACTTTTTCTTTTATCACCTAGTCTAACAAGCAAAATACAGTCCGGTCCATAAATATTGGGACATTGACACAATTCTAATCTTTTTGGCTCTATACACCACCACAATGGATTTGAAATGAAACAAACAAGATGTGCTTTAACTGCAGACTTTCAGCTTTAATTTGAGGGTATTCACATCCAAATCAGGTGAACGGTGTAGGAATTACAACAGTTTGTATATGTGCCTCCCACTTTTTAAGGGACCAAAAGTAATGGGACAGATTAACAATCATAAATCAAACTTTCACTTTTTAATACTTGGTTGCAAATCCTTTGCAGTCAATTACAGCCTGAAGTCTGGAATGCATAGACATCACCAAATGCTGGGTTTTATCCCTGGTGATGCTCTACCAGGCCTCTACTGCAACTGTCTTCAGTTCCTGCTTGTTCTTGGGGCATTTTCCCATCAGTTTTGTCTTCAGCAAGTGAATAAAAAGTACAAGTGAGGCATTAGCTGGAAAGCCTTATAAAATGGCAGATAGTTAGTAATAACAAAATGGTTGATTCTGACAAATTAGATTCTGACAACCCCAGTAGAAATACAAGAACAAAAATAACTGAGCTGATCAGTTTCAACCCCCCCCCCCCTCCCTTTTTGTCTACCTGTCTGTCTGTCTTCCTGTTAGGCAGGGGCATTGCTAGATGGGAAAAAGACCAGGGGCTTCAGCCCGGAAGGTAAATTTGATAACCCCTCCCACATTTTAAAGTAGGTCCCGCCCAAGCTCCACCCAATGTCTCCTTACATTGGTGGTCAGTGGGAAGAATGTCTCCTTACATTGGTGGTCAGTGGGAAGACTGCTCCTTACATTGGTGGTCAGTGAGAAGAATGCCCCTTACATTGGTGGTCAGTGAGAAGAATTTCCGCATGAGGACTGAGAGAGACCCTGGAGGGCAGAGGGATGCCGTGGGAGGAGGGCAGAGGGATGCTGTGGGAGGAGGGCATTGGGAGGCCGGGGGAGGAAAGCAGAGGGATGCCGGGGGAGGAGGGCAGGGGAGACGCTGTGGGAGGAGGGCAGGGAGATGCCGTGGGAGGAGGGCAGGGGAGACGCCGTGGCAGGAGAGCAGGGAGATGCCGTGAAAGGACGCTGTGGGAGGAGGGCAGGGGGATGCCATGGGAGATGGAGAGCAGAGGGAGGAGGACACCGCGTGAGGAGAATGCCATGGGAGGAGGGCAGAGGAAGCCCGTGGGAGGAGGACAGAGAGTGATGCGAAATCTTTTGATTTTTAGGAGAGGGGGTTAAGAGGATATGTATTGGGGGGTGCTTTGATCAGCTCAGTTATTTTTGTTCTTGTATTTCTACTGGGGTTGTCAGAATCTAATTTGTCAGAATCAACCATTTTGTTATTACTAACTATCTGCCATTTTATAAGGCTTTCCAGCTAATGCCTCACTTGTACTTTTTATTCAAGCTTTTAGGATATCCAGATCATTGGTGCATATCTCTGGTGAATAGTATGCCTTACCATAAATAAATTATAGCTGCAGAGGTGTTTTTTTTAGCCATTCTTTGGCAAGGATGTCATTTGTGCTATTGTAAAATAATAGTATCATAACTTTACATATGGGAGTCTGGAAATCAGCAAAAAGCACTTTTGTTGTTTTATTTTTTAGTTTAAGTACATTGGGAATGTGCACTGACTAGAGATTAATTATTGAGCAAGCATCTGGTGAATACCCATAATTATATAATATATTCCCTTTTGTTGCCTAATTTTATTTGAAAAATGTTTTTATTTATCTTGTACTATGTAGAATACACTATATTAAAAAAAACTGTTGGTACAGCTGCCTTTACATGCACATGAACTTTAATGGCATCCCAGTCTTAGCCTGTAGGGTTCAATATTGAGTTGGTCCACCCTTTGCAGCTATAACAGCTTCAAGTCTTCTGGGAAGGCTGTCCACAAAGTTTAGGAGTCTGTCTATGGGAATAATCGACCATTCTTCCAGAAGTGCATTTGTGAGGTCAGGCACTGATGTGGACGAGAAGGCCTGGCTCGTAGTCTCTGCCTCATCCAAAAGGTGTTCAATCCAGCAGAGGCGCATAAAGGAGTTCAACATATGGCTTAGTAAATGGTGTCAAGAGCAAGGATTTGGCTTTGTTTCTCATGATAGCTCTACTTGGAATAGAAAGGAACTGTACAAAAAAGATGGTTTGCATCTTTCTCTCAAAGGAACAAATGTACTTAGTGAACAACTCCAAGAATTTGCGAAAGAGTATTTAAACTAGGAAGGGGGGGCAAAAGAGTGAAAATACAAGAGTCCAATTGCCCCCCGAAACAATGCCAGAACAGGTCAGAAGCACAGAGGTTAAGAAATGATAAGCTCAGAGTCCTGTCTACAAATGCTCGCAGTTTAGGTAAAAAAATCAATGAACTTGGGTCAATAATGGCATCTGAGAATGTAGATTTAGTGGCTTTTACGGAGACATGGTTTAATGAAAGAAATGACTGGGACATAACCATACCAGGGTACTCTTTATACAGAAGAGACAAAGAAGGCAAGAAAGGAGGAGGAGTGGCCCTGTATGTGAAAGATAGCATTAAATCTAACCTAATACAAGTTGGTGAGGGCAACATAGAGTCAGTTTGGGTTACGTTGCAGTTTGCTAATCATGCAGTAACTCGTGTAGGTGTGATATATAGACCACCTGGTCAAGTTAAAGAACTAGATGATCTACTAGTTGAAGAAATAGCTAAAATGACAATGAATGGAGAAGTTATCATTATGGGAGATTTCAATCTTCCAGATATAAACTGGAAAACCAAAATAGCAAGTACTACCAGGAGTACAGATATTCTAAATTCCCTACTGGGGTTGTCTCTGCAACAAGCGGTTGAGGAGCCAACCCGGAGGGAGGCCATTTTGGATTTGGTATTCACAAATGGGGATTCGGTATATGATGTCATTGTAGGCGAAACCTTGGGACCTAGTGATCACCAGTCAGTGTGGTTTAATATAAGAACTGTGAAAGAGTCACACCACACAAAAACAAAAGTTTTAGATTTTAGAAAAACAGACTTTTCAAAAATGAAATTAGTCATAAATGAGTCCTTATCAGACTGGAACGGATTACATGGAGTCCAGGAGAAATGGGACTACTTAAAAGGTGCATTATTGAAGGCAACAGAAAATTGCATTAGACTTGTCAGTAAAAGCAAAAAAAAGGAAGAAACCACTGTGGTACTCAGCAGAAGTGGCCCAAATCATTAAAAATAAAAAGCTAGCATTTTGTAATTATAAAAAAACCCAGAGCAATGAAGATAAGGAAATCTACAAGATTAGGCAGAAAGAGGCCAAGCAAGTTATAAGAACTTCTAAAGCGCAGGCAAAAGAAAAACTAGCTCAGTCTATGAAAAAGGGGGATAAGACATTCTTCAGATATATAAATGAAAAAAGGAAATTAAAACAAGGAATAACTAAATTAAAAACAAAGGACGGAAGGTATGTAGAAGAGAATAAAGGGCTAGCCGACTGCCTTAATGAATACTTCTGTTCAGTTTTTACAGAAGAAAAAGAAGGAGAAGGACCTCCACTTGAAAGGATGACTAATGAATTGTTTGATGCATGTGTCTTTACAGAGGAAGACGTTCTAAGATTGCTGTCTAAAGTGAAGACAAATAAGTCACAGGGTCCTGATGAGATACACCCAAAATTATTAAAAGAGCTTAGTGGTGAGCTGGCAAAACCATTAACAGATTTATTTAACCAATCATTAGTAACAGGAGTCATCCCGGAAGATTGGAAATTGGCAAATGTCGTGCCCATTCACAAGAAAGGTAGTAGGGAGGAATCGAGCAACTATAGACCAGTGAGTCTGACATCAATAGTAGGTAAATTAATGGAAACCCTATTAAAGGATAGGATTGTGGAACATCTTAAATCCCATGGATTGCAAGATGAAAAACAACATGGGTTTACTTCAGGGAGATCATGTCAAACAAATCTTATAGATTTTTTTGACTGGGTGACTAAAATAATAGACGGTGGAGGTGCAGTAGACATTGCATATCTAGATTTTAGTAAGGCTTTTGACACTGTCCCACATAGAAGACTTATCAATAAACTGCAGTCATTGAGCATGGACTCCCATATTGTTGAGTGGATTAGGCAGTGGCTGAGTGACAGACAACAGAGGGTTGTAGTCAATGGAGAACATTCAGAACAAGGTCATGTTACCAGTGGGGTACCTCAGGGATCTGTACTGGGACCAATTTTGTTTAATATCTTCATAAGTGATATTGCAAAAGGCCTCGATGGTAAGGTTTGTCTTTTTGCTGATGACACAAAGATATGTAACAGGGTTGATGTTCCTGGAGGGAAACGCCAAATGGAAAAGGATTAGGAAAACTAGAAGAATGGTCAGAACTCTGGCAACTGAAATTTAATGTGGATAAGTGCAAGATAATGCACCTGGGGCGTAAAAACCCAAGGGCAGAATATAGAATATTTGACACAGTCTTGACCTCAGTATCTGAGGGAAGGGATTTAGGAGTAATTATTTCAGAAGACTTAAAGGTGGGAAGACAATGTAATAGAGCAGCACGAAATGCCAGCAGAATGCTTGGATGTATAGAGAGAGGTATAAGCAGTAGAAAGAAAGAAGTGCTTATGCCGCTGTACAGAACACTGGTGAGACCTCATTTGGAGTATTGTGCGCAGTACTGGAGACCATATCTCCAGAAGGATACAGATACTCTAGAGAGAGTTCAGAGAAGAGCTACTAAACTAGTACATGGATTGCAGGAAAAAACTTACCAGGAAAGGTTAAAGGACCTTAACATGTATAACTTGGAAGAAAGAAGAGACAGAGGGGATATGATAGAAACTTTTAAATACATAAAGGGAATCAACTCGGTAAAGGAGGAGAGCATATTTAAAAGAAGAAAAACTACCACAAGAGGACACAGTTTTAAATTAGAGGGGCAAAGGTTTAAAAGTAATATGAGGAAGTATTACTTTACTGAGAGAGTAGTGGATGCATGGAATAACCTTCCTGCAGAAGTGGTAGCTGCAAATACAGTGAAGGAGTTTAAGCATGCATGGGATAGGCATAAGGCTATCCTTCATATAAGATAGGGCCAGGGACTATTCATAGGATTCAGATATATTGGGCAGACTAGATGGGCCAAATGGTTCTTATCTGCCAACACATTCTATGTTTCTATGTTTCTAAGTCAGGACTCTGTGCATGCCAGTCAAGTTCCTCCACCCCAAACTCGCTTATATGAAGCAGTGAATGGGACATTCAGCAAACATTCACTGCATCTATATTTTTCCAGTGCATGTGTTTTCAATTGCAGCAATTGATTCACCTGCCGTAAATGTTTGGAGAATGTCATATTCACTGCTTTATAAATATGCCCCTTTTAGTAAACCACATATGTTTTCACAAATTTTTGTTTTTTCTTTTCTTTTTTGTTGTCCGTATTTTCTCCCAATCATTTTTTTTGTTTATCTTAGTTTAAAATAATTGTGTATTTGCATTACATGCTTGTAGTTTACAATTTTAATTAAATAAATTTTTTTATGCTCAAGGTCACCCATGGCTTCCCCCTAATGAACATTACTAAAACAGAGCATCATTAGCAGTTGTGCTTCTATAAACTCTCTACCTAATGTCTGCCATGTTGGTGTTTCCACAGTGCCATCAATCCAGCCACTTAAGGTTAAATAAATTCTCCCATTATAGCACTGTCCTAACTTGTGTACCCTTTCTATGTGTTATACACTGATTCTCTACTTCTCTAGTCTGTAGAATACTCCAGCATTTAACTTAGCCACATGTACACTCACACGATTCCACCTATAATTCCTCAGCACCATCTTATTCTGCATCAACAAGATTACCTTACAGCACAGGAGTCAAACACAAGGCCCGCGGGCCAAATCCGGCCCTCCAGGCCATTTCATGTGGCCCTTGCACCTCTCCTGCAGCTGCAGAGTTCCAGCCCTCCTTTGGCCCTCTTCTAGACCCTGTACTTTCTGCCTCCCGGTAAAGCCCCAGCTTCTTCCCAGTAGCAGCACAAGGTAAGGGAGGGTGGGGAACTCTTGATTTCTGATGGTGGGGGGGCTCTTGACATCTGATGTAAGAGGGGGTGGGATGCTCTGGACATCTAATCTTACAGATTCAACCGGCCCTTTGAGGGCAATCATAATGCTGATGCGGCCCGAGAAGAAATTGAGTTTGACATCCCTGCCTTACAGCATATGTATACTCTAAGCCTCTGTGGGACCAAATCAGCTTGCTCAGTGGAGGATCACTCTGCTGATCCCCACTAAGCAGGTGGATGACAGGTCTGTCTCCGCTCTGCACAGGACCCAGTCCCGCTCTCCTCTGTGGGGAGATCGAGTGAAAACGGAGCACCTGTCCTTTTTTATCTGATCAAATCCGATCCGATCTGCCAAACGGATGGAAAATAGGACCTCCATCCGTCTGTTTCTTGCGGGCAGGATCGGATAGTGGTGGATATCAGCGGACATGTCATCTCTGGCATCCCCCACATCATAAAGGAGAATGGAGGGCCCAATCAGGCCTGCCTGAAAAACTGACAGGCAGACCTCAGCGGACAGCCTGTGTGAAAGGGGCCTAAGGGTAGACTTGGACATGTCTAAATCGCCCTTGCCTCTGAAGCCTAAGGCTATGTTCCAAAGGCTACTGACAGGCGGTGAGGAAGCAACCCAATGACTCCTCACCGCCTGTTTTAACTCCTTTTTTGCCGACAAATGCTCCGCAACTGCATGCAACTGGGGCATACTACTACAGGCATGGATGTCAGATCTGTCCTTGGAGCTAGTGCGTCCCAACTGTCAAGGATAGACTTGCCTGCACAAGGATGCACATCCCTGTGCAGGTGAACACCGCCGTCCATGGGTGTACGCTTTAGCACACCCCACTGAATGAGGCCTTAAAGAGGTTGTAAACTCTTCGACCCAACTTCAGCACATTCTAATCCTCATGACTAAAGCTACTAATTGCTGTCTGTAAAAGTCTCTTTACTTGTATTGTTTTCTTGCAATTTGTCCTTTAATTTTTGTTGACGTCACCGACGCATGCGTTCCCCGTCCTTTGATTCACGGCACGCTCTGTGTTCTGTCTCCCTAGTGACAGCATGCCGTGTCTGCGAGCTCTGCTGTCTGTGGCCCAGCTGTGAAGACTCGCGAGACTGAGCATTCATTCACAGCTTCCTGGTTCTCCCCTTGTGACCGTGTGAGGTCACACAGGGAGTAAATCAGGGCATAGAGCGGCAATCATCTGGAGCTATCAGCCTGACAGCTGCAAAGCACTGGAAAGATAAAGGCAAGTGCATAGCCGAGATCCCAGAAAAATGTAGATCTTCAATGGCATGTATATGAAACGAATCCACTTAGTGGATTTTTTTTTTTCCTGATCGAGAAAGAGGCTTGGCTGCACTATCGAGCATGTGCGAGATTACAGCAGGGGAAAGCAGAAAGGGCGGAAATTATGTACACAGCCGACTCAGATAACAGTACCCAAGATGGTGCCGCTTTATCCCGGAAATCGATTTTTTACAAACTGTACAAAAATAGTAAGTTGGAATCCTTACTGCAAACATTATATTATATAAATATTGCAAATAAGTGTTTGTAACTAACTAGATGAAAAACGCAATAGGGATAGCAGAGTTTACTTCCTCTTTAATAGTAATTTAGCAGGAATGACATAAGTTATATTGTGTTTATGTGTGCAAAAAATAAATAAAGTGTTATTTTTAGGGAAAATAGTGATTTGATAAACGTGGGGCATTAAAAATCAGTAGCACCTTCTTTTTGTCCTCCAGGTTATGTGCTTTCGGAAAATATATGGTTTGGGGGGTCTTTTACAAACTCTGAAAGCTGTAAGTGAAAATAAAAACCTCCAGATTTTTGGAGAAATTTTTGGGTATGTTCGATTTTCACCATTTTGCAAAAAGGCGCAATGTAAAATTTATAAATATTTGTTATTTATTTACTTGATACAGCTTAAGCTTTTATATTTAGTAGGAATTTAGCAGGAATTTTGTAAAATTAGCTGTGTTTTTTTTTTTCTGCTAATATTGGTCTTAGTGTATTTGTAGCGAAAATATTGTTTGATAGACATTTGTGCAAATATAGTAGGGTCTTAAAAATCAGTAGCACCATCTTTTTGTTCTACAGGTCATGTGCTTTTGGAAATTATATTGTTTTTTTGGGGGGGGGGAGGGGTCTTTTACAAATTCGTAAAGCAGTAAGGGGAAAATTAATATCTTCAGATGTTTAGAGAAATTTGGAAATATACATTTTTGTGAACGTTCGATTTTCACCATTTTGCAAAAAGGGGAAATGTAAAAATTCCAAATATTTGTTATTTATTAACTCCATACAGGTTAGGCTTTTATATTTACTAGGGATTTAGCAGGACTTTTGTAAAATTAGCTGTCTTTTTATCTGCTAATAAAGGCTTTAGTGTATTTTTAGCGAAAATATTGTTTTGATAAACATTTGTGCAAATATCGTGGGGCCTTAAAAATCAGTAGCACCGTATTTTTATTCTATTGGTCCTGTGCCTTTAGAAAATATATGGTTTGGTGGGTCTTTTACAAACTCTAAAAGCTATAAGTGAAAAATAAAAAAGCAAAGGAATAATTGCAAAAATTGTCTGAGTTTAAAAATGGAGCGCAAGGCCTGGCAACAAAAGGGTTACAGCCAAATCCAGTTAAAGTGGTAGCAAACTGAAGTACTGCAAAAACTGCTGAAGGCAGGGTTTTTATAACAGGAGAGACTCTAGAGGTCTCATCTGTCATAAATGCCCCCCCCCCCGCCTGACAGGAGTAAATGTGCACACATGTATGGTCTGATCGGTGTGCCAAAGCGATGTGACTCCTGTGCCCATGCTCCAGCCCACTCATAAAAAGAGTGGCACAAAGCAGTCATAGTGTCAGTTTATTTGAAGTTGCTGTATGGATACAAATGTATGGGCAATCAACTTATTTGCTTCTCTTTTTTTGTTTCTATTATTGGGGAATTTTTCAGTCTTTAATTTTATTATGTGTTTGATTTAGGATCAGCAGTATCGCTTAGCTGTTGTCTCATCCATAACAAAATGTTACTTTTTTTTTTTTGTTGTCATGTGCTTTTGTTTCAGGTAGGTGGATATTTTAGGGTTTTCATTTATTTTAGTGACCTAAAACAGTTGTTCCTAATGCCACAAAACCAACACATGCAACACAAGATTAGTAAGAGAATAAATGCAGTTGAAGACACCCAGTGGAGCCTGGAACAGATTGACAAGGAAAAGCATGAAAATGTCATAAAACACACTTCACTAAAACATAACTCACTAAATAAAGATTTACAATCAAAACACGCTAATTGTAATAAATGGGTTCTGAAGACCATGAAAAGCACAGTGAGTTCATGTAAAACAATCCACAGAGTCCCAAGGTATCACTGGAAGCTGTCAAATGCCCAAGCAGTGCTGGGACAAGGTCACCCAGTGCCCAGGGCAAAGATGGTAAACTGCGCTCCCCCCGGAATCGGACTAATAGTGGTGTAACGTCTATAATGTTTGTGACATGCACTGAAATAGTACTTAGTATTACACTGCAGCAACCTGGAGAGTTTAAAATCGGTGCACACATATAGGGTAGTGGTCTGTAGTGTCACCAGAAGGAAAAAAATGTCCCTGTGTTTACAGTATGACTGGGGGGAAATTACAGTAAGTTGTTTGTGTCAATCTGAGGAGGACTGATTGGCCTCAATGTCAGTGGAATGAGGGAGGGGAGGTGGACTCTGAGGGGTGCATGTACCTAAGAGGCTCTAGGGGGGCTCTGAGGGAGGAAGGGGGTGAAAGGTCTAAGGGCTAATTCAAACCTGCAGCTATCATTGCTGGGGTTTGACAGGTGGTGAGGGGGCCATAGGTTGCTACCATCTGTTTTATCCCTAAAAATGCTGACCTACTGTGCTTCTTTTGTGTGCAGTACATGCCATTTCATTTTTGCCATGTGCAGAGCCCTGCCCGGCAGCATCTCCTTGTTAGGGTCAGTGGTTGGGGCACTAAAAAATGCAGCTTAAATGCCTATTTTTACCCCCCTCTCACCTGTGGGAATGAGCCCTATGGCCTTGCTTAAACCTGTGCTGTTGGGGGGAGGGTCATAAAATAAGGTGGTTGAGTTGCAGTTTTAGTGTCTCCACCTCTTTAAGCTTCAAAAGCAGCCTTTTGGGGTATGTCCATGATGTAGCTGTGATTCTATACATCCCAAAATATTTTGCTCAATAGGCTGCCCTACAGACAAGAAATGTGGAAAATAAGTCTATGACCCTTTTCTAAAAAGTGTCACATCACACAGCTGCCCAGACGCTGGATTGATTCCTGAAAGCCAGCAGTCAGTTTGTCACATATACACACACTCCCATACGACATACAGACCTGGCGGCAAAATGGTTAAAGGAATTATGTATTTTCAATGTTGTCCTTAAATCTGCATTAAAATACGTCTCCACTGTCCATTTTTTTTTTTTTAAACATGTCCACCTTGGCAATGCCCAGATCTCCATACTTTTTTCTCTAGAAGTTTGCCTATTAGCCCTAACAATGGCCAGGACTAACAAACAAGATTTGCCTCCTATAGACTTCAATGGTGTTTGCCGCTAAAGGCCCGTACACACTTGACGGAAATCGAGCGAAATATCCGACGAATTTTCTCTCTCTTGCTCAGCGTTCATTACCGTTTTTAGTTGACAGTGCATAAATGTTTACGAAATTTCTTGTCCGATTTTTTTTGGGACATTTGTTCCTAGACTTCCGGGTCGTCAGCAACTTCAGATCATGCGCAGTCTTTCGTATCCGATTTTTCGCAGACGTACTGCATACACATTAAACGAAAATTGGTCGTCTGGGGACGGACGATAAAAATGTTGGTGTTTGTCCCTCGTTGAAAATGTCGGCATCGGCTGCTGAAAGTTGTGTACACACTAGCCGAAAATCGTGCGATTTTACCTCAGACAGGAATTTTCGGCAGATTTTCTACTAGTTTGTACCCCACTTAAGTTTATGTTTGCAGAGTTTCAAACTAGATTCAGCAAAACCGCAATGAATCAACTCGGTCATATTCACTCATCCCCAATTACTAATCACATTTTCCATAACTCTCTCTATACCCTATAATTTCGACCTCTATTAGTTTAGCTCGCTGTCCCGCCTCCAAACCTGTTGAAATACTCCTCCAACCTTCCCATAAACCTAGTACATGGGACCATTCTGGTGCAAAATGTATTTTACATATGGGTTGTACCCTGATAAAAATTGATACCAGTGCTCTAGAAACCCTTACATCAACACCTAAGTGCTGTTTTTAGTTATGTAAGCTTCTTTCTGTATTGTGAATGGAACCAACAATAGTCTACAAAATGAAAACTTGGAGACAATTCCATTCAACTAATACTTAGTTTTCTAAACTGGTTTTTAAAGATGGTTCACTATCCATGTATTCTATCATTGGTCCCAACATGGACCAGGACAACTAGTCATACCCAGTCTTTCCAGTGATTTCTCTACTAGATGTCATTTTCTGGTACCAAGGAGAAAGCAAATCATTCAGTTGGGGAGATCTTTTTTTTTCTATTATTACATTTTTATTAAATTTTAGTAAGTTCAGAATCAAAGATAATATAAACAATCTTGAAAAATATGCAAATCATTATCAATATAGGAAAATCTGAAGGTTAGTGCGGTGTACGTATAAAATAATATATCAACAATTGGGTATTATTTCCCAGTAGCGTAATAGGAGAAACACAACTGTATTAGACATATATATAATCAGTATCTCCCAACAATGAACACACGAGGAATTAAATAAACAAAAATAAAAAAAGGGGGAGGGGGAATGGAGGGAAACACCATGAATCTCCAGGCATGAAAGAGCGTGTATTGAGCATACTTAGAATAGGTATAGGAAGCATTTAGTTAATGTCTAAAGAGGTATTACAAGAACAATACTCTGAGTTAACCCAAATGTCGGAAATCTTAGCAAATTTCGCCATCAAATCCTCAGCTAGAGCAGTTAAAATCTCCATCTTGAGAATATCTTCAATAGCGCATAATAACTGAAGGTCTTTAGAGGGGGGAAGTAGATAGACAATTACATGGTATTACTCCCTTGGTTGCTAATAGAATATAAGCTATTAGTTTCCGTCCATGCTTGGAAATTCCTGGGAAAGGCAAACCCAGCAAATAATGGATAGGGTTTAAAGGTATATTCACATTCAGAAGAGCTTGTAACATGGTCTGAACATAATGCCAAAAAGATTTAGAAAGGGCACATTCCCAAAAAATATAGTAAGGGGTACCAAAATCTATAAGACATCTCCAGCATCGTCTTGAAAGTTCAGAGTTGTGAACCTTTGAAGGCTGTTTCTCTCTGCACACACAGCTTGAAACTTTAGAGGCATATTCCCAAATTTTACCCCATTGTACTAGGGAAATCGGTTGATGGAGGATACAGGGCCATTTACACATATATACAGTACATGACTGGATTCAGTCATTAGGTTAGACTCATGAAGTAAGATATAGATAGAGGAGATTAAATGGGGTTTGTAAGGTCCTGCAGCACATATACCTTCAAAACTAGATGGTTTGTCTAATGTTACAGTTGGCGAGATCTTAGTGTCTTAGTGACAACTTATTCTGTCTTCTTGATGATAACATTTCCTATCACTAACATCTGTACAATTCACACCCATACTAGATGGGCTAATGTTGGGGGGAGGAAGCTGCCACATCTTGGTTTGACACCCTCACAACATAAAGTTAAATTGACAAATATCATAGTCCGCTCAATCATGGGACCACAGGACTGGTCTTCCTTTTAAGAGACCTTCTTTTACTCACTTGTAGCACCCTCTAGTGTGCCACTAATGTGAGAGTAGGTAAACTATATCCTGACTCATATTTATTGTAATCCTGTGAGTCTTGACATGGGTCAGGGTTATTAGAGATCAGGGCAACATGACTCATAGAGACAGCTCTCTGGTGCCTCCTGCTGGTTCTAGAATGTTGGAGAATGTTCAGGAAGCTGGAGGACGGAGGCTAGGAGGGGCTGATCTGAATGTTTAGTGGCCCTTCTCTAATCCCCAGGAAGTGGGTCTGGCAGGGGACTAAGGAGCCCTTGAATACTGGATGAGTCGTGTGGGCAGGGAACTCTGGTGGAAGATGGAGACGCAGTGCTGAGGAGGCTGTCAGGGGCCCATGAGGAGAACTGGGGGGTGTGTTTTGCCTCGGGCTGGGGCACAAGTGCTGACCAGGAAGGAACCTACCACAGAAGAAGTTGGAAGGAGGCTTTCCTGAGAGGCAGGGGGAGCAGAAAAGACAGTGTGAGTACATTAGCATGGTGCAGGGACTTTCAAGGGGAAAGACTGCCACATGTAGCAGGTATCTCTTGAAGGCAGCTGTGTGCCTAAATCTTTTATAGTCTTGCCCTGGGAGATCTACAGAGGGTCAGTCAGGTAGACTGCTGAAGAGTGTCAGTCGGGTAGACTGGTGAAGATAAGCAGCTAGGTGGGCTGGTGGAAAAGGCAGCCAAGTTTAATAGCAATTCCTGTAGAGGTAGAGCTGGGACCAGTGTGTACAAGGGAGTAGAGGAGTTCCAGGATGCAGTTCACACCACATTGTGCTACTTACTAAGGGAGTGAGAGTTCCTAGCCTGTAAGCGGCTGTTGCTAAATCTAACAGAGACTGTTAGTCTATGTGGAGGAAATCATTTGGAGCTAAAGAGTGGAATCAGTTGAAGCTGTACAGAAGGATCAATTGGAGTTGTACATAAGGAGGAAGTTGTCCCTGATTTTTGTAATTTTTAGGTTGGGCATCCTATAATTCCTATCCCCATACAAGTTATTACCCCCTAATAAAACCACAAAAAGAAAGCTCAAAGACTGATCCTTGGGTCTGGATGAATGCTGAAAATGTTATGTACCTGGCTGTGAAGCAGTGGGGAACCCTGTCACCTGCAGCCCCTATGGGGGTAGTGCTACACACTCTAACTATGGTAACCCATCTCTTCCCAACCTGATCATTCTGTAATGCTGAGCACAAAAAGGTTAAAAATAGAGTTTTTTGCAACTACTTGGCTTCATAAAAGCAAGTAAATCAAAATGTATTTAATCAGTCACTGAAATCAGAAAGTTACACAACAGAAAACTAAAGCAGACATATAGAATAGCATTGATATAATCTACTCAGAAAAGCACTACACATTTTCAAATGGTGGATTGACCAAGGCATGTGGTGCTTGTCTTGCTGAAGGGTGATCTATAGATGGCCTTGCCGTTTTATTTTGATAGCATGGAAAGGTGGGGACCTCTGAATAGCTTTGCTGCACATATTCCTATTCGAGAGATATCTTTCTATTTTCATCCTGCTTACAATTGTCACCGGGAGGGGACATCTCTTCAATATATACTTATACAACAATAAATTCCCCTGCTCCTCAGGAGCAGGGAAGTTTTAAGTTTTCATTCGATTTATATAGCTGTCGAGGTCCCCTTCGGAGAGATTTTTTTGATCTCTCTCTTCCTGTACCTGCTTGACCACTGTCCCAACAAAGGCAATTATTCAGACAGCGCAAACACTCTAGCAATGTACAGATATCATTTACAAAAAGTGTCATATTTACTTAATAAGGGGGAGACTATGGGGAGAATAATATCAATCATCATCAAAGCAACAAAAAAAAAAAAAAAGAAGAAGAGGAATCATCCACACTGTATGCATTTAACCAATAATGATATGTAAATTACATTTAAGCTAATGTAATATTCCTCAATAAATGGTTATTTGGTTACACTGCATATGTAATGAATATTTATATGAATGCAAAAGACGACAAGAAATTTCAAAATGTTTTTTATTATTGTACATTGCAGTTTTTCTATGTCTTTATTAAATTGGCGCTAGAAGGCCTATTTCTATACAAAGACATGAAGATTAAGGCATTCTGTTCTTTACATTTTAACACATACTAAACAGTAGGTGTTTATATATAACTGTTTAGTTATGATATTTACATTATTTGAACTCAGCCTTCTGAAATTCAGTGGACTGCATTTAATAATAGAACATGATTTTTAAGCCCAATAATGATATGACCTGGTAGGAATTGGGAAACCTTTTGCTGTTTAAAAGGAACAGTAAAACATAATACTGCTTGTCATTTGGTGCACTTCTGGTTTTGCATCAAAGAAAGACCATTACCCTTTCTTCAATGCACAACCCTGGGGCTGCATAAATTAGTTTATTCCAAACAGTACAAAGAAATGTGCATAATAATGGACAATATACAAACAGCTAAGAGGAAAGAAAAAATAAGCGCCTCCACTGGGGACTAACCCAGGCTGTTTAGAAAGACTTTTCAAACAAACCATCTTCTTATATTTTTTTCTCCTGTACACCTCAGTGCTCTACTGATCATTTTACTGCTATAAGAAAGGGATGTGCCACATATTAAAAGACATATGTAAACAAGCAAAATAAGGCTGACTGTGGTATAATTAAGTGTTTTATAGGATAAACATATTTGTAAATGTAAAACTTTCAATGCCATATTCTGCCATTATAATTTAACATTATTTAACCTAAAATGTTACATGCTAAAGAGAAGAAAGGGTACATATTTGTTTCTTGCACTTTTTAACAAAGTTTACTGTTTCAAACTAAAAATTGACTGTCACTGTGACCAACAGCTATCATAAAACCATAAACCATATGGAGTTATCACTTTTTTCTAAAATCCTCTTAAAGCGGAGTTCCACCTAAAACAAAAAAAATTACATAAAAATACCCCCGGGACAGTCAGCGCTAGTGCATTCCACAATGTATAGCCTCTGAACTGTCCCAGGTTGCACTTACCTTTTGGAAGAAATACTTACCTTGAAAATGTCTTGCCCGGCGCTGCCATCTCGGGTGTGGGCAGCTGAAGCCAGCGCGATCCTCTTCTGCGTCCTCTTCCGTCCTCTTCGGTCCCACGATGCATTGCACCGGCCCCGCCGTCACTTCCAGGACTGCAGCGTCATCCCTGCACAGCTTCTGGGCATGCCCAGAAGCTGTTTAGCAAGTATGACGCCCTTGCACCGGAACTGACGTCGGGGCCGGTGCAGGCGCATTGATTCCTGGGAGCAATGACGTTCAGCTCCCAGGAATTATTGCAAGTCAGGAAGTGACGGTAGCGGCCGTGGCCGCAGAGAGAGGAAGAGGAAGTAAGGTGAGTATATTTTCTTCTAAAACAAGGTAAGTGAAAAAAAAAATTGCAATGATACATTTGTTTTTCAGGTGACCCGGAGCAAGAAGATGGGCCGAAGTTCAATTTTAGGGTGGAACTCCACTTTAACCAGTTGCCTACCTTCAGTGTTTTACACACATGCATAAAACCCCCTCCTCTGTAAACAGTGCCTCTCCTGTACGTCCTGCAGTTTCTTATCTCCCCCCTGCTCCTTTCCGTGCACAGCCCGGTGAGACCAGGTCTCTGTAGAAAGATGAACTCCCAGAGAGCCAGTCAGAAGCCTTTTTTATTAAATGATCACTCTGACAGCCAATCACAGTGAGCAATCAGTTTAACAGTGTAAACCAAAACATAAGTAATACAGTAGCTATCTTATATCCTGCGTTCCCTGTAAGACAGATCTGTGAGTGAGAGAGGAATGTTTATGGTATGCACAGGGAGTTAACTCTTAATTAACCAGGACATGCTCTTATTTTGCTTCCTAACCCTTTTAATTTCAACATGTATAAGCACTATTTAACAGTTTCATATCCTGTTCCATGTCTCT
Source organism: Pelophylax lessonae (assembly GCF_965119305.1). Classification (NCBI taxonomy): domain Eukaryota; kingdom Metazoa; phylum Chordata; class Amphibia; order Anura; family Ranidae; genus Pelophylax; species Pelophylax lessonae. Next base: position 344,855,995 of record NC_138772.1, read on the forward strand.
ATTTAAAAATTTTTGTTGGAAAAAAAATATATTATAAAGCACATATATACATTGTGTTCTTTAAGGATTTACTGTTAAAAAATATGTGGTTTAGGGTATATTTGTTTTTTTAAATCAGTAAGAAATTTAAACTACTGATGCATTATGAGAAAAATGAAATACATGCAAAAAATAAAACTTTATTTCTTTTGCATATAACTTTAACATGCTTTGTACCAAAAATGTGTTTTTGATGTTGCAGTAAATAGAACAAGCAGCAGAATAAAATGCACGTTTTCCACACAGTAATGGTACTCGCATTCAAAACATTACAGATTAAACTTGAAAACATAATCTTTTTTTCAGATTTTTACTATTTTTTTCCCCTAAAATGCCAAAAAATAAAAAATTCTCAAAGGACTTTGGGGGTCACAAGAAGGTCCCATTTGTCCCCCCCCCCCAAAAAAAAAAACAATATATGTATCAATTCTTTATCATGAGTAATTACAAAGTTATAGATTCATGAATAAACACAAAGCAGAAATGTGAAAATATGGTCTGATCCAAGAGGGTTAAACAGGTGTGGGAGCCGAAGTGGTTAAAATTTATTTTTCAGTATGTTAATAGTAATATAGGTCATGCAGCTATACAAATAAACAAAATGTGAATTCAATTATATTATTACTATATATGATCATTTCAAAATAGAATTTATAGAGGATAAATTCTCATTCAGGCCAAGCCCAAGTGCTTTCATCAACTACCCTCTCACATATTAAGGATGCCAATGACTAAATCCCCCATTTTCAGGACTAAAGTCTGAAATTCACTGCAGCAGAGTGTGTCACAGTAACCACACCATTATGAACCTGAAATATCCAACAGAGCAGTGGCGGAACTACCAGGGTTGCACAAGTCACAATTGTGACTGGGTCCTGGTGTTGCGCCACAGTGGGGGGGGGCACTAACTTCTCTAGTTAAATTTGGGTCAGGACACTTACTGTACAGCGGACTGCCTACACAGTCTCTCAAGGGGACCACCCATTAAATTTTCAGCTGCAGTTAGATGCCGTCGGCTGAGCTGAATCTAGAAGAGAGTCAGCTGCCTCAGTACAGTGAAGGGGAGTAGCTGCAGGAGGTCATGGCCACTGCTGCACGTAAGGAGACTCCATCTCCAGTCCTAAATGACCCCCACCAGCACTGACACTCATCCCATTCCCCCACTAGAACTAACACGTATCCCATCCCCTGACAGGCACTGACATTCATCCCACCCCCAACACTGACATTTATCCTATCCCCCCACCAGCACTGACACTCATCCCATCCCCGACAGGCACTGACACTCATTCCACCCCCCAGCACTGACACTCATCCCATTCCCACCCCCCTGCCAGCATTGACACTCATCCAACCCCCCCAGCACTGACACTCACTGCATCCCCCCACCAGCACTGACACTCACCCAATCCCCCACCAGCACTGACACTCGTCCCATCTACCCCAGCACTGCCATTCATCCCACCCCCAGCATTGCAACTCATCCTCCCAACACTGCCACTCAGCCCACCCCCCAGCACTGTCACTCATCCCACCCCCCCAGCACTGCCACTCATCCCACACCCAGAACTTCCACCTATCCCATTCCCTTCAAACCAGCACTGCCACTCATCCCACTCCCCAGCACTGCCACTCATCCCACCTCCAGCACTGCCACTCATCCCCCAGCACTGCCACTCATCCCACTCTGCAGAACTGCCACTCACCCCCCCCCAGCCCTGCCACTCATCCAACCCCCAGCACTGCCACTCATGCCAACCCCCCCCCCAGCACTACCACTAATCCCTACCCCCCCCCAGCACTGACACTCATCCTATTCCTCCACTAGCACTAACACTTATCCCATCCACTGACAGGCACTGACACTCATTCCACCCCCCAGCACCGACACTCATCCCATTCCCACCCCCCTACCAGCACTGACACTCACTCCATCCCCCACCAGCACTGACACTCATCCAATCCCCCACCAGCACTGACACTCATCCCATCTCCCCCAGCACTGCCACTCATCCCACCCCATCACTGACACTCATCCCCACCAGCAGTGACACTCATCCAATCCCCCACCAGCACTGACACTCATCCCATCTCCCCCAGCACTGCTACTCATCCCACCCCAGCACTGCCACTCATCCCCCAGCACTGCCAAACATCCCATTCCCTTCCCCTCCAGAAGGTCCCAGCCATGAATCATTGGACAAACTTCCACTGTGTCAAATCACAGGGGAGTAGGCAGGCCGGGGGCGTGCACAGTCCTGAATCCCGGAAACAGACAGCAATGTATGGTATGTCGCTGTGCTTGCAGGAGCTGCCCTGACGCAGTATATGTACTGGGGCCTGTTGCCAAGTGAACAATCCAGGAAGGAGGGCTGAAATGCCCATGATCCGCAACGGCGTGTGATGTCACCGAAAATAATGCAATGCGTTTCCAAGCATGCGCATTGTGGATTGAAGAGACAGGCACGCTCCTTTCTCAAGCTGGGGCTGCAGGGGCATGGAAGCCTTATATAGAGAGCAATATTGCTGCCATACTGGAATTCCACTCAGACAGCATCAACCTAACAATGAGCACATTCAAATTCCAGTATGGCAGCAATATGGTGCAGTATGGTGCATGCTCAGAAACTCATTGCATAATTTTTGGGGACGTCATATGCCGCTGCTGTTCCACCCCTCCTTGATCCACACACTGAGCCAGTGGACAGTTCCTACAGAAGACACAAATGGAACACTGCCCGTGCCAGTGTGCACGGGACTCACATCTGCAGGAGCAAGACATACTTGCATTTTCTAACTGAGTGTTTTTATACCTTTATTTTAATAAATGCTATACAATTTACACTTAGAAGGTGCCTCTACCTCTGCTTTTTCTGTATATGCAGTAACGCATGCTTGTTATACTCACTATGGAACCATATGGGGTTAATCCTCTGCATTGTGTAAAAAGGCTGTTTGATCCTTTCTCCTCTGATCATCTCCTTCTTCCACTGTCTCCAATATATCTGCTGATATTTACAGAGCCAGGGGACAAGCTGCACATGCTCAGTTTTGTGTATATTGCTAGAGAGTTGAGTTTTTGTTTCTTGGGAGAGTGCATGTGATCAGTACAGGGCCAATCAGCACTGTCCAGACAGTCAGAAGGTTAGGGGTCCTGCATTCTCATAGGACAATTATGGGAGAATAAAAACTCCTCTTACAAGCTTTAACCAGACACTGATAGAAGTCACAAGACATTTCCATGTTCTGTGTACTGTAGGAGATCAGATATAGTGAATGCAGGGTCCTGGCTTTAGTAACACTTTAAACTGGTTGATAAGCCACCTTGTGTGTTTGTACCTATAGGTAAGCCTATAACAAGCCTTACCTATAGGTACTTTAAATATCTCCTAAACTTGCACAGTTTAGGAGATATTTATTGTATTCTGCGCCGATAATGTCATCCGCGCATGCGCTCTGATGAAACAGCCGCTCGTGCCCTTTCTTCAGAGCCCTGTGCTGTGACCTGTACTACAGCCAGATACCGCAGACCCAGAAGAAAGATGGGTGAAGATGAATGTGGCCTCCAGTGGGGACAACGAGGGCTTCGTTTGGAGGTAGATGTCACATAATGTACTAGTATACAATGCATACTAGCACATTATGTCTTTACTTCAGGTAACAAAAAAGAAGAAAAAAAATGACTTTACTTCCTCTTTAATGTGCTTTGAAAAAAGAAATCATGCAAAGATCATTGCATTTGGGCCCTGATTAGCTTTGCTGCATATGGGCACACATGTCTTTTTCTCTTCGTACCTAAACCACTTTGAGGCAGTACAGCTAGTTGTAAAGATTTCTGGTGCTAAGGCTCTGTTTTTACAATAGACATTATTTTTAACAAGTTTATATTTTCACCCTCTGTTTCCTTGCTTTGCTTTAATATTCTCCCTTAATTCAAAAAGTTTATTGGCAGAGTAGCTAATCTGTAAATGCCCAAATTGATCTATGTGTGTGCATCTTCATATTGTAGTATGGACGGTGTACTATAAATTCCTCTGAGGCAGGGACTGATGTCTGGGCATATTTATAAGGTGAATCTGTATGTGCTTTATGCAAGAATGAAATAAATAAATAAATGGGTAATTAATACTTTGATGGATGTTTTTATATTTGACTTTACAAATGGACCACAGCTTCTGACCTATTTTGTGTGATTCTGGCAGCATGCAGATCTCTGATTTACATTGTTCTGTGTCATTATTTGGAAATAGCATCTTAGCATAAATTACCTCTTTTCCAATATCTGCATGCTTACAGTTGTCTTTTATTCAAACACAAAGGAAGAAAGAGAACAGAGCTCAATAAAATAGGCACAGTATGAATAATTACAAGGTAAGTGCACGTAGGCTATAAAGAATGGGTTCATTTTAACAAGAGGTTGCAGGACTGTGTTCAGCCTGGGGCAGCACTAAAAGATTCTGTGATAAGTTGCATAGGCTTCTCATGCCATTAGCTCTGCTATTCATGAAAAATAGGTTGTTGCCTTAGCAACCCAGTTACATATTATGCATTATTTTAGCTGTAAGAGTCCGTACAGATTTCAAAAGAAAAAAATTACTTGCTAATTTTTCTAATGTGTTTTTTTTTTTATATTAACAGCCTGCTTTAGAACAGTAATGTGTTATGGAAATCATGGCTTCTTTGTGCTCTTTATGATCCTGGACAAATATTATGAGCAGTCGCTTTTGTCTCATTTGTGTTGGAAGTTTGCTCCTGAGCACAATGGGAAACTGAGACCTTTTTCTGGCCAATCAGGCTAAGTTTATTTTATTATTTTTAGTTGATATTTGGGAACAAAGGTGGTAGTAAGAAACCAAATACCTACATAGTGTGATTTCTCATGTCAAGACCTGTTTCTAGTGATCTCCTTCTGAATATGCATAATCTAAATTATGCGATTTCTCACAAAAAAAACGACATGTATGTGCCTTGGTGCCCTGATGTTGTTGTTTGGATATACTGCACATGCAAATATATACAAATATATATATATATATATATATATATATATATATATATATATATATATTGTGTGTGTATATATATATATATATATATATATATATATAAATATATATATTTGTGTGTGTGTGTATATATATATATATATATATATATATATATACATAAGTATAAATATATATTTATATATATATGCATATCCAGTATATCCTAACAACAACATCAGGGCACCAAGACACATATGGAAATATATGAATATTTATATATATATATATATATATATATATATGTATGTATGCACACACTATATTGTCAAAAGTACTGGGACACCTGCCTTAAAACGCACATGAACTTTAATGGCATCCCAGTCTTAGTCTGTAGGGTTCAATATTGAGTTAGCCCACCCTTTGCATCTTTAACAGCTTTAACTCTTCAGGGAAGGCTGCCCACAAGGTTTAGGAGTGTGTCTATGGGAATGTTTGACCATTCTTCCAGAAGCACATTTGTGAAGTCAGGCACTGACGTTGGGTAAGAAGCCTGGCTCACAGTCTCCACTCTAATTCATCCCAAAGGTGTTCTATGGGGTTGAGGTCAAGACTCTACAGGCAAGTCTAGTTCCTTCACCCCAAACTTGCTCACTCATGTCTTTATGGGCCTTGATTGGTGCACTGCTTGGAACAGGAAGGGGCCATCCCAAAACTGTTCCTACAAAGTTGGGGCATGAATTGTCAAAAATGTCTTGATATGCTGACGCCTTAAAAGTTCTCTTCACTGGAACTAAGCGGCAGAGAAAACTCACTGAAAAACAACCACACACCATAATCCCCCCTCCACCAAATAATTTGGAGCAGTGCACAAAACAAGGTTCATGAAGACACGGATGAGCGAGTTTGGGGTGGAGGAACTTGACTGGCCTGCACAGAGTTCTGACCCCAACCCGATAGAACACCTTTGAGATGAATTAGAGCAGAGACTGTGAGCCAGGCCTTCTTGTCCAACATCAGTGCCTGACCTCACAAACGCACTTCTGGAAGAATGGTCAGAAAAAAAAAAAAAATATATATATATATATATGTGTGTGTGTGTGTGTGTGTTATGGTTTTTATAATGGCAGTCAATCTAAAACTCTAATATTAAAATGATATTCTACTCTGACTGTAATCTGCATTTTTTTTTCATTTTTTACAAAAATTGTAAAAATCACTGCTATTTCCCTATGCCTTTGTGCCTTTTTTTTACCTTTCTTTTATCTACAGAGTGGCACAACGATTATCTCATACATACAAAAAAGATACATATAAAAAAATGCACTCACGAGCATTTTTTGGAGTTAATATGTTATATATACATATTGTTATAATATATATATATATATAAATATATATTTATATTCATATATATATATATATATATATATATATATATATTTATATATATATATATATATATATATATATATATATATACATATAAGAATTCAAATGTGCATTACTAATCCCCCTCAATTGAAAACAGTCACTGTTGCAAAATTCCAAGGTACCCCCATATCATAATCCACAACGCAGTCTTTTTAATTATGCAGTTATAGAGTTATTTTTGAACTAGCATAGGTATCAAATAGCAATGATAACATGTATATGTCCCCATTTAATTTAACAAGGTGGTAGAGTATCAACAGGAGCTAAAAGGTTCCAAGCCAAACAAATTATTTGATTGGCCCAAGCCAACTAAATACAGTCCTTATTTGCAGACACTATAATGATGTAAAATCTAATTAGGTCATATGGCATAAAGAGGATGTAAGCCCACATAGTTCATATAAAAGCCCTTAGATATGACTCTCTTAGCAAATACCCAAGTGACTTAATTAACACATATGGTGTTATAAAGCTTAAGAGTAACACCAGGAAAGCTTTATATACTCCCCTCACCCTTTTATTACAGATATTTCTGAATAAAGTTCTTTCAAACGAGAATATTTATCCATATAATGGTTTTCTTACTTCACAGCATGTGCTATATGGCATATAATAGGCCACACAAATTGATAATCCATTCCATGCATGTAAATCAGCACTTCTAACCGCTAATATATACATAGCTCTAAAACCTACATATGCTGCCACTGTAATATAAATGTAAAGGGTAGAATCCCCAATACATTTTATGTACTCACCAAAAAAATTGTAATGCATTGCTCATCACCATTTAGATAAGACCTTGAGATATATTCAGTTCTGCATCTGATTAATCATTATTGAGTTTGCACACTTGATTTAATACATGGGGCTTTTACAGAAACCCTCTGTATAGGGCATCGTACTCTAGTTGAGCATGATTCTTCAAACATTTAACCCTCCATTAACTCAATACTGTATGATGTTCACATATAATGAATACAGAATACATAATCTAAATAACATAAATAAAGTGCAAGTTTAACTATCTGACCTCCGTAAGGATTTACCCCCTTCATGACCTTGGCATTATTTGCCATTCAGCACTGTACTACTTTAACTGGCAATTGCGTGGTCATGCAACACTGTACACAAATTACATTTTTATCATTTTGCACACAAATAGAGCTTTCTTTTGGTAGTATTTGATCAATAATGGGTTCAAATATTGAAAAAAAAAAACAAAAAAAACAATAGTTTCTCAAAAATAAGACATAGAGAAGTTAAAACTATAAACTATAGATATGCTTCAAGAATAGATTCCTCCAAATCAGCCTTTTTAGCCATCTCCCATTTCTACTTCACTTAAGAATCTCTAGACTAGTTTATAATTCCAAATGTAATCAAGCTCTTATAAAGATAATCCTAGTGGGGGAATTATAAAGTGAAGGGGACAAAGTACGAAGGTGATAATTATGTAATTATTGTCTATTATCGCACCCTAAGGATGATTTCAGATAAGAGTTTTTGCCAAACAATTTTTAACTTTAAAACTGCAGCTTCTCTTACAAATGTAAAGCTGAAAAAGCAATAGCTTTTATTTTCCAAAGCCTTTCATTTTTCCCAGTGCTCATGTGACAAGAGGAAAAGCGATCCCTATTTAAATCTGGGCTGTGGTTTTATGGCCTTTATTAACACAGCACACAAATATTATGCTGCAATATAGTAATGCTAAAAATATATGTAGCACTGCCCCCTTGGGGGTTGCTTGCAGTTGTATGTTCTTCCGTGCGGCTTTGACCCTGTGAACTGTCCAGCCCTCCAGACACTCTAGATTCAGACATGTTGTGTATACCTTTAAATGACACACTGACACAATGCAGATCTGTTTTAACTCTTTAGATTTTCTTTACTCAAAAAAGAAGGCTTAAAGGTAGGATTAATAAAGGCCCTGGGTAAACAGCCAAGACTCAGTTGAAATAACACTAAAGAACAGATAAATAACCACTTATAGTAACAAGCTAATACACCAATATAAACAGGAACTGACAGTAAGTGAATTAAGAGAGCTATAAATTGCTATATTAAATACTCCTGCTAAAAGGGGAATCCCAGGCCGGCCTATAGTACCTGTATCCTAATGAGAGATGAGGTCATCTAGATACCAGTAGCATGTCCCCTTTAAGAGCAATAAGATAGAAATGTTAAGAATGCAAGGCCTTGCTATTATCTTCACCGGCAGTTGGAGCTCAAAGAACAAATAATTCCCAAGTGTAGCACAGTGTGAGACAAGCAATGCAAGATAGCTTGTTCTGATTAATGGTGATCCACTAACTGACCCAAGTGTAAAGTGTCTGTGTACAGTGTTCAAGAGATGTCGTAGCAATTGACAACTGGACTTTAAGCAGGTGCTCTCTCGCCAATCCTATAACTTCTGGGAGAACACGCAAAGTCAACTCTCCACGCTGTGAGACACTGAGATGGCTGCACTCTGCTGATTCAGTTAGTCCCGCTGACTCCAATTTGATCAGCAATGCTGCAGGGATGTCCGTGATGTAGCGAATGTCATCCGCCTCGCCTGGGCTGAGTCTGCAGACAGCTAGGTGGCGTGCAGTAGGCCACATTTCTCTCTCTGCTGCAAACCGATGCACACACGATGGATCCCAGGAGACAAGAGAGCATAGGTCTGGTCAGCAGCTCCCATTATAGTCTCTCCCACAATTCTCCCCTGGAGCGAATGGTCTGTTGGGAGGTGTAGTTCATAAACAATTCAGCAGTGCAGCAAAATCCTTCCAGAAGACTACAGTTCCCACAATGCTTTTCTTCCAGTCTTTGGAGTATGATGCTGGAACTAGGGGAGCACAGAGACAGTCTGAGAGAGCAGAGAATAAGTCTACAGTGTCAGATAATTGTAGCCCGCTCCCGGGTACATATAGCCAAAACTTTACTTAATCACAACCCAAATATTACTGAATTTACCAAGAATATACAGTAACCAATATGGTACAGGCTGATTAGTCATTTTAATCCAGCTGCACAATTTACATCATGCTTTGTGATTAGGAAACATTTGCAGGATTACTTAATAATTAGTTACATTATCCGCTTGCCCTCCAGAAGATTTACCCCCTTTCATGACCGGGCCATTTTTTGAGATATATGGCACTGCGTTATTTAACTGAAAATTGCGCAGTTGTGTGACGCTGTACCCAAACAAAATGTATGTCTCTTCCCACAAATAGAGCTTTCTTTTGGTGGTATTTGTTTACCACTGCAATTTTTTTTTGCGCTATAAACAAAAAAAAGGCAGACAATTCTGAAAAAAAAATATATTTTTTTTTTAATTTCTGCTATAAAACATATCCAATAAAAAAAAATGAAAAAATATAATTTCCTCAAAAATTTAGGCCAATATGTATTTTGCTACATATTTTTGGTAAACAAAATCCCAATAGGCATATATTGATTGGTTTGCGCAAAAGTTATAGCGTCTACAAACTATGGGATATTTTTATTTATGTATTTTTTATTTTTTACTAGTAATGGCGGCAATCAGCCACTTATAGAGGTAGTGCCATATTGCGATGGACAGTCAGGACACTAACTGACACTTTTGGGGACCAGTGACACTAATACAGTGATCTGTGCTAAAAATATGCACTGTTACTGTACCAATAACACCACTGGTTGGGAAGGGATATTTTATGTTTTGTGTTTGTGTCAGGAATTGCTAAACGATAATTAGTTTGAGTAATTTCAAGCCAATGTAGAATTTCTTAGAAATAAACACCAGTTCGATGTGACCTCAGACTGGTTTATTGATATAAATTAATATTTATTCAATAAGCCAAATATTCACAATAAATAGTTGGATTATAGGTGGACACAGAAAATAAAATTTTACATTTTAAAAATAACAAAATCGTCTATAACACTTGATGTTCTAAGTATATATCTATGTATTGAATTCAACTAAATACTTAAATTCTCCCCATAGACAAAATATCCATATATAACTAACTATCAGACAATAGTATGCGTTTTACGAAGTCCAACAGTGATTCCCCTGCAGAAGGATAAGCGTTTAACTATGTAAAATAGAACGCTACTATTGCCCAAAAACAGAAAATTAATAAAAGAGGAAAAACAAAAAAAATTTGAGAAAAATATAAATGGTTATACATGGTTATAAGATTGGGGGGGGGGGAGCAAGTAACAAATCAAAGATAATGTAAACGTCTTATAGTTACCCCTATTAAAAAGACTGCTGGCTTAAAATGGTCATTGACAGAGTCTCCTAAGATGGCTACCTTTCCAAAATGATGTCTTGCTAGGTTGGAGCTGTGTCTTGGTATCCCTGAGGAATCAGATGATGAGGCGTGATGATAGGTGTATATCTGACGGAGTCTGTCTAGATGGATGGCTGTCTGGATGGATGAAGTGTGTTCTCTGTGTTTCAGTCACTAATGGATCCCTCAATTTGTCCTATATTCAGTAGGCAATAGGCTCATAAAGATTTTACTAAGCCTAGCCCAAAAGTTGGAAACTTATTTTTCAGTGGTTAATTAGGTTAAACCCTGACTCTTTGTTTGTTAAAGCATTGGCATCTTTTATCACCAGCTGTCATTCTAGGACAAGGAATGTCTGTCCTAAATGTATCTTATAAAATAATTTGGTATAGGAATGTTCAATTCTCATAATAACAAGCATGGCCATGTGATATTTCTAATATATATACTGTTAAGGAGATCTGGTAACTGCCAACATATGAGCACACATTTCTAGTGCAGTGATATTTCAAATATAATCCTATTAATTATGAAGAGTTGTGTTTCATATACACTGTGGCTATCAATATCCTTTATATGCATAGAAGAAAGAAAATAGCTATACAGTATATATATATATATATATAATATCTCACAAAATTGCACGTGAACTCAACTGGGCACTAATGACAAAGTTAAAGGTAGGTGGAGGATCCTTAAGAACGATTTCAGGGACTTAGGTAATAGATTGAGGAAAAGGACCTCCAAGGTGGTTTTCTCTGAAATACTGCCTGTACCTCGAGCCACACAGGAGAGGCAGAAGGAGATTAGGGAACTTAACAAGTGGCTGAGGAATTGGTGTAGGAAGGAGGGGTTTGGGTTCCTGGAGAACTGGGCTGACTTCTCAGTCGGCTACCGGCTCTTTAGTAAGGATGGGCTGCACCTTAATGGGGACGGTACAGCTCTTTTGGGGAGAAAGATGGCCACCAAGTTGGAGGGGCTTTTAAACTAGGAGACGGGGGGGAGGGCTCAGAAGTAGAGTCAGTCAGGAGGAAGCAGAGGACTGAAGGCAGCTGTAGTGTCAGCAGCGACAGTAGGTCCACAAGGTCAATTGGCGGGTCTGTGCGGGAGAACCTCAGACCAAACAGGAATAAACATAACCGCCAATTGCGCTTAACTTCCTTATAACTAAGAGGGGTATATGCTAATGCCAGGAGCCTAGCTAATAAAATGGATGAGTTGGAAATGTTAGTACATGAGGAGGACATAGACCTTGTGGGAATAACAGAGACTTGGTTCGACCCCTCACATGACTGGCTGGCCAATATCCAAGGGTATTCGGTGTACCGGAAGGACAGGGTAGGAAAAAGAGGGGGAGGGGTATGTCTCTATGTCAAGAACAATATAAAGGTGACAGAAAGGAGTGACATTACGGATGGGATGAGCATGGATTTAGAATCTGTGTGGGTTGAACTCCATAGGGAAGGAGAAAAGGGGAAAGTAATTGTGGGGGTTTGCTATAGGCCACCTAACCAAGGGGAGGAGGTAGAGCTGGAATTTTTAGCACTAATGGGTAAAGTGGCAAAATTGGGATCAGTCATCGTATTGGGGGACTTCAATTACCCCGACATTGACTGGGAAGAGGGGACTGCACACTCACAGAAGGCCCGCCTATTCACGGAAACCTTACTGGATAATTACATGTCACAGTTGGTGGATTCCCCCACCAGAGAAAACGCAGTCCTGGATCTATTGCTCACTAATGACCCAGACATAATCTCGGAGGTAGGAGTCCAGGACAACCTGGGCTCTAGCGATCACAGGATGATCACATTTAGTGTAAATAACAACATAACAAGACAAGTGGGGAACATAAGAACCCTAAACTTCAGAAGGGCAAACTTTCCAAAATTGTACTCAATGATGGAAAAGGTAAACTGGGACCAAACCCTGGGATCCCTGACCACAGAGGAAAAATGGGAATGCTTTAGGAACATATTAGGCAAAGGCATCTTGCAGTGCATTCCTATGGGAAATAAATTTAGAAGAGACAAAGCCAAACCTGGCTGGCTAAACTGTAGCGTCATAAAACTTATTAGGGGGAAAAAATTGGCCTTCAAGAAGTATAAATCAGAGGGCACAGTATCGGCTTTCGAGCAATACAAGGAGGCAAATAAGAAAAGTAAACAAGAAATCAAGATGGCTAAAATCAACTTTGAGAGACAAATAGCGGAGGATAGTAAAAAAAACCCAAAGAAATTCTTTAAATATATCAACAGCAAAAAAACTAAGGCAGAGCATATTGCACACATAATTAACAATGATGGGAGGATGGTTACAGAGGACACTGAAAAAGCAACCGTGCTAAATGCTTTTTTCTCGTCAGTCTTTACACAGGAAAAGGAGGGGTACACTGACCATGACTGTATGGTTAGTAGTAATAAACAGGACTTGCCACCATGGCTAACAGAGGGGGAAATCAGGGAAAGGCTGGATAAACTTAACACAAACAAATCGCCAGGACCGGATGGCATACATCCGAGAGTACTCAAGGAACTCAGTAAAGTTATATCGAGACCACTGTTCCTGATCTTTGCTGACAGTATTAGGACAGGAGATGTACCAGGGGATTGGAAGAAAGCTAACGTGATTCCAATATTCAAAAAGGGCCAGAGGCATATCCCGGGAAATTATAGGCCTGTCAGTTTGACATCAGTAGTATGTAAACTTCTGGAGGGGATGATAAGGGACTATATTGTAGAGTTTGCTAAGGACAACAACATCATCAGCAGTAATCAGCACGGGTTTACAAATGGGCGTTCTTGTCAAACCAATCTCCTTACATTCTACGAGGAGGTGAGCTGTGAGCTAGATAGGGGGAGACCAGTGGATGTGGTGTACTTGGATTTCGCTAAGGCGTTTGATACAGTTCCCCACAAGCGCTTAATTTATAAAATAAGGTCTGCAGGTATCGATAGCAGGGTTTGCTCTTGGATACGGAACTGGCTAAAAAGGCGGGTCCAAAGGGTAGTAATAAACAGCGCATACTCAGACTGGTCTGAGGTGGTAAGCGGGGTCCCCCAAGGCTCAGTCCTGGGACCAACCTTGTTCAATTTATTCATAAACAACATTGAGGTCGGGATCAGTAGTTCGATATCAGTTTTTGCAGATGACACAAAATTGGGCAGGGCAATAACTTCACAACATGAAGCAGATATCCTGCAGAATGACCTGGACAAAATAACAGAGTGGGCAACGACATGGCAAATGAGGTTTAACGTGGAGAAGTGTAAGGTTTTGCACTTGGGGACTAAAAACATAAAATCACAATACACGTTAGGAGGGGAGCCCTTGGGGGAATCAAAAATGGAGAAGGATCTGGGAGTATTGGTTGATGATAGATTAGGAAACAGCATGCAATGTCAAGCGGCAGCTTCCAAAGCCAACAGAATATTAGCATGCATAAAGAAAGGGATGCATTCCAGAGATAAGACTATAATCCTTCCACTTTATAAAACTCTGGTCCGACCGCATCTGGAGTATTCCGTCCAGTTCTGGTCGCCAGTCCTCAGGAGGGATGTGTTGGAGCTGGAGAGAGTCCAGAGAAGGGCAACTAAACTAATTAGGGGATTGGAGGACCTTGACTATGAAGAGCGTCTACAATCGCTCGATTTATTCTCCCTGGAGAAGAGACGTCTGAGGGGGGACATGATAGCAATTTATAAATATCTTAATGGGGATCCCAGCTTAGAAAAAAAGCTGTTCATTCGAAGGGATTGCATGAGGACTCGAGGGCATACAATGCGATTAGAGGAGAAGCGTTTTTAACCTCAGGCAACGCGGGGGGTTCTTTACTGTTAGGGCAACAAGATTGTGGAATTCTCTACCACAAGAGGTGGTTTCTGCGGGTAGTATGGTGGCTTTCAAAAGACTCTTAGACTTACATCTCAAGGATCAGAACATTCAGGGGTATGGGAGATGATTACAGCCACACATGCCTACACAGGTTAAACTGGATGGACTATTGTCTTTATTCAACCTCACCTACTATGTAACTATGTAACTATGTAACTATGTAACTTCTGTGGTCGACCATGGCGAGGCCTGTTCTAAGTGGAACCTGCCCTTTTAAACTGCTGTATGGTCTAGGCCACCATGCTGCAGCTCAGTTTCAGGGTCTTAGCAATCTTCTTATAGCCTAGGCCATCTTTATGTAGAGCAATAATTCTTTTTTCCAGATCCTCAGAGAGTTTTTTGCCATGAGGTGGCATGTTGAACTTCCAGTGACCATTGTGAGAGTGTCAGAATGTGAGCGATAACACCAAATTTGACACACCTGCTCCCCATTCACACCTGAGACCTTTTAATACCAACAAGTCACATAACACTGGGGAGAACAAATGGCTAATTGGGCCCAATGTGGACATTTTCACTTAGGCGTGTACTCACTTTTGTTGCCAGTGGTTTAGAAATTAATGGCTGTGTGTTGAGTTATTTTGAGGGGACAGCAAATTGACACTGTTGTAAAAGCTGTACACTCACTACTTTACATTGTAGCAAAGTGTAATTTATTCAGTGTTGTCATATGAAAAGATATAATAAAATATTTACAAAAATGTTAGGGGTGTACTCACTTTTGTGAGATACTGTGTGTATATATATATATATATATATATATATATACAATATATATCAAAATAAATTTGTATACCTAAACTACTTATACATATATAATAATTCTAATCAAATTAATGCTCACAATATACAGTATCACAGTATCTCATGAAAGTGAGTACACCCCTCACTTTTTTGTAAATATTTTATTGTATCTTTTCATGTGACAACACTGAAGAAATTACACTTTGCTACAATGTAAAGTAGTGAGTATACAGCTTGAATAACAGTGTAAGTTTGCTGTCCCCTCAAAATTATTTAACACACAGCCATTAATGTCTAAACCACTGGCAACAAAAGTGAGTACACTCCTAAGTGAAAATTTCCAAATTGAGCCCAATTAGCCATTCTCCCTCCCCGGTGTCATGTTACTCGTTAGTGTTACAAGGTAAAGGTGTGAATGGGGAGCAGGTGTGTTAAATATGGTGTTATGGCTCTCACTCTCTGATAATGGTCACTGGAAGTTCAACATGGCACCTCATGGCAAAGAACTCTCTGAGGATCTGAAAAAAAAGAATTGTTGCTCTATATAAAGATGGCCTAGGCTATAAGAAGATTGCCAAGACCCTGAAACTGAGCGGTAGTACGGTGATCAAGACCATACGGAGGTTTAACAGGACAGGTTCCACTCAGAACAGGCCTCGCAATGGTCGACCAAAGAAAATGTGTGCACATGCTCAGCTTCCTATCCAGAGGTTGTCTTTGGGAAATAGATGCATGAGTGCTGCCAGCATTGCTGCAGAGGTTGAAGGGGTGGGGGGTTCAGCCTGTCAGTGCTTAGACCATACGCCGCACACTGCATCAAATTGAACTGCATGGCTGTCATCCCAGAAGGAAGCCTCTTCTAAAGACGATGCAGAAGAAAGCCCAAAAATAGTTTGCTGAAGACAAGAAAACTAAGGACATGAATTATTGGAAACATGTCCTGTGGTCTGATGAGACCAAAAATAAACTTATTTGGTTCAGACGGTGTAAAGCGTGTGTAACCAGGTAAGGAGTACAAAGACAAGTGTGTCTTGCCTACAGTCAAGCATGGTGGTGGGAGTGCCATGGTCCGGGGCTGTATGAGTGCTGCCGACACTGGGGAGCTACAGTTTATTGAGGGAACCATGAATGTCCACATGTACTGTGACATACTGAAGCAGAGCATGATCCCCTTCCTTCGGAGACTGGGCCGCAGGGCAGTATTCCAGCATGATAACGATCCCAAACACATCTTTAAGATGACCACTGCCTTGCTAAAGAAGCTGAGGGTAAAGGTGATGGACTGGCCAAGCATGTCTCCAGACCTAAACCCTATTGAGCACCTATGGGGCATCCTCAAACGGAAGGTGGAGGAACGCAAGGTCTCTAACATCCACTAGCTCCGTGATGTCATCATGGAGGAGTGGAAGAGGACTCCAGTGGCAACCTGTGAAGCTCTGGTAAACTCCATGCCCAAGAGGGCTAGGGCAGTGCTGGAAATGAATGGTGGCCACACAAAAAATTGACATTTTGGGCCCAATTTTGACATTTTCACTTAGTGGTGTACTCACTTTTGTTGCCAGCGGTTTAGATATTAATGGCTGTGTGTTGAGTTATTTTAAGGGGACAGCAAATTTACACTGCTATACAAGCTGTACACTCACTACTTTACATTGTAGCAAAGTGTCATTTCTTCAGTGTTGTCACAAGAAAAGATATGACAAAATATTTACAAAAATGTGAGGGGTGTACTCACTTTTGTGAGATACTGTATATATATATATATATATATATATATATTGTGACAGGAAGTCAGCTAAATCTGGGAATGTAGTCACAGGAAGGAGATACATTTCCACCTGATTGAGAAGTCCATTAATTAATTTAGGGTGTTGGCTACAGAGCTAGCCAGCAGGAAGTTGAAAGGCCTTCACCTGTTCAGAATGAGGGAGTTAAGGCTCTATAATTTGTTCAGAGAAAGTCCTATTGTTTGCTGCCTCCAGAAGCTGTGTCCTGAAGCCATGTGGGCTGGGAGCAGGAGGACAGTCAGCATGTGCCTCCCGACAGGATGTGTGGGCCTGGGAGAAGACCCCCCGGAGTGATGTGTGCCCGGGACGGTAACCAAGGGTGAATACGTCTCAAAGGTGAGAAGACGAACTGTTGATGTGAAAGAAACAAAGGACTGTGTTGCCCTGTGAAGCTATTATAAAAGGACTATTGAGTGTCCGCTGGAGGACAAGGAAGTCTGCCCGACGGTAGGTTGGAGACAGACACTTAGGCAGGTTCCAGTTGTGAGAAGGTAGCCGCCCACAGAGGCAAGGATTTATTTTCTGTTTTATTTTATTTTGGATGTTTTGCTGCATACAGCCTGGTGAAGAAAACACCATTTAATAAACCACACTGTTTGTTTGCAAGCACTTGTCGGCTACCTCTCTGGGAAAACGCACCCCCAAGGGGTCATCCACACCCGCCACCGAGCTAATCCCTTACATATGGTGGAGGTATGCAGTGGGCATAAGCAGAGATCCCTGCAAGGAAGTGCAAATGTTTGATGAACTTTGTCTGGTGCATGAGATTGCACAATCTATGTGTGCAGGAGAGAAGATCCTGACAGAAAAAAAAAAAAAAAAAGTGTTTTAAAGAGACAGCGGTCTCAAAATTATTTGATGAACTTTGTTGTGTCTGGTGCAAGTGACTGCACAAACTGTGTGCGCAGGAAAAGAGATCCCGCAAGAGAGAGAAAAACTACATGTGTTGAAGAGACAGTGGTCTGAAAATTTTTTGCTGGACTGTGAAAAATTTGTTTGTGGAGTTATTGAAGATGGGGCGTTCAAAACGCCTGAAGAATGCAAAGATAGATGAAATGAGAGACCGGATTCTATGGATGGAGGGGATGTTGCCGTCTGAACCAGCCCCATCCATGCCTAAAGAGAGTCTACTAAAGAGGAAGGTTGTTGTCCCTAGCAACACTGATGAAACTGCTATGGAGACGCAGTGTGCTCAGATGAAAAGTAAGCTCAAAATGGGGGAGATGCTGAAACAGCGGAGCTTTGCAGCTCAACAAAAGGATCACCAAGAGAGCATGGCAGGCTGGAAACAGAGACGCCAGCAGCCAATGGAGGCCATCGGTTTGGAAGAAACCGAGTATGTGTGCAGGGCTGAGTTGGATGCCTTGCAACGGAAAATGGAAGAAAAGGAACAAGCCTTGGAATTGCTTAAAATGGAGCATAGAAACTTGCAGGAAATGAATGAACTACTCAAGTCTCATGTGTTACAGTGGGAAGAATCCACTGCTCTTCTTTTGGTCGAGTTGCAAAAACGCAGAGAGACTATAATGGAGAAAGATACCATCCTCATGGAAAAGGAAAGTGAAATTCAGACTTTGCAGAAGCAAAGTATGGCTGATATGTTGGAGTTGCGTAATCAGCTGAAAAAAAGTCTTCAGTCTTTGGGAGCTACAAAAATAGACCTGCAGGAGTCGCAGGAACAGAATGTCGCTCTGAAAACGACATTGTCTCTCAGCGACAACGAGAAAAGTGAAAGAGAGGCTAAATTACTGAGTACTGTGTATGAGCTCACTACTTTGAGCAATGTGGTAAATGAATTACGTGCAGACTGTGAAAGTTGGAAAGGTGAAGCCCAACGTTTCCAGCAGCAGTTAAAGGAGAAAGAAGCCTGTGTGGCAGAATTACAGTCTCATTCCCAGAAACTAGCCAATGAGGTGAAGGCTCTTATGCAGGGAAAAGAAGATTGTGAACATAAGAGGGAAAAAGTAGAGGCACAGCTTCTGGAATCGCAAGTCAAGGTGTCAGAAGGTGACCGATTGTGTGCTAAGCTGTCAGAGAAGGCAAACCGACTGCAGGTTGAGTTGGACAATGTTACAAATCAGCTTTCTCAAGCAGACAGCAAATCTAGAGAAATTGCGGAAGATTTTTCTATCTTGGAATCGCAGCTGCAAGACACGCAGGAACTCTTACAGGAAGAGAGGTGTAAAAGGCTGAGTTTTAGCACAAAGCTCAAACAAATGGAAGATGAGAAAAATGGCTTCCTGGAACAATTAAAAGAGGAGGCGGAAGCAAAGAAAAACCTATCAGAGCAAGTCGCAACATTGCAAGCTCAGATAGCGGATATGAAAAAACGCATGGAAGAAAGCGTTGGTTCATTAGAGTGTGTTGAAGATGTGAAAAAGAAGTTTGATCAGATGCTTGGTGAGGAGAAAACTGTGTCTGCAAAATATGCAGAAGAACGCGACCGTGCAAAAACGGAGGCGCGTGATAACGAGAGCAAAGCCCTGTTCTTGGCTCGCTCTTTGGAGGAAGCTCTAGAGTGTAATGTTAAACTAGAAAGAGTTAACAAACAGCTGTGTACAGAGATGGAAGATTTGGTCAGCTCCAAGGATGATGTTGTGAAAAGAGTTCAGGAGCTAGAAAAGTCTAAGCGAGCCTTAGAACAGCAAGTAGAAGAGATGAAGATTCCGTTGCAGGAACTGGAAGAGGAATTCCAGGCAACAGAGGATCTGTCCCAAAGAGGGGATAGTGTGCCTGATGCAGTTTTTAAAAGGATCAGTGTTTTGGGGTCTGTCCTGAGTGAGCCTCAGAAATGTGACGACATGTGGCTTGAATCACCCCTTTGGAATAAACCGTTCCTTCAAAAACTTCAAGCATTGGAAAATGTATCATTAGAACTTCAGCAAACAAAGGAGCTGAGTAAGAAATGTGGTGATTTCTCAGTTCAGGCTGAAAACCTAGTGGAGAAAACTAAGGCTGTTGGTGAAAACGTGAAGCAAATGAATAAGTGCCTTTCAGGGAGTGTTTCCAAAATGGAACTGGTGAAAGACGGGTGGCAGAAGTTTGATCGTGATCTTGAGATGCATTCCATGTGGAATTCAGATAGAGAAAAAGAACTAGGTGACCTTGAGCGGTCAAATAGTTCAGCAGAAAGTGCATTGAAGAAACCTGTAAAAGAATGTGTTGCAGTTCCATGCTTCTTCACTGATGCAGAGAGGAGGTCTATAATGGATACCACCCAGATCGCTGGGTTCAACTGTGTTGTTGCCTTTGACCCCTATGTTGGTGGAAGGAAAGTTGATGATGTTCTGGTTGGCTACTTCTGTGAAGAGTTTGGCAAGAAATATAAACTGAATATCAAATCAAGTAGTAGGCCTTTACTGCGACTCGCTCAGGAGGGCGAAAAGTTTAAGAAGTTGATGAGTGCAAATGCTTCAGATCTGCCTATGAATATGAAATGTTTGGTGAATGATATTGATATCTCTGGGAAAAGGAACAGGGGTCACTTTGAAGAAATGTGTGACAGCCTGTTGTCTCAATTGGAAAATCCTCTGCACGGCAGCTTAGAGCAAGCAAAGCTCAAGAAGGAAGATCATTCCCTTTTGCAACGGAGAGTCAATGATTGTGTACAGATGTGTGGAGAGGCAACTCAAGTCACAGAGGGATGTCAAGAGTCCCTACTTGGAACAAAGCTTAGTGAAGCAAAGGTTCTCAAAGTTTTGTGGAAAACATTTATGGATTGCAGAGAGAGGCGTCTTAAGAATGTTGAAGACATTAAGACTAGCCCAATTGAGTTGCCTATGGATCACGGTCCTCCATGGTGGATTGGACAGACGGTTATGAGGGACAAGCTGTCTGACATTTATGAGAAAGCTGTCAATGAAGATGACAGAAACGAGAAGGAGCGAAATGATGCCAAAAATGCAGTTGAAGAATGTGTATATGAGATGAGAGACAAACTGTCTGGCATTTATGAGAAATCCGTCAATGAAGATGACAAAACAGTTTCATCCGGAAGCTTGAGGATAATAGGAGGCTTGTCAGTGAGTCAGCAGTGCTTGACACATGCGTGCCTGGAAATCTGTGTCCCAACCCTAGGGTTGAAACAAGAGGGGGGGGTATGTGACAGGAAGTCAGCTAAATCTGGGAATGTAGTCACAGGAAGGAGATACATTTCCACCTGATTGAGAAGTCCATTAATTAATTTAGGGTGTTGGCTACAGAGCTAGCCAGCAGGAAGTTGAAAGGCCTTCACCTGTTCAGAATGAGGGAGTTAAGGCTCTATAATTTGTTCAGAGAAAGTCCTATTGTTTGCTGCCTCCAGAAGCTGTGTCCTGAAGCCATGTGGGCTGGGAGCAGGAGGACAGTCAGCATGTGCCTCCCGACAGGATGTGTGGGCCTGGGAGAAGACCCCCCGGAGTGATGTGTGCCCGGGACGGTAACCAAGGGTGAATACGTCTCAAAGGTGAGAAGACGAACTGTTGATGTGAAAGAAACAAAGGACTGTGTTGCCCTGTGAAGCTATTATAAAAGGACTATTGAGTGTCCGCTGGAGGACAAGGAAGTCTGCCCGACGGTAGGTTGGAGACAGACACTTAGGCAGGTTCCAGTTGTGAGAAGGTAGCCGCCCACAGAGGCAAGGGTTTATTTTCTGTTTTATTTTATTTTGGATGTTTTGCTGCATACAGCCTGGTGAAGAAAACACCATTTAATAAACCACACTGTTTGTTTGCAAGCACTTGTCGGCTACCTCTCTGGGAAAACGCACCCCCAAGGGGTCATCCACACCCGCCACCGAGCTAATCCCTTACAATATATATATATATATATATATATATATATATATATATATATATATATATATATATATATATACAGTATATATCTAAATAAAATGTGTATACCCAAACTACTTATACATATATATGATAATTCTAATCAAATTAATGCATCAATACATAATGAGATTATTACTACACTAGCAGACGATAAGATTTTTACTGAACCCATTTTAGAAGATATGATATTTGAGGTCATAGTCTCATTATCATATACTCTTATATATAAGGAAACAGTGAGGTTCCTATTAGTATACCCTCATCAATACCTGAATAATCTCCATAGTTCGATCTTAGTATATTATGGACTATAGAGGTTGCACACCGATAAACATGCTAATATTCATAATTGTATATACGTTGTACAGTGTCCTCATTTTAAATACTGACTTGATTTATATATGTCTCTTTTCTCTTCACATTCAAGAGATATATATACAACTTTTTCCTGCTGTCTTTCAGCTGGTGAAATATTATAGACAGGTTTTCCAGTTTTAAAGTGGCCAGGGAATGCTGACTCTTTTCCTCACCTGTGTAAAGATGCATGTTGGAAGTCCTTGTGAACATAGACCAGGGCTAATCTTTACATACAGTCTGGACACTGTATTTTGCTTTGGAAGGTTAGCTGGTGTTTACTGGGTTCAAGGGTTATTACACAAGTCTTATTTTAAAATTATGAAAATAGCTTTTTCTAGGCTCAAGGTGGGAAGGTGGGACGGGGGGGAGGGGGTGGGGGGGGGGAGTAATACGGCCCATTGTTCCTTTTTTTTTTTTTTTCAATAGTTGTTTATTGAACTTTAAGGCTCGGTTCACACAGGGGCTGCCCGACTCTGAAGCTGCCCCGTGCAGCGCGATCTCAGCGTGGCTTGTAAACGACTTCTCTAATAGAAGTCAATGCAAGTCACCCCCAAAATAGTGCAGGAACCTGACTTGAGTGACTTGAGTTGCTCCGATTAGAACTGTTCCATTGCACTGAATGGAGTGCGACTTGTCAGGTGGCTAAGTCACCTGACAAGTTGCCCCAGTGTGAACAGGGACTAAACAAGATACAAATAAACCGCCTCTGCGGATACATATTAAGTTGTAGTACAAGAAGTGCATGAGGTAGCACATCAATCCATAATGGTTTCTAACAGACCCATTGTTCTTTTAACCAGTTCTGTAAATACTTTGTTTGCAACTCCCAGTAATTCCAGTAAGAAACACAATATGCCTTAAATGATACAGTAGTAAGTGCACTTTTGTAGCACAATATTTCATATGCAGCTCTTTGTCTAATTCAGCAAACTATTAGGTGATAAAGCAAACTTCCAATGCAGTCATGGCTTTATATCACCCAATTTTCCCATGACCAGGCAGAACCTCCCTGGGTATAACATTGCAACATATATGCTTGGAGCCCTAGAAAACAAATTATAGTGACTCAGCAGCATAACAAATCTGCCCAGATAACCAATCCCTGGTATAAATGTGAGTACTTATAACTTCACAATGACCGATATCTAATAGATAATCAGTCTGGTAACTGTACAATGGGGGATTCCCATATATTTATGTCCCCGTGCCTCCTTAAGCAGCTTATGCACAGACCATAAATTGGCTGGTTCAGCAGGAACCAGCTGACTTTTGGTCCGTGTATACTCCTGTTTGTTCAACAGAAGCCAGTCTAAAGCCCCGTACACACGTACCGATCGTCGGCCGACAGAACGTCCTACAAATGTTCGCGGCTGGTGTGTTTGTTGTTTGTCTGTTGAAAAGTGCTCAAAACTTGCCCAGGACATTTGTCTTCCGACAGAAAATGACGTCACTACGTTCCACGCACGTTCGCCGCTACAAAAGAGGAAGTGAGTGTTTGTCCGTGACCCTTCTGGGCATCTCGCGCTGATTTCGGTAGCATTTGTTTGGTTGACGACATTTCGCTATTTTCCGAGACATCGTTCGAGAATTTATTATGGCGACCGTGAATTCGTCCGTTGCTGTCGTTAGTGTTGGAGTTTTGGCTCTGAGACGACGTACGAGCAATAGGAAGAAGAAGCGGACCTCCTGGACGAAAAATTGGTTGCTTAACCGTGATCAATTTTCTCATATGTCCTTGCTGAGGGAGCTCCAGGAAAATAATCCTGATGACTTCAGGAATTATTTGAGGATGACGGATCCCATCTTTTACTGTCTTCTTGCCCTGGTGTCCCCCTATATTCTGAAGCAGGATACTTGTATGCGGCTTGCAATTACTCCTGAGCAAAGGTTAATTGCGACGTTGAGGTATCTTGCAACAGGGAGAAGCCTGCAGGATCTGAAGTTCACCACAGGCATCTCCCCCCAAGCTCTTGGTATCATCATCCCTGAGACCTGCTCTGCCATCATCAAGGTCTTGCAGAAGGACTATATCAAGGTATGTTTGATTTTTTACATTACATTACATGTATTACTAGTTTCACCCGAATTATGATGTTTTTGGATGTACAGCAATTGACACAGGCCATTATTTGTAAACTACCCTCTGTCCGCATGCACATAGTAGTAAAGATGTAGATTATCTTTAACCATTTGTAAAATTACCCACTAACCACCCCACCATTCTCTCCTATGTGTCCCTAAACGCATTGCCTGTTAACAGTATGTCGAATTTTTCAAATTTTATTGCTTTCCCTCAAACAATTATTCCTTGGCCAATGTTTTAGTACCTAGTTAATGATTTATCTAAAATACATCAGTCCATCCATTCCCACCTATGATTCTGTATGTTTATGTAATGATGTTAAAACCTTCACTGACCACAAGCCCTTATTGATGTATAAATGCCCAGTTTTACTTACTCATCCCCCACCCACATGATAAATCTCAAAGTCAGCATATACCAAAGCTCAAGTTCAGAGGTCTTCAAACTATGGCCCTCCAGTTGTTCACGAACTTCAATTTCCATCATGCCTAGTCATGTCTGTGAATGTCAGAGAATTACAAGGCCTCATGGGATGTGTAGTTCTGCAACAGCTGGAGGGCCGTAGTTTGTAAATCTCAGCTCTAGCTGGTGAGTATAATGGGCCATACACAGTGGCGGAGCCAGAGGGCTATCTGGG
The DNA here is from genome assembly GCF_965119305.1 of Pelophylax lessonae. Taxonomy (NCBI): domain Eukaryota; kingdom Metazoa; phylum Chordata; class Amphibia; order Anura; family Ranidae; genus Pelophylax; species Pelophylax lessonae. The sequence continues at coordinate 344,881,040 of NC_138772.1, forward strand.
GTGGCAATTGACACCCCAGATTAAATCCTTGCCACCCCTGTTGCCACCCCAGCCGCTAACAGTATCTGCAACAATGTGCCGAGTGCGCTCCTGCACCCGGCACAAGCATACAACAGACCAGCTTTTCATTTCCCTTCCTCCCTGTAAGCGGAGATACTCCCCCCCTCCCCCTGACAGATGCTTCGTAGACCCGGCCGGGCACTGCGTGACGTCACTCACAGAGAAGCCGGCTGGAGGCGTGATTGGAAGGACTCGGAGGAGCAGAGGAGAGCTGCTTGAGCTGCAAGTAACCTAGAGGAGCCGAGGAAGAACTAAGCACTGCATATACACAGACATCACACTGACAGGTATGTGGGAGGCTATATTATTGGCAGCCTCCAGCTCGCATCCCTGGCTGTCTGTCTGTCTGTCTGCAGCAGACGCGGCTCACTCTCTCTCTCTCTCCGGGTTATTTATTACCTCTCTCCCCCGGCGGCAGAACTGCAGGGGGGATGGAGAGCTACAACAGACTTCCTGGCAGAAGGGAGATCTGACCATGAAGACTTTCCAGAGGTGACTGATTCCAAAAAAAAAAAGTTCTATATTGTGTGAAGGGATGAATGGGCCACTGTGCACTGTTCTTCTATTATTGACTGCGATTAGGGATTTACACACAAAGTATTGTAAAAATGCAAATGTATTAATCATACAAATTCATTAAAACCATCATATAAAATCAGCAGCTGATCAGCCACATGACTATTCTATATTCAGAGACCACCTTCAGGCAACACGCACATGTGAGTAGATGAACCCCTCTACACAGCATCATACATATACAGTATGAAATGCCTCATAGGGGTAAATTATTCAGTCCTGACCTTTGCACTCTATATATGGGTGTAATTATCAAGTGTGGTTATCAGGCATGGGTAGATGACTGATCATGCACAACCTGGGGAGGGGGGGGGGGCTCGGTTTGGCATGTTCGCCCTGGGCGCTGGATGACCTTGTCCCAGCACTGCTTATGCTTATAACATTACATAGATGAACCTGAACGAGAGGGCGCCTGTGCAGCTAGTTCTCTGTGACTGTCTGTGACTGAGCGCGGTGAGTAGCGGCACAGCGAACCAATCAGGTGTGCAGGCACGCGTGATTGGTTAGCTGTGCAGCGGCTCACCGCGTCGCTGCTGCTCACCGCGCTCAGTCACAGACAGTCACAGAGAACTAGCTGCACAGTCGCCCTCTCGTTCACTTCTTCTACCTGTAACCTTAGGCAAGTCTCTCTCTCTCTGGTCTCTGCATGATTGAAGGGGACACGGCACGCTGGTCACTAAATTGATAGGTTGGCAATCATGCTGGTCACTACCTTGATGGGTTGGTACGCTGGTGGTCACTACATTGATGGGTTGGTACGCTGGTGGTCACTACATTGATGGGTTGGTACGCTGGCGGTCACTACATTGATGGGTTGGTACGCTGGTGGTCACTACATTGATGGGTTGGTACTCTGGTGGTCACTACATTGATGGGTTGGTACGCTGGCAGTCACTACATTGATGGGTTGGTACGCTGGTCACTACATTGATGGGTTGGTACGCTGGTTACTACATTGTCAATTGATGGGGGGGCATGCTGGTCACGACATTGATGGGGGGCAATATTGTGCAGCCCTACTCATAGGTATGCGCATGGGGTTTTGCCGGGTGTGCCTAGGCACACCCTAATCACCCTCGTGCAGTGCTTCTGCCATGGCCGCCGCCGCTGTGTCTGCTGCTCTCTGCCCCTGGCTGCTCAGCTCCCGAACCCAATCCTGTCGGTGCGGAGACTGAGAGGGACTGTCTGGGGGAGGACCCTGGCCTGCTGTAAGGGGGGATCTATATAGGGGACCTCACCTCACCCTGGCCTGCTGTAAAGGAGGATCTATGGGGGACCTGCCCTAGCCTGCTCTAAAGGGGGATATATGGGGATCCTGCTCTAAAGGGGATCTATGCCATAGATCCCCCTTTAGAGCAGGGTCCCCATAGATCCCCTTTAGAGCAGAGCCCTGTGATCGGTGTGCGGCCTTAAAAGAATAATGTTTACTTTGATAATTGTTTATTTAATTAAAAATGTTTTAATACCGCTAAGACCCCGTTCACACTGGGGCGACCTGTCAGGCGACCTGGTCGCCTGACAGGTCGCTGTAGGTCGCCTGCCATAGAGAAGCTGCGGACCTGTTCTAATAGGAGCGACACAAGTCGCTCCGACTTAGAAAAAGGGTCCGGAGCTTCTTTGGGGCGACCCGGAGCGACCTGCATAGACTTCAGTGTTATGAAGTCCGTGCCGGCCGCTACGAGGTCGCGGTGCGAGCAGCGCGCCGCGACCTATAAGGTCGTCCCGGCAAGTCAGATCACCCCAGTGTGAACGGGGCCTTAGGATTTTTGTTTACATTTATTTATAAAAGTGTATGTATATATATATATATACAGTGGGTACGGAAAGTATTCAGACCCCCTTAAATTTTTCACTCTTTGTTATATTGCAGCCATTTGCTAAAATCATTTAAGTTCATTCTTCTTCCTCATGAATGTACACATAGCACCCCATACTGACAGAAAAACACAGAATTGTTGACATTGTTGCAGATTTATTAAAAAAGAAAAACTGAAATATCACATGGTCCTAAGTATTCAGACCCTTTGCTCAGTATTTAGTAGAAGCCCCCTTTTGATCTAATACAGCCAGGAGTCTTTTTGGGAAATATGCAACAAGTCTTTCACACCTGGATTTGGGGATCCTCTGCCATTCTTCCTTGCAGATCCTCTCCAGTTCTGTCAGGTTGGATGGTAAACGTTGGTGGACAGCCATTTTTAGGTCTCTCCAGAGATGCTCAATTGGGTTTAAGTCAGGGCTCTGGCTGGGCCATTCAAGAACAGTCACGGAGTTGTTGTGAAGCCACTCCTTCATTATTTTAGCTGTGTGCTTAGGGTCATTGTCTTGTTGGAAGGTAAACCTTCGGCCCAGTCTGAGGTCCAGAGCACTCTGGAGAAGGTTTTTGTCCAGGATATCCCTGTACTTGGCCGCATTCATCTTTCTATCGATTGCAACCAGTCGTCCTGTCCCTGCAGCTGAAAAACACCCCCACAGCATGATGCTGCCACCACCATGCTTCACTGTTGGGACTGTATTGGACAGGTGATGAGCAGTGCCTGGTTTTCTCCACACATACCGCTTAGAATTAAGGCCAAAAAGTTCTAATTTGGTCTCATCAGACCAGAGAATCTTATTTCTCACCATCTTGGAGTCCTTAGGGTGTTTTTTTAGCAAACTCCATGCGGGCTTTCATGTGTCTTACACTGAGGAGAGGCTTCCGTCGGGCCACTCTGCCATAAATCCCCGACTGGTGGAGGGCTGCAGTGATGGTTGACTTTCTACAACTTTCTCCCATCTCCTGACTGCATCTCTGGAGCTCAGCCACAGTGATCTTTGGGTTCTTCTTTACCTCTCTCACCAAGGCTCTTCTCCCCCGATAGCTCAGTTTGGCTGGATGGCCAGCTCTAGGAAGGGTTCTGGTCGTCCCAAACGTCTTCCATTTGAAGATTATGGAGGCCACTGTGCTCTTAGGAACCTTAAGTGCAGCAGAAATCTTTTTGTAACCTTGGCCAGATCTGTGCCTTGCCACAATTCTGTCTCTGAGCTCTTCAGGCAGTTCCTTTGACCTCATGATTCTCATTTGCTCTGACATGCATTGTGATATGGAAGGTCTTATATAGACAGGTGTGTGGCTTTCCTAATCAAGTCCAATCAGTATAATCAAACACAGCTGGACTCAAATGAAGGTGTAGAACCATCTCAAGGATGATCAGAAGAAATGGAAAGCACCTGAGTTAAATATATGAGTGTCACAGCAAAGGGTCTGAATACTTAGGACCATGTGATATTTCAGTTTTTCTTTTTTAATAAATCTGCAACAATGTCAACAATTCTGTGTTTTTCTGTCAGTATGGGGTGCTATGTGTACATTCATGAGGAAGAAGAATGAACTTAAATGATTTTAGCAAATGGCTGCAATATAACAAAGAGTGAAAAATGTAAGGGGGTCTGAATACTTTCCGTACCCACTGTATATATATATATACACACACACACACACACGCATGTATATTGACCCCCCAAAATAATACCTTGCCACCCCTTTGCCACCCCTGTTTTAAAAGTCTAGCTCCGCCACTGGCCATACACACTAGAAGATTGTCAGAACAATTTATCCTTCCGATTTACCAAAACCAAATAATATGAGGTCCAACAAACACTTTCAAATCCTATGCAATCTGGTAGGTCCTTGCACTACATAGAAAAGGTAAATCTGCACGAAAAAGTCTTCAGAGAATCTTCTAGTGTGTATGGCCCTTTACAATATAAGAACAATAGGAGGTTGAAAATAAATGTATGTAGATGTTACATCCCCATATCCAAACCTTTGCCTTCCTGTTGTTTATTTTTTTAGCAAGTTGCATAAGCATTTAACAGACAACTGTGTGTGTAATTAATAATGTGATGTGCTCAAGCACTAATTTTTTTTTTTTTATTTTTTCCCCACAGTTTCCTTCAAACGCAGAGCAATGGCTGGAGATTTCTGATCAATTTCTGGAGAAGTGGAATTTTCCCAATTGTGGGGGTGCTATTGATGGGAAGCACGTCCGCATTGTCCCCCCTCCGAATTCCGGCACATTTTATTATAATTCTAAAGGTTTTTTTAGTATAGTCATGCTAGCCATAGTTAATGCAAACTATGAGTTTATTTTTTTGGATATTGGCAAAAATGGCCGCAATTCGGATGGGGGAGTTATTGATCAGACGGAGTTCGCTCGTCGTCTAAAGAACGGCACTCTGAACCTGCCATCCAGGGAGCAAACTGTTGAGGGTATGAGCTTTGTGTTTATCGCAGATGAGGCTTTTGCGCTTGGGGAGCATCTCATGAAGCCCTACCCTCAGAGGAACCTCACCCCAGACCAAAGGATTTACAACTACCGGTTGTCCAGAGCTCGCAGAGTTGTGGAGAATGCCTTCGGGATAATGGCCAACCGGTTCCGGATATTCCTGACGTCCATAAACCTGGCACTTTACAAAGTGGATAATGTGGTCTTGTGTTGCTGCATTTTGCACAACTTCCTACGCAGGAATGCACAAAATTATGTATTGCAGCAACTGGATACTGACCCTGCTATGCCAGGTACAAGTGGAGAGGCCCAACCTTCTAACCAAGTGGAGTCCATGACGTCAATGGAAGTTGGACGGTCAGCATTGGCATCACACAGGGCCCGTCAGATCCGCCAGGAATATCTGGACTATTTCCTGGGGAGAGGAGCTGTGTCCTGGCAGCAATCACTGTCACACACCCATTAATCTTGTTAAAGATTGGACACACACGATAAATGTCAGAGATATATTATTTTTCAACACATTAAAAAAAAATTGCAATGATTCAGTATTGTGGATTCTAATCATTTGGGCACATATGCCAAACACAATTATTTGGGTTAATCATGTGTTATATATGTGTGACTTTGGAAGGGTTAATACATTCATCAGTGTGTTTCTTTACTGTAGTCTCTCACCAGCTGATCCAAAGTGATGATGGCCATGTGTTATTTTTGAGCCAGTGGTGTAAATACAAGGGCCTTCTGCACCCCACAAAATTTACACAAACCCTGTCACATTGAGAACTAGGTCACACCCAAGGTTCATCTAATGTCACCTTACATTGGTGGTTCTTGTCCAGAAGTTGCCCATAGTATATATTTAATATAATACATTAGGGTATTAACAACGTACCTACACCTGTTATGTTGTGTTCATTTATGACATCCTTCTCACTGCCCACCAATGTTAGGATATGTCAGTGTTATGTGAAACTTGATCATTGTTCATCTCAAAGTGTTATATATATAAGTAATGGAAAGTGAACTAGAGCAACGAACAAGCAATACACTATAGATTACACTGATCTCCCTACACTGCCAATATCAATGCCATATTGAATCCTAGGACTGCTAGTACCTTGAGTGTTGAGTCACACTTATGCAATGTGGGAAGTCTGCGACTTTGCATCCTTCCTGCATCGCATAAGGGTGACCCACCACTTACTTTTTCCACAGGATTGTATTACACAAGTCTGAAGAACTGTGCCATCCAATCCTGATACATCAGAAATAAAGGGTCATGTGCGACTTGTGTGCGTGTTCAGTGTGAATGTAGCCATACAAAGTGTATGTCTCAATTCGCACTACACTCGCACAAAAGTCGCACATGATGCATTTATTCAGCTGCATCAGGATAGGATTGCACAGTCGTTCACACTTGTATGATCCAATCCTGTATGAAATGTCAGATCGCACTGTGATATGCGTATAAACGGTTGGGATCTTTAACATTTCATTGACACCTCCAGCAACTCGCATATGGCAGTGTCCAAAATGCTTTCATTAACATGTAAATGTGGGAATAGGACAGCCATCATACATGTAATGCTTCTTTACACAGCTTTAGATCTCGACCCCCCCAACGAAAGTCAAATAAAGAATGGAACACACATTGTTGAATGTACAAAATTTTTTTTTCAAAACATTCACAGGGTTGGGTTAGGGTTAGGGTGTTTTCAAGTTTTTTTCCCAAACGTGGGTACACTCTTAACAACTGAGTGCCATCAAGATATCATAAAATATTAAAAAACTTTTGTAAGAAAAGGAACCAATAAAAACATAAAAAATGTCTTTAAAAATTTTTAAAATTTGGCAATCATGTCGACAAAATCTCGCATTTTTGATTGCAATGCCGTTGCTGTTTCCTTGATTTGCTCGAGGTCTGAGCAACATTGGAGTGCCTCACGGGTTAGTTTTGCTAAAGTGCAAGTAGGTAAATCATGATCTGTAAAAAAATATACAACTGAGTCAATGTGAATCACCTACATGAGGTCATAATAGAGAAACATTTGGTGTCCAGGTTATTTTTAATTACTCTCGAGTTAATACCTACCCTGTTCTTATGCTCTTTTGCCCTAGGCTCTTCTTCTTCCTCCTGTCCTCCTCTGATCCTGTTGCTGATGATTCTGCCGGTCTCCTGAGCTTACTATATATTCATTAGGGGTGTGAACGCCTGATGACGTCATTGTGAGGGCATGGTCGTAATGTATATATATTAAGCTGCAGAGACCAGAGACGGGAAGAATGCACGGCAACAGCATCAGATGAGGACAGGAGGAAGAAGCAGAACCTAGGGCAAAAGAGCAGACAACATAAGAGCAGAAGATTGCACAGCAGAAGAGTGGAGAGGAGAAGATCCAAAGAGCAGAGTGGAGAAGACCGGATGAAGATATTTAAGAACATTTCATAAACGTCTCCTGTCGTTATTCACATACACTTCCATTTATGTGGTTAATGTGTAGGGGTACTATGTACCCCATACCCATTCACACAGTGATTGGTGTCCGGGATCTGGGGGCCACCCTTTGTTGAAGGTTGCTTCCAAAGTCCTAGGAACCCCCTGGCCGCATGACCCCCCAAAACCACCAGACAGGGTTGTGGGGATGAGGCTCTTGTCCTCCTCTACATGGGAGTAAGGTGCTTTTGGGTGTGCGGTGCAGAGGCCCCCTGGCCCAAAGCAACAAAACCCCCCCATGTTGAGGGCATGTGTCCTGCTGTGGTCCAGGGGGTGTTTGTTCCGCTTGCTCGTTCTCTTTCCTGGCCTGACAAGCTGCATGCTTGTATAAGGGTCTGGTAGGGGTTTTGGGGGTAACCCACGCTGTTTTTTTTGTTGTGGGCATACCCTCAAACTCAATACCACACACAAAAGGCCTGGTTGTGAACTTGGGGGGACACCCACGGTGGGTTCTTCAATTTTTTGGTGTAGTTCCCCCTCAAAAATCTTCACAACGCAAGTGGCCCCGCAAGTCAGAGCATCCTGATCCGACTTACGGTGCGACTTCCATTCAAATAAAGAGGCTCCCATAGGGAACTAGTGTTGTAAATTGGAGGCTAAAAATAACACTGATAAAAATCATTCTGAAAAAACCTACGTGGGCACACAATTGGCTCTTGGACACTTGGTCCGGGATCCTCAAGATTTTGGGAAGTGGCTTCCACGCTGCTTGGCAAGTTGCCAGGAGATCTGGGTTCTGAGCTGGCTGGGGATGCCACATCCTGGCATGATGCAACATCTGCAATGTAAATTTGTAAGGGAATATAGGAATATAAGGTTAAACAATCATTGCAAATACACATATTTCTATGATCCCACTACACAAAAATCTGTGACTACCAACCTTCTTGTTGTTCTGGTGTCTGGTCACTTGTTGGCTCCACCAGAATAACCTCAGGCATAATGTCTTCATCTACATAATACAAAACATTGGCCATATCATAAAAGTCACAAGAGGTACATTTGTTAGGACATGGTGCCCTGCTTGATAGCTCTTTCAGTAACAAATATGAAGACATGTACATGGTTATCTACGAAAAATATGGTACATTAATGTTTGACAGTGCATAGGAACCAATTACCTTTAGTCGAATCTGTGCCACCATCTGGGCCCATGTCCTCCTCTTCTTCCACAACTGCCGATGGAGCTGCCAAACCTCTCCTCCTCCTTTCCCATTGTTTGGCACGGAGTTTACGTTTTTCTCCTATTTAAAGGTTTGAATAATAATCTGTGATTAATAGGAATGTTTGCTGAGAAGATTCGTGCAGGAAAGAACGTTCGTTGCAACACAATACATATATTTTTAACTATGGCTTCCTGACTTTTAATGTCATATACTAAAACATCAATAATAGATCGATCTAATCACGACATGACAACTAAAATGAGTAATCTAACTTTTTACATAGACATTATAATCTAGACATGTTAATACAACATACACCAAATTATAAAAAACATATTGCATGATTAAAAAAAAAAATAAATAAATAAAACTTACTTTTTTTCAAAATCCGATGGATTTGGGAAAGCTGATCCTGCTCACGGTGTTTCAGGTCGGACCACCGTTTCCTAATTTGATCTTTCGATCGCTCCACACCGAATTTTTTTACCAAACAGGCCACCACCTTATCCATGATGCCATCTTTCCTGACATTGGGCCGATCGTAATTTGCCAACTTGCCATCATAGTCCATTTTTTCTAAAATGGAGACCATCTCCACCATTTCTGGCTTTGACATGGGTGTAGCCCTTGATTTTCTGGTGGCCCAATCACTTCGGCCCACACTAATTGAGCTCCCAGATTGTTGAGACATTATTCTTGATTACAAGATTTTTCCACTGCTTCAGGTGTGAGTGTCGCATGTAGGCCTGATCTTCGGCACGTACACACCCCTGCACAAGCCCGCCACTGGAGGAGGAGTTGACGCCTGCGCTGTATTTAAAGGACGCAAGTTCGTTCGGCCGACGATTCGCTAGCGGACATATCGAGGGTTGGAGCACGATCGAGCGGCGAATCACGACTTTTCCCCACAAACAAAGGTACGACTCTTTTAATAGAAAGTGTGTGTTTTGGGCCCTATACAGCTTTTATTAGGAATATCTTTATTATGTGCCAAAATACATGCTATTTTAATATGTTTTGTGTTGTGTTGTGTCTTGCAGGCATATACTGTCCTGCAATATGGTGGACAATTACACCACCCACAACTTTCTCATCAGTTTCATTGATGAGTACAGGCAACTGCCGTGTTTGTGGCAAGTGAAGTCGGCAGAATATAAAAATAAGAAACTAAAAAAACAGGCCATGGAACATTTGGTGGCCTTCTACAAGCCCGTCTGTCCTGGGGCAAATTTTAATTATATACGCAAAAAAATAAACAGCATTCGCACTGCCTACAGGCGGGAGGTAAAGAAAATAGAAGATTCCACCCAGTCTGGAGCAGGTGCACGGAATGTACATGTACCACGGCTGTGGTACTTTGATAACCTGCGGTTCCTGGCAGACACCTTGGAATCCAGGCCGTCAATTTCTACGCTGCCTTCGACTTCGGCAGAGGGCTCAGTGTCAGTTGATCCAAGCCAGGATGAGGATTTCCTGGAAGAGAGTTTTACTCAGGTATGGCATTTCACAATATATTGTCTGCTAAAATGTAATCATGTAACAAAATTATAAGCTAAACCATAATTGACCCTTTATGTAAACGGGCATAGCAAGGGGTTGGCATGACAGGCAACCGCCAGGGGCGCAGGCCAAGGGGGGTGGGTCACAAAAACATTGGCATTGTTTTAGTGTTTATTTTAACAATCCACTCAGCCTGCACACCCCAGAACCCCCAGTTTGCAGGCGGATTCATGCAGGTGTAAAACATTGAGAGCAGCTTCATGCAGGTGTAAAACATTGAGAGCTGCTTCATGCAGGTGTAAAACATTGAGAGCAGCTGAGCCAAAAGACCAGGAGACTGAGACTGCCTCTCACTGCATCCCCAGCACACCTCTGGTCTTACAAACACTGCTGCATCCCCAGCACACCTCTGGTCCTAACAAACACTGCTGTAGCCTCAGCATTCCTCTGGCTCAACCTTTTTTAATACAAAACTAACAGCTCCTGCAAATGATCCATCCATCCTTGCTTCCATGTCTCTGGTCTCTCACTCTGGGTCAGCAAGGCAGGTGGCTTCCTTATTCCTGTTTCCCTGCACTGCTTCACCCTCAATGCCCTACATCAAGCCCTCTGCTAGTTCAGGCCCCTCTCTCTCTGCAACCCCCTCCTCTCTCTCTCACACCCCCTCTTTCTCTCCCTCTCTCTAGCTCTCAACCCTCTCTTTCTTTTTCACACCTGAGACAATGATTGCCCACTAGAGAGCTCTACACTGGGCAAACAAGGGGCAAATTAGAAACTTTTAATGCCCTTTAATTTTTTTTTTGGGGGGGGGTGGGTTACAGTTTTACATTGATCTTGGGGGGGGGGGTTGTTGCCAAATACAGCTCCTCAACAAGGGCACTGGAGACCCTAGATACGCCACTGTATGTAAAGTCTGCTATTTGTTCACAATAATATAACAAACATGACTTTTTATATACACTATAACATTCTAATCAATTGTTCATTTCATCAACAGGGAAGTGTCACTGAGGAGGAGCCAGGTTGCAGCCAGGAGCCTGGGGAGCCTGCGGAGCCTGAGGAGCCTGTGGAACTATTTCCACCACCACCTCCTCCTGCCAAACGGAGGCAAAAGAGGAAGCACGTGGATGATATCACAGACGAATTTATCCAGGAGGCCACCATAGCCCTACGTCGGAAACCGGAGGCCAATGAGTCCTTCAGCAACATGACGGCAAAAATTTTGGATAAGGTGGACCTCAGGCAGTGTCAGTATGCCAGAAAAATTATCCTCGATGTGCTGCAAAAGGCTGAAAACGGGATCCTTAATGAGCACAGCCATGCATGCCAGGAGCACCCGTGCCCTCCACCTCCACCTCCACCTACACAACACCCACCACCTCGCCAAATGCCACATGGCCAGTGGCAATATGGCCAGCATGATCCAAACCTGCCCTCATGGCAACCTGATTTCAGTTACCAGCAACTTTAATTTTTGTAACCCCCTATTATTTATTTTACCCCTGTTTGCCAGTTTCTAGTTTAATTTTGTCCAAATGGACCTTTTTTATGTTTAGTTATACGGAAAGTATTAATGTTTTCTTTGGTTTTTTTTGCTGAGATACAAAAAATAAAGAAAATGAAAATAAAAAATGGCCTATCTGAATTTGTTAACATGTTTAATATTGTGCATAACCTGAAAAATATGTTTTAGACATTAATTCAGACAAGAATAAAGGGTCATATCAATAGTTAGATCTTTGCTGTTTACAAAATAATAATGGTGAAGAGTTCAAATTATTTAATTATAAAATTTGATAGAACAGATAGAATAGACAAACATTATCTTCATCATAACAGAACACATGCCTTTTGATTAGAAAAGTATGGCATTATGAGCAGCATCTTCCTTCTTCTCACATTTATCAAGATGAGCATGTGCTCCGCATTTCACCTATTTCTTGGACTGCCGCGAGCCGAAAGTTCTTTCTGAATAAAATTATGAGTTTACTAGAGAAAATTCTTCCGGGAACTCATTTGGTTTGATCATGCGTGTTGGGATTTGTAGCTGTGTGTCGGCCGAATTGTGTACTGACAGGCGAACAATCGTCCGTTCTGGTGTCCGCAGACAAAAATTTTCATGTTTGCAAGAAAGACTTTTGTCCGCGGATTGTGCGCAGACAGCTGTCGGAGGCACCATACTAACACGCGTACAATCGGCAGATTTTTCGTCCGCCGACGTTTGTATGACGACGATCGGTACGTGTGTACGGGCCTTAACAGACGGCTTTTGTTGAATCGTCATGCTGGAAAAACAACATTCGATCAGTGCTTGCAGCCAATGGCCTGTGGATATATTATATTATATTTAGCCTTGGACAACCAGATATTTTCCAGTCCACTTGGACTAATTTGGGCAATTGCCAATTTGACACCATTTTGCCTCTACTTACATCAGTATAAACCTAAGCCCCTTCATAATACCATTCTATGCTAATTTAACCAGTCTCTGGAATCTTATTGTGCCATGCGTGTTTACTCTAACTTTTCCTCAGGTAATTTAAAACTGATTCATTATTTTCACTTTTTAATTGTACACATCGACTACTTGCATACTTTTTTACTTGTTATGCTGACACCTCTTATGTGCTAGAAACACATCGATGGTGTGTTTGAAAGTACTTACATCTTTATTAATTTAATTGGTGCTACAACACTGTTTTAAAAAAGTATTACATTTACAGTTCTCATGATCTCATTCTTAATAAAATTAGAAATGTTTGCTACACCAATTACAATATGGGAAGGAGAATTTTTGCACAGTAAGTAACACAGTATCACCTGAACTGACAGGTAAACATTCATGCACAGCAAACAATGTATTAAACTATTTACATTTTTAATTGATATTGAGTTTATTCTAACACTCTTGTACAGACTAGGCTCAAATAGTACATGGATTATCAAAAGCCCAAATGAACTTACAGTTTAAATCAGCTAAATATATTTCAAATGCATAAAAAAAAAAGTTTTCAAAGACTTAAGCCTAGTACACACCACTAGCCCAGCTGGTTGAGCGAAAAAAAAAACCTGACAGCTCAGATCGGAGCTGCTGTACTAACAATCTGATGTTAGTACAGTGATCTCTCCTGCTGTGCTATTGTGTTTTTACAGGGGGAAGGCCCCCCCCCCGCCAGAACACTCCGGTCAGCGCTCTTAGCCATTGGCTGAGATTGCCAATCGGGAGACAGTCGGCAGACCTTTTTCGGTCATGAGCCTTCAAAAGAAGTTGGCCGAATGGCCAGCTTCTCTCGGATCAGCTGCCATACACACAGGCCGACATTTGGCCCATGTGTACTAGGATTTAGAGTTTGTTATCCTAATAAAGCAGCCAAACCGTGGTAAAAAAAATGCCTGTCTCCTGTCAGTATGCTACAGAGAAGGATCCTTGCTCTCTGTATAATAATAGTAGTCTCTCTACAGAGTTCTGTCATGTTCCCTGTTGAACTAGAGCTCTACAGTTGGCCGAGTACAAGAGCTTGTGCAGGTTGCAAGAGAGACCACGGCTTCCATGAACAGAGCAAGGGTCAGCAGGGAGCACACTTTTCTATTCAGACCAAAGCTTGTTTCTGATGACTTTAAGGGTCCTTTCACACGGGCGGTGCGCCCGGCGGACTCCATTTTTCTAAGCGGGGATCAATCCGTCGATCCCCACTAAGCAGGTGGATGACAGCCCCGTCTCTGCTTACTTTGCCGAGACGTAGCTGTCAGATCCCCGCTCTCCTTTATGGGAGATCGGATGAAAACGGACCGCCTGTCCGTTTTCATCTGATCCGGTCCTCCAGATCAATGGAAAATAGGGTTTCCATCCGTCCAGGTTTCATGGACAGGATTGGATTGGATAGCAGCGGGTGTCAGTGGAGATGTAACCACTGACATTTGCTGCTCCATAGAGGTACATGGAGCATCCGATCAGATCCGCATGAAAAACTGACAGGCGGACCTGATCGGAAAGCCCGTGTGAAAGGGGCCTAAGACTTTAAACACCTTTTGTTTTGATGCACCTGGAAAATATTTAGCTGAATTAAACTGAAATTTAATTTGAGCTTTAGGCCCCTTTCACACAGGCGGACCGTTCAGATCCGCCTGTCCATTTTTTTGGGCGGATCTGAATGGATTCCCCATGCATCTCTATGGGGCATCGGATGTCAGCGGAGACATGTCTGACATCCGATCCGATCTGATCCGTCAAATCTGGACGGATAGAAACCCTATTTTCCATCTGTCCAGCAGATCGGATAGGATGGGATCAGATAAGAACGGACAGATGGTCCGTTCTCATCCGGTTCCCCCATAGACAACAGCCGGGACACACACAGCGTGGAGACAGAGATGCCATCCGCCTGCTCAGCGGGAGATCGGCGGATCGATCCCCCGCTGAGAAAAACGGAGTGCACCGACGGACTCTACAGTGTGAAAGGGGCCATAGGCCAAAAGGTGAATAAATAACAAATATTTGTCACGGACAGGGGTTCTAACCCTACCTTACTCTATCCAAACATAGAACAAAACATTTTAACTTCAGATGCAAATTAAGGTCTAATTTACTGATTTAAAAGTTTCATCTATTCAGCATACCAGTGCTTGGATCAAACATTGTTTTTAAATTTCCCTGAGGCTAGGGCTACACAGGCAATTTACAACTAATCCTACTTTGATTTTAATGCCCAACTCTAGATTTTGTGCACATGCATGCATGTATGTATTATTAAGAACTGTTTTACTGGATAATACGGTAAATTATACACTTTACCTGGAATTTGCAGTGAATCGGGTCATTTCTCTGCAAATGTAAATTCATAACATTTTATTTCCAAAAAGGGTTATCTTCATATTGGTACTATGTCTGTACACTTTCATGGTTGACAGGGCACCTCAATGTTATAGCTTAGTTTCAAGCATCCATCAGGTGCTTAGTAGCTGGCATGTAGCAGGGGTGATGGTGTTTGGCAACCTGCACACAAACATGACCTAGCTGCACCGTAGCAGCTGCAATTTACTGTGTTCCAGTAAGACAGGACACAGCAAACCATTATATTGTATTTCTTAGCTGCACAGTAGCAGGGGTCTGTTGCTCTCACCAGTACACTCATATCACTAATGGAGACAATTGCTGGATAGGGACAGAGAGGATATATACAGTATTTCCAAGGAAAGTAGGCCTATTCAGGGAAAAGCAGAGTGGCAACTCACATTTGTATGAAGAAATCACAGCATGTCTCGGAGCTATACTCTCAGGAACTTTGTTTCCAACCAATAAAATGGCCGCCGTGTCTCCCTGCTGGCCTCAGCACGACGTACCGCAGGTTCCTCCTCCGACCAGTTTCGTCAACACGTGACGTCGTCGTGACCCCCTGACGACGTCACGTGTTGACGAAACCGGTCGGAGGAGGAACCTGCGGTACGTCGTGCTGAGGCCAGCAGGGAGACACGGCGGCCATTTTATTGGTTGGAAACGAAGTTCCTGAGAGTATAGCTCCGAGACATGCTGTGATTTCTTCATACAAATGTGAGTTGCCACTCTGTTTTTACCTAATAAACCTGTGAACGTACTTCACTATTGGAGTTGTCCCTTTCCTCCTTATGTGCATTTGTTCCGGTTGGAGCTGCTGAGGGAGCATTAGGAATCGGTACATGTCGTTCTGGGCACCGGTTTGATTACACAGGCTGGCTTTGATCCTTGTAATGGGGGTCATTGCATATTGGTAAGAGGCCATATATTATCTTGGTGGCGGTTCCTGCACTCGGGGCTTTTTCCAAGTTTGAAGTGGTGGACAGTTTCCCTTCTCTTTGGAGCACTCTCTGAGGAACTTTGTTTACTGCATTTTATATTTGATCCATTTTGAACATTTGTATGGACTGTGGATTTTATTATATTTATTTTTGTTAGCGCTGCACCATTTCCATTCTACAGTGCCATTCGGATCTGGTATTTCTGATTCTAGATCAGTTGCTGGCTGCTTTCAATTGGTCTGTTGACCTTTCATTTATTTTATGTATGGTTTTATCTTTACATTTTAGCGCAGCAATATCCCAATTTTTCTATTCAGGGAAAGGTCTTACAAACTGCTTATTATTTTAGTTGTCCACAAAAAAGTACACAAGCATCCATACATTTCACAGCACTCAAATAGTTTGATATGCACAGATACATTAAATATAGTAGTATGGGGAAGTGGGGACACCTTGCTCACCCCTCCTCTTTGGATTTACGGATACCACATCCTCCACAGTCATATGGCTAAAACAGAAAATCCCTTGAAAAAAGGAAACTAATCAGGACTTTAGAGGTACCACACCAATCAGCTACTGTATAGAAAAAGTTGTTGCACAATGTACATAAGCACAGTCTTGTTGCATACACTGTATATAATTTTTCTTCTATATAAACAATCAATAAGCCCTAAATAGGATATCACAGAAGGGGCCACAATCAACAAAAAAATGAGATAATTAGCACTCCCCAAGCAGAGACAACTAGGCTGAGAAATAAAAGATCAATGTCTTAGTTTATTAAAATTCTTGACAAAAAAACCCTGGTCATAAGATGGCAGGGAAAAGCGCTCAAAGCATCATGGGTTGGTAAGATGTTGTGCAGTACCTGAGGTGGGAGCCAATGCTGCCTGGGGAAGATGACACCCCAATGTCAGATTGTGAGCAGGGCAAGGCTTGATGCGAACGCCAATCACCTGAATGGCATCCACACAAAGGGGGAGAATCCGCAGCAACGGCAGCGTAGGGAGATGCAAACACCGCTGATCAGTCAACCACACTGTCACAGCACGCCAGTGTCACCTCCACTCATCGGTCCTCAGCCGCGCTGGGGGGTGGGGTTACAGGAAGTCAGCGGCTAAGCCAGGGGATGCAAGGGAAGGCAATGCCAGACAGCCCAACACCATGGAGGCAGCACTGTCAACACTGTCAACACGCAGGAACACCAGAGTATGCAAGCCAATTGGGGGGGGGGGAGTAACCAAACACCAATGGAGATTACATGTTTCAGAGATTTTTCACTTCGTCAGATCTTGCTAATTATCCCATTTTTTTGTTGATTATGGTATTTTCTCATTCGGGTTGAGTTTGGGACAGCTGCACCCCCGACTTGTGATACTTGACTATTCCCCATATACATATACTGTATATGTTTTTTATTTATCCGCCATCCTCATCAATCAGTCCCTCTGGGTCCTCTGATTATTTTGTTGTAGCGCCAGGTATCTGTGTGTGTTTTTTTTTTTTTATCACAGAAGGGGGTCATCATATTCATTCTCTTTCAAGACAGGTCAAGGCCTGTTTCTTCAGGAAAATCAAGACCCCATAATTATCTGTGAACACAGAAAAAACAGCTAACAGCTAATGTCCAAAGCATCTGTTTTTTCATCTTGTGCATATATCAGTGGATATCACATACTACCGGACGCCATGTGCAACTAATTAAAAACATCAAGCTGGAAAGCGAAGCTCCATGGAGCGTGGACCTGCAACAAATGGCCTCATGGAGAGGAGGGGAAAAAGAATCCTGCGATCGCCACAGAATTACATGCTAATACTTGGTAGTGCTCTGTAAATAAATGTGGTAGTTTTAGTAAACATATCATTGGGGACTATTTGTTTCAGTTGCTACCTGTTGCCTTATGAGTTTATGTGTAATCTCCATTACTGTGGCCTGAGGAGGAGTTATGTATAAATCCCTATTAGAGACTGTATATAGATGGGTGTAAATATATATGTATAAGATATTGAGTTTTGATCTTACATTGAGTTGATATATGATTATCAATTATATGAAGTTGTGTGACTTCAGTCTGCAGTCAGTAGTAGTAATCCAGTTTAACAAGTCCATTTGAAAGGCCAGCCTGCTATTCACATGTAAACACATAAAATGATAAGTCTGTTTGGAGGACGAACTGTCTGCTAGCCAGGAGGGAGCCTGATGATATGCTATATAGTATCACCCTGTAACTACATTTCTGGGAGCCAGACTTCCTGGGGCCAATGAAACTGGGATGAATAGACTATGTCATGTCCACCCTTATTTCAATCCTCCATATCAAAGAACTCTCATTAAGATATGCAATGAAGATTGACTATCGGTTGAAGGGTTGGACAATGGGCCCTGGAGATGAGCCTGGCATCTTAATTTTCATTTTCAAAGTAAATTAACAGGTTCTCCCCCCTAACAGAGAGGAGTGGTTAGCAAGAGGCTGAATTATGCTAAGCTAGGGGAGGGGGAAGTTTTCCAATCCTGAACGAAATACACCCAGAGGGAGGAAAAGGGCGGGATAGCTGACCCAATCAGAATAGCCCTATACAAGTCTATGTGATAGGGTTCTATATTAGAAAAGGTGGAAAGAGAGGGACTTCCTGTTTTGCATGGCAGACCAGGATGAAACACTCAAGTGAAGGGTAACTATGAATGCTTAAGGTATACATGGCTTGTCCTCTTTGTGTCTGTGTTCATATATGAGTATCATACTCTATATTTGTTCATTTAAACTAGGAATATTTTCCATTTTGTTGTATGTACCATAGTTAGATTGTTGTAAATTAATTTAGGCTTTCAGACTATATACTAATAAAATAATTGCTGTTTTAAAGCTTTCATTCATAGTCAAAGAAACTCTCATTTTTAACCCAAATATTGTCTGAGGTAAATTAAATCTCATAACTTCCGGGTAACACTACCCATAGGTCATATATAGTAATAACCTATCTAGTATGATTGTTAAGTCCCTTATATAGATCATGAAGCCACCCCTTAATCACTTGCTACCAAAGGACATCTCTGTACGTCTTTTTTGTTGCAGCAGTTATAGTGGCATGATGCCTGCAGCTACAGGCATTATCCCCATAATTTTTTTGTTGGCCTGTGATTCTCTTTTTTTTTAAAAGCAATGCTAGTGGCTTATTTAACTGCTGGATTGTTTTACAGGCGGTGGGAGAGGGTCCCCCTGCCGCCTTCCACCACTTTCCCTCGCTTGTTCATCCCACCTGGGAACCCTGGATTGCAGCCAGGGGTTCTGCCAACTCTATAGAGATCATGGAGGACCAGAAGGTCTCTGATGATCTCTATGGTCTAAGAAACTGGAAGCAATGAGTATTTTGTCACCTCTGGTTTTGATTTTGTGTTTACTAGCTGGGTGGCAGCCAGTAAAGCAGGTAAACTGACTGACCTGTGTCTGATTGGCTGCTTTGGGGGTCAGAGGAGAGATCTGGGGTCTAATAGACCCCAGAGCTCTCCATGAAGAGGACCTGACACATCCCATGCACTCACAATGGATGTTTTTCATCCCTTGTGAGAAAAAAAGTTAAATCAATAAAGTTGATCCAAAAATGAAAAAAATAAAATAGAACAGTGTAAAAAATAAATTTTAAATAAAATAAAATATAAAAACATGAACCCCCCCGTGCTTGCGCGCAAAGGGAAATGCAGACATAGGTCACGCATCACGCACGCATATGTTAATGGTCTCTGCACCACACATGTGAGGTATCGCCGTGAAGGGTATAGCAAGAGCAATAATTGGAACACAAGACCTCCAGTATAACTCTATACTGATACCCTGTAAAGGCTTTTAAAGCATCGCCTGTGGAGATTTTTAGGTACCATAGTTTGGTGCTGTTTCACGAGTGTACTCAGTTTTAAAGTGTGACATGTTTCATATGTATTTACTCAACGTTACATCATCTTCTAAACCTTACCAAACAATTGGGTTTTATATTGTGTTTTTGTGCATTTAAACTCATTCAATTGTATCCCCCCCCCCCCCAAAAAAAAAATTGCATTTGAAAAGTTGTAGATCAGTTGTAAATGTAAATAAATAAAGTATCCATTTTACCAACTTCACCCCTACTCCCCAATTCATACATCTGATCAGTGAGATATATATGCAAAGTAGTTTAAGGATAAGAATCATAGATGATATTGACCCCATATACAATCTACAAGCCATAGCAAATACCACAAATACATTCTACATATGGCACCATGCACCCCAAACACACTCCAGACCCCAAAATATACTGTACACACTAAAGATATATGCACATTGCATCATGTATCTTTATTTCACTCAGGACAGGAATTAATGGGAAAACTAAACAGGGACACAGATAAAATCAAAAACACATTTTTAGTAAGAGGAAGGGTTAGAACTTCTGAGAATGTTTTTGTTACAGCCCCTGTCTTCATGTGTTGCTGACCTCTAACCCCCATTTCATGCTTGAGCTTCACAGGAAGTGAAGGAAAATCTCCCCAATGGGAGGGCAGACGTACAATAAATAAAAACTTAAAAGAAATGCTACCTCTCCCCCTCCCCCCCCTCTTTAAAACGAAAAAAAATTATTGGAGCAGTTAGGAATTAATGTATTGATTATGTCCACAAGTGTCTGATATAAAGCTATACACTAGATATAAATGTCTAATATGGGTATTTTCAATTTAAGTGGAATTATAATGTTTTACCACCTGCAGTGTTTACAGTACTTTACATTTTCAGGAGAAATGCTGCTTGAACTCCAGTATGATAACGTAGCCTTTTCCTCATACCAGCAGAGAAAGTATATAGTAATATAATTATGTGAAGTTAATTAGAAGTAAATCCCAAGAGTTAGTATTTAAGATTACATTTGTAACAAGCATCCAACTGTGACGGGTGGCATGGAGCATCCCAATTCACAGATGAATAATCTGGAGCCACACTGTAACTTATGGATTTTCAATATAAACAAGTTTTTGCTTTTCTGTGTTGCCTTGCAGATTTTCACTTTTAAAAAACTAGTTTATGGTGTATGTGTATATAGTTTGGATGTTCAATAGTGAAATTCCGTATTTTCCTCTACAGGGGTCACAAAATAAATTGTTGCTGTTAACCACTTCAGTAGCGGACACCTTGAACCCCTTCCTGCCCAGGCCAATTTGTAGATTTCAGCTGTGTAACACTTTGAATGACAATTACTCAAGCATGCAACACTGTACCCAGATTCAATTTTTATAATTTTTTGTAGACACATAGATTGTTCTTTTGGTGGCATTTAATAACAATTTTTTTTTAAAATTGTGCTATGTAAACGACTAAAAATGTTGAAAAAAGTTTCTGTTATGCTACAAATAAATAATCTCTCTTTAAACTATGGTGTGTGTATATATATATATATATATATATATATATATATATATATATATATATATACAGTGCATATGTATATATATATATATATATATATATATATATATATATATATATATATATATTTATTGGAAAATGTATTATTTCTGATGTAATGATTGCCCATCTAATTTCTTGAGGCCCTAAATTGCCAGCACAGGACAAATAAGCTTGAAAGAAACCCATTTTGGAAATGGTCCACAGTATTAAATAAGAGGCATGTTGGAAACAGTGACTGGTGGCAGTATGTAAAAAAAAATGAATAATTTTTTTCATTTTTTTTTTAAAACATTTTTTATTTATTTATTTTTATACTGTGGTGAGGGCAGTGCACTATCACCACAGTGACAATGTACTGCTCTGGGGAGGTGATCAGGATTTTTTTTTTTTTTTTTACCCTATGATTGCTTATTACAGTGATGATCACTGTTATAAGCAATCATTTTTATGAATGGTGTCAATTAAATGGTGTAAAAAAAAAACTAGTGATAGCGTACTGCTCTGGCAACAGTATATAAACATTTTGTAAAAAAAAAAAAGAAAATGTTAAAAAAAAGATTTTTTTCATTTAACAGATAACAGAAACGAAGAAAAAAATTTTTTTTCAACAGTTTCAGTATTTTTTTATCATTTAAAAAAAAACTGCGGTGATTGAATACCACAAAAAAAAACAGTCTATGTGTCTACAGAAAATTATAAAAATTTAATTTAGGTACATTTGCTTTTGTGTACAGGTCCTCTGTGACTGAATCCCTGTACCATGTCATCACTGTATCAATAGTAGACAACGAGTGGCTATGAATGAAAGCCATTGTATATAACTGACGTGATCACTGTGATTGGCCACACTGATCACATGGTACCAGGGCCAGCCCGGTACAACTATCCACCAGACACAGGGGATTACAGATCATGCCGCTGCATGGCCCCTAGAGCGAGCATGAGGCACACGAGTTGGAGGACATCATATGACGTCCTCCTGCAATAATGGTGCTCCCATTATAATAGGCTGGGCGGGAAGTGGTTAAACAGTTTTAATATATTTCTAAAAATATGGCTTTGGAAAATCATAATTATTAGCACTACAACCACCTCCCCTCCAATATACAGACCGGTTTTCAGATCTGAACTGGCAATATAAGTTCTGGAGTTCAGCTGGAAGTGATAATAACATCTGACTCTATCATGAACTGTCATCTCTACACTGGACAGCTGTTGGCTGTCTCCTAAACAGGTTATTTGGAGAGTCAACATATGCTATGCCATCCCATACTTTGTAAAATGAGATAAATAACTAGAAAAAAAAAACAATCGACAGGATATATTCTGTATCTTCTGCCATGACCGGTTTTCCCTGCTGGCTCACGACCAATAATGCCTTGTGGGTTGGGCCAGGTGTTTGGTACCCAAGCTTGAGTAACTTTACACAGAGACCAAGGAATGTTGTGCGTTATAGTCAAACAACGTTTAAAAAGGAATGACGCTCAGTAGTAAATGGCAAAGTACTCTCTTGCAGATCCAACAATGTGGAAACAGGGCCTAAACATCATGGCCAATGCAAGCATAGCAGCTCATTCCATTTAGAAATTTTTGGAACACAGACTGTTTGCTGGAGAAGACACTTGTGTAAGCTTACAATACCTGGCCGCATTTGACAAAAGAAGGTGGCTGATAGGCAATGTGGCAACAAAAGCACCTGGGGGGGGGGGCTGATAGGAGTTCCTAGCCTCTATCCCACAGAGTATGCTAGCTAGTGCAGTCAAGTGTGAGGTTCCTACTATGTCCTTCCTCCACTAGAACCTTTCCCTGCACTTGACACACTGTCCCATACCAGCAGGTTCCTGTTTCTAACCCAGCCAGTTCGCAAATGTGCGCCAACTGACATAGGACATGGCTAATTATTAGCATTGCCGTCATTAAAGATGGCAGCAGAGGTCATTCAGTGCAGCAGTGTCCAATCGCATGGCTGCTCTCCTAATGACACCTATAAGAAAAGTATATATGGTAGAGGATCAGATATGGATCCCAACCAAAATGGATACTCATAGTGCAATATAGTCCTCAACTAAATGGATAAAAACGAAAAAAGAGGAATAGTTAAAATATGGTATATACAGGCAGATTTTGCTATGTATATCGGAAGATGCTAAATTTAGTATCATAGGAAAAAGCATATATGAACATATACAGTATATACAGTATATCTATATATCCTGAATGGTATCTGCATAGATATGTGGGTGAGAGTATAAATATTACAGAATGGTATTGAACTCAATCTCCTCATTAAGGCCAGCTGGAGCAAGGGTATCCAATGCTAAAATCCAATAGGTTTCACGCTGGCACAACCTACTAAAATATTCAGCTGCAATGTAGGAACTAGGAATGGATTCAATGACCCAGACTCTCAGA
Source organism: Pelophylax lessonae (assembly GCF_965119305.1). Classification (NCBI taxonomy): domain Eukaryota; kingdom Metazoa; phylum Chordata; class Amphibia; order Anura; family Ranidae; genus Pelophylax; species Pelophylax lessonae. The sequence goes on from NC_138772.1 coordinate 344,904,723, forward strand.
CCATTAGTCTTCTTATCATGATATTGTGCAGAGTGTCTAGGAACACTATGTTTATTTCTCCTTTTCTCAATGAAGCGATGGTGCTACCCAAAGCGTTTCCTCAGTGTCCTTGCTGTCTTACCAACAAAAAGGAGACCTCACGAACAATTGAGGCAGTACACAACAAACTCTGAGAAGCAATTATGAAATGCCTTCATGTCATACACTTTACCTTAGGCTAAAAATAGTTTCTGACCACGTTGAATGTACTTGCAGGTTAAGCATCTAAGCTTCCTACATCGATACATCCCTTTAAGAGAAAAGTAAGTCTAAAAGATAAAGACTGTTTATCTGTATTTTTAGTCGGCCTGTTTATACTATACTTAAACTATCCCTCCTTTTTGGTTTTAGTCTATTTAGCTGAGTACTCTATTGCACTCTGAGTATCCATTTTGGTAAGGATCCATCTCCGAACCTCATATATTATTTTCTTAAATATCTTTTTTTTAAATTAATTAATTTATTTATACTACTTTAGGCTGCTAGGTAGTCTTGCCCTTTTTTATGTATATATATATATATATATATATATATATATATATATATATATATATATATATATATATATATATATATAAAGCAGTAGTGTTCTTTTTCAGGTTCATTTATGTAGCTTTTGTATATGCATTTTTTATACATGTGTTTTTATGTATGCATTTCCTTTAAATGTGCATATTTTCCATTTATTCATACTACTATGAGATGCTAGGCCTAGCTTGCCCACACATATATACCAATAGAGTATTCTTTTAGGTTTATGCATGCAATTTTTATACATGCATTTCTATGTATGCATTTCTTTTATATGTGCATTTTTTTATTATATACATGTGCATTCTATATGTACTTGCTATATATTCTTCATATTAGTTTTGTCATAGCCTCCTTTTTTTTCTGTTATTATTAATTGGTTGCGAGTGGCATCGATCTGCTGGAGTCAGTAGTTCCACGGCGGCATTATATGCAGGAAATGTGGTTTTGTGTTTGTCTTTTCCTTTCCTCTCTTTCCACTTTTGTGCTGCCTCTTTATTGCTGATTGTTTTGTGATTGACTGAGCCCGGGATACCCACCCCTAACCCACTCTGTTAAATAGAGCTTATCTGTCTATAATTTTCATTGGTTTAAGAAAGGAGCCAATATGACGCTGTATAGGCCTGAGGAAGGAGCGCATGCTCCGCGAACGCTTCGCCTGTGCCATTAGGTCACATCCGGGAGATGACGTCAGGAGAGAGCTACCGTGCGTTCCAAGACCAGGAAGTGTCGGCAACCACCTGCAAGGACTGAGGTAACCATGACCGCTGGAGGCCATCCTGAAACACTCCACTGGACTGACAGTCTATATCAATGGACAACTTGTACATTATGGATTACGCTCTACATCATTCATGTTTGTGAGTACTACAGCCTATGAGATAGCCTATTAAACTTCATGCTGCACTTAGATTGGTGCTTTGTGTTTTTTTCTGCAGTATTTTTATTTTGTATGCTGCAGCATGTACTGTTTTACAACATTAGATTAAACATGTAGATTATTGTATTTTTACAAAATTTCTGCTTCCAGAGATTTTTAAGCATCATTTTTTTCTGAAATATTTAAAAAATGCAACGCTAAAAAAATCACTCTATGATGATACTTCTAATAGGGATGAGTACAATGTTGTATAAGTTTACACATGTGAAAATAAAAAAGATCTACTCCAGCACTAAGTATACATGTAAAACAAATCAAACAAATTTAAAAATAATATATTATATGAACTAAAATAAATAGATAAATGAGTCCTAATGAAGAGCCGAGGAGAAGGGTGATCCTCATAAGAAATAGTGGAGAGATAAACCAAAGCCTTCAGATTGTAAAGAAGACAACCCAGCACACCACCCTAGTGCAACAGGTGGGGGGCTTACCTGATTGGAATGACCCCCAATCAAGAGTGATCAAACAGGGCTTCCACACCATATGGTCACTTCTAGCAATAATAGCTTGTCATCCCCTACAGCATTGTCTCCACAAACCGGCACTCTTGGAAATAGATCCAAAAGTAACCATATTATATTACACATGCCTCATGGAAAAAAGAGACTGTCTATAGTGAAAAACTCAAAGTATTTATTAGGTCTATGCTCTAAAATTTGACAAGAAGCAAGCCAGCATTCAATGTGTGCAAAGGACTTCCTAATGCCAGAATTCAAGATGGTCGTGCATGTGTGGTAGCGCGTGTTCCTGCTCTTTTTTGGGCAGAACCGGGACATACACTATCTGAGATGTGCAAACCTCCTTGGCCAAGATGAATCTTGGATTCTGGCATTAGGAAGTTTTTGTACACATTAAATGCTGGCGTGCTTCTTGTCAAATGTAAGTGCATAGACCTAATACATTTTTTGTATCATACGGTTTTTAACCACTTTACCACCGGAGGATTTTGCTGTCTTACATCCAGGCCACTTTTTGCGATTCGGCGCTGTGCGAATTTAACTGACAATTGCGCGGTCGTGCGACGCTGTACCCAAACGAAATTTATGTCCTTTTTTCCCACAAACAGAGCTTTCTTTTGGTGGTATTTGATCACCTGTGCGATTTTTACTTGCGCTATAAACAAAAAAAGAGCGTATATTTTGAAAAAATAACAATATTTTTAACATTTTTTTATATGAAATTCCCCCCCCCCCCCCCCAAAAAATGTAAAAAATCAAAATTTTTAAAAATTTTTGGCCAATTTGTTTTCTGCTACCTATGTTTGGTAAAAAAAAATCACAATAAGCGTATTTTGATTGGTTTGTGCAAAAGTTATTGCATTTACTAACTAAGGGAAAGATTTCTGTCATTTTTGGTGGGTTTTTTTAACGCGTAATGGCGGCGATCTGCGTTTTTTTTGCGGGACTGCGACATTGCGGCGGACAGATCGGACCCTTGACACTTTTGGGGGTACCAGTGACATTTCTATAGTAATCAGTGCTATAAATATGCACTGTTACTGTAAAAATGACACTGGCAGGGAAGGGGTTAATTTTATTGGAGAGGGAGGGGTTAATGTATGCCTGGTGCTTACTAACGTGTGTGGGGGGAGGTGACTGAGTGACACAAGGACAGATCGCATGTTCAGCTATGCTGAACACTGCAATCTGTCATTCCTTGTCACTTAGGAGATCCGCCTGCTTTGTTTATACAAGCGGGCGGATCTCCAAACTCGATTCCCCGACGATCGGGGAAGAGCAGCGGCGATCGCCACCACTCCTCCCCTGGCCCGACTCCCGCTGTGACTGAAAACAGCGGGAGCACGCCGCCTACAGGGGGAGGAGTCCAGCGACATAGGTCTACGTCGCTGGACGGAATCGAGCCACTTTGCCGCAGTACGGTCAACGTGACCAGTCGGCAAGTGGTTAAACAAGAAGAGGAATGGTGCAGAGAATGGTGCAAAAACACACCAGGATCATTAGGTAGTAATATTAAAATATTAAAATTAGGAATTCCTTAGTAATGCATCTAGTTTAAAAGTCCATATAGTCCATGAGGTACTAGAACAACATTTGTGGCAGCTGAGGCAATTCTCTGGAAGACAGGCAATGGAACATCTAGGCACACCTTGTTGTTCTCTTGATCATATGGTTTTTTTCACTATGGACAGTGTTTTTTTTCTTCCATGATTCCTGCGTATTGAAATATGGTTATGTTATGAGTTGGATCCTTTCCGAGAGTGCCAGTTTGTGGAGACAACGCTGGTGGGGTTGACAAGCTGGATTATTGCTAGAGGGAGGTGACCATATGGTGCGAAATATACCAAGTGCTGTTTGACCACTCTTGATTGTGAGTCATTCCAGTCTAGTAAGCCCCCCACCTGTTACACTAGGGTGGTGTACTCTGCTTTCTTCTTTACAATCAGAAGGCTTCTGGGATGCACGTTCACCTCTCCACTATTTCTTATGAGAATCACCCTTCTCCTCAGCTCTTCATTGGGACTTATTTATCTATTTATTTAGTTCATATAATTTATTAATTTATTATTTTTTTTATTTTATTTTTTTATTAGTTTTACATGTAAACTTTGATTGTGGTGCAGTAGATCACTTTTATTTTCACATGTGTAAACCATTATAGAGTGATATTTGTAGCACTGCACTTTTTGAATATTTAATTTAGAATACTTTGTATTTAAGTATAGTGCTAGCTGCTCCACATTGTCTAATATTTGGGCCCTAGCGTTGTTTTTTTTTTTTTTTTTTTTGTTTCAATCATTTTTAGTCTTACCAATAAATAGACAATATGTAAATGAAACCAACATTTCAAGTATTTTGAGGATGATTGATCTCTCTTTTTGGTTAGCTCCCTGAATATTTTCATAATAACATGCCTTTCATACTTTCTAAGTTAATAAACATTAAGGTTTGATCATTCAAATTTCTGCAATGCATGAATGCGTGTCATGCCAGGCATTAGTGCATGATGCATTAAGGCAGCTAATTAATTTGAATGCACCAATCCCCCACCCCCACCACCCCAAAAAAAAAATCAGCATTTACTATATTTTGTAACATAGTAATGCATTGCCTCATTGCCAAGCATTATAATGCACTACAACTCAGATGCATTGGTAAGGTGCATTGAGGTGCCTGCACATCACTGTAGTGCACAACACCCTTAGCACAAGTTTTTTGCATGTTACAGTGACCCACATAAAAACAGCCATGTTGCTGCAGCACAACAGGGTAAAAAGTGCTTACTCAAAATGAACCCGTGCTTAGGTCATGCACGCTTGTTTTGGGGTGTTGTTACTGTTGGTTGAAAATATGTGAATAGTTAAATGTTCATAACCTACCTGAGCACAGGTGCTCTTTAACTCTAACTTTCTAAAATGCATACTTGTTTTGAATTAGGGACAATTAGAGAAAGTATTGAAGCCAGGAAACTAACATTTTCAGAATAGTCAGCAGTTATCAGCTTATATATTTATCTCTGTGCAAATGTCCTTCAAGCCTCCTTTCCGTGTTCTTAATATTATAAATACGAAGCATGAACATTAACATAGTGTTGGGGAAAACACACAGGGAATTTATAAATGATTATAGCAGAATATATTTTGAGGATGTTTTTCCTTTAAAGTGTCTTACTTAATCTTCTTTTTATTGGAATATATTACTAAAATGTTTTCTATTGCTTATGTTTAAATGTAATATGCTTAATTAGTTTTATTAAAATAATCTAAAATGAACACTTTGAAAGCTTTAGAGTGTGTAGTTAATTTTTGTAAATTATAATTATATACAATTACCATATCAGAATAAATGTGCATACTGATATTTAGTTGTTTTGTATATATTTTTCTCTGCTGTTATTCTGATCTAAAGCACTAATTATATGTCAACAATATCACAAACATTACTTGCTGCCCATACTGTGCTTGACCACAACAGTTTTTGATCAATAGGTTTTATTGAAGTTTTAGGGCACATTAATAAACATACATACATGCTGTTTTGTATTTCACATATAATCGTAAGAGGCTACCATCAGGAATGAAATGCAGAAGCGTCAATCTCTTTTAAAGAACAAATACAATATATGTAGCCTGGATCATGGAATTGTTCCATACATGTATGCAAACATTATAATATTAAAAGAACATTTTGATAACTAAAGCAACACTTTAATAACTAAGGAAGAACCATTATCAGGGTATCTAAATATTTTAGCACGGATATGTGCAAAAAAAGTGAATCATAGTCTATGAATATAACAGCAAGCTGCTATCTTATCTATGGCTCCTAAGAATCCACTCTTCAGCATAGCAGACATATCGCAGATAGGCCACAACATTTTTATATTCAATTTAGAAATAAACAAAACATTTTACTGATAAATGGTTAAATATTATTATTTAAATGTTTGTGCTGTGTAGGTTTATGATGGCATCATCTTGATAAAATATATTTATTGCATGCAGCTTATAAAGCCGCAACACAATCTTTGTATATTAAACGAAAGGTACCTTCGAAATTTAATAAATATACTTTCCATAAAATTTAATTTGGCTGTAATTAAAATTACTAATTGAACTCTCAAAGTAATTTTCGCTGCATGTTTTAATCTCTTGAATTATTTTTTTTTTCTGTACAAATCCTCCTGATGTCCTTGGTGTAATTATAATGGTATTGGAGTTAAAAGCATTTAAGAAATGAACTCTGCAAAATTTCATAAAAAAGCTGAATAGTTTCACAAAATAAGCATACTATATACAATGTGTGAAAATTGCCATTATTAAAATGCATTTACCTCTACCCAGCGAGATGGGAGTTAATCCAATAGCATGGAACTGCGGTAACAAGCCATAAGTCTTAAGCATATTTCACAATTATCGAGGGTTCAAAAAAATACAAAAAAAAGGACCTAAGAAAAAAATATATAAAATATACTGTATATAATCCAGGGTATGGTTGAACAAGAATGTTTGTACATGATACAGAAAGCTTTCTATAGACAACTACAAATAACTGAAACTGCAATTAAAATGTATAAACCCACAACATAAAAATCCCTTCAAACAGTCCCTTTCTAAAGTGACAGTTATCACACCAAGAGTTTGCTTATACGTGCCTAATAAACTAATGAGTGCAACACAATACCTGCTGATCCTGCCAGCATCTGCCTCAGTTGCTCACATCGAATGAATGACAACGCTAGCAACAGACTCCTTTTGCTGTGCTAGTGTTGTCAGCACTCCATGTCTGTATAGTTCTAAAGCCATGCAGTGACTCCGCTTGCACTAACTGGACAATCCCCTTTCACTGACAAGCAATTGTGAGAGTTAAAGGTTTTGGGAGTTACAGATAGTGCAGTCATATGACCACTGAATTATAATCAGATGCAGTAAAGAAAGGACTTCCTTGAGCCGCACATCCATACTGTCCCTATGCTGGGTGTATAAATGGCAACCTCAGCCTGGACTCCGACTAGGCCATGCCCCCAATGCATTTGAAATGTGTTGGGGGATTGACCTGAGTCCAGGCTGAGGTTGCCATTCATACACCCAGCATAGCGACAGCACGAATGTGCAGTTCCAGGGAGTCCTTTCATTATTGCCAGTGATTGTTGGAGCTGGGACAGGCTCCCTCCCCTGCCGGCATTCCCAGCGGTGGATGCTTGGGATTCACACCCCGTTCCAGCAAGCTTGAGCGGCACACAAAGCAGTCTGGGGTCACAGAATTAAAAAAACAGATGTTTGTCATTTATCAAGGTTTTCTGATAAAATAAATTGTGCAGTTTGAGTTGTAAAGCTTGCAATTATAGACAAGGTTTTGGCAAGTTTAGGCTTCACATCTACTATATTCTGTGTGTTGTGCTTACAGATAAGGAAAGGTAGGGTCAGATGGAAGTTTGGGCATTTGTCTGAACTCCATAAAGTAGTCCCCCATTACTAATATTTGACAGCTTCCTTCATCTGGAATGGTTGTTAAGGAAGCAGTGGTTGTAAACACTTGCCACATCCTTAGCAACCAGGGATGTCACCCAGCCCCATTCACTTGCTGGTCAGGAATCCTCAGCCATATAAAAAGAAAATTGGTGTGGGGTTCACCCCATAATTCATACTAGCCACTTCAGGTCTTATTGGCCAGGATTTGCTGACAAAATCCCACTGTGTCCAATCACAGCAGGAGTCAGTAGGGGGGGGGGTGCACCCATGCCCTGAACCCAGAAGCAGGGAGGGATGTACAGGTACATCGCTGTGCCTGTAGGAGCTGCCAAGGTATGTCATTATGCCTGTAGGAGTACAATGCGGGCAGTCCTGAAGTATTGGTAAACTGCATTTTTTCTTTGTCAGTTATACTGCAGCAGGTTGCAAACATTGTACAGATTTGTCACTTTACCAAAAGGGTCAGAGTATCCCCCAGGAATGTTATTTAAAGGAAATATACCTTTTTAATGTTGCCCTTAAACCATTAATAACATTTCTGTTCCCTGCCAAATGGAATTAATAAAAGTCCTTTGCTACAAGTTTCCCAGGGCAGTGCCCAGCACCTAAGCCATTTGTTTGACAACCCCTTACCTATCAACCTAAAAAATGTCCAGTATTGGTTTTATAACAGTCTGTTCCCATTGACTTCAATGGGATTCGGATCAGCTACCTGAACTTAAGTAATGTTTGCTGAAGCTGCTAGGAACCAAATTCAGGTAGGCTCGCCTCATCCCTAATATGCATAAAATGTGGAGAAGGGAGACATAAAAAATAAAAGTTCTGTACTTAAGAAAAAAAAAAAAAACATAAGCAAGTATCATTTAAGGTTGGGAACAAAAAAGTAGTACTATAAAATAAATACTGTATTTTCTGGCGTATAAGACTACTTTTGAACCTCAAAAAAATCCCCCAAAAATGGGGGGTCGTCTTATACGCCGAGTATAATATCTCCAAGGTAACCTAAGTATAAGTATTACTGGTAGATGAAAATTAGGGGGGTCGTCTTATACGCCCAGTCGTCTTATACGCCGGAAAATACGGTATATGCAGACAACCCCCTCATAAGGACAGAATATATATATATTTTTAATAGGCTGCACTCGACACCAACAAAGCCAAATATACATAAAATAAGGGCTGCGCTAAATAAAACAATAATATTAGAATAATTATATCAGGAACGAATCCACCATGACTAAAAAAAAAAAAAGTCCAAATAATTAATATAAGTCTACCATCCAGTGTGAAGTGAATATAAGTGGCTTGCAATATATCATCTCTTAACGGTAATTAAGTGCAGCTCTTCACACTTATGGACACCACACTGTGGCGTTCTTCCACCGCATGCTCATCAAAACATGCTTACCAGAACCATTTGAATCTCTTTTTAGGAGATATCAGATTGCATTTGTATATAAGGATTCCTCCATGGTAAAATATAGCACTCCTCACATACAGGTCTCTACTGGCTATCCTCCAAAGCTCCAAGATGTTCATGAAAAAAACGGTAAGGATGCCACATAATGTAAAGTCATATAGATAAGGATTTATTAAAACAGCAATGAATCTTGTCCCCATGTTGATGAGGACAAGGACCTCTTCCCTACAACTCTGGCCCGTAGTTTTGGGGTTCTGTGGACAGGGGGCTTATCGGAAGCTGGAACAAGGGGCCCCCAGATCCCAGCCCCCCTATGTGAATGAGTATAGGGTACACTGTACCCCTAATCATTCACCAAAAAAAGTGTCAAAAATAAATAAAAACACAGTGACAGTATTTGAAAATTCTTTTACCTTGGGTCCTGGGGTCTTTTACCAAATTTTAAAGCTGTAATGAAAAATGAGAACCTTCAGGTTATTAGTGTAAGTTGCATTTTTACAGTTATGCATACTAATTTTCACCATTTTGCAAAAGTTGAAAATTTACAAATATTTGTTATTTATTATCTCAATACAGTTTTAGCCTTAAAATTTAGTAATAATGTATCAAGCATTATGTAATTTTTGCTTTGTTTGTACCTGCTAGTACTGATTTTACTGTATTTTTAGCAAAAATATTGTTTCGATAAACATTTGCGCAATTATCGCTAGGCATAAAAACATTGGTGGCGCCTTATTTTTTTATTAAGCTGGTTCTATTCTTTCAGAAAATGTAAGATTTGAGAGGTCATTGCATGAGATCATTATAAAATTACATATGTTTTCTCAGTTATATTTTGTTTATTGTAATACTGTGGGCAAGTTTTTCTCAGTACATGAGGACAAACTGATTCATATTTTAAAACGGATTCTTCAAATGTATCTTTGGAGCATAGTATAGCTTCTATTATGTTTTACATGTTATTACTCAAGTGATAAAATATATGGTGTCATATTATATAGTTATTGACTATGCACACACTTATACTAGATATGTCTTGGCAAAGATTATGTCAAAATGTAGTGAATGTGGCCAGATATAGAAAATCCACAGGTATAATCTTAAAAAAAAAAAGTGTCTATAGCATTTTTCACAAAAAATGTATGTATAGCTCAGTGTGTATCTGCATGTGTGTTCTTGTGTGTATACATAGTGTATGTGTATAGTATTGCCACTTTAGCAATACCAAATCAAAACACATGAGGAATTCTTAACCTTAACCTTAACCTGCAAAAAATTATTGTTTTATTAAAATGTGTCTGTTCTTTTATTTGCATCTTGATTGATTGCTGTGTCTTACATTTTTATATTTTGCACCCTCAGATATCTATAATTTATTTTTAAATTAGTTAATTAACCTCTCCAGGAAAGATTTATAAAACTTTAATTCACTTAGACAACACTTTGTCAATCATCACTCTGTTGAAAACAGTCTACTTGTCCATTCTCATTAACATTAATAAAGTGTTATGGAATGAATTTATATCCAATTTAAATTTGCTATAATTCAATACCTTAAAATGAGCATCCGTGCGACAGTCTAGGAATTCTTGATAATACGTTTGGAGAGTAATCCATATAAATATATATTACTATAAATTTGTATAGAAAACATAACCATTTTTAACCTTTAGGACTTCTGTTATTATGACAGTCATTTTGTACCTAATGTAGTACAACCTTACCTCTAAGAGGTGGCTAAGGATCCTCAGATGACTTGTGGGCTAGCATCTTAAATCTCAGGGAGGAATCCTTGATTCTTTGTGGGGTAGACACAACTGGGTGCCAGTCCTTTTAGAACATTTAGGAAAGTTTATTAGGCAAAATAAACTTATGGGTGAGGGTTAAGGCACAGGATATCCAAAACGTGTATATAATGACTCCCGGTATCTCTGCTAGCAACAGTCAATACAGAAATAGGAACATTGAGGGGGACAGAGAGGGAGGTTGGTGAAGGACCTGAAAAGTGCTTTAAGGGGATAGGAGGATTCCAACCCCACCCGCCTTCCATCAACTAAGCCTGGGAGACTGAGTCTAGAGGAAGCCACCATGGGAAAAGGCAGCAGGATAGCGAAAGTCAGATTTGTGAAGCCAAGTTTCAGTAATTGCAAGTAGAGTAAATGAGTCTGTGTTAAAAAGGTCATGGACAGAGGTGGCGCTATATAAATCTTGTATAATAATAAAAATATATATACTGTATTTTCTGGCGTATAAGACTACTTTTGAACCTCATAAAAATCCCCCAAAAATGGGGGGCCGTCTTATACGCCGAGTATAATATCTCCAAGGTAACCTAAGTATAAGTATTACCGGTAGATGTTATCTCTCAAGACGCTGGCTGTGTGGGAATCCTGTACCGGTATACCGTATGTACCGTAGCTTTGGCTACACACAGTGTACCGCGCTGAGCCAATCAGGGAGAGCGATGTATTCTATTATTGAATGCAAAGCCTGCTGAGATTGGCGGAGTAACATCAGTCCGCCTCTCTGACTCTGTCAATCCGAGCAGGCTTTGCATTCAATAATAGAATACATTGCTCACTGTGATTGGCTCAGCGCGGTATACTGTATGTAGCCGAAGCTACGGTACATACGGTATACCGGTACAGGATTCCCGCACAGCCAGCTTCTTGAGATTACATCTACTGGTAATACTTAGGGTACCTTGGAGATATTATGAGAGATTACATGTATTACAGTACTAGGGTACCTTGGAGATCTATGAGAAATCTGATGTTTTTCAATGGTGTTGCCTTGCTTCAGAAGGGGGGGTAGTCTTATACGGCGAGTATAGCCCAAAACCTATGTTTTAACTTGAAATTTAGGGGGGTCGTCTTATACGCCCAGTCGTCTTATACGTCGGAAAATACGGTATTTAAGCCAAGACTATTTTTACTCTTCACACTGTGGAGTAGCTTCAGCAAGAATATTTGCTGTACCATTTAAGTTGAACCTCAAACCTCCAGATTTCCTGCAATGTCCACTAGAAGCTTTTACTCAGCTCTCTAGGACTTTCTTCAGCAGCTATGTTCCTTTCCCTGGTGCTCTATGAAAGGCTCCAGCTTTACACTTCAACAAGGCAGTGTGAGCATTTCAGGCAACATAGAAAGGCCCATCTTTCAACAACAATCTACTCAGGACAGCAGGCTTGGGAGGCAAAAGACCTCCAGCACAATTTCCTCCCCAGGGAAATACCTTTCTGGAAGGTCCCCCAAAATATTTATATTCTTCTCCAGCATTAATTACTGGCCATCCTAGAAAAAAATATAAAGATATAAATATTCATACCTAAGCAACATTGTATCTTTCTGTGCCATTGTCTGAGCCAATCACCAACAGCATGCAGAAGTAAACAATAAACTGAACTTATAGGAACCCAACAAAAGCAGAATTCCAATAATTCTGAGTGAAGGCAGACTACAGCCTAGCTGCAATAAGTTATGAATCTTCCTACTTAGGGCAGGGTCCCCACACTATAAATGAGCAAAAATGTTTTAACTAGTAGTATTATAATATTTTTCTTATGAATTTTCCTTATTGTGGAGTCTTGTTCTTGTTATATAAGCTGTCTCATTAAATAAAATAGTTTACATTTTTCCCAATGATGATTTTAATTTTTATCATTTTTTAAAATTATTTTTATTATTTTGATTTCAGCCTTTGTTTATGGCATTTCTTAAGCAATATTAGATAAAGAAAAGCCACAGAACATAATCTCAGCATAGAATCTCAGCATTGGATTATACAAAACTGTACAGGGACACTAACTATGAACAATCAAAAAGGTTATGAATTATAACTTGCAGGACAACTGGTATGAAATAGATCATACATAGTAGAAATGTGCTTGTATATATTAGTGTACTGGTACATTATTGTTACACTTTCTAGAGGTTGTACCTGTCCTTTCTAACACCTACTTGTGGTCGTAAAGAAATTATGTAATAGAGACAGAGCGGAAAATCTTCATCCCGCAGCTTGTGTTGACCCAGCATCACTGGAAATATTAATATTATCAAAAAAGAGAAGTGTAGAAAAACAGAGAGATGCAGGACAGAGAGTTCTAAATAGGGGAAAGAAAGACGGTAAAAAGAAAGAGAGGTGGGAAAGGGGGTAGGAGGGAAATAAAGAATGGGGGAAGTGGGGAAAGAGATGCAAATGAGGTAAAAGATGCAAATGGGGTTTGGATCGCCCTGGGCACATGTCTCTTGTTTAGCCTGGGAATGGCGGTTCAGTCAGTATTGAGAATCTCCTGGTTTCTTCTAATTGATAAGAATCTTATGCCTGAATTTTAGGATGGCAAGAGACTATTTTGGCAGTGATATTATGCTATACAGACCATGTTAAGGTGCCTTTTGAAGAAGCAAGAAGCTCTTGCTTTTTTCATCTGGGCTAGGAATATCACCCTACTCATCCAATCCTTCAGTGTGGAGAGGGACCTTGGATCTCCAGTGGATAGGAATCAAAGACTTGGTACCATTCCGAAGGTCAAAAATGGATTATAAGTGGAGAAGGTATTGTTTGAGTTTAAAAGGTAAACTTGCACCTAAAATCGGAGAAATTGAAAGGTGGACTGCTGTCCATCAGGATTGAATATCTTTACAATATCTTTACAATGTGAAAGATGGAACCGAATTTGGTTAAACGGATGGATGAAAAACCGACAAACGGACAGCATGTGTGAAAGGGGCCTAATACTTCAGGGCCAGGATTTTACCCAGGTCAATCTGTTTAATTATAACAAAAAAAAACAAATATGTGATATAACACTCAAAATAGGTAAAAACACTGTGCGTGAATAATGTACTAAAAAAGTGCTTGAATATCACTGTGCATAAAACATATATAGCCGGCAGCATACACCAATCGTGTTCACATCCCACAATAAATCAAAATAAATACAAAAAATGTGCTGCGCCAGACGTGCACCAATAAACATAGATGATGTTAATATAATCAATATCTGAAGTCCATACAAGCTGTGATTGTGCTCAAAATCCAATAAATGTGCATTGGTGTCCAAGTGTCCAAATCAGAAATGCAATCTGGTGAAAAGTGCACACCAATCTGTGAAATCCCTCCACCTGCTAGATTGGCCTCTCACCTCCAAAAAGGACCCAGACGGGCCAGCAAAAGTATATACTGAGGATATCAGACTCCTGGAAAGACACTCCAGCCTCTCACCTCCGGAGGTCTCAAGACACGGGACATGCGATGCAAAATATAAAAGGGAAAATATAGTGCTCTCCGTTTCAACAATCAGGCTTTATTGAGGAAAATAGAAGTTTACTCACATGTACAGGGCACTTCACCGTGCCTGCTGTTATGGCAATAATAGCGTGTGTCACTCGAGAGATGTTCGGCGTCGGTCACGCAAGCTCCGCCCCCCTATACGCGTTACGACGAGCGTATGGCTCCAATGTCTTCCTTGGTAGGGGTCTGTTTAATTACATATCAGAAGGCCTTCAGTAATGGGAGCCTCATGATCCTTTGCTACGTTCTATAGGACAGAGGCAAACCTCTGTCCTCAAGAAATTTTTAATTATAGCATGCCTGTTGTCTTTCAAAGATGGAGGCACATGACAAGGTGGAAGGTTTAGTAACTTAGAATAAAATAGTTTAAATTGTCCAGCAATTTCATCTGGGGCCTGGTGGGAGCTGTACCCAATGACTCTGATTTAATGTATATGAGCCACCATCTTCTGTTTATGTGGAAATCTAAGTATTTACCTGGTTTGCCCCTGAATTGATTAAAATATTTTTTACACAGAAACAGATTTTTCTGGCGGAAAGTGGAATTACAGCCATCCCCTAACTTAGCCTAAATCTTCCTCTACCCCCAGTTTTGGACACTGCCCTGGGGAACATGTACCAAAGCATAAAGAAATAAAAACATCTATTTGTCAGGAAGCAGTAATTTTAATAATGCCTAAAGTAACATTTTTAAAATGCACAATTTCTTAAAATAGCATTCCTGGAGGATGCTTTTAACCTAACTGTGAAGTCAGGAGTCTGTATGATGTATACAACCTACTTAAAAAAAAGTGAGATTTACAAAGAAAATAAATTATGTTTAAGTTAGTGATAATTACAGCTTCTGGTTGCTGTATTATTTTTGTAAACAAAGTGAACAGGAGTTCCCTTTATTTATACCAGACCCTTATCCTAGATGAAGGTCTGGGATAGAGGTTAATGAGGACCCCTCAAAAATGGCTTTGGGTTCACCATAAAAATGCATACCAGACCCCTATCCTTGATGAGGTATGGATGTCAAGAAATAACCCACGCAAAGCCAAAACAAAACAAAAAAATGTGTTGGGTTACCCCAAAATTCCATTTTAGACACTTTGGTGTTCCCTAAACGGGAACTCATCCCCAATCAAGGGATCTATTAATCTAATTTTCTTGTTAAAGAATTCAGGTTTTATTAACACAACTTCTTCAATTGTGGTAAATAAAAACCAGTGAATAAACAAAATACTTAAACAATGGATGATACAACGTGCAACTCTATAGCAATAATAATGATACCTGCAGAACTAATTTTCTTCAAGTCTAACATCATGTCAATTTCAAGAGAAAGGAAAAAAGGAATATATAATGCATTGGTGTGTTCAGAGAATAGGTGTTACCAAGCGTGTCTAATATTGCTGGACCAACCTCAGCCATTATTATAAAAATAAAAAAATCTGCAGAGCCCAAGGCCACCAGACAGGGTTGATCAAAGTAGGAGTTTCCAATAAACAGTTAGTGGCCCTTTCGCTTTGGGTATGGGTCTGCCAATGTGTCTTCAAAAAGTAATTTTAGATTGACACCTTGTATTGCCTAGTCAATAGGGATGATCGAACGGTTTGGGTCGACCATCGGTTCGGCCCGAACATTGGGTGTTCAAGGTTCGGCCGAATTTAGAACTTTTTGCCCAAAAAGTTCGGAATTCGGCAACCAGAACCGCCCAAAATGCAATGCTAAAGGAAATGGGCTTTAAAAGCCTGTGATTGGACCAGAACCATTAGCAAAAGCCAATTGAGGGGGCAGGAGAATGCTAGGAATGTGATTGGAGTGACTAGGGGGTCCCTAGACCAATCATTAGTGAATACGCCCCCCAGTATATAAGATCGCCCCGCCATATTCCTAGCATTGTTATACTGGACATGGAAGAGAGTGGAAGCAGTTCTGTTAATTTTACTTTAAAAGTGTCGTTTAGCTATTTATTAGTGTGAGGAAAGGGATATCTAGTGTAGTTAGAGTGCTCCTTTACACTTAAGTTAGCTTCAAAAATGTAGTTTCTGTAGGGAAAGTGTTAAGTGTAAGGGGACCGTAGTGTAGTGTAGGGTTAACTGGCAGTGACTGCTATGGCAGGGTGACAAAACCCTTCCATAGCAGGGTGACCGCTATAGAGAAAAGATCATTTCTCTGAATAGCTTCGGCACAACCATATGGCTTCTCACAAGCCAAGCATTTTTTATGCTGCAGGGGCTGCCACTGCCAGTGCTTTTTTGAGGACATGTTTGATGTCAGACATGACATCTGAACATGTGTATAGGGGGTATATATAGACATATATGTCTGAATATATACCCCTAGACATATATAGGTGTGATAGTAGCAGAAATAAATGCTTGCGCTAATGAAATCATTTACAGTAATATATTTCTGCTACTATCACACCTATATATGTCTAGGGGTATATATTCAGACATATATGTGTATATATACCCCCTATACACATGTTCAGATGTTTTGCCTGCCTCAAAAGAACCCAAAAAATGCCAAAAAAACGCTAGCGTAAAAAAAAAAATGCCCGGGTGTGTTTTTGCTGGCATTTTTTGGGGGGTTTTGGAGGCAGGCAAAACATCTGAACTTGTGTATAGTGGTGTATATACACACATCCATATATTTATATACACACCTAGACATATATAGGTGTGATAGTAGCAGAAATATATGCTTGTGCTAATGAAATCATTTACAGTAATATATTTCTGCTACTATCACACCTATATATGTCTAGGTGTGTATATAAATATATGTATGTGTGTATATATACCACTATACACAAGTTCAGATGTTTTGCCTGCCTCAAAAGAACCCCAAAAAATGCCAAAAAAACGCTAGCGTAAAAAAAAAAAAATGCCCAGGCGTGTTTTTGCTGGCATTTTTTGGGGGGTTTTGGAGGCAGGCAAAACATCTGAACTTGTGCACAGTACCACTATACACAAGTTCAGATGTTTTTCCTGACTGCAAAGAACCCAAAAAAATGCCTGCTTTGAAACCGGCAAGGTGTGGAGAGAAGCTAACCCCCTGAGCTGAAAGTTTTCTAATACATACTATCCTTTTTTTTCTGGTTCTGGACATGCTACAGAGCTGAAACTTCACAGGTACACCTTTTAGACCCCCTAGACACAAAATCACACAAAAAAAAGTTCTTAAAAATTGTCATTTTTGATAAAAAAGTCAATTATTGAAAAAATTAAAAAAAAAAAAAAAGAGATTTTTGGATTTCAGATCTGGGGGGTCTAAAAAGTGTACATGTGAAGTTTCATCTCTGTAGCATGTCCAGAACCATAAAAAAGAAAGATCGTTTGTATTAGAAAACTTTCTGACAGGGGGTTGGCTTCGCTGCTGTAACACCTTGCCGGTTTAATAGAAGGCATTTTTTTGAGTTCTTTGCAGTCAGGAAAAACATCTGAACTTGTGTATAGTGGTACTGTGCACAAGTTCTGATGTTTTGCCTGCCTCCAAAAACCCCCAAAAAATGCCAGCAAAAACACACCTGGGCATTTTTTTTTGACGCTAGCGTTTTTTTGGCATTTTTTGGGGTTATTTTGAGGCAGGCAAAACATCTGAACTTGTGTATAGTGGTGTATATACACACATCCATATATTTATATACACCCCTAGACATATATATGTGTGATAGTAGCAGAAATATATTACTGTAAATGATTTCATTAGCGCAAGCATATATTTCTGCTACTATCACACCTATATATGTCTAGGTGTGTATATAAATATATGGAAGTGTGTATATATACCACTATACACAAGTTCAGATGTTTTGCCTGCCTCAAAAGAACCCCAAAAAATGCCAAAAAAAAATGCTAGCGTCAAAAAAAAATGCCCAGGTATGTTTTTGCTGGCATTTTTTGGGGGGTTTTGGAGGCAGGCAAAACATCAGAACTTGTGCACAGTACCACTATACACAAGTTCTGATGTTTTTCCTGACTGCAAAGAACTCAAAAAAATGCCTTCTATTAAACCGGCAAGGTGTTACAGCAGCGAAGCCAACCCCCTGTCAGAAAGTTTTCTAAGACAAACGATCTTTTTTTATGGTTCTGGACATGCTACAGAGCTGAAACTTCACATGTACACTTTTTAGACCCACCAGATCTGAAATCCAAAGTAAAAATCAAAAAAATCTCTTTTTTTTTTTAATTTTTTCGAAAATTGGCTTTTTTTTATCAAAAATGACCATTTTTAAGAACTTTTTTTGCGTGATTTTGTGTCTGGGGGGTCTAAAAGGTGTACCTGTGAAGTTTCAGCTCTGTAGCATGTCCAGAACCAGAAAAAAAAGGATTGTATGTATTAGAAAACTTTCAGCTCAGGGGGTTAGCTTCTCTCCACACCTTGCCGGTTTCAAAGCAGGCATTTTTTTGGGTTCTTTGCAGTCAGGAAAAACATCTGAACTTGTGTATAGTGGTACTGTGCACAAGTTCAGATGTTTTGCCTGCCTCCAAAACCCCCCAAAAATGCCAGCAAAAACACACCTGGGCATTTTTTTTTTTTTATGCTAGCGTTTTTTTGGCATTTTTTTGGGTTCTTTTGAGGCAGGCAAAACATCTGAACTTGTGTATAGTGGTATATATACACACATACATATATTTATATACACACCTAGACATATATAGGTGTGATAGTAGCAGAAATATATTACTGTAAATGATTTCATTAGCGCAAGCATATATTTCTGCTACTATCACACCTATATATGTCTAGGTGTGTATATAAATATATGGATGTGTGTATATACACCACTATACACAAGTTCAGATGTTTTGCCTGCCTCAAAAGAACCCCAGAAAATGCCAAAAAAAACGCTAGCATCAAAAAAAAAAAAATGCCCAGGTGTGTTTTTGCTGGCATTTTTTGGGGTTTTTTGGAGGCAGGCAAAACATCAGAACTTGTGCACAGTACCACTATACACAAGTTCAGATGTTTTTCCTGACTGCAAAGAACCCAAAAAAATGCCTTCTATTAAACCGGCAAGGTGTTACAGCAGCGGAGCCAACCTCCTGTGCTGAAAGTTTTCTAATACAAACAATCTTTTTTTTCATGGTTCTGGACATGCTACAGAGCTGAAACTTCACATGTACACTTTATAGACCCCCCAGATACTAAATCCAAAGTAAAAATCAAAAAATCTCTTTTTTTTTTTAATTTTTCAATAATTGGCTTTTTTTTTATCAAAAATGACAATTTTTAAGAACTTTTTTTGTGTGATTTTGTGTCTGGGGGGTATAAAAGGTGTACCTTTGAAGTTTCAGCTCTGTAGCATGTCCAGAACCAGAAGAAAAGATCATATAGGTGTTAAAGTTAAAGGAGGGTCCCGACCCACATCCCTGTTCTACTGAAAAATTATCTTTTTTTTTTTTCATGGTTCTGGACATGCTACAGAGCTGAAACTTCACATGCACACCTTTTAGACCCCCCCCCCCAGATACTAAATCCAAAGTAAAAATCAAAAAATCTCTTTTTTTTTTTTTTTTATTTTTCAATAATTGGCTTTTTTATCAAAAATTAAAATTTTTAAGAACTTTTTTTGTGTGATTTTGTGTCTAGGGGGTCTAAAAGGTGCACCTGTGAAGTTTCAGCTCTGTAGCATGTCCAGAACCAGAAAAAAAGATCATATAGGTGTTAAAGTTAAAGGAGGGTCCCGACCCACATCCCTGTTCTACTGAAAAATTATCTTTTTTTTTTTTCATGGTTCTGGACATGCTACAGAGCTGAAACTTCACATGCACACCTTTTAGACCCCCCCCCCAGATACTAAATCCAAAGTAAAAATCAAAAAATCTCTTTTTTTTTTTTTTTAATTTTTCAATAATTGGCTTTTTTATCAAAAATTACAATTTTTAAGAACTTTTTTTGTGTGATTTTGTGTCTAGGGGGTCTAAAAGGTGCACCTGTGAAGTTTCAGCTCTGTAGCATGTCCAGAACCAGAAAAAAAGATCATATAGGTGTTAAAGTTAAAGGAGGGTCCCGACCCACATCCCTGTTCTACTGAAAAATTATCTTTTTTTTTCATGGTTCTGGACATGCTACAGAGCTGAAACTTCACATGCACACATTTTAGACCCCCAGATACTAAATCCAAAGTAAAAATCAAAAAATCTCTCTTTTTTTTTTTAATTTTTTTCAATAATTGGCTTTTTTTTATCAAAAATGACAATTTTTAAGAACTTTTTTTGTGTGATTAATAGTTAATGAGGCATGACCCAGAACCCTAGGCACTTTTTAGGGGCATTTATTGGGTTTTAGGGCTTAAAAATGTTTTTTTTTGATTACCGAAGTTCGGGTCCCATTGATTTCAATGGGGTTCTGAAATCCGAACTGAACTTTTGGGAAATTCGGGTGTTCTGGTCGAACCGATTTTTTCAAAAGTTCGATCATCCTTACTAGTCAACAGGACATGAAATAAAGTAACTTGAAAGCATATGATTAACTTTATTTACCTATACTTAACAGTTAATCTCATCTAAATACAATCGATTAAGCAGTATTACATATGGTTCATAAAGCAATACCACATATCAGCTAGGCAATATGTGAGGTAGAAAACAATATATTTTATTGAAAGAGTTGCAAACAACATCCGTGCCCCACTTCGACTAGGGAGCCCCGTTACAGCCACGAAAGCCAGAGTCTCTATCAGGAACAAAGGGTCCTGCGCAATGTATCTACCCACAGGTGAGGCTATAGAGTTCCTGAAGAGATCAACTGCATTGTATTCTTTGCTCTAAAAAACAGCCAGGTTTCTGTGTATTAACAGTGTTGACATGGTTACTAAGAGTGGGGTGACTGTTGTGCAAACTGGACACTGGCCAGATGCCGAAGCATGTTCAAAAAAACATCCCTTTGCCAGCAATTTTAGGCACACATTGGTAACTTTGACCTAAGATGTATAATCATAACCTGTTATAACTTGTTATAGGGGACCGTTACGTGTTATGTATAGCCTCAGCTTGTTATAACTTGTTTAATATCTTAATAACAAAACTTTGCTTATGTCTTACGGAACCAGTCCTCCCCTTGCATGAAGTTCTGCTCTGTTAGCTATGCACGATGTTTTCCACATACCAACGTTCTCCATGATTAGTTATGTTTTCAACAGAGCTATGGGAAAACTTCTATCTTCCAAAACAAGTTACAGTTTAGATTTTAGATTTAATTAACCCCTAACTAGAATTAACTTTAACCTATTTGTACTACACACCATTATTAGAGAAGGGATTGTTTCAAATAGATAATGATGTATATTAGGACTGGAGGTTTGTAAGGCAAAAAGGATAGATCTGACCAGGTAGTGTTGAAGCAACGTGGATCTCAAGCGCTGGAGTTACTTTGTACACTGGGGAGACAGGGCATATTGGGTGCTGGCAGTGCAAAAGACTAAGTCATGTGGCTGCCAATATGCCAATTGGCCCATAATACACAAGTTTATGGAATGTGAGAGATGCTTATTCTGGTGGCAAACCAATAAATTTAGGCTGGAAGGCAAATGTGTCCTATTAGCATAGGAGGACACCATGTGGAGGCATTTTTAGACTCCAGAAGCCTCGTCACCTTGCAAGCTTGGTGGAATCCGCCAAGGTTTGCTCAGACCAAATGGGAGTACTCTGTATACCGTAAAGACTACTCTGTGTGGTGTGGTATATGTGTATTGTTAAGAACTTGCTACACAGTTTAATACTGGGCTGTGACTTTCCTCTGTTTTAGGAACTCTGGGGTAAAAACAGGTAGCCTGTTTTAAAAATGTGTCTAAAGTAAATGATCTTACTAGATTGCCTGAACTTGAGGGGGATATGGCAACCTTACATATACTTATACTTAATATCTTCAATCAGTCAAACAGGGAAGTGCCACCGTCCCATACAGGGCTTTACTATTTTGTGCTAGATGCCCCAGGCCTAGGATATAGCAGAACTTTTAACCCAGAAAACAAAGATTGTTCTGTTTGCATTGCTTTCTTTGTGTGAATTACCTGGTGATCCTACCAATTCCCCAGCTTTTATATTTTGAACGGACCATGGCAGGCATGAACGCACATCCATCCCAGTGTGGTCAGTTTTGATTTTCTGAATTCTACTTGGGAGCACAGCCTGCTTGTACTCCAGTGGTCAGGCTTCTGATTACATGCTCATCTCACCTGCTGACACCCCCTACCCTGTCCAGCTTCTCATGATGTATTTCTTTCTCTGCATTTTACACTAGACTTTGTCTGTGCTCTATTAAATTTGCTACTGCCACCCAACCCCCCTCTCCCCCTGATCGTCACAAGGACTCACTGCCCCACCTCTCTAAGCCCTTTAAGCTGAGAACATAGGTCATGTGATCACACAATATTTTGTCTTGCATTTTTTTTCTAAACAGAATAGGTTGTTTTACAATGTAAAGGTTCACATATACTTTAAGCCCCACAAAGGACTTGCTTCGTGTTTGTAGATGATGTTGCCATTTTTAATCTTAACCTGGGTTCCCACCTACAGATGGTTAAGGCAATTTTAGATTTAGATTTAAACCAGTAAGGCCAGGTCAACAGACAAGCAAAAAAATAAATGAAAAAAAAGGCCTGGAAGAAGCCCAGTACTTGGGATACAGCATTGCAGGGGGTCTTAAAGCCTCAATTGGACAAGATTGAAGCAAATAACATGGGGCCCTAGCTAGACTAGGTCAGAGCTTTTAAAATGATTGCAAGATATTTACAAACAAGCTGCGTTGTGCTTTCGCTTTAAATTATACATTCAGAAATTGTGGACAACCTTCTTATATTATAATATTAATCAATGAAAAGACAGTGCTCCATATATATGGACAATAATTTAGCGATAAAGCAAAGTCCAACAATATGTGAATAACACCACACTTCAAAATAAGTGTGAATTCTCCATGCAAACAGTCTATCCGGTGCTCTTCCACTTACACACCAAACTGCTTAACAGAATAATTGTAGGACACTATTGGAAGTTTGTGCCTAACTTTCCTATGATAGCAGCAAGTCCACCATAGTAAAATAGCATTTCCAGAGTTGATGGCAGTCTTTTGTAAGAGACCAGTATTACCCACCCACAACATCATTTGAGAATTTCTTGGGTAAACACATAACTCTGATATTGGCCTAGGAGCAGTTTTGTCCCAGGAAATTGAGAGAAGTGAGAGAATATCCAGTGGCATACCTCAGCTGGGAAGTAACCTCCGAACAGAGAAATTATTCAGTAAATAGTGAGCACTAGAATCATAGAGGCGTCATATGAACCGCAGTACGACTTTAACCTTTCTGTGAATAACATAACATACTATGTGTACTAAAATATTTTGGAAGGTTTTTCAAGTTTAGGTGCATTGGATTTAGAACAGCCCATTAATTTTCAATGAATGAATATTATAAAATAGTGAGGCCCTCCACATTAGTAGTAAAATATACACTGTGCAATAATCCACTCACAATAAATAAATAAAATCATAAATAAGTCACAAATCAAGTGCGCATTGCATAACACATATTCTTACATATAAGGCATGTGTCTGTATCATGAACTCTTAAAAAAATATAAACGTGCTTGCAAAAATACTATACATTTAAGAAATATCTCTATAAATCAGATAGATAGCGTGAAACTGTTGTGTAGTCCCAATAATAAGAAAGCAGTATCCCACGATGTATGATAACATCTTCACTATGACTTTAAAGTGGAGTACTACCCAAAAGTGGAAGCTCCGCTTATCTGCTTCCTCCCCCCCTTCCAGTGCCACATTTGCCACCCTACAGGGGGGAGGGGGGAATGGGTACCTGTTTTTTCTCCCCTCTTCCATGAGACTCCGCCACGGTGAGGTCCCTAAGAAGATCGGCCCCCCTCCTCCTTCCTCCCCCTTCAGCCCAGTTAGAATGTGCAGTGCGCTTCACGCATATGCAGTAGGGAACAGGAAGGCTTCACTACTGGTTTCCCATGCCATGAATGGCGGCGGCAGCACCTGATAGCTAATACAAAAATTGGCTTGGGTGTCGACATTGCAGGATTCCTGGACAGGTAAGTGTTCTAATGTTAAAAGTAAGCAGCTAAAGCATTTGTAGCTGCTGACTTCCAATTTTTCTGTGGGGGGGGGGGCAGAACTCCGCTTTAAATTCGTGCAGTATGTGCACAAATGGGTGTCCCCCCACCTTAAGTTGCACCTCTGTAGTTTTAAAGGAGGTCAAACAGTTCTTTTAAATATGTATCCTAAGGCACATTTCAGATCCTTTTGCTAGGAAATTTTCAGCACACTCTTCATTATCAAAGGATCTTCTTAAATGCAACACAAGGGACAATAGCACAGGAAAACTCCATAGTGTAAAACCATAGATTTTATTAAAATAAAAGAATAGTATGTACTTTTAAGATATAATTTTAAAATTATATAAATTTCAAGCCAGTAATCAAAGATGGTGCAGAGACTCTGTCCTATGTGATAGTGTCATGCAGCACCGCCCACCAGATGTGTTGTGTCCCTACAGGACTTTCTCTGAGACAGTTATTAACGTGTTTTTGTAAGGAAGCCCAACTTCACTTTATTGTAAGTGAATCAGTGAGTGCTTATGGGTATGCACATACTGCTTCTCAAAGCTCTGTGCATAAGGTAACTACCTGATGTGCATAACGAGTAGGCAAAAAAAATGTAGCATGCGTATTCAGTACAGGTATTGGTGCCCAGAGTTGTATTTAAACTGAAGCACTGCAGAAGGAATTTGCTGAGTTGTTCTTTAATTTGTTTCTGTTTACCTGCAATGTGATCTACCTACTATGACCCAGCTTGCCTACAACCCGCCTCTGAACTTCTGCCTACTCCTTGTGTGATTTCAGCCTGCCCTCTGGACTTCGCTTTCTTTCTTCTGCCTTGTACTTTGTTTGCATGGCTGTCATTGACATCAGCATGTTTTATGGAATCTGTTTTTGCTTCCTGATTTGGAAATTTGCAGTTTGGCTGGTCCTGACCTCAGGTTGTGTTTCAAATGTGTCTCTGTCTCCTGATATGTTATCCTGCCTAATTTTGTCCGCACTTGGCAAGGGCCTCAATCTTGTTCCTGTAACCTGCTTGGATATCATGTTGTTACGCCTCCCTGATCCTCTGCCCTCTGCTGCATGCATCTGGCATCAACACATATCTGGTACTGCCTGCAACTCCAGCACTTGTGCCACTCTGTGCCTTCATTACTTTCAGAAGTGTCGAGCCCCGTATCTACTCACTCTCTACCAGGTTCACGATAGTTACTCTTTTGTCAGACAGCTCAAATTGATTACAGAACATTCTCCACTACAGTTGATGGCTTAGAATAAATGGAATAATGCAAGGGTCACAAGGTGGTTTCTGACTTTTTTTTTTCAATTTTATGTAGAAGTCAGGTCACGAACCGAACATGAGAATGCTGATAGACTGTCACGCAACCACTGTATGTTGACAAAATGTGCCCCTTCCCACAGTTGGGTGGGGTATGTGGGGCACTGACTAACAGGATTATGAATGACAGGCAAGTGCCTATACACTTTATTTCTGCAGATTGGCTGCATCAGATAGCAGAAAAGCTTTCCTAAATCGGAGAAGATGACAGGGATGATGGGAAGGCCTTCCAACCTAAAGCATACTCGTAGCAGCAAAATTGTGTCCAGAATGGAGGCAACCCTTCAGAAAATATTAATACATGTCCCCCCCCCCCCCCCATGTAGTTTTGTCCGATTTGCTTCGAACTTCCAGACAATCTGTCCTGTTAAATATAATCAGCCTCCCTACTCGATACAAGATAGTGATGCTGCTAACCACAAAAATCTACATTTATTTATCCCAATATCAAAACATATATATATATATATATATATTCAGACAAAAATAGTCAATTGTATATGGGAACTCAATAGAGGGACTTTTTCCTGAGCTATATCAGGGCAAAATTTTTATAATGGCCCATAGTGGAATTATTATGGGTCACCAACAATATTTTAAAGCAAAGGATCAAATGTATTAAATTGTCCATGGAACGGATTTCAAGAACACACATTTTCCCCTTTGTCATGTTGATCCTGCATTCTAAAATGTAGGGATGTGTTTTTTTTACTTGGATCAATAAAATGTTGTACCTACACTCTGACAGACACGAGCTAGCAATCTTGTGATTAGTAGAAACGTTCTTTATATAAAGAAGACAGCGATGATCTGTACAAAATAAATAAATGCATCATTTTCAAACACGTCTTATTACAGTACATACGTTCTTTATAACAAAAATGTCTGTAGTCTATCCAACACTTGAATACAAATAAAGTTAAAAGGTGCAAAGTATTCAACAGTATGGCTTTGTCTCTGCTTGCACATTGAGCAGTCTTGATAAAAATGTGTCTACAGCAACAGTATGAATGCATCACACTGATATTTGTGCCAGAAATTGAACAAAACACAACACCTGCACAAACTATTTCAGCAACTGCTTTTTTAGTTTCCATTTCTTTTCATTAGTTGGGATTATTTTGTTTTAATGATTTTGTTTGTTGAAAAATAGTCAGTATCTTTATTACTTGGAGGTGGAGACGTTTGATGATATGACATGTGAGTCAATAGAGTTCTCGATAAACATAAAATCTAAATGGACTGAACAAAATGTCTAAATCCAAGGGAGTGACTACACAATATTTAGGAACGCAACCTTTATGTATGAAATTTAAACCCCAAGACACGGAGAGTACTGGTTAGACAGGTGTACAGCATGTAATACTGCGGCTAGTGATCAAGTTATACAACTGTTAAGGTCATTTGAAGGTAATATATAACTGCTAAAATAATTTTTTATTATAGCAGGGTGTGCATTTATGATACCAAGGGCCCTATGAATGTTCGAGGAAGGATTCACACAGCGAGAAAGAAGCCTGTAATATTTCAAAAGTAAAAAATAAGCTGCTTTGTAATAGTTACCTTAGACCAGCCTTTTTCAACCAGGGTACCCAGGCACCCTGAGGTGCCTTTAGGTGTCTTCAGGGGTGCCTTGGCAAAATTCCTAGAAATTGCCCAAAAACTGTATACAAGCCAGTGGGCAGATCAAGCCTACCTATGGGACTGCAGGTCACACTTCTTTCCCTGTGAAACAGAAAAGCAATCAGCGCAACCAAACAAATATATATATATATTTATATTGGGTCTCATTTTATATGTCTCCGGCTGCTCTCACTAAAAATGTGTTTTCACCACACATACAATACAATCAAAAAAACAGTGCTGCGCCAGATCTCTGCAATAATTAATGAAGTAGTGCAAAATGAAGCAAACAATCATATATAATGTAAGTGAAACATATAAATAAAGTGCACTATAAATAGTCCATTGATAATAGAAATAGAATCAGACTTGATCAATCGACATCCACCTTTAGTGCTCATAATCCAAATCCAGTGCTCAGTATTCCTCCGCCACCCATGCAATAAAGCCTCTCAACCTACATTCCGACCCCTATTTCACCACAGCAGCACAGCAGAGCCGAGACGGACCTGTCATCCGCGGGGGATTAGCAGACCGATCCCCTGCTTGCTGATTCCATCCTATGGAGGTGCCTGTGTGAAAGGGTTCTTACTATGATTTTTATTTTTTACAATTACTTATTTTTTTTTTTTTAATGGTGGTGGGGGGGGGGGGGGCTTTAGAGAGGCATCGCTAAAGTTCCAAACAGACCTCAAATGTCTCTTTTTTAAGCAGAGAAAGGGACAGAAGAGAGCTCAGTCCCTTTCTCTGCAGGCTCAGCTGTAATACTTGTGAATGTATGGAAGCCTCTGCATAGCGGCTTCCATTAATTCATATGCTGTGGCATAGTAAACACTGTTTACTATGCCACAGTGTCAGCTGTACATAGGAGCGATTGGTAACGATCACTCACTATGCTCACCTAGGAAAGAAAAGGGGCTGGTAAACACATGTTTACCAGCCCCCTGTTTACCAGCCTCTCACTCTCCATCCTGACAGCCAGCTAATCGGCATCCCTCTGTACTGCAGCCGGTCGCCTTTTCCTCCCTGCCTCCCGCTGGCTGCAGTGCGGGGAGGGGTCCTGGGAGATCGACAATGCGGGGCACTACAGGGGAGGTCAGAATGGTGGCCAGGGGGGTTATACATTTTTTTGGCTATATGTGCCTCCCCTGAAACAAACAAGTTGGTGGGAGGGCACAGGAGGGAAGCCGCAAATTTCAGGGGGGAGATCGTGTTGCGGGGGGGGGGGGGTCAGGGGGGGGTCAGGATTGGTTCAGGGGTGTGGGGGATTGGTGTACAGCATTAGTGAGAGGTGCTGTAGGGATTAGTTAGGTGGGGAAGAGGTGTAAATCAGGGTAAAGCAGGGAGTAGTGCCAGTATAGCAGTGGAGGCAGCCGGGGGGGTCACCTTTTTGGGGTTATAGCTCTGATCAGCAGATTGTCTCCACTCATCAGGGCTAAGGTTTTGTTCAGCAGTGTCTGCTGTCACTAAAGTGACCATGAGCTTATAACACAAGGAGGAATGAGGTGCAAGGCGTACGGACCTGGCCAGCTGCAGGCAGTTCTGTAGGTCCGTACGCTGTACGGACCTGGCAGTAAAAGGGTTAAAATAATTGTCCAACACTGAACATTGGGTATAAAATATTTGATGTATCCGATTTAGCATTTTAAAATCCACTGACATAATTTTATGTATAATTTAAGAAATCTACAAGTAAATGCTCAAACTTTTTATTATTATCAAATAATTCCTCATCTTTGTCGTGTCTTGGAAAAAAAATATACACATAACAGATTATAAGCTTTATTGTATCTGTATTTAGCAGTACAGAAGTATAAATAAATACATAAAATGTGAAGAAAAATTTTAAAGGACAATTTCCCTTTAATAAAAGGTGTTCCTAATCCCTAAAATGAATTGTATAGGTACCCAAATATGATCCTGTTAATACACTTAGAAAAATAACTGCCATTTTGTCTTAGCATTTTAATATTAATGTATTTATCTCTCAGAAGTTTTTTTTTTTTTTAAAGGGATTATGATTATGCATTGATGTCTTACTTTTCCCCAGTACAAATAAAGCCTTATGTGTCTTCTAAAAATCACACGTGTCCATGAAAAATTAATCTTGTTTGTGTATTTTTCTGAAATGGCTCTTTCTTTTAAGAAGCATATATCCTACTTTTCTTTTACTTTGGTCCCTCGTCATGGCATTTCAAATCATGGATACAATCATTTACTGGAATTATCTGCACAGAGACTTTAAAAGAGGAACTACCATCTGTCATCATTTGACTGCTCACATGGCAGGAACTGTAATGAACACATATATTGTCATCTTTGTAATTTTCTCTCAAGCCTGTCTGCATATGGTTTGCATGTTACAGTCATCTGAGCAAGATGAATATGCTTTAATTTCAATAAAAAAAAAAAAATTAGCTCGGAAGTCAGGTCAATAAAACATGTGACTGTTACCACACAGAAGCCCTTGTTTAACACAGGCGTAAAGTTAAGATGCATTGCAATGAATTTACATGAAATCTTAGCCACAGTGATGAAAGGAATAAGATGTGTGGTATAGGGACAATCTTTAAGCCAAATATATTGCTATATTCCAGCCAATTTTGCCCCCAATGGCACGCAGTACTTTTCTACCACTATTATTATTGTCCTGAATTTCTTACGATAAGCTGTCAATGGATGTGCTGTCCAATGGAGAAATTCTATATTTTAACACTTTCAAAAACATTTTATACCTGACATGTTCAACCTACCACATGTAGTATGTTACTACATATGTGAATATGTTGATACAACGGAAAAGAAAATGGTCAAATCCTTTGAGAATGTCCTGTGGGACGAAATGCATCAGGATCGTGCCTGTTTAGCCAGACCTGCATTTGTTTCTGCCTTTACCATTGGAAATTTTGTGAGTGGTATTCCCCTTTTTTAATAAACTTTTTATTTGGGTTTTACACTACATGTCTGTTTCCTTTGGTTTATTTCCACATGGGTCTGGATTTCTGTGAGTGATCCCATCTACCTACCCTGCTGGATATACACCTGGGAAACATCCGTGGTTGCAGATCGTTTCAGGAATCCTATACCATCCTAACAGCCTTTTTGACCCTCATGCTATATGGTATTCAGGGTCAACAGCATCTGGTGAGCGCAATTTTATTTGGTGTTGGTGATGGGATATGTCAGGGTACCAATAGCAGGAGGGCTCTAGGACCCAGTATCCGTCAGAATAGGAGAAGGGCTCTAGGACCCAGCAACTCTGTCAGCCCCATACCTGGGCCTTTATAAGGAAGCCAGCCCTTCTCTAATGGCACTTTTCCACTGCAAATACCGGCTCGTACCGGCTCGGCTCTACTCGGCCCTGCTTGGCCCGGTTTACTTTTCCACTGCTGGTACCGCATGGTATAGTGTCGGAACGGTTCGGTACGGTACGGTATAGGTTTGCTTTTCCACTAAAGTAGTACTAAAGTTAAGTGGGTGGGATAACAACGGGGTGGGTGGGATTCTCTGACCAATCAGTGGCTAGTAGTGACTGCATGCAAAGGATTGTGGGATATGGTACCAGTTTGGTACTTGTTGGAACCACAATCGAGTAGGTACTGTTTTTTCAGAGCCGTACCGTACCGTTCGGTTCCATGCAGTGGAAAAGCAAACCTATACCGTACCGTACAGAACCGTTCCGACCCTATACCATGCGGTACCAGCAGTGGAAAAGCACAAAAGCGTGCCGAACCATTACGGTTCCATGCAGTGGAAAAGCGCCATTAGTGCTGTTTGATCTTCAGCTTCTACCAACATCCTGTTTCCTGTTTCCTGTGATTCCTGGTTCCTGACTCGGCTTGTTACACCTCCATCTCCAGCTTGCTTCCTGACTTTGACCTCGGCTTGTTTAACGGATCTCCTCTGCCTGCTACCTGTCCAGACCTTGGCTTCCACTTGACCTTGTCTCCTCCGCTACCCACCTGGCATCGAACCTCGGCTTGAATCAACCACCCTCTGTCTCAGCGATCCTAAGTACCTGCTTCATCTCACAGGTGTCACCTGCCTGCAGTAACCCCGCAGCACCACAGCGGTATCCCTGAACCCTTTTCTGCAAGCAACTCTGCAGGCGACCTGTGCGACTTTGGGCCTAACTCCTCCTGTCTCATCTCCAGGGGAATTTGGCACTTAGCTGCAAGGGAAGCCCTCTCTCCATTGGCCTCCAGCACTTGATACCTGATAGTATCAAACAGCCAGGATGTCTGAGGCCGAGAGAGGTGCTTCTGCACTTGAAACCCTATGTCAGCAGATGGTGGCTCTGACACAAGCAGTCAAAAATCTGCAGGAAGGTTACTTCCAACTTGAGGGGCAGTTCCATGCCCTCACAGGTTCCATGACTTCCACTGAATCCAACCAAGCCTCTAGCCCCGCCTCTACACCAGCGTCCTCCACATCAGCTGTTGCCGCTCCACCCGCTGTGGTACTGCCTCCTCCAGAGCCCAGAGTTCCCACTCCTGAGCATTTTTCAGTGGACCGGCGGAGGTTCAGAGCTTTCAGGAATGCCTGCGAACTTTACTTTGCCCTGCAACCTAGGACCTTCGCTTCAGAAACTGTCCGAGTGGGGTTCATCATCTCCCTTCTATCTGATGAACCACAATCCTGGGCCCATAACCTCCTAGAACGAAAGGATGAGGTGCTGAACTCAGTCTCCATGTTTTTTGAAGCCATGGCTACTTTATATGATGACCCACAGAAAACTGTCACCGCAGAGTCTGCCCTTCACTCCCTGGTGCAGGGAAGACGACCAGTAGAGGATTACATTGGGGAGTTCCGTAGATGGGCAGCTGATACCAGAAGGAATGATGCAGCTTTGAAGTATCAATTCCGTTTAGGCCTATCCAAAACAATCAAGGATGAGCTGGCCAGGTCTGAAGCTCTCGCCATGCTAGAGACTCTGATTCAAACTTCCATCCAGCTAGATAGGCGTCTGCGGGAGCGACGCTTTGAGCGTTCTCAGACCTGTCGGCCAACCTGGGGACTGCCCAAGGTCCCGCCTCCAACACTTCCTGCCGCTGCTCCTCTAAATACCTCCAATATAGAACCAATGCAGATTGGTCTGCTTCGACCCGCTTTAACCCCAGAAGAAAGAGGACACAGGAGGCAAAACAATCTCTGTCTCTACTGTGGAGCATCAGGACACTACCTTCGCAACTGTCCGATTCGGCCAAGTAAGTCCAGGCACCTGTACCCTATCTTCAGCTGTCCGGATCACTATCTACTCACATTATTCTCCCCATCTCTCTGCAGGTGGCTGGAAGGGAGGTCAAACTGAGGGCAATAATTGACTCTGGAGCTTGCAGCTGCTTCCTGGACATCAACCTGGCTAAAGACCTGCACATTCCTCTGACTACCAAGGATCAAAGACTAGACATACACCTAGCTGATGGAAGTCAACCTAGTTCAGGACCTGTTACCCAAGAAACAGTCCCTATTCTCACAACCAAAGACACAGGGCACCAGGAACTTCTCTGTTTTGATGTGATCAGTTCTCCAATTTTTCCAGCTATTCTTGGAATCCCGTGGCTACAAGCCCACAACCCATCAGTGGACTGATCCCGAGGGGAGGTCACCTTCTCATCCAGCTACTGCCGCCAGCATTGCGGTATCCCCACGCTAACCAACCCCCATACCTGCCTGACCATACAACCAGCAACAGACACCAGTCTACTAGTCCCTTCAGTCTACCATGACTACCTTGACATCTTCGACAAAAAGAAAGCCGAAACCTTGCCTCCACACCGATCATATGACTGTCCTATTGAATTGCTCCCTGGAGCGGAAATTCCCTTCGGGCGCATCTTCCCTTTGTCCGAGGTGGAATTGGAGGCTCTCAGACAATACATAGATGAGAACCTAGCCAAAGGTTTCATTCGTCCCTCTTCCTCACCTGCTGGCGCAGGCATCTTCTTTGTTGAAAAAAAAGACCATTCCCTCAGACCCTGCATCGACTACCGGGAGCTCAACAAAATTACCATCAAGAATAAATACCCTCTTCCCCTCGTTCCGGAGTTGTTCCAGAGGTTTCGAGCGGCCCGGGTATTTACAAAACTGGACTTAAGAGGGGCTTATAATCTAGTTCGCATCAGAGAGGGGGACGAGTGGAAAACGGCCTTCAGAACACGCTTTGGCCACTTCGAATACCTCGTAATGCCATTTGGGTTATGCAACGCCCCCGCAACATTTCAACACCTGGTCAATGATATATTCCGAGAGTACCTTGACTTATTTCTGATCGTCTACCTGGATGATATCCTGATCTTCTCCCCCTCTCTCGAGCTCCACCGAATCCACGTCAAGAAGGTATTGAGTACCCTCCGCAGGCACGGTTTGTATGCCAAGGCCGAGAAATGCGATTTTGAAAAACAATCTATTCAATTTTTGGGCCTCGTATTTTCCGTTGGGGGAATCTCTATGGATCCCCAGAAGGTCACAGCAATCCTAGACTGGCCTGCACCTACAGACCGAAAGGGAGTCCAAAGATTCGTAGGCTTTGCCAATTTCTACCGGAGATTTATTAAGGACTTCTCCACTATTATCGCCCCAATTACTCAACTCACACGTCTCCACACCCGTTTCCTCTGGAATCAGGAAGCCCAAGTAGCCTTTGAAAAACTTAAAACCTTGTTTACCTCTGCTCCGGTGCTGCAACACCCGGACCCAGCGCTCCCTTTCGTTCTTGAAGTAGATGCTTCTGAAGTGGCGACGGGAGCCGTGCTTTCTCAGCGGATGGGCCCAAAAGCTCTATTACACCCAGTAGCCTTCTGCTCTAAGAAATTAAACCAGGCTGAGAGAAACTACGACGTAGGTGACCGAGAGCTTCTGGCTATTAAAGTGGCCTTTGAAGAGTGGAGATATCTATTGGAGGGTGCCAATCACCCGATCATGATTTTTACGGACCACAAAAACTTAGAGTATCTGAGGTCCGCCAAACGTCTAAGACCCCAACAAGCTAGATGGGCATTATTCTTCTCACGATTCAACTTCCATTTAACCTATAGACCAGGATCCAAGAACGGGAAGGCAGACGCCTTGTCCCGGATGTTCCCTGAATCCACAGAACCTGCTCCACCGAGCACTATTATTTCGGCCCAGAACTTTTTATTGATTCAACACAGCTTGAAATCGGTCATTGAACGAGCCTCTGCTTCATGCCCTGAATCTGAGCAGGTCTCGTTAAGGAAATGAAATGGATTACTCTGGCACCAGGATAAGGTCTTCGTGCCTCAGGAGGCAAGGCTTCAGGTCTTCAAAACGTACCACGAACACCAGTTAGCCGGCCACTTTGGAGTTCGTAAAACAAGTGAGCTCATCCAAAGGTCCTTCTGGTGGCCCAACCTTAGTCGAGACTGTAGAGCCTATGTTAAATCCTGCTCTGTGTGCCTACGTAGCAAGGGTGACAAGACAAGGCCCTGGGGACTACTGAGACCCTTACCTATTCCTAACCGTTCATGGGAAGGTATCTCGATGGATTTTATTGTGGAGCTTCCGCCCTCGGAGGGTTTTACTGCCATTATGGTGGTGGTGGATCGCCTGTCGAAGATGGCCCATTTTCTACCCTTGGTAGGCACTCCTTCAGCAACTGAGACTGCCCACATCTTCCTCAAGGAAATTGTGAGACTCCACGGCTTTCCCGGAAGCATTGTTTCTGATCGGGGGGTACAATTTACCTCCAAGTTTTGGAGAGCTCTGTGTAACGCCCTGAAAATAGAACTTTGCCTCTCATCTGCATACCATCCTCAGAGCAATGGACAAACAGAGCGTACGAATCAAACCTTGGAGCAGTACCTCCGCTGTTTCTCAGCCTTTTCACAGGATGACTGGGCCTCGTTGCTTCCATTTGCGGAGTTTGCTTATAACAATTCACTACACACAGCCACAAACCAGTCTCCATTCTGGGCCAACTATGGATTCCACCCACTTGCCTTGCCTGACACTATATTCGAATCTGCAGTACCTGCGGTCCAGGACAGACTTGCTTTTATACAGCAAAACTATCAAACCCTTCAAGAATGCATACTGAAGGCTCAAACCGACTACAAGAAATTCTTTGACAAGAAACGCAGGGGGAATCCCTCCTTTAAAATTGGGGATGAGGTATGGCTGTCTACGGCCAATCTGAAACTGCCTTGCCCATCGAAGAACCTGGGGCCTAAATACATTGGTCCGTTTCCAATTAAACGAGAGGTAAACCCAGTGGCTTTTGAATTATCCCTGCCGGATTCTTCTAGGATTCACCCAGTTTTTCATGCCTCTCTCCTAAAAACGGCCATTCCAGATCCATTTCCTGGGAGAGTGGAACTTCCTCCACCATCAGTAACTGTTGGTGAAGAAACAGAATATGAGGTGGAGTCAATATTGGATTGCAGGAAACAAGGCAGGCAAATACAATATCTGATCAAATGGAAGGGGTATCCACCCGAAGAAAGCTCTTGGGAACCAAAGATCAACATCCATGCCCCTAGACTCCTTCGGGAATTTCATGCCAGATATCCGAGGAAGATGGCCCGGTTGGGCATCCGGAGGCTGCCCATTGGGGGGGGGGCACTGTTAGGGTACCAATAGCAGGAGGGCTCTAGGACCCAGTATCCGTCAGAATAGGAGAAGGGCTCTAGGACCCAGCAACTCTCTCAGCCCCTTACCTGGGCCTTTATAAGGAAGCCAGCCCTTCTCTAAGTGCTGTTTGATCTTCAGCTTCTACCAACATCCTGTTTCCTGTGATTCCTGGTTCCTGGTTTCTGACTCGGCTTGTTACACCTCCATCTCCAGCTTGCTTCCTGACTTTGACCTCGGCTTGTTTAACGGATCTCCTCTGCCTGCTACCTGTCCAGACCTTGGCTTCCACTTGACCTTGTCTCCTCCGCTACCCACCTGGCATCGAACCTCGGCTTGAATCAACCACCCTCTGTCTCAGCGATCCTAAGTACCTGCTTCATCTCACAGGTGTCACCTGCCTGCAGTAACCCCGCAGCACCACAGCGGTATCCCTGAACCCTTTTCTGCAAGCAACTCTGCAGGCGACCTGTGCGACTTTGGGCCTAACTCCTCCTGTCTCATCTCCAGGAAAGTTTGGCACTTAGCTGCAAGGGAAGCCCTCTCACCATTGGCCTCCAGCACTTGATACCTGATAGGATATCAGTATCAAGATTCACCTCTCTGTTTTGGATTACTCCACTTGCACTTACCATTGTGAACTCTATATGGACTTTTTTGATTGTATTCAGTTACAGATTTTCATATTTACTGATCACATATGTAATTTTATTTGTTTGTATTGAGAACTGTTGCAGTTCCTTACCCATTAGCGTTGCACTTTTATTTTATTTTCCGTTGTATCAACCTTTTTGTCAGTTGTTTGTGTCAGCAGCTTATACACTTGATTGGTTAGCGCAGTTTATGCACCCCTTTTTTTCCACTGATATGTGAATATGTACCCTATATAGGTGGTCTACGTGTATGCATTGTCAAACTCATATGCTTATGTATTGAACGCAAACTCAGCTGCAACATACAATTTACCAAGAATATTTGTTTTTTTTAACAAAAAGGGAAATAAAAACAGCATAGGTTGGAAGTAGATAGATACATTTTTAAAACTTGCCAACACCACCTATATTAATGAAATATTTGCCATATTGCAGAGCTAGAAGTACTGGTAGAATCCTGAGCATCCAACACACCTAGGCATGTCAAATGTTTCCACTATATGCTGTAGGCCCTTTCTCAAGCTTCTATATTAGTAGCATCTCCCACCTACCTGCAGGGACAAACTTGTGATGTTATGTCTGTGGGAGGCAGTCATGGTTTTTGATATTGAAGATTCAACCAATGCTTCTAGCTCTTCTAGAGAGATTGACTGAGAAACAGTTCCACTTGCACTTGTTATTTAGGTACCAAAATATATTTTAAGCACATTTTAAGATCCAAAAGCTACTTTGATATACAGTCCCCAACTTTTAAGTAGACTTTCTCCTGAGTTAATGCTGGCCCTTGCTGGATTGCACACATCTGTACACAGTATTTTAATGTAAAGTAATGGCTGTCTATGATGGCAGAATGTAGAGGAAAAGCCTACCTGGTAAAAGAAAAAAAAAAAAAAAAAAGCAGCAGCCTTTCTGTTGATCTCTATGTATTTGTACATTATTACATTGTTGAAAACAAGAAGACATGCTCAAGTATTTGCATACGGCAGTAATATTCACAGCATTGTCAAAGATTAAGTTGGGGGACACATTTAAAATGAGCAGGCTGCTTAAGGTCATAAGATGTTCAGCTTACGAGACGATAGTATTAAATGCTCTCGAACTAAGAGCAGCATTCCAAGTTATTCTGGATTTCACTCCTTTTTATAAAATGAACAAGAGTTGTACTGTGCCTAGACAGCAGTGAAAGGGAAGAATTCTTAGGCTGCCAGCGGAACTTCCAGTATTGATAATTGCAATTATACCATTTTGGCTGAGAAGGCTCTGGTGTCTGTCTCTCCTACAGTTTAGCATTGAGTCATCACTGCCTCTGCCAGTGATGGTGGATCTACTCTCTCCAGCCCAAGAGACTACATTTGGTGACATGAAAGTTGAGAGGCGGAGGCTAACAAGTCAAGGCTACTCAGGGCAGGTAGTGACTACCTTGTGTCAAGCCAGAGAGGTCTCTATAAATAAGACTTGCCTGAAAATATGGGTAAAATTTTCAGATCTCACGGAGAAAAGGCTTGGAGTCCTTTATCACCAAAACCAGGCGAGGTTACGTAGTTCTTACAACTGGGGCTGGATAGGGGTCTAGGTTCAAATACAAACAAACTTTTCAGAGAAAGGGAATACAATAAGACATGTGGCCACTCACTAAAACTAGTGGAAAAACGGTTTAACCTTAAAATACGTAAGGGGTTCTTTACTGTCAGAGCAGTAAGGATGTGGAATCGCTTCCACAAGCAGTCGTATCAGCAGGGAGCATTGATAGTTTCAAAAAACTATTAGATGGGCACTTTAAAGACCACAACATACAGGGGTATACAATGTACGGTTAACAGCAAACACACACACACACACATCATAGGTTGGACTGGATGGACTAATGTCTTTTTTCAACCTCACAAACTATGTAACTATGTAACTAAATACGTTTAAAGGTCAAAGTTCCGCCTTGTCTGCACTTACAGGGGTTTAAGAAGCTGATAACCCTTTAGTGATGCAATTCTTAAAGGCTTGCATGAAGTTAAAGATTTGCCAGAAAACCATTGTTCTCTAAGTGGGACTCTATAAAGCTCTATAAGCTCTATAAGCTATATGAGCTCTATAAAGGCCTCATTTCTGTCCTACAGTATTGGCTACACTCTGCATTCTAACCCTGAAGACCATATTTCTGGTTGCTTCAACCTCTGTAAAAAGGGTGTCAGAACTACAGGCGTTGTTTTAAGGAGCCTCACCTAACATTCTACCCAGACAGAATAGTCCTAAAACCCCCAGACTGCTTTTATCCATAAGGTGATTGTTTCCTTCCACTTTAACCAAAAAGTCAATTTACTATCTTTATTTGATGAAGCGTGAGAACTAAATCCCCTGGATGTTGGTCTAGCTCTGATGGCCTGCTTGGCAGCAAACATTTTTTATTCAGGAAAGCTGAAATCTGTGCTTGTTTCCCTATGGCTTAAAGTGATTGTAAAGTCTTGTTTAAAAAAAAAATAACAAACATATTATACATATTATACTTAACTCCTCTGTGCAGTTGGTTTTGCACAGAGCAGCCCAGATCCTTCTCTTTACGGGTCCATCATTGCTGCTCCTGTCCCCTCCCTCCTATTGAGTGCCCCCACAGCAAGCAGCTTGCTATGGGGGCTACCGAGCCGAGCTGCAGCTCCATGTGGGCATTCACACACAGAGCTGCCACCCCCTCTCTCTCCTGATTGATTCACTGACTTTAAATTACAGCTGCGGGAGCCAATGGCGCCACGGCTGTATCTCAGCCAATCAGGAGGGAGAGTCCCAGGACGGCAGAGGGACTCGTGGACATGGCTGGACAGAGAGGGGGCACAGGTAAGTTTCAGGGATGCTAGGGGGGCTGCTACACACAGAAGACTTTTTATTTTAATGCATAGAATGCATTAAGATAAAAAACTTTCCTGACTTTACAACTCCTTTAAGCCAAGGTCAATCAGCATGAAACACATACAGTCGCCTCCAAGACTGTTAAGACAATTAAAAAGAGCCTGCTTTTCACAAGAGCTTCCTGTTCCAGAGGACTTAAGAAGACATTCAAGCAGGGCAGTGCCAGCTCTGTGGACAGTGGAGTGCTGACTGTCTCCTGAGGCTATTTGTAAGTCAGCAATAGGATCCTCTGAGAACACCCTAATTACTCTTTATTAGTTGAACCCAGTTCAGCTCAAAACAGCAAAATGTGGAAAATTTCTTGTGCTTACGCTACTGATCATTACAATTTTTTCCTTGCACCCTCGCATATAGCGAGTTAGTTCCCATTGTATGTTGCCATGATGCGCCAGGTAAATGGAAAATGGTATACTTACCTTTCCGTCATTTTCCTTTCCTGGTACATCTTCATGGCAGCATACAGATTCCCACCCAAATGGTGAGAGTTACAGAGAATGCTGGGAGCAGAGTCTGTCTTTGATTTATAGTTAACCAGTGCCATCAGGCTATGGGGGCAGAGCCACAACCCTTTATATGCTACCATGAAGATGCATCAGCAAAGGAAAATACAGAAAGGTGGGTTTATCCCCGCTATGCTGGATAAGGTATCGTCAATCTTCTGTTAACAAGTCAGGGACATGTATTTGTGGATGCTGTCATACTGTGGTTATTTTTTATTGTATTAATCTCTATGGTTGTAGATCAATTACATACAAGAATTATTGGTAATAGATCAGAAGAGAGGGAGGTCATGTGCAAGAAAGGGAAAATATTTTGTAGTACATTTTAGTATTTTGTAAAAGTATGTGTTAATCAGTTATTGCTGCATAACTACGTGATAAAAACCAGATGCTGAGCTGCAAGCATGTAAATTTAATTCTACAGTATTCAGTCAAAATGCTTTAAAGCAGTCTATACTTTAAATTTAGCCCTTCGACTATCCAATATATGCTTAGTTGTGCTATTTGTCACATTTATAAAGCACAATGTACTTTCATGCATCAGTTTTAAAATAGCACTTCAAAACCCTGTCATTGCCATACTCCAATCTGTTCTTAGGGGGGGCAACATATGGAAGAGAAAACCTAACAGAAGTATATTATTATCTTGTGATAACTTCACTGTAATGAGTAATGGCCTTTTATAGTCAGACAAAGGCTAGTTTGTTTCCACCCTAAGCCACTGCTTGCTATTGGCTGTTCACTATAAAAGATCTAGAAATAAGCATTCCAGCCAAGTTCAGGATCCATTAATCACACACAACTTTCCAATAACAAAAAAATCGTAAAAATAGATTAAGTTAAAAGCATTTCTTGTTTAAGCATCAAGATTGCAGATGGCTGAAATCTGAAATTATTTCAAACTAGAAATAAAAAAAAAAAGGAAGCAGAGTAATTAAATATATTTAATTTAGAATATTGTAAGTCTGTGGGAAAATATGTACTGACGTAAGATTGATTTAATACATTATTTAAGTGAATCATCTGCAGTTGTCTTGCTTGTGTGGACATTCCTCTTTTGTTGGATTTAGAGTAGGCTGACAGAATGAAAGCCTTTTTCTAAGTCCCATCCTTGAGCAATTACTTTATATTAAATTATCTCCCAGCTGCATGCGTTTAATGAATAGATAACTTTTATTTGCAATCGTTTCTCTTCTCCATTGAATTCTGTTCATTTCTGTATCTGTGTTTACACAA
The DNA here is from genome assembly GCF_965119305.1 of Pelophylax lessonae. NCBI lineage: Eukaryota > Metazoa > Chordata > Amphibia > Anura > Ranidae > Pelophylax > Pelophylax lessonae. The sequence continues at coordinate 344,945,770 of NC_138772.1, forward strand.
GACCTAAACTGGGAACATGAAGTAAGTAAATTTATTTTTCAATATAAAAAGAATTGTTCGTTTAAAGGGTAACTCCACTTTCGTAGGGGAAAAAGATAGCAAATAAAGAAAAAATAATATAGCGTATACAATTGCAACACAAGTAATATTGTAACTGAATGTTAACCACTTACCGACCGCCAACAGTACATATACTGCGGCAGGTCGGCTCTGTCCCGTGAAATGACGTACCTGTACGTCGCTTTGCGGCGGCACACGCAAACACCCATTTGCAACAGGGGAGTTTGCGGGTTCGGCTGCCGCGATTGCCGCCAGGCACCCACAATTGCTCCCCGTAGAGACAGTCTACGTGTTGTAAACACAGCAGACTGCTAGTCTTTCAGTTATGAACACAGGGATCCTGTGTTCCTCTTATTTAGGAACATATGTCTCTGTGTTTATGCAGTAAGCCCATCCCTCCACAGTTAGAAAGCACCCAGTAGGGACACATTTAACCCTTTGATCACCCCTGGTGTAACCCCTTCCCTGCCAGTGTTTTTAGCACTGATTACTGTAGTAATGTCACTGGTCCCCCCAAGAGTGTCAAAAATGTCAGTTAGGTGTCCAACCCGCCCACCGCAATGTCGCAGTCCTGCTAAAAATAGCTGATCACCACAATTACTAGTAAAAAAATAAAAATAAATAAATAAAATTTACATAAATCTTTCCCCTAGTTTGTAGACGTGATAACTTTCGTGCAAACCAATCAATATACACTTATTGGGATTTTTTTTTAACCAAAAATATGTAGCAGAATACACATTGATTTTTTAATTTTTTTTATTGGGAATGTTATATAGCAGAATTTAAAAAATATTTTTTTATTCAGAATTGTTGCTCTTCTTTTGTTTATAGTGCAAAAAATAAAAATCGCACAGGTGATCAAATACCACCAAAAGAAAGCTTTATTTGTGGGAAAAAAGGACATCAATTTTATTAGGGTACAGTGTTGAATGCCCGCACAATTGTCAGTTAAAGTAACGCAGTGTCGTATCGCAAAAGATGGCCTGGTCATTAGGGGGTAAATCCTTCCAGAAAGGATAATAAAAATGACCTTTCCTTTTCAATCTACAGCCGCTGTAATTTTCTGAAAATGCAATGCAATATGGCTACCTGGAGGTGTTCTGTACACACAGAATGTGTGCAGAACGCCCCACAGAAACATAATTTACTGCTTATGTGACTGGCTCACCAATTTTCCCAGAAGTCTGCCTAAGATACAAGTCAGATTTCAGGCATCCCCTGCAACAAAAATGTAATTCTTGGTGAGAGACTCCCAATAAAAGCCCGTCTAAAGGGATGCAGGCCCTGCAGCTTTCCTCATTAGTGTTCTGCAGCTGGACAGCTGATTGATAATTATGAAACCACTCCCATTAGACCCACTCAGCACAGAGGCACAGAGGAGAAAAAACATAATTTCTTCAGAAAAAAAAAAGATAGGAATCTGCAACAAAGGTTGTTATAATCCTTGTAATGTACATACATGACCCAGAGGGGAATGTTTTTTTCTCAACAAAAGTGGAGTTACGCTTTAAAGTGACATTGGCACTGTGAACGACAAGGGCTCTCCTTGAAATAACTTTAAAGTTATTAAACCCCACTATGGGATGTTGTTAAATGTATCCAAGCAGTGCCCCTGACACCCCCCACACCATCCGCCCATGGACTGTATAGGAAAAATGCTTGCTTAGCTAGGGGGAAAGAAATAATTATAAATACTTACCTTATTTCTTTCTCCTGCAGGCTTCCTCCAAAGCAAAGGAAGAAAAGGAACTTGGCGTGGTGCAACCTATTGTTTGAATGCAACAAACAGAAGTTGTTTCAAAGGCGCAGAACTTCTCTCCACATAACTGGTTTTGTAATAAGTAAAATATCAGATTACCAACAAGTAGGTAAAAGAGGTAAAGGAGTTGTAAAGGCAGAAGGTTTTTTCTTAATGCATTAATGCATTAAGATAAAAAGCCTTCTGTGTGCAGAAGCCCCCCCTCAGCCCCCCTAATATTTACCTGAGGTCCCTCTCTGTCCAGCAAAGTCCACGAGTACCTCAGCCGTCTGAGATTCTCCTTCTTGATTGGCTGAGACACAGCAGCGGTGCCACTGGCTCCCGCTGCTGTCAATCAAAGTCAGCTAGCCAATCAGGGGAGAGAGGGGTGGGACCAGGTCAGGGATCCATGTCTGCATGGACACAGGGAGCTGTGACTCAGCTCAGGTACCCCCATAACAAGCTGTTTGCTGTAGGGGCACTGAACAGGAGGGAGGGGCCAGGATCACAGAAGAGGGACCCGAGAAGAGGAGGATCCGGGCTGCTGTGTGAAAATCCACTGCAATAGAGAATGTAAGTATAACATGTGTAGCACCCTCCTAGGTAGGTGCTAGGTAACCTATAGGGGAGACCTTGTCTGCTTATCAGCAGGGTCCAATTATTCAGTCAGGCTGTCGTGTGTTCTCAGTTGTGACTTTTGAGTTGGGGAGTCTCCCCACTGTATCCAATGAGGGCTCTCATTGGACAGTGGAGGAAACCTGACCAATAGCACACCTGGGCTTGAATCCATCCCAGAGGGCAGATTCTGCCACAATGCATCCTGGGAGGGGAATATAAGTCTGAGGGGAGCACATGACAGGGTGTCTTTGGCGGGAAGCAGAGTCCCAGGAGGAGGGTGACGGCTGTCTCTCCTCCTGTTGGTGAGAGGAAAGGTGTCCTTGGCGGTCGACCTAGAGGACAGAAGGTTGAGCTGAGCTGCAGAGAGGGATCCAGTGTGCTTAGGACCGTGTGGAGCTGTTGGGGTTGGAGTTTCCAGGAAAGCAAAGTCGTTAGTACTGTGAACTGCCCCCGGGTCTGCCTAGGATAGGAGACCACTCCAGGAGGTCAGAGGGATCCAGGAGCCAGCTAACCAGGAGGAAGCTTAGAAAGGGGGTGCCTGAGTCTAAGCCCTGAAGAGAATTCAGAGAGGGTGCCAGTGTGGGCCCTGAAGTGTTAAGAGTTGCAGCAGTGCTTACAAATAGCTACCTCAGCCAGGAAGGCCAAAGGGAGCAGTACAAAGGATTTTTGAGTCACAAGGAAGTATCAGACGTCAGTTCAAGTTCACAAACAGAAAGTCAGTGTTAACAAGTGCCAATGGGCATTGACCGCCATTCAGCCAGCGTTAAGTCAGCGTCAAGAGGCATTTTTCTCAGAGTCCCATTCTCTGAGAAAGTCAAGCCAGAGGAGTATGCCACTCATTCCCTTCTCCCATCCAAGTTCCTAAAATAAATACAAAAACCAAGGATGCTGAATTGTTTCTTGTTTAAGTGCTCACACTTGGAGAACATGCTTAAATGTGCTGTTGTTACTAGCGGTAACCCTGGCAGACCCACATTCAGCACAAAGGCTGGAAATCCTGCTACACATGTTTATTATTTTTCTAGGGAAAAATTAGACTTTACAATCACTTTAACAGCAAAGCAACAAGGAGCAGGGGAGTTTTGTCTGTTTCAGTATGAAAACAGGTTAAGAGACAAAGATAAATACCCATTTGGATGGACAAAACATCCTTTTATCAATTCCAAATAAGGCTGGGTTCACACTGATGTGAATTGGATGCAGGTTTTGCATGACAGGAGACTGTGACCGCCTCCCGAAGGAGACTGTGCATCTTTGGCTCCGTTTCAGGTGCGAATTCAGGCAAACATTTGGACCTGATTTGCACCTGAATCGGTGAGCAAAAATGCATCAGACCCCCTGCTGTGATCTGCGGCCGCATCAGTGTGAACCCAGCCAAAGGATCACATAAAGTTACTAGTTAATGGTGCTGGGAGAAAGGAGGGAGACAATTTTGAAAGCTGAACTTAATATAATTTTGTTATGATCATTTTTTTTTTTTAAGGGAAAGTGGACAGGGGGGCAGCTTGATAATTAGTTTCTTAAAGTACTTAGCCCACTGTGGGCTTTCAAGCAAACGAGGCATGACACCCAAAATATCAGCACTAAAATGTTAGTGTTATAATGGAACATTACTCTATAAATAGCAATCATAGGGTTGCAAAATCAAATTGCATGTCAAATCCGAGCCAATTGCCCACAATTGCACAGTCCGAAGTTAGCATCGCACCAATTCCCAAAAGTAGTTTCAGTACTACTTTTGGGGCCCTGGGGGGGGGGGGGGGGCGATTTCCATAGACAACTGCGTGGGAACCCGAACAGATGTCTGTGAAATCACCCTCTAGATTGGACCCAAATGCCGGCTTAAAATCGTACGAGTTCAGCTGAACTCTCACAATTTCAAAATGGCCTCAGTGTGAACCTGGGCTTAATCACACAAGTGTGAAGTAATTTGCTGCAAAGTGCAGCTTTGCCCGTGCCAGCAACAACTGTATGCTACAGACTCTGAAGCAGACAGTCCGTTATGGTAATAAAGAATTCATCCGAGCAAAATTCACCAAAAATTCGTCAGGATTGCAAATCTCATACATGCAGGGTTTATCTTGAACCCATGGTAACAGCAAACCTAAATGTCATTCCTAGTAGCAACGATTAAACCATAAAAAATAAGCTTTAGGAGCTCAGGAAAAGTATTCATTTGATATATTAGCTGCCCTAGCTTCAATCAGTCAGTGGACATCTTTCAACTATTGTGACCAACTTTGTTACATTAATTGTAGTGCATAATTTAATATATTATTTTCTGCTGCTATACATTGATTTCTAAAGCTAATAAAAATTAATGCTTTTATGCAAGGCAGATCCTATGCTTTTTTGACAGAAAGTCCAATATTGTCACTTCTAATGTTCATCAAGCACCATATAGAAACTGAACTCTATTCCATCAAATTACAAAGACTGTTTAGAATTGTGATGCACCAAATACAGTATGGGTTTAAGGAA